>NC_044988.1:22489717-23180402 GCF_008728515.1 Papio anubis | reverse complement strand
ATGTCTCAAAAAAAGTTGTTAAAAAGTAAAAAGCGGTCCAGTTGGGAAGGCCTATATGGAGACTATAGCACAAAGGTTGTCATAGACATAACTACAAGGTGTTCTAGAAGTGCAGCCGAGAAAAATCTAACATTTTTTATGCCACTTAATTCTTATTGACTGCCTTGGGTCATTATGTGTGTGCCCGTTAGTGCATATATGCATGTATGTGTGGAGAATAGAGTGTCCTGCCCAGACTTAAACATGTTTGGCCCATGGAGTATTGCAACACTTCAATCACCCAGATACCTGCTTAGAGTCATGGTTTTGCATATGCTGTAAGCAGTAATGTGCTGGAGCCAACAGATACCAGTTCAAAAGAGCTGAATACAGGCATCAGTTCCCAATTCTATGTACACATTTGTTCACTGTAACTTGTAGAGGACTACGTGCTCGCAAATGAGGCGTTCCCGATAAGTCCTGCTCTTGCAAACGAAGCAGAGCCAGGGCGTTGCAGATAAGTCCTGCTCTTGTAAACGAAGCAGGGCGTTGGGGGCTTGTTTACGTGTAAACATCTTGAAAATCCAGAAAGTCAGGGAAAGGTCAGAAAAACAACAATGTGTCTTGTGACTTGGCAACATTCCACAAACCACTGTATAAAATAAAGCAGAGCGCCATTCGAGGCGGCCGCCATGTTTGTCTTGTCTTGTGTTGTCTTGTGTGTTCATTCCTTTGTTTAGGAAACACGCGGACCCCAACAGTAACTAGCCACAGAAATCAGCTAATGCTACAAATCAAGGCCTTCCCCACCACCCAAATTATGGTTGTTAAACATTTGGCAGCATACCACTGGGCCACCCTTTGAAAGGGAACTCACAGTATGGAAGCAGAATATTTCTCTGACTCCTTCATGGGGGGAAAACTGGGATTCATGGGTGCTGGAACTAGCTGGACACTTCAGCAGCAGCAGGATCAAACTCCACTCACTCACTGCTCCATCCCTCGTGGGAGGGGAACACAGGAGATCAGGTGCAGGTGCTGAGGCGAGTGCTTTTGGGTGCTCACAAGACTGAACTCAGTACCAGCCCCATGGCAGTGTGTGGGGCAGGTTCCTGTGACCCCTGAAGCCCCAGAGGAAGTGTTACAGTGCCCTTTTAGCTTTGCCATCCGCAGATGGCTTAAGTGTTAACAGCTCAGTAGAGGGTCAGCGTGACAGCATTTTGCACCCACACTCATGGCACCTGAGTTCCTGTCCAGCATCCAGGAGGAATGAGGTCACATGAGCAAATTGAATGTGGTAAATGCAGGGGATTTTATTGCTGATGAAAGTGGCTCTCAGCAGAAAGGGGAGCAGAAAAGGGGGTGCAGCAGAAAAGGAAGGTAACCTTCCTCTGAAGTCCAGCCATCCCCAGCCAGAGTCTTCTCAAAAGCTATGATGTCAAGCTGTCCCTCTGAAGTCAAGCCACTTCTCTCCAACGTCCAACTGTAGTCTCTGCCAACCAGCTGCTTCTCCTCTCTTTGCTAGCTGAGCCTGGGGTTTTTATGGGCACAGGATGGGGAGTGGGGTGGGCCATGGGTGGTTTTGGAAAAGGCAACATTTGAGCGGGAAAACAGGGATGTAATGTTCTCACTTTGGCCGTGGTATCAGGCTTTTCATCTTGCAGGTGGGTCCCTCATCAGGAACCTGCCCTCTTCTGCCCAGAACTG
This sequence comes from Papio anubis, assembly GCF_008728515.1. NCBI lineage: Eukaryota > Metazoa > Chordata > Mammalia > Primates > Cercopithecidae > Papio > Papio anubis. Next base: position 23,178,716 of record NC_044988.1, on the reverse strand, counting down.
CGCTGCTTCCCGTCCCTATCAGTATTTTCTTGGGATTCAGATATATTCATGAATGCCTGAAAAACTGAAAAAGTCATTTAGAAGCCAAATTGCCTGGGTACACCATCACATCTCTAAGAAGGTCAGGAGATCGAGACCATCCTGGCTAACATGGTGAAACCCTGTCTCTACTAAAAGTACACCTGTAGTCCCAGCTACTCGGGAGGCTGAGGCAGGAGAATGGTGTGAACCCAGGAGGTGAAGCTTGCAGTGAGTGGAGATGGCGCCACTGCACTCCAGCCTGGGCAACAGTGCAAAACTCCATCTCAAAAAATATATATATGTATATAGAATTTATCATAAGGGAGTCCAGAATTTGGCATGATGAGCCAACCTGAAACACAAGCTAAGAATCAGGAAAAATCAAGTGTTCAGGGTAAAACTCAAAGGCACATTTAGCACCTTGGAAGGAAACAGCTTTTACAGTGCCAGACACAAAATTCTGGAATGATTCAGTGTTCAAGTAATACTGTAAGATACAAACAGAAGTCAATTCAGGAAGACTGTCCAGCACTCCAAGGGCAGCAGGGACAAGGGTGAACTGCAGGGTGCGATCAGCAGCAGGGCAGAGCAGCCTGCCCCTCAGTTTGAATGGAAGAGGAACTGAGCCAAGTTTCAGGGCCATGATAGTGACAAATGATGACTTCTCAGAATTAAGTGACAAATAGAAGAACAGCATATAGAAAATAGTGGCATCTACCTAAGTAGAGGACACAGCAGCAGTGTGGTCCTAGACAAACAGGAGAGAGAGGAGAAACCCCTCACTTCTGTGTGAACTCTTGAGCACTCCTCCTTGGAAACTCCAAGATATTTTAGGATAGGAACCTCCAGAAATAACCTAAGCAAAGTGGATGTAGGTGTGTGTCGGGTAGCTGTCACTACAGTAACTAGATCATATCTTGAACATTCAACTCATATCATATATTAGAATTGTTTACTTTCCTGTTCCTATCCCATACTACACTGTCACCTTCTTAGGATAAAATTGATTTTATTCCATATTAACTCCCATGGCAATAACTATAAGGTACATTGTAAGTATGTGATGTTTGTTAATAACAGAGCTAATTACTACTCTGTATAACATTTACTATGTGCAGGCACTGTTCAAAGAGTTGTACTCACACTCATTTGAAGTTTCTAAAAGGGTATCAACATTTTCCCCATTTTCCAGATAAAAACAAACTGAGGCACAGAAAAAATAAGTAACTTCTCAAGGTCACATATCTGCCAGATAAATAATAGAGTGAGAGATGATTGATTGATCAATTGACAGATAGACAGTGATAGATTGATTTATATGTTATTCAGAAAACTTGATTTCCTATTCAGCTTCTGCCACTTTTTGATAATGTTCTATAGGGTTTTTTCAAACTGTGAATAGAAGACTTTTGGTAGGTCATGAAATCAGTTTAGTGGATGACAACTAGAATATTTTTGAAAGAATAGAATGGAATGGAATGGAATAGAATAGAATAGAATAGAATAGAATAGAATAGATCAACGTGCATTACATATAGCTAGGGTGAGTTGTTTCGTGAAACCTCTTTCTCAGTTGTGCATAAGTATGGGAGTATGTTTGTGTATACTGGGTCGTAATAAAATCTATTTCCTAATGTGGTTTGCTGTCAAAATTTGAGAAACTCTGACCTAACGCATATTATGTTAACAGTCTCTGAGCCTTAGTTTCTGCAAAAGTTATATATGACTCCTATTGTAGAATACCCATTTCAATAAATGGGTATACCCCTTTTTCAATATAATGGGTATTCTAGAAGACACTTAGCTAAATTCCAGTTCACTGGCCTTAAGCTTTCTGACTAATACAACTGAAACCTTGGGGAAAAATGTTTTAAAGTAATGAACTAAAATATGCTGTAAGTAGCACCATGATCTGGTGTGCCGTTTTCCAAAGACATGTAAATAATTTGACATATTATGACAAATGGAACATGTAAGATTTTTAAAATCACTGTGAGAGAACTCTGCTCAAGAAATTGTGACCCTGGTAATAACTGAAGACTAGAAACTACCCATCCAGTCTGCCTCAGATGCATCACTGAAGTTATGATTGAGTCACAACACTGCTAGCATTTCTACATTGAGAAGGAAATGATAATAATAACAATATCAATAACACCTGATTAAATCAGTTATCATCTCTGAAGCAGTTTCTTGGTTATAGAAGAAGGACTCTTAGCTACCTCCACTCAAGAAAACAAAAAATCCAGAACCCCTGAGACCTTTATAAGAGCAAAAATTTTAAAAAGGTAAATTACCCAACCAGAAGGCTATAACCAGTGCAAGTAGTATGTAGCTGTTACTTAATATTGCTTTGGACAAAAAGACGTAGAGGAATTATGTGATGGATATTTTCACCACCTGTTTTCCAGAAATGTTGTACTCCTAGCTTATTGTAAAAGAAAAAGAATTAGATATAGCTCAAAAACCATAAATTAGTTCTTATTTTTGCATGTTTCTTAAACAAGTATATATGTCTAGATGTTTTATAAATTATAAACTTTATGCAAATATTATTTATTTTCTTATCTAACTAATGAGAAGATAAAAAATGAGTATTATCCCATTTTTAAATTTCCTTCAGCAGCTAGCAATTCTCAAAAATTTAAATAGACTCCTGATACAGTGAATGCAGTCTAGTAAAAAGTGTTGAATCCTCAAAAGCAAGAATCCATATGTTAATTGCATACCTTAGCTAAAAATTTTGTACAATTTCTCTCATTTAAGCCTCATCAAAAGTCTATAAAATAAGAAATATCCTGATTTTAGGGAAAGAATGAAACGTTATTTGGCTAGTAAATTGCTAAGTCAAGATTCACACTAATGTTTTTATGTTTCCAATGCCCACACTCCCTCCATTACATATAAGAACACTTAAATCATCAAACTAAAAGGGGAAGATAAGGATATATACCATCACTTCACAAAGCATAGCCTAGGGATATTTTGCTCTGTTTTCAGAAGCAACATATTATCACAGTGTGAGGGACTGATCCATAAATAGGAGACATTTAGGCACTAGAGTGACATTTCTTTCATTATTTCATTTCATGTCATTTGCCACATGTTTGTCTCTAATCCCGTGCATGTTCCTCTACCTATGTAATATTCAGTGTGAAATTCTGTGTCAGTATATTTAAACTTCCAAAAGTCAGTAGGTTCAGAGTTGTGATTCCCATAGCAACCATAATTCCACCCCTTTGTTTTTATATAGCATTTGTATAACTGGGGAAGTTGTTAAGTTTTATATCTTAATATAAATATGCAGTCATGTTGAGTGTCTTTTTATAGTTGCTGTGGGAACCACAATTTAGAATTTTCTGATTTTCTTTGCATTTAAATTCCCAATCAGATTATTGCAATCATCGGCATTCCTCTAATTTTATTGAAGAAGTGGAAATGGGGAAAAGGAATAGTAATTTTATTATAAATTCTCCGAGTTTTTATTTTAAGATACTACTTAACTGCCAAGAGGAAAAAAAACTCTTTAAAAAATGGAAGGAAAGAACACGGCATATTTTAAAATAAAATGGCAAAAAGAAGGAATACTATGGTAAATAAATGTAAAGTATTTTAAAATATGTGCAATTCCCAAATATTTGGAAATGTTATGTTTTCTTATGGTCACAGAGCAGTGAGGATTAAAATAACAGAGACCTATGAAGTTCTGAGATCTCTTGGTAGGCATTTGTGTGCATGTGACGAGTGAGGAGCAATGTGAGTGTGTGTGGTAGTGCAGTGCGTTTGTATAATTTGTTTCTCTTTCCACTCAAAAAGTATAGTAGAATTAAGCTCCATAGACATGGTATTTGCATGTGATTCAATATTTTTATGAGGCTTATGGGACTGTGATGTGAATGTGTGTTTAAAGCCCAGGAACCTTTTGTTTAATAAGCGCTTACAAAAGTCCAGTATAAAAGTATAGGTGCTATGATTGAAGAGAGGAGTCTGACGTCAGGATGAATATGCAGACAAATGCAGTAACCAAACTTAACTCATAACACTCCCCTCCCCTACAGCAGCCCCAGTGGGTTTTCGCAATATTTCTGAAACTCCAGGAGCCAAGCTGCAATTTAAAAATCATTAGTGTAGACACACCCCCGCAATAGAAAAGAAGCCATACTATGTGACATGGAGGCGTATTTCTTTCAAGTTTTGTAGATAGCATCTCTGAAGACACATAAATGGTAGTGTTTATGATGATGGACAGGGTTTTATTTCTCCACAAAACATAGAAGGGGGATGGGGTGCTTTGGGTGCAATATTGTTTGCCTCGCAGTTGATAAAAATGATCTTGTGAATTACAAAATCATACTCTTTCACTATGAAATAGTTTTTATAAATATTTCCTACCAAACTGAACTGACCAAAATGTTGTGGCTTTGGTGAAGTTAGAGAGACAAAACACACAGTGCTTTCTGGCAGGAAAAGAATAAGTCCCTAGCTTATTAAGATCCAGGTAGGAAAAGGTTTGTCCCTCAGGTTTACAGGTCCCCCAACTGAATATTTTCTGGCAACTCCGAACTGAGTAGACTCAACGTGGCTGATTTACCCAGTTAAATTCATAAGAGATTGGGATATAAATCCTAATGACAATTTCCTAATTTTGTGTTAAAGTACGATTGCCAAGCTGTCTATACTACTGTGTTTCCTCATCAATATATTCCCTCCCTGTAAGTAAATCTTCCTGAGGAGGGTCATTTTAATCAGGTGGCTGCTTGCAAAGCCTGGAATCAGAGTGGAAGAATCCGAATGGCAAGTGCCTCCTCCATTGGAATTATTTATTGCCAAGGAGTAAATCAGAGCAGATGTTGGTGGGCAATAAAACCTCCATTCCAGAACTAGTTAGCGTGGGCCATATCCCTTCTCTTAAAATCCATCACTGCCCCAGAAACAACATAGCCCCCTTCAGGCCTTGTGCTTAACTTGAGGAGCAAGACTTTGTCCAGGCCATGAGGGGTATTAAAGATATTTAATATCCTTCACAGGTATAGCCCATCACAGGTGTGGTCAAAGTCAGCTTAGGAAGAGTTTGACTTCAGTCACACAGCCTAGCTCATCCTAAGGCCAGCCTGGACACAGATACGGACACTGACACGTTACTTCAGACAAAACTAACATTTAAGAAATAGTAAACCCTCCGATAAAACAGACAAAAGAACACTGATTGCCCAAATTTGTCATCAGTCTTGTTGTACCGGCAACTCTGGGTACATGGAGAGGTGGAATTTAGTATCTACTTCCTAAACACCAATTGGTCTAGACACACTGACCATTCTGGAATTATCAGCCATCCCTCACAGACATATAAAGACATTACAGGCACATTAACAAACACTTAACACTCTAGAATCCGCATTAAGAGAATTACACCAGACTTTCTCTATCTCATCATGAGTCATATTTTACCTTCCTTCTTATAAAATTCATAAATGTTCTCCATAATTCAGCTACACATAAAATTATCAAATGCTCCTTCAACCAATAAGCACAAAAGCTTTCAAGGAACGAGTAAAAATCAAGCCTGTTTTGTGAAAGTTGCCACTGAACATGACATGTATGTAGTCATTATCCATAAGAATTATATGCTGCTTTTAAAATGTATTTTTTATATAGGTACAAATACAAACATATGATTTTACAAAAATGTGTATGGTGCATTCTTTCTTTAATGGTGCCTTTATTTCCTTTTTGTGCTTAGCTTCCCAAAGTTAACCATACACTACCTTTATTGCCTGTATTATATTTTTACCTTTACTATAGTTCATGGCTCCATATCAGAATAACAGGGATTCTCCTGCCATATCAACTCCCACTGACAGTCCTGAAAGTTAAATTGAGTAACAAATTGGATAAATCAAGAAAATTTGCTACTCTTTGAGAATCTGCAGCAAAATGAATTGTCCTTCACAGATAGGATGAGCACCTTAACTCTTCTCTAACTATCTTTGATAGAAGTTACAGTCGCAGCACAGTATCTGGGCACTACTGGATCTTAGAACAAGATTATCTGGTGGATTCAGACAAAATCTGACCACGCTTCTGCTTCCCTTTATAATGGTCAATAGCCTATTTGGATAAAAACAGCCATGGTGGAGTTTCAGCATTTCAAGAGAAAAATCATAAACACTATTTTAATTTTTTTCGTATTGCAATCCCGGGGACACAGAGGAGAAGTACACAAAGGAGGAGAACAATCATTGAATTGATCCTTGGTTTTTGACATGGTTACAATTACTATTTCCAAAAGATGGAAATATTTTGCTTGCATGTAGAGAAGTCTGCTACAGGGAATGGTGGCCATACAGGAGACTCTGCCATAGAAGGATAATTTTATATCACTTTATGAGAATTATTGCTCTGAGTCAGGAGACTTTATTGCCATCAAAGCATAGCCTGTCAGGGATGGTGCCATTAGTCATTGAAGTGTGGTTTATCCCAGGGCAGTCTGGTTTATAATGTAAACACCTCTATCTTCATATTTCATATTTCATCTGGGGGCACAATTTAAACTGATTGATGGACACAGGAAAAATACTTTAATTCTGAGAAAGCTTAATAAAAAATCAAGGTAAAATCCCCCATCAATAAAACATCTACTGAAATGATAAGATAGACTTTGTCAGACACTGTTGCTATTTCTTACTTAACCTATATTTTCCTGTCATTCTTGTACTTGTACTTTTTATTTATTCTTTACATTTAAATCTCAGTTGAGAAATAAAACCGAAGTAGAATATTTTGCATATTTAAAGGAATGCTGTCAAATGTATTGGAATTGGGATAAACTATAGATTATCAGTAAACTCTTGAGGGTGGTAGGAGACATTTCAAAATTAAAAAAAAAAAAATTACAGCCTTTGCCATATACAGCTTTCTCTAGTCTAATTTTTAAATTTTCTTCACTGTGTTTTCTCTATGGAAATTTTCCTTCTTCCATTGAGATCTCCAGTGTCTGCTCAGTCAGGTCTGTGTTATCTTGATTTCCAACAATTTACCTGTTGCCCACTCTTGCCCCATGATGAAAAACAGAGAGTAGGAGGACAGAGAGAGAGAGACAGAAAAAGTCATTAAAGATAGAACCATCTAAATTCATTAATTTCACCTTGGACATCTTCTAGAGACTGTTTCGTGCTCTGACTCCCTCTATTTGAAATTTTTGACTCAGGAACTCAGCTGTAACTCTGGCAGGAAATACCATCACAGGAAGATTTCCTGACATTTTCTATTATCAATAACTATGCTACTCCCTGTTACTTTAGGTAATTGGCAGGTGATGATATGACACTATTTCTACCTTCATTACCTAACCATCTTGTTTGCAAGAATTTAGTCCTTTAACATGTGTTATGTCAACAAGAATCCACCCTACTCTACCCCCAGTCTTCAGCATGACTAAAAAATTTATCAACTGAATATGAAATGAATAGCTTCATTCATTCACTCATTTATTCAAGAAATACTTATAGGGGTTATCTTACCAAAACCTTTGCCTTTGGGGCATTATAGTCTATGAGTAAGATTAACAAACCTACATGCTTGATAAATGTATATAGGGAGTAAGGAGATTAGAAAATATTTTCCTTGGGCCTGGCGCACTGGCTCACGGGCTCACGCCTATAATTCCAGCACTTTGAGAGCCCGAGGCAGGCGAATCACCTGAGATCAGAAGTTCAAGATCAGCCTGGCCAACATGCAAAATCCCATCTCTACTAAAAATATAAACATTAGCTAGCCTGGCATGGTGCCGTGCACCTGTAATCTCAGCCACTTGGGAGGCTGAGGCATGAGAATCACTCGAACCAGGGAGGCAGAGGTTACAGTAAGCCAAGATCATGGCACTGCACTCCAGCCTGGGGGATACAGTAAGACTCTGTCAAAAAAAAAAAAAAGAAAGAAAAAAAGAAAGTATCTTCCTCTATGCCATTATTCTTACTTTTATCCATCTTCCCAATAGGAATAAATTATCAATGAAGTGCAAAATTTAGAACATTCATTGAACTATTCAATCAGTTCCTTCTTTGCTACCTCTTCCTGCTGTTGATGGTAAAGACAGTAATTTCATTAAACTTCCATTTCTATGTAATAAATTATCCCCAAATTTAGCAGTTTAATATACAAATATTTATTATCTCTGAAAGTTTCTGAGAGTCAGAAATCTGGGAGCAACTGAGAAAATTGTGGTTTGGAGTTTCTTATGAGGTTGCAATCAAGATGTAGGCCAGAACTTTAGTTATATGAGGGCTTCACTTAGCTGGAGATCTTGTATTTGTCCATTTTGTGCTGCAATAACAGAATACCAATGCCTGGATAATTTATAAAAAACAGAGATTTATTTTTCACAGTTCTGTAAGTGGGGAAGTTCAAGATCAAAATGCTAGCCTCTGGGCGAGGGTCTTCTGGCTGTGTCATTTCATGGCAAAAGGTGGAAAGACAATGGAGTTCTCATGCCCAAGAGAGAGAAGGGGGCTGAATTCCTACTTTATAAGAAACCCATTCCAGAGGTAACTAACCCACTTGCACAATAATGCCATTAATCTATGCATGAGAGCAGAGCCATTGTGACCTCATCACCTCCCAAAATTTTTCACCCCTCGGCACTGTTGCATTGGAGATTAAGTTTTCAACAAATGAACTTTGGGGGATACATTCAAAGCACAGCAGATCCACTTCTCAGCTTGCTTTATATGGCTGTTGTCAGGAGGCTACTGTTGCTCACCGTGTGGGCCTCTCTATAGGCCCACTCAATATGAAAGCTGGATTCCCAAGAGTGACTGGCCCAAGATAGGGAATGTGATCAAGATGAAAGCTGCAGGGTCTTTTATAACGTACTCTTGAAAGTATCTTCCTATCACTTCTGCTACATTTGCTGGTCATATGAACCAATTTTGGTACAGTACAGCAGAGGACTAGACAAGGATGTTAATTCTAGAAGGCAGGGATTAATAGGGGCCCTTTTGAAGGCTAACTGCCTAACTACTACAGCTCTGCACTCTCTCTTCCACTAACGCCCTATCTCCTGCATGTGCTGTTTCTCGCTTCAAGTTTCCATTAAACAGTTCAACCACATCAGATAAAAATGCCAGCGTTCGGATGTGGATTTAGAAGAAGGAGATTAAGGTTGAAGGCTAATCTACATGCTTTAAACCAGCTTTAACAATGCTAGGACCTCTGATTCTCATTTTTGTGTACAACTACTTTGATGGGAGGTGATGTATAGTACAGAATTGGGCAATTCTAGATCCTTTATTTAAAACTCATCATAAACCATCAAAACTCTTGCCTTTCACGATTTGTGACCAATATTCATTGATTCAACAGTTATTTATTGGACACCTATTATGTTCCAGCGTTTTTCAAATGCCTGTGATAAACCGGTTTATTACACAAAAATTCCTACCTTCATAGTGCTTATAGTGGTGGGAGACAGAAACCACAGGTAAGGAGGTAAATCATACATTATGTTAGAAGATGATAAGTACTATGAAAAAATAGTCCAGTGGAAGGGATATTGTGAGTGTTGGGGAAGAGGAACTGTGACTTTTAACCAAAGAGGTAAGAAATAGGCCAGGTTTAACAGGTTATATTTGAGCAAAAACCTAAAAGTAGCAAGAAAGAAAGCCATGCATGTATCTGGAGGAAGAATTTTCAGCAAAGGAATAAGCCAAGCCAAAGGGCCTAAATGAGAACATTGTATGCAGTTGACTGGAGCTGAGTAAGAAACTGAAACAGAGAGTATTAGCGGATGAGATCTGTGAGGTATGGAATAATGGATTTTGAGGAGCTTGTAGGCCATTGAAAATGTTGGTTTTTCATCTGAGTGAAATGGGGAGACACTGTATAGTTTGTGCTGAGCAGAGGAGAGTAGACAAAAATTAACTCAATAAAGAAAAGAGGATACACATCAACTACAAGTAAGCATAAGACCATGTTTTCATGGTGTTTATGTCCATTGGTGCTTCCATGTCCTACTGAATAACATCTAAGCACAATCAATACTGTTACTCCCTCAATTCCACCTTCAACATTTCACCCTTTAAAATTTAGCTCAGGCATCACCAACTGGCTCTCTGGGGAAAGGAAGCCTTGAATGATAGCATATGCAATTTCTGTGATATAAATACTTCCGTCTTGGCTGATTTCAGAAAGTTGTGATTATCCGTTGGCTCCAAAAATGTTAAAAATTAGCCCTGAGAGCCTGTATCAGACAATTCCAGTGTGCCATTGTTTGTATTCCACAGAGTCAACACCAAACACGTGACTTTTACAGTCGGCATTACACAAATGTTTACCATATGATTAACAATAATTATCTGTTTATGAGTACTTATGTGCCAGGCACGCACTTCCTCCCTCATCAGTCATCTCCTCAAGAACGTTATTAGTACATGAAGAAGACATATTTTTTTCTGCATTATAGAAGAATATAGTCATGTTCATGGAGATGAAATAACTTGTCCACATTCACCAACTAGTAAGTGACAGTCACGATTTGAACCCAAACTGTCTATGCTCTTTCTATTATGCTGAGTGAGTGATTGTAACCTGGATTTCAAAATATCAAGTGTTCACTGTTTACCCATTATATAAATGTTCATCACTGTGTAATTGTGTCTGGAATTTATTCCTACCGATGGGTTCCTGGTCTTGCTGACTTCAAGAATGAAGTGCACATTTGCAGTGAGTGTTACAGCTCTTAAAGATGGTGTGTCCAGAGTTTGTTCCTTCAGATGTTCAGATGTGTCCAGAATTTCTTCCTTCCAGTGGGTTCATGGTCTCACTGACTTTAGGAGTGAAGCCTCAGACCTTCGCTGTGAGTGTTACAGCTCTTAAAGGTAGTGTAGACCCAGAGAGTGAGTCTCAGCAAGATTTATTGTGAAGAGCAAAAGAACAAAGCTTCCACAGTGTGAAAGGGGACCCAAGTAGGTTGCTGCTGCTGGCTGGAGTGGCCAGCTTTTATTCCCTTATTTGTCCCCACCCACATCCTGCTGATTGTTCCATTTTACAGAGCGCTGATTGGTCCATTTTACAGAATTACAGAGTGCTGATTGGTGCATTTACAATCCTTTAGCTAGACACAGAGTACTGATTGGTGCATTTTTACAGAGTGCTGATTGGTGCTTTTACAATCCTTTAGCTAGACACAGAGTGCTAATTGGTGCATTTACAATCCCCTAGCTAGACACAGAAAAGTTCTCCAAGTCCCTACTCGACCCAGGAAGTCCAGCTGGCTTCACCTCTCATAATGATTTATTGAAGAAATGTAGCACTGTTATCATTCAGCAGATTTCCACTAGATAACATAGGATCACTTTGTACTATCCTATAGATACAAGTTGAGATTCTATTCTTTTTCACAATTTTACATTCTGCAAGGATAGCCAAAACCCCCAGCTTACCATTTCCTAAAGAATGACAACTGAGCCAAATCAATACCACTACTTCCCCAATTTCACTCATTCACATTGCATCCATGAAAACTCAGCTCAAACACCTCCTATTCTGAGAAATCATTCTCCCTCCACAGCCCTCCTTACATAGACACATAGAAGAAGTAGTAAGCTCTCAATAAATATTATTATCCCATTGTTAAAGAGATTCGCAAAAATAAAACACATTTACTTGGTTGGATCATAATTTGCATTAATGTCCAGGACAATTATTAATTATTTTGCTTAACAAGAGATTATCATGAAATAGGTGCCTGAAAGTCGTGCTTCCAAGCATTCAGTGAGTGCGATACATCCAGCATCACACTGAAAGTCATAGTTATGTGGCATGTCTTCATGTGGTTTCTCTTTTCACCATTAGAATAAGAACATTTTTAGAAGAAAGGATGGTTCCGTATTCATCTTTATATTCCCAGTGCCTGGTATTAGATGCACTGTGTTTTTTTGGGTTTTTTTTTTTTTTTTTTGGTGGAATAAATGAATGATTACACAAATGAATGCAAGATTTAGGGCAAACATTGTCAGTTTGGCATTTCTATTTATTGTGGTTAATTCCAAAATGTCACAAGATATGATAGTATTTCAACTATCATATATTTTAAAAAGCAGAGAGTGAAGTAGTGGTTAAATGTTTGGGTTCTATAGTCATATTGCCTGGATTCAGATTTTCATTTCACCCTTTATTGGTTGGGAAATTGATTTTATCTTTTAAGACCTCATTTTCTTTATCTGTAAAATAGGAATTTTTTTATGAGTTAATTAAGTTAATTAATACATAAAAACACATTGAAGAAATAGTGAACTCTCAATAACTATTAATTGTCACCTCATTGTTAGATAGATTGGTAAACATAAAACAAATTTAGTTGATTAAAGCATGATTTGCATTAATGGCCAGGGAAGTTGTTAATTATTTTGCTTAACAAGAGATTCTCATTTATAATAATAAAAAAATTGCCACTACTAATTTCTCCACAAAGGCATATTTAACACCAAAACCAACTTTACACTGTCTTATGTATTTTCTCTAAGAAAGCTAACAAACACAATTTAAGCTAATCACATATTGAGTTTGTCCTCTTAACTGTCTACCTTTTTTAGGCATAGAAGATCTACAAGGATTGTCATTTCTTTCTCAGCTTTGAGTTATGCCGTACTACCAGTGCCTGAAAGCCATGGTCTATATATCAAAACCAGTCTGGCATGAAAGAAGGGAATGTTTTAATGCAGAAAAATTGGCGACTTCTTATGTCCCACTGTATCTGACCTCTTGATTAAATAATTGGGCTAATAGCCATTGTTTGCAAATATGATCTTTTCTAAAAGCTCTTTATTTCTATACCCGTTTTATTCAGTTCCAGGTAAACTTAAATATATGTCACTCTAACACTTTCAAGTACGTTCCATTCTCTAGTTCTATAATCATTTTCCTTATTTTCACAGATAAAAATTATTTTTAGCCAATTTTGTTTGGTTTCTACATTTTTTTATCAGCTAGAATATAGTTTTGGCTCAGACTTTTTTTCTTTTATTGTTCTGTTTTATTTTCTGAATGAAATTTTATGTTTTCTTGTGAATCACGGCTCCAAATTACAGCATTTGTACTTTATGTTCACAATGTTTAAGATTGTACACCGTGGACAAAGCTTTCTGTAAACAAATTTTGTGTAATACTTAGTAAAATTGGCTAAACCACGAGGGCTGGTAATTTGTTGATGGCCTTTAAAGATAATTCTGGCAATTGTCATCACAAATTCTATATTACTTTAATCTTTGTGAGGATATGTTTCTATCTGAACAACTGAGATAATTAACCCAACTCTGTACACAAAAGAAAGTTTGGTTGATGTAACATAAAGTTTTTACGTTTATAAACATAGCTCAAACATATTTGAGGCTTACCTATTTCTCTAGATCTGCACTTCTCAAGACCAGGTTTGATGATGATTTATTACAAAATATATCAAAAGTCAGAAACATACACGAGAAATTTAAAAAGCTCTGGGCTTTCACTTAAATATGGCCTTTTTCCTTCGTGGTTCTTCTCATGCTCCTTTTATAAAAACATCTAAATAAAACATTAGATTGCTTCCTGCCTAACCTGTAGGCCCCAAGCCGATTAATCCCATTCGTATTCTATTCCTTTTACATTATGTGGTGTCAGCTCCTTTGTTAATGGCCAGCTGAAAAGCAGTGATGAGAAGTAGAACAGGGGAAGATTTGCTTTCATTCATCTCTGGAAAAGGAGAGTTGTTTATGCAGAAAAAAATGGTAAGCTCTGCAATTCTCCAGTTTCTTTGGATTCTACCATCATGTCCGACTAAAGCAAACACTATTTAATAAAATTTACCTTTATTGAGACCCATTTTTAAATGGGCAAACTTGTCCAGAGGGACACTTTTAGCACATGGCCCCAAAGAATGCCTCTGTCCTCTCTACTACTCCCTTCACTGCAGCTTTGCACTGGATGTGTGCTGTCACATTAATAGAGGACATCAAATCTAATAGAGACGTGCTGGGGTTCTGCAGAGTGTGAATTATTAACTTGGATATATGGGAGAGTATTAAATGAACCTGGGAGGCAGAAGGCATTGTTTAACGCTCTGTTTGTATCTGATTCTTTTCTGTTTTCATACACGGATGGAAACCAGGTAGGAATGCTAACAAGAAATTTCAAGTAGATAAGAGAGAATTTTAAACTGTTGCGATCAGTCTTGGCTTCTGTCAGCGTGTGAAGTAAACAACTTCAAATGAATTAGACAACAATAAGAGAGACAAAGGACATGGCAGAGAGAGAAGTCAATTTCAATGTTATTCCTCCACAGTCATTACCAAGGCTCAAGGCTCAATTAACTAAGTCCTAAATTCAAGTGAGACAGAGGTCCAAAGCTCCCTTTTATTTCTGTACCACTTGATAAGAAATCTGAGGGCATATTAGAGAAACCACCTGAAAAATACTAACCAATTTTTTATCACATCACTTTTCTCCTGAAATACAGACTTCTTTATAAATATCTTATTCTTATGATAAAAATAGAGACTAAACTAGAGCAACACAGAAAAGAGCATTCTTACTAAGAAAATTAGGGCCAGTCTGGGTATTTTAATTGAAAATTTGCATAAACCAAGGATTCAGGAAAGCAGTTCACATATATCTTAAATATCTTAAACATTTTATCTTACAACATAAAAAAATGTGCATGTGTTTGCCAGGCTTTTGATACAGAGCCAAGACTTTTTTTTTTCTTTTTCTTTTATATTATGGATCTACCCATAATATATCGTCCATGATTTTCAGAATCCTAGATCAGCTTCTTTGAAGTGAATAAAGATTCAAAGGCACTTAGAGAAGGGTAGTTCACAGTCATTGTAATGAGTAAGGCAACTATTCTAATTGTTGCTACTCATGTCCTGCTAGTAGTTAAATATTTTTAACAGCACCTTTGTTTCTAAAGCAATGTGAAGAAACAATTTCTTTAGATTTGTAGAATTTTTTTCTTAAATATTCTATAAATGACTTATCTACCTTTGATTTAACTGAAGTGTTGGCAAAATTAGCTTTACTGAGTCTTCGAAATAGTTAACCTATTTTTATAGAAGCAGCTCTCTCTCTACACTTCCACTTAATCCATTTATGAAATAGTTAATTTAGTAATATGAGTACAATAATAAGTATAATCATCAGAAAAAGCTTGAGAATAAACCACTGGCTCTTAATAAATATGCAATTAAATTTTAGAAGTATATTACTGTCCTAGAAAGTACCTGTAAGATGCAAGCACTCAGTGAGTCATAGACCATAGTCAACAGATGTCATAGAAGGATTGGAAAACATCAATTAGTCCAGTAGATCAGTTATCTGGAAGCCAATTAAGACAGCATATACTTTAGTGTCATATTCATAATTACAAAGACAAAAGTATATGCATACCATCATATCCTGGCACACAGTAAAAGTGTGTGTAATATAAGTCACTTACAATAGAAAAATTGAAGAATGAATGTGCTTATCTTGCCCCCTTTACTGAATGATTTGCTGCATACATGTGAAGAAACTAAATTACCATTTGATTACTACTTAAGACCAAACAGTAAAGCCCTATAGAAAAACAGAGACCATGCATTTTATACTCATTGGAACAAAGCTGGTGAGACAGGAGAGTTCCCTTGACCGCTTCACAATGTTCACAAAGTGGGTGGCTAGTTTACTCAGCTGCTGTGCTCTATCCCTTATGGCAGCGAGCATATGAGCAGATGGGTGCAGGAACCAGAGCAAACGAACACTGGAACTGGCCAGTCGCTCCTCCCTGGCAGGAGCTGGCTCTGTGCAGGCCCCATGAAAGTGTCCAAGAGTGTTAGAGTGCTCTTTTAGCTCTGACATCTGGGAGGGGGTGTCTGCGACCCCCAGACCAACAGAGGGCATGTCCCCTATCAGTGCTCTTTAAGCATTTGCCATCCACGGACAGCTCAGTGGAGGGTCAGGATGACAGCCTTTTACACCCTGCCCTCTTGGTACCTGAGTTCTGGCCCAGTGCCCAGGAAGAATCAGGTCACATGAACAGATTGAAGAGTGGTGAATGTGGAGGACTTTACTGAGCAGTGAAAGTGACTCTCAGCAGGAAGGGGAGCTGGAAAGGGGGTGGAGTGGGAAAATAATTTCCCCCCAGAATCCAAGCATCCCCAGCCCAGCTTCTCTCTGACCATAATCTCTGACATCCAGCTGCTTCTTCTCTTGATGTTCAGATGCTTCTCTCTTCTGTGTGTGTATGTGTCCGCTGAGTCTGGGGTGTGGGATTCTTATGGGCACAGGATAGGTGGCAAGGACGGCCAAAAGGCAACATTTGGGTGGGCAAATGGGGATAGTTCTCACTTTGGGCTGCAGGCCCAGGGTGTGTGGGAGCCCTCGCCAGGGCCCTTGCACTTTTATACCCAATATTTCCCTGCCTCCTGTCCATATCATTAGGGTCGTTCTTATGTTAAATGGGCTAAATATGTTGACATTAGAAACAATATCATCTGTGGTTATAGAGAACTAAAATAAAATGGTTATTTGAGTAATTCCTAGTGATTTCTTTCAGAATCTATCAGAAATTCTAAAACATCAAGATACACTTGTAGTGGGAAGAATTCTAAAACACCCTCCTCCCAAATTCTCAGCCCCTGAGATACTTATGTTTTCCCTCAGTTATTCATTCAAGTACTAATCTAGCTATTGCCCTTAAGGCATTTTGTATCCATAATTAAGGTCCAAATCAGTTACCGTTAAAACAGAATTTATCCGATTCAGCTGGGCCTTACCTTTTGAAGGAAATGAGTCATTCAAAAGCAGAGCTTTCTCTGCTTGAGAGTGAGAGAAAGTCAAAGAGATATGATCTGGCAGGGCTAAAAGAAAGCTAACATCTATGTTGTCAACTGTTTAGGAAGACCATATTTCAGGGAACTGAGAGGCATCTACGGACTGATAGCAATCCCCAGCCAAGAGTCAGCAAGACCATGGAGACCTCAGTCCCTATGGTTTCAAGGAACTGAATTGTGCCAGCATCCAGTGATTTTGGAAGAGGACTCTGAGCTTTAGATGAGAAGCACAGGTCCACCAACACCTTGATTTTAGCCTGCTGAATTAATTTCCTGGAGCTGCTGTTAAAAAGTACCCAAAACTAGGAAACTTCAAAAATCAGTAATTTATTCTCTCACAATTCCAGAGACTAGGAGGCTAAAACCCAAATGTCGTGATCCTTCTGAGAGTCTGGGCAGAATCCTGCCTTGCTTCTTTCTAGCTTCTAGTGGTGATTACCAATCCTTGTCACTCTTTGTCTTGCAGCTGAATTACTCCTATCTCTGCCTCTGTCATTACATGGTATTCTTCCTATGTGTTCCCATCTTTACACGGCTTTTTCTTTTTCTTGTAAGGATACTAGGCATATGGGATTAGGGTGCATCCTAGTGACCTCTTCTTAACTTGATTACATCTAAAGACTCTATTTCCAAATCAGATCACATTCATAGTTACAAGTGGTTATGATTTCAATAAATATTTTTGGAGAACACAATTCTACCCATAAGACCTGCAGAGATCCTGAGCAGATAATCCAGCCATGTCTTGCCCAGATTTGACCTACAGAATCTGTGAGATAATATAATTGTGCAATGCAGTCAGTTAATGTTTCTGTAATACGTTATGGAGTAATAGAAGTAATACAACACCCTAACTTTTCAAGGTTGTGGATTTTTACTATATACCCAGGTAGATGGTATATGGCTAGGAAAAAAATGTAATTTGCAACAGAAATGAAAGTATTTATTTTTAACCCCCACAACTTCTGAGAAGAGCAGATCCTTGCAACTGGAGAGTTCTTTTCAGCAAGAGGTCATGGTTGGAAGAATGCAGAACTTGAAGGCCAGGGGCAGAGAAAAAAATTGCTTCTCATAAGAAAAAAAGAGGAAAATATAGAGAGACAGAAGAGAGCTTCTTGAGTGGTGCTGGGTGGAGGACAGTTTTAGAGACCAATAGAAGAAGAGTTAAAAGAAGGGAAATCAATAGCTAGCGGCCAAATGGGAAGTGATTGCTGGAGTCAAGATCTATTGCCAAATAGGGATTGTATTAAGTTGTTGCAAGGTGTTAAGCAAGTTAAATCCTTATCTTTCTCTTCCCCATAAAGTATTCAGTAGAACCTACATTCATTACCTCAACACATTGTCTATTATTATCTCTAGGTGTTGGTAATATGCCACATTTTTATTCTTTCCTGCTCATATTTTCTGTAGAAAATTGGTATTATGTTTATAATCAGAAATTATTTTTAAAATATTGTTTTGTGAAAATCGATATTGTTTAATTAGGATGGCCTAGCATGGCTTTACTGGTGGAAAAATGCAGCAGTGAGTGTTGCTTTAGGGTAGCCCAGGAACAAACCACAGGCTGTTCATGAAAAGTTCGGTGCGTATGGATTATAGGTATACCCAAATGTAACATTAGCCTCTAAATTCCAGGTTTGGTAACTGAGTTTTTTCAATGATTGGTTTTCCTATATACTCAACTGAAATAGCATAAAATAAAATAGGATGTAATAGCTGCTAATATATCCTACAGGCCTTATAGGGAGATGGTTATCGAAGTGTAATTCCTTAGACTGGCACCATCAGTATCACCTGAGAAATTGTTAGAAATAAAAACAATAAGGCTCTGACTCAGACCTATTGAATCAGAAACTTTGAGGGTGAAACACACCCAGAGACGCAGGTTTTGACAAATCCTCCAGGTGATAGTTTGACAACCACTGCTATAGAGGACCCTATTACTGCTATAATCTCAATGCCTGCTGCTACTCACATCTCACTAGGGTCATGATAAACAGTGTCTACTGCAATCAACATCTTTGTATGTCCATTTTATGTTACAGACATTTCATTCTTTACAATAGTCTGTTTCCCTGCAGGTTTTCTGTCTTCTGGAATGTGGATATGATGTTGTTTATAGAAAGAACCTACTTAAAATACTATAGTTAAAGCGGTATTTTTGCAAACATCAATAATAACAAAATTTAATAATTTGAAGATCCAGAATTTCTGATCATATGAATGTCTTATTCTGTTCTCTTAAGAGAACACGTGCAAGCAAATGCTTTTCAAGAGAATAATGGAAATACTTTCCATAAGTAAATCCATGCATAAATAGCACAGGATTTCTAAAGTGATTTCACTTGTGCACTGGCACAGATTTGTTGCTATACTTTTACAAAGATGGAGACTATTGCAATAAAATATATTCTACCAGAACCTAAAGCAGCTCATATCACCATAGTGTCTTATGGACCCATTAATTATAAGGAAAAAAAAAGGGTAGAAGATAAAATGTGTATGGGACATAAATGTTTAACCACCACATAGAGTCTGAATAATTAATGGAATGATACCCTTTAGTGCAGAGCCTCATATCTTTAAAATATAGAGGAATATAAGTGCACTATTTCAATATTTAAGCCAAAGTAAGTGATGCAGCTTCTGCATATGAAATATACGTCTGGGCAATGGATTGAACAAATGCTTCATAATAATAAAATGACTTTTAAATGTGGATTGGTCTCATAAGGTATGAGGATTTCCCTAACCAACACAATTTATTCAGAGTAAGATTAGTAAAGACAATTTTTGAGGCTGTAATATTCATTACCTCTACATTTTATAATATTGCTAGTTCAGTGCGTCTGAAGTGGTCCAGTGTGTTTAGACTGAACTTTTATCATGTCTAAACAGCTTAACTGATAGTTACTTGATAACTCTTTTATGAAGCAGTTTTTAATAATGCTTTCATATTTCTGGTTTATGATGCCATTAAAGTCATCATTTGTCACATTAGCAATAGAGAGATTCTTAAAATATCCCCAGCAGCAATTCAGGATGGCTTTTAATGTCAGCATAAATTCCTGTATTACTAAACTAGCTATTTGAAATATTAACAGTGTTGTTTGCAATTTCAAAATATATATGACAACCTAAGTTTATAACACAGATCCCTTAAGTTTGCTGGAAACTGATTAGAAAAATAAAAATAATGATACTAAAATAGGTTGGTTTGACCTTGTGATATGACTTAACAGCAAAGAAAAAAAAATTTCTTTGGTTGTGAAATGGATCAGTGAAGTTTCTGCTATTGAATTCTTTATTGTCCATACACTAAGCAATTTAAAATGGAGAGAGAAGGAGAAAAACGTATCTAAGTTGTTCAGAATGCTATTTTATAATGAATCCATCTGAGTTCAAACTCATGGAAATAGTCCCCGATTCTTTTTTGGAAGTTAAAACACTGCATGGCATGCTATTTTTCCCCCCACTCACATTGCATCCTGACATGGGGAAACTTTCTAGAGGGCCATGGATGAGGCTCCAGAGCTCTAAAATTAGACTGGACCAGCTGTGCAGAGTTGGTTTGCTGCCGCAGGCTTGTGTGCATATATAACACCATCCCATCTCACTGTCAGATGCTCAGTTCTTGGAAACACAAGGAGTAGCAATGTCCATGAACCCTATGCTAGGCTGCTTTGGAAACACGCTTGACACAATGTATGGCTCTGCTCTGTGTCTGCTACATCATTAGGTAAGAGGAGAAGGGCTTCTTTCTGTCCTTCATGGGTGTGTGAGGACAGCATATCTCATCTTCTAAGAAGAGTTTCTCTTCACGGAGGGTTAGTTAGCTCTTATATTTCATAGTTAGATAATAAAAGCTACCTCAGAGACCAATTCATGTGCTTATGACTACAAGATAGGATTGTGTTTGTAAAATGGAGACACTAATAGAAAAGTACTTTTGTTAAGAAGATGGATTACAGTGGAACTCCACTCTCCATTCCTGGACTGTGGAGTACCTTTCTACTACTCTTGGAACTTCTCTCATTCAAGTAATATAATAAAAAGAGCACTGCCATAGAAATCAGAAAGCTCTTGTTTCCAAACCCAGTCATGCCCCTTAGTAGTTATATGCCAAACTTGTAATCTTTCAGAAGCTCATTCTCTTCATTTTTTTTTTACTATGAAAATGCATATTTTGTATTTTACTTTAAATTCTGGGATAAATGTGCAGAACGTGCAGGTTTGTGACATAGGTGTACATGTGCCATGGTGGTTTGCTGCACCTATCAACCCGTCATCTAGGTTTTAAGCCCCACATGCATTAGGTATTTGTCCTAATGCTCTCCCTCCCCTTGCCCCCTACCCTCTGACAGGCCCTGGTGTCTGATGTTCCCTGCCCTGTGTCCATGTGTTCTCATTGTTCAACTCCCACTTATGAGTGAGAACATGCAAAGTTTGGTTTTCTGTTCCTCTGTTAGTTTGCTGAAAATCTTCATTTTTATAATTATAGATAACAGATGCATTTGTGCATGAGAACCCCCTTCAGGGCCTTCCCCAGCTCCATTTGACAAGGTTATTAACACAGATGACTGGATTATTAACACAAGTGACTCCATTTTGATTCTGACAACTTTCATGTGTCCCTCTTTTGATCAAGGTCTTTGTTTACACCTGTTTTATCTACTGAAAGCAGTTGTAAAAATTATTGTGGACATAAGATAACTATAAACAGGATTATAAATTAAAATATACTTGACACTTCAAAATGTTGGTTTATTAGTACAGTTATTTTGCTTTGAAATTATCTTTGTCAATTGTAGAAAATTGTTCTATATGGCACCATTATTAAAACATTTTTAAGTGTCTTTTTGGATATGACACGAAGACAGAGTGTCACAGTCAAAAATTTGATGCCCAACTATACTGAGTTATTCCTTAGTCTGAACGTGCTGCTTTGTCATAAACTGTTGACTGTGTCACTGACTGTGGCACTGTTGACTGACTCCATTTTGATTTGGCAACTTTCATATTTCCCCCTTGTGATCAAGATCTTTTTTGAAAGCATCACTGATCAATCATCCTGTAGTTAGGTTTTGATTGTCTCTAGGTGCCAGGATAGATGTGTTCTAGGTTGTTCATCTAGTCCCACATTGGAGAAAGTAATTTCAGCCACATTTGAGCAACAAGGGAGGATTGAAGGGAATACATCTCAGGCTAAATCTACCTAGAGTACATTTTTAAGTTTAATTTTAAGTGAATGGACTATGACATTTCTATGGAAGAAGTAATTTACCCACTGGAAATTCATCTTAATTCTCAAGGGCATAAGATGTGCCCTAGCTCCAGATGTTGACTAGGTCCATGAGGAGTAGGGCATTCATAGCTAAAAGACCAAGTAGCAACAGAGAGAGTGAGAGAGAGAAGGAGGGAGAGAAAGATTTATTATAAGAAATTGGCTCTCCTTATTACGGAGGCTGACAAATCACACCATCTGCATTTGGCAAGTTGGAGACCCAGGAGAGTTGATATGTAGTTCCAGTCTGAAAGCTAGTAGGCTCAAGATCCAAGAAGAGCTGATGCTTTGGTATTAGTCTTAAGACTGGAAAAGACTAATGTCCTAGCTCAAAACAACCTGGCAGGAGGAATTCCCTCTTATTCACAGTAGAATAAGCCTTTTTGATCTATTCAGGCCTCCAACTGTTTGGATGAGGGCCATCCACATTAGAGAGGCAATCTGTTTTTTTCAGTCTACAGATTCAATGATAATCTCATTTAAAACACCTTCATAAAACACCCAGAATAATGTTTGACAAAAAATATGAGTACTCCATGGCCCAGTCAAGTTGACTCATAAAATTAACTATCACACCATCTGAACTCATAGATGATTGAAAATCCCTTGTCAAATCCAGATACTCCTTGGTCGATCTGTGCCTAATCCTCCAAGTAGAGTGGGGCCTGTCTTAATCAATGAAGGTAATTTAAGACCTAGTGAACTGATCCCAAGGCAATAAGATTAGGAAACAAGTAGATGGATAATTTCACAGGGTTCAGGACAAAAACCTTCTGTTGGAACAACAGTTAGGTTGGAGGATTTTGGGCTGCATCTGTCTCCATTTGTCCTGAATCTTGTAAGCTATAGCTTCTCTAACTTTGGAGTCTGTACCAATTCCCTTTCCTTTGCTAAATTCATTGACTAGAGGGTGAGAACATTAGCTGGATTCTGCCCAGTCCGCTTCTCCTGCCATGACTTACATTGCCTCACTTCCCCCTCCCCTTCAGCTTGCAAATTAATTCAACTCTGCTTCCCACTTGCCTACAAACTTCTGCTCAAACTCTACTGATCTAGCTTGGGTATTTTGTCTCTCTTTCATTGCCTGTCCTTTCAGTTTACCTTACATTTTCTGAGGGAATCACACTCAGAATTTTTACTTTATCACATATATCTAGCAAAATATACACTCTATTTTATCTGGAAGGCAGGAAGCTGCCTAGTTTATTAGCATGAATTTTCTTTTTGATCCATGATTAAGCTGTCAATATAAGAGTATATTTGGAAGACCTGTTATATAAGTTGAATGATTCTTACTAGATATGACAATGAAAACTTTATCAAATGCCATACTAAAAGCAACAATTCAACTCAAGGTGTCCTTATTTATTAATACATTAAAAGTCTAATTCTGAGATTTGAACAGCATTACTATTTTATGAAACATATAAAGAAAATTGCTATATACGTGGTAACAGATAGATAGATAGATAGATAGATAGATAGATAGATAGATAGATGTGTCTGTGTACACATGCATGTGTATATTGTTTTCTACTGAGAAAAAATAACCTGATCAACATTTTCTATCTTTATAAAAAGAAAGGATAACATTCTGATTATTCATATTTCAATGTAGAGTGGAAAAATTGAATAAGTAAAAACTAGTAATGTAGTGTGTATTAGTTTTCCATAGCTGGTGTATCATATTACAACAAAATTAGTAACTTAAAACTGTCAACTTAAATAACACAGAGAGACTCTATAAGGAAATTACAATTATTTGAGACTTGGCATTATAATGGAAATACATATTTCAAACTATGTGCATATTCAGAAAGGTAAAACAAAAAAAGTGGTGGGAGTTGTTTGTTAGTGTTTTTTTTTTTTTTTTTTTTTTTTTTTTTGAGACAGAGTCTCGCTTTGTTGCCCAGGCTGGAGTGCAGTGGCGCGATCTCGGCTCACTGCAAGCTCCGCCTCCCGGATTCACGCCATTCTCCTGCCTCAGCCTCCCGAGTAGCTGGGACTACAGGCGCCCGCCACTTCGCCCAGCTAATTTGTCGTATTTTTAAATAGAGACAGGGTTTCACAGTGTTAGCCAGGATGGTCTCGATCTCCTGACCTCGTGATCCGCCCGCTTCAACCTCCCAAGGGGCTGGGATTACAGGAGTGAGCCACTGCGCCCAGCCAAAATAAAGGTTTTTAAAGAAAAAGTGAGGAGTCTTACATAATTGTTTCAAGATAATTATCCTTGGCTACAAGGTTCAATAACAAGGTTGGTGCCAGTTCAAGGTTGGGCAGGCAGTTACCGGACAGTTGTCCTCACAAGTATTTTTTTGTGTGTTTGTGTAAGGATACAACAGCCTTTGTGCAAGATCATAGTTTTTGCAGTCTTTTGTAATAGTTCTTATTATCAGGCATTTGTGCATGAGAACCCGCTTCATGGCCTTTCCCAGCTCCATTTGTCAAGGTTATTAACACAGATGACTGGATTATTAACACAAGTGACTCCATTTTGATTTGACAACTTTCATATGTCCCTCTTTTGATTAAGGTCTTTGTTTGAAAGCATCACTGATCAATCATCCTGTAGTTAGACTTTTATTATCCCTAGGTGCCAGGATAGACCTGCCCTAGGTTGTTGGTCTGGTCACACATTGGAGAAAGTGATTTTTGCCAAATTTGAGGAATAAGAGAACTTTGAAAAGAGTGACTCTCTGGCTAAGTCTACCTGGAGTCCATTTTTAAGTTTCATTGTATCTATTCTGTAGGCATTGGCTGTCATCTCAAAGTGCTAGGCCAGCAATACTCTGTTAGGACTTGTACTTATGTAGAAATGTAACAAGTAACAGGTACAAAGTTCAGAAAAGGAAAATACAGAGTAAAAATAATAGTAGTATTATAATACCAGTTTTATAACAGTTTTTGGCCTTGAGACTAGGCTTAAAGGCAACTGATTAAATAAATCAAATGACAATGGGGAATTAAATGACACCTGCTGTAACGATGTGGCCTGTTTTATTTTTATTTTGCATATATTGTTCTCAACTTTCTCAAAGGAATGTATCCAGATACAACATGTAGCATTAGCAGTAACATAGACATTTGCAGACTTAACTAATAGCAGTTTTATAATCTAGTATCCCATGACTGAGTTGAATTAAGGCAGAGAATGAGCAACAGTTGTATTAGAGATGTTGCCAAAGTTACCGATGAGGTGTACTAAAGGATCTCCTAGGACAAGTTTTGTCAAGCTACCAACAGAACTACTAATTGTAAAATTTGAATTATGCCAATATTCTGACAAGTTAAAAAGCTAGGCTAGAGTGTAAGAGCCTCATTATGACATCAAGTCTTGTTTTAAAGTCTTTGGGAAAGCTATCTGCAGCACAAAGCTGTCAATTTCTCATTCCGGTTTGCAGTTTAAATGCTTCTGGTTATAGCACCAGGAAGTTTGGTGGACTTTCTTGTATATCCCATACAATAGGCATGACAATCATCACTTAAAATTCATCCAGGTTCAGCCTATAAAATTCTAGAAACAAAGCAGTTTCTGTTTTTAATACTTCTATGAAAGAAAGTTGTGTTAGAGAAGCCTAGTAATCCAAGATCTAGCCTAGTTTACAGATAGACAATAAAAACTCAAAAACAATGTATAAGGTTACAATCTAATAACAACCATAGTACAGCTTTATTTCAGAAACCTAACTTTTGTCTCCATAGTCAATTCAATTTTTACCAAAGAAAATCAGAATAATACACATTTGTTAGTGAAATAAGTTTAGTTTTCTTTTATTTTTAACTTTTGTTGGTACATTGTAAGGGTGTATATCTATGCGGTACGTGAAATGTTTTGATACAGGCATGTAATGCATAATAATGACATCAAGGAGAATAGGGTGTCTATCTACTCAAGTATTTAGCCATTGTGTTACAAACAATCCAATTATACTCTTTTGGTTTTTTTTAAATGTAAAATCAAACTATTATTGACCATGGTCACTCTGTTGTGCTGTCAAATAGTAAGTCTTATTAATTCTTTCTAAATTTTGTGCCCGTTAACCATCTCCACTCCCCCACCAACACCTCAAGTACTCTTTCCAGCCTCTGGTAACTCTCCTTCTGCTTTTCATGTCAATGAGTTCAATTGTTTTAACTTCTATATTCCACAAATAAGTGAGAACATACAATGTTTGTCTTTCTGTGCCTGGCTCATTTCACTTAATATGATGACCTCTCGTTCCACTCATGTTGTTGAAAATGACCGGATCTCATTCTGTTTTATGGCTGAATAGTACTCCATTGGGTATATGTACCAAATTTTCTTTATCCATTTATCTGTTGATGGACACTTAGGTTGCTACTAAATCTTGGCTATTATGAACAGTACTGCAACAAACATGGGAGTGAAGATATCTCTTTGATATGCTGATTTTCTTTATTTGGGTTATACATGCAACAGTGGGAGTGTTGGATCATATGGTAGATGTATTTTTAGCTTTTAAGGAAGCTCTTAACTATTCACCATAGTAGTTGCACTAATTTACATTCCCACCAACAGTGTAGTATGGCT
Organism: Papio anubis; assembly: GCF_008728515.1. Classification (NCBI taxonomy): domain Eukaryota; kingdom Metazoa; phylum Chordata; class Mammalia; order Primates; family Cercopithecidae; genus Papio; species Papio anubis. The sequence continues at coordinate 23,152,015 of NC_044988.1, read as the reverse complement.
TCTTTTTCTCCACATCCTTATCAGCATTTGTTATTGCTTGTCTTTGGGATAAAAGCCATTTTAACTGGGGCATGATGATATTTCATTGTAGTTTTGAACTGCATTTCTCTAATGATCAATGATGTTGAACACCTTTTCATATGCCTGTTTGCCATTTGTATGTCTTCCTTTGAAAAATGTCTATTCAATTCTTTTCCCATTTTTAATAGGATTATCAGATGTTTTTCTATGGAGTTATTTGAGCTCCTTCTACCTTCTGGTTATTAATGTCTTGTCAGATGGGTAATTTTCAAATATTTTCTCCCATTCTGTGGGTTGTTTCTTCATTCTGTTGATTGTTTCCTTTGCTGTGCAGATACTTTTAAACTTCATGTGATCCATTTGTCTATTTTTTCTTTGATTGCCTGTGCTTGTAGGGTATTGCTCAAGACATTTTTGCCCAGACCAATGTCCAGGAGAGTTTTCCCCAATGTTTTCTTGAAGTAGTTTCCTAGTTTGAGGTCTTAAAGTTAAGTCTCTAATCCATTTTTTATTTTATTTTTGTGTATGGCAAGAGATATGGGTCTAGTTTCATTCTTCTACATATGGATATCCAGTTTCCCCAGCACCATTCATTGAAGGAACTGTCTTTTCCCCAGTGTATGCTCTTGGCACTTTACTCAAAAATGAGTTCATTGTAGATATATGAGTTTGTTTCTGGGTTCTCTATTCTGTTTGATTGATCTGCATGTCATTTTTTATGCCAGTATCATGCTGTTTTGGTTACTAGAGCTCTATAGGACAATTTGAAGTCAGGTAATATGAATCCTCTAGTTACTGTGGGTTTTTTTTTTTTTTTTCTAAAAATATTTGTGGCTACTGTGGGTCTTTTGTGGTCCATATAAATTTTAGAATTGTTTTTTCTATTTCTGTGGAGAATGATATTGGTATTATATTTTGATTGGAATTACATTGAATTTGCAGACTGTTTTTGGTAGTATGGACATTTTAACAATATTGATTTTCCAATCCATGAACAAAAAGTATTTTTTTCTTATTTTTTGGTTTCCTTTTTAGTTTGTCTCATCAGTGTTTCATAATTTTCCTTAGAGAGATTTTTTACTTATTTTATTAATTCGTAGGTATTTAATTTTATTTGTGGCTATTGTTAACAGGATTACTTTTTAAATTTATTTTTCAGAGTTGTTCATTGACACATAGAAATGCAATTGATTTTCGTATGTTGGTTTTGTATCCTGCAAGTTTTCTGAATTGATCAGTTCTCATAGTTTTTGGTGGAGCCTTTAGGTTTTTCCAAATATAAGGTCATATCATCTACAAACAGGATAATATGACTTCTTCCATTCCAATTTGGAGGTCTTTTATTTCTTTCTTTTGTCTGGTTGCTCTAGCTAGGACTTCCAGTACCATGTTGCATAACAGTGGTGAAAGTGAGCATCCTTGTCATGTTTCAGATCTTAGAGGAAAGGCTTTCAGCTTTTCCCCATTCAGTATGACACTAGCTGTGGGTCTGTCATATGTGACTTTTATTACATTGAATATGTTCCTTCTATACAGTGTTCTGAGGGTTTTTTATCATAAAGCATTGTTAAATTTTTTCAAATGCCTTTTCAGCATCAATTGAAATAATTATGTTTTTTATTCTTCATTCTGCACATATAAATATATCACATTGACTAATTTGCATATGTTGAAATATCCTTGCATTCAAGGGGTAAATACCACTTGATCATGAAGAGTGATCTTTCTAATGCATTGCTGAATTTGATTTGCTAGTACTTAGTTTAGGATTTTTGTGTTACTATTCATCAGAAACATTGACCTATAGTTTTCTTTCTTCCTTTTTTTTTTTTTTAATGTGTCTTTGTCTGGTTTTGGTACCAGGGAAACAGTGACCATATAGAATGAGTTTGAAAGTATTACTTCCTCTTACATAATATTTTTCAGAAAAGTTTGAGTAGGATTGGTTCTTCTTTAAATGTTTAGTAGAATTCAACAGTGAAGCCATCTAGTCCTGACCTTTTCTTTACCAGGAGATTTTTTTATTACAACTTTGATCTCATTATTATTTGTCTGTTCAGATTTTGGATTTCTTCCTTGGTTCCATCTTGGTAAATTGAATACTGTTTAATTTCCATGTGTTTTTATAATTTCCAAAATTCCTCTTGTTATTAATCTCTAGTTTTATTCCCTTGTGGTCACAGAAGATGCTTGATATAATTTTAATTTTTTGAATGTTTTAGACTTATTTTGTGACCTAACATATGATCTATCCTTGAAAATTATCCATAAGCTGAGGAAAAGAATGTGTATTCTGCAACTGTTGGATAAAATGTTCTATAAATATCTATTATATTCATTTAGTCTGTAGCACAAATGAAGTCCAATGTTTCTTTCTTGATTTTCTGTCTAGAAGATCTATCCAATGCTGAAAGTTGGGTGTTGAAGTCTCCAGTTATTTTTCTACTGGGGCCTATCTGTTTCTTTAGCTCAAATAATATTTGCATTATATATCTGGATGCTTCATTGCTGGATGCATATTTACAATGATTATATCCTCTTGCTGAATTGATCCCTTTATCATTATATAGTGACCTTTTTTGTCTCTTCTTATATTTTTGTCTTGAAATCTATTTTTCTGATGTAAGTATAGCTATCCCTGTGCTTTTTTGGTTTCCACTGGCATGGAGTATCTTTTTCTGTTCATTTATTTTCAGACTATATATGTCTTTATAGATGAAGTGTGCTTCTTTTAGGCAACAAATCAGTGGGTCTTATTCTTTATTCATTTAACCACTCTATGTCTTTTGATTGATGAGTTTAATCCATTTACATTCACTATTATTATTGATAAGTAAGGACTTAACTCTTGCCATTTTATTATTTGTTTTCTGGTTGTTTTGTGATCCTCTCTTCCTTCTTTCTTTACTCTCATCCTTTAGTGAAACAAGCACCTCTGTGGCCACCACAACTATGACTGCACTGAATCGGATCTGAAGCAAGCACAGCACTGGGTATCAACCAAGGCCTGCTGTAACCACTGTCTGTCTACTGCCTATGTTTGTTCAGGGTCCTGGGGCTCTATAATCAAATGGCAATGCTAGGCAGGCCTGAGTCCTTCCCTGCAGGGCAACTAGTTCCCCCAGGTGCTTGGTGAGTCCAGAGGTGCTGTCTAGGAGTCAGAGACTAGAGTCAAAAGTCTGAGAAGTCTGCCTGGTGTTCTTTCTATTGTATTGTGGCTAAGCTGGCACCCAAACCACAAGACACAGTCCTTCTCACTCTTTCTTTCCCTTTCCAGAGGCAGAGGAACCTCACCCCATGGCCACTAGCACCACAGGCCCAAAGGAGTATTGGCAACACAGGAGTATTGGCAGACTGCCGTCAATGTTCCCCTAAGGCCCAAAGGCTCTTCAGTCAGCTTGTGGTAAATATTATCTGGCCTGGAACTCACCCTTCAGTGCAGTGGGGCACCCTTCTGGCCCAGGGCAGGTCCAGAAATGCCATCCAATAGTTAAGTTCTGGAACTGGGGACCCCAAGAGCCCATTGGTGTTCTACCCTCCTGTGGCCAAACTGTTACCTGAAGCCAACAACTCTCAGGGTCTCATCCATAGCCTTTGATATAGTACCTGGGTATTGCTCCTCATTATTCAGGGCCCACAGGCTTTTCAATTAGCAGGTGATGAATGCTGCCAGTCCTGGGTCCTTCCCTTCAAGGCAGTAGGTTCCTTTCTGGCTGAGGATGTATCTGGAAATGCCATCCAGGAGCTAGAGCCTGGAACAGGGGCCTCACAACTCCAGCTGTTGCCCTATCCTGCTGTGACTGAGCTGGTATTTGATATGCAAGTGCTGAGAAGGGAAGTCTGTGGTCCCATTAAATGATATGGAAGTGGGGAAGGGAAGTGCTGGGTAGAGAAGGGCATGGTCCCTGGCTAAGGCTCCACCCCCACAGACCTAGGTGAGGCCAGCCACTCTTGTCTTCATACCCTAGTGCCCTAATGTTGCATTTCCCAAGACCATCCTGTCCTGCTATGCCCCCATCCTGTGCCTATAAAAACTCCTGAGACTGGCCGGGTACGGTGGCTCACATCTGTAATCCCAGCACTTTGGGAGGGCGAGGTGGGTGGATCATGAGGTCAGGAGGTCGAGACCATCCTGGCTTTGGTGAAACCCCATCTCTACTAAAAATACAGAAAATTAGCCAGGCGTGGTGGCGGGCACTTGTAGTACCAGCTACTCGGGAGTCTGAGGCAGGAGAATGGTGTGAACCTAGGAGGTGGAGGTTGCAGTGAGTCGAGATCGTGCCACTGCGCTCCAGTCTGGGCGACAGAGTGAGACTCCAAAAAAAATAAAAAAACTCCCGAGACCTTAGCAGGACAGAAGTGGCTGGACATAGAGAAGAGCACATTAGCAGAGGAATGCACAGGCAGCTGGACGTCCAGGGGAACGCACAGGCACCGGTATGCCAGCAGGCCACGGATCGGCAGAACAACACAGAGTTTGGCTAGGGCAGTCATAGGAGAGCCCAGGCCACCAAGCAGCCCAACTGCAGAGAAAAATCATCTCCCTTCTGGCTGCCCTATCTGCTGAGAGCTATTTCCACTCAACAAAACCTTGCACTCATTCTCCAAGCCCACTTGTGATCTGACTCTTCTGGTACCGCAAGGCAAGAAACCCTGTGTCCTTACGACAAGGTAGGGGGTCTAATTGAGCTGACTAACACAAGCCTCCTACAGAAGGCAAACTAAAAGAGCACCCTGTAACACATGCTGGCTGGGGCTTCAGGCACTCTAAATATTCACCCCTAGACACTGCCATGAGGTCAGTCCCACAGCCTGCCTGTCTGTATGTTCCCCTAGAGATTTGAGCAGCAGGGCACTGAGGAAGCAAGCCACACACCCATCACATGCCCTGTGAGGAGAACAAGGGAACTTTTCCCGTTTCAGTATCCAAGACACAAGACAAAGTACTTTCCACTCTTCTCTCTCCTCTCCTCAAGCAGAAGAAAGAGATGTCTTTTGGAGCTATGAATTGTGCAGCCTGGGCTGAGAGTAGGGGTGATACCAGCACTCTCTTAGCCGCCCCAGCTGGTATCTCAGTAGGTGGCATACTCCACCAGTCAACTGTCTCTGGAACCAGTTCACCACTAGGACTCATCTAAGATGAGTTGCAGTTCTTGTGGCCTATGAGACCTTTCCATTTTCCTTGAGACCCGGAGCACTTCAGCCTACAGTGGTGAGGTTTGCGGGGACTCAAATTTTGACCACTGGGATTGGTGATTCCCCTCTGGCTAGGGCTGGTTTAAATGTTCCCTCCATGGGCAGGCTTCAGCTGTGTTTGGTCATTTTTCTTTCTGCTCTAAAAGGACAGCATCGAGTTCAATGCCTCACAGTTGCTGTACTCTCCTTCCCCCTGTACACACAAACACTCTCTGCACCACACAGCTGTTGCCAGGGGATGGATAAGGGATGGTATTAGTGACTCAAGCCTGTTTTTTTCTATACCGTCGGTGCCTCTTTCAGCAATATGAAGTGAAAAGCAGTTACTGTGAGTCCTCACCTAATTTTTGAAGGTGCTTTGCATGTTTAGATAGTTGTTAAATTGGTGTTCTTGCTAGGGATATGATCCGTGGAGCCTTCCAGTCTGCCATCTTGCTCCATCTTCCTTTGGTTCTATTAATTTTTGTCTGATTATTATATAAGTGCAGCTAGAAAAGTGGTTTTCAGATTTTAAAACTTTCTGAGTCTGGGAAGCCAAACCAAGGAAGACTTTAGATATTATCTATAGTCTTGATGTTTTGGGGACTGGCAGGAGTGACAATTTTTAGTCACTCACTATAAGGCTGTTAACCCTTGAAACCAGGCATATTATGCACATTCTCTAATATGACATTCTAGTCAAACCACTGGTAATGGAACCAATGTTGTTAACTGTATCCTGTTATGAAAATAGAGCCAAATGTATATATAACTTATGTAGATAACCGTATTATGATACAAATACTCATGAATAGTTTCCAAATTTTGGAAAAATCCGCTATAAACTATACATTGTTTTATCAGCTAGTATTTTATTAAATATGGAAAATAAAATGCTTACATAAACAACGTTTTAAATAAAAGTCAAAAAACACTATCTTTATCAGTTATTTAAACTATGTAACTAATTTTGCTTTTGTTTGACCTTGATTGGCAAGTTTATATATTTATCAGCTTTCATTAGAGTTCTGGAAAATTTTTATTTTGTCCACTGGTTTTAAAGTTATTAGAAATCTGTATTCAATAATACTTTTTAGAGTCTCGTACATGAATCTAATTGTAAATGCTTCTAAAGTAGATTCAAAACCATGGATAACAGAGACTTAGTACAGCCATGGTTAAAAATCTGATGGAGAGGGGAGCTTGGAGGAAGATGGCAGATGAGAGGCAAGTCTGTCTTACAACTCCCACTCAGATGGATAGAACAGCTTGTGGAGACTCACATCATCAACTTTTGCTCCAAGAACCACCATAGGAACATACCAGGAAAACCAAAACAATCCACAAACCCTTTGAAAGAAGTACTTTGCTGTCGCAAACTCTAAGTAACAGCCAAAAATCTGTGAATGCCCAAAGTGTGAGAGGGGGAAAGTCTGCCTCCGAACACACATCCTCACCAGGGAAGCTGAAGAGCCAGATAACAGGGAAAAGAAGTTAACTTTGCCAAGAGCTGGGGCAAATTTACAGAGCCGAGTGAAATATAAAAGCAGAAGAAGCAGTGGGAAGTGCCCTGGAGGCACTCCCAGCCCCCAAGGAAGCCCAGGGAACCCATTTCTGATTTTATCTCTCACAGGTCCTTGGGGAGGGCTGCCAGTGGAACTGGGGAAAGACCATGGGGAGAAGAAAACTTCCAGCTAAACTTTGCGGTGACTGTGACCAAGCGCTAATTTTCCAGGGCTGAATCTTGGGGTGTGGTGAATAAAAAGAGCAGATATGAGCACAGGAGCTGAGTGGGAAGGGGCAAAGCTTGAAAGCCCTGCTTGCTTTCTCAGCAGAAAGGTTTGCAGGCCAGGGCAAGTTCCCAACCCTGCAGACTGGCTGCCTGGATATAGACTCGATGCTCTTGGGAGAGCACAGCGGGAACGAGATTGTCCTTTCTGGCTGCATGGGAGCTTGGTAAAGCCTGTCACTGCCAGCGTTTCCCTACTTCCCTGGTGGCTTGTAGAATGGAGCAGAAGCAGAAATAATCCCCCTGGGAACATAACTCCATTGACCTGAGAACCACACCCCCACCCTATAGCAGCCACAGCAAGCCTTGCCCAAGGGCAGTCTGAGCTCAGACACACCTAACCCTGCCCCTACTTGATGGTCTTTACTCACCCTTTTAGACAAAGACAAAAGACATAATCTCTTGGAAGCTCTGTGGCCCTGCCCACCACTAGAGAAGCCCAAAAACTTAAACAGGTGACCCTAGGGCAAGCTTGTGTCCTCCCTATACTACACAGCTGGTTCTCTCTTGAAAGTGCCATCTACTTGCTAAAGGCCAACAGACACAAGCCATTACAGCAACTCATAGCTGAACAACCCTGCCCCAAGAAAGAAGAAAACAGCAACTAACTCCACCACCTGTAACATACTGGCTAACCAGAGGCCCGGAGTCTATCTACATGACAACTTTAATACCAGCATCACCAGCATTCGAGCAAACGAGTGCACTAAAAAACTATAACCAAGAACCCTCAAAGAGTCCACTTCACCCCCATGCTGCCTCCTCAAAGCAGGTGCTGGTATTCATGGCTGAGAGACCTGAAGATTGATCAAATCACAGGACTCTTCACACACACTCCCCAGTATAAACCTGGAGCCCAGTAACTCCACTGGGTGGCTAGACCCAGAAGAGAAATAATAATCACTGCAGTACAGCTCTCAGGAAGCCCCATTCCTAGGGGAAATGGAAGAGCACCACAACAAGGGAGCATTCCGTGCGACAAAACAATCTGAACAGCAGCCCTTGAGCCCCAGATCTTTCCTCTGACATAGTCTATCCAAATGAGAAGGAACCAGAAAAAACAATATGGGCAATAGGATAAAATGAGTTTTTTTTAAACACCCCAAACAGAGAACAGTAGGCCACCAGCAATGCATCCAAACCAAGAAGAATTCTCCGAATTACCAGAAAAAAGAATTCAGAAGGTCAATTATTAAGGTACTTAAGGAGACACCAGAGAAAGGTGAATACCAACTTACAGAAATTTTAAAATGTTACAAGATATGGATGAAAACTCTAGAGAAATAGATAACATAAATAAAAAACAATCACAAATTCTGGAGATGAAGGACACACTTAGAGAAATGCAAATTACACTGGAAAGTCTCAACAATAGAATCCAACAAGTAGAAAAAAGAAACTTCAGAGCTTTAAGACAAGGCTTTTGGATTAACTCAATCTGACAAAGACAAAGAAAAGATAATTTTAAAAACTGAACAGTTTCCACGTAGTTGTATGGTTTTGAGTCAGTTTCTTAAAGCAACCTGCTCCTGAATGACTATGGGGTAAATAACGAAATGAAGGCAGAAATAAAGACATTCTTGGAAACCAATGAGAACAAAGACATAACGTAACAGAATCTCTGGGACACATTTAAAGCAGTGCATACAGGGAAATTTACAGCACTAAATGCAGAAAGCAGGAAAGATCTAAAATCGACAACCTAACATCACAATTAAAAGAACTAGAGAAGCAAGAGCAAACAAATTCAAAAGCTAGCAGAAGACAAGAAATAACTAAGATCAGAGCAGAACTGAAGGAGATAGAGACACAAAAAAACCTTCAAAAAATCAATGAATCTAGGAGCTAGTTTTTGTAAAGATCAATAAAACAGATAGACTGCTAGCAAGACTAATGAAGAAGAAAAGAGAGAAGAATCAAATAGACACAATAAAATATAAAGGGGTTATCACCGCTGATGCCACAGAAATACAAACTACCATCAGAGAATACTATATAATACTGGCACAAAACAAGGATGCCCTCTTTCACCACTCTTATTCAATATAGTATTGGAAGTTCTGGCCAGGGCAATCAGGCAAGAGAAAGAAATAAAGGGTATTCAATTAGGAAAAGAGGAAGTCAAATGGTCTCTTTTTGCAGATGACATGATCGCATATTTAGAAAACTCCATTTTCTCAGCCCAAAATCTCTTCAAGCTGATAAATAACTTCAGCAAAGTGTCAGGATACAAAATCAATGTGCAAAAATTACAAACGTTCCTATACACAAAGAATAGACAGAGAGCCAAATTATGAGTGAACGCCCATTCACAATTACTACAAAGAGAATAAAATACCTAGGAATCCAACTTACAAGGGATGTGAAGGACCTCTTCAAGGAGAACTACAAACCCCTGCTCAAGGAAATAAGAGAGGACACAAACAAATGGAAAAACACTCCATGCTCATGGATAGGAAGAATCAATATCATAAAAATGGCCATACTGCCCTAAGTAATTCATAGATTTAATGCTATCTCCATCAAGCTACCACTGACTTTCTTCACAGAATTGGAAAAAACTACTTTAAAGTTCATATGGAATGAGAAAAGAGCCCACATTGCCAAAACAATCTTAAGCAAAAAGAAAAAGCTGGAGGCATCACACTACCTGACTTCAAACTATACTACAAGACTACAGTAATCAAAACAGCATGGTACTGGTGCCAAAACAGAGATATAGACCAATGGAACAGAACAGAGGCCTCAGAAATAACACCACACACCAACAACCATCTGATCTTTGACAAAGCTGAGAAAAACAAGCAATGGGAAAAGGATCCCCTATTTAACAAATGGTGCTGGGAAAATTGGCTAGCCATATGTAGAAAGCTGAAACTGGATCCCTTTCTTACACCTTATATAAAAATTCACTCGAGATGGATTAAAGACTTAAATATAACACCTAAAACTATAAAAACTCTAGAAGAAAACCTAGGCAATATCATTCAGGACATCGGCATGGGCAAATACTTCATGACTAAAACACCAAAAGCAATGGCAACAGAAGCCAAAATAGACAAATGGGATCTAATTAAACTAAAGGGCTTCTGCACAGCAAAGGAAACTATCATCAGAGTGAACAGGCAACCTACAGAATGGTAGAAAATTTTTGCAATCTATCCATTTGTCAAAGGGCTAATATCCAGAATCTACAAAGAACTTAAACAAATTTACAACAAAAAAAAACCCCATCAAAAAGTGGGCAAAGGATATGAACAGACATTTCTCAAAAGAAGACATTCATACAACCAACAGACACATGAAAAAGTGCTCATCATCACTGGCCATCAGAGAAATGCCAATCAAAACCACAATGAGATACCATCTCACACCAGTTAGAATGGCAATCATTAAAAAGTCAGGAAACAATAGGTGCTGGAGAGGATGTGGCGAAATAGGAACACTTTTACACTGTTGGTGGGATTGTAAACTAGTTCAACCATTGTGGAAAACAGTATGATGATTCCTCAAGGATCTCGAACTAGAAGTATCATATGACCCAGCCATCCCATTACTGGGTGTATAGCCAAAGGATTATAAATCATGTTGCTGTAAAGACACATGCACACGTATGTTTATTGCAGCACTACTCACAATAGCAAAGACTTGAAACCAACCACATGTCCATCAACAATAGACTGGATAAAGAAAATGTGACACATATACACCATGGAATACTATGCAGCCATAAAAAAGAATGAGTTCATGTCCTTTGTAGGGACATGGATGAAGCTGGAAACCATCATTCTCAGCAGACTATCACAAAGACAGAAAACCAGACACTGCATGTTCTCACTCATAAGTGGGAATTGATCAGTGAGAACACATGGACACAGGAAGGGGAGCATCACACACTGGGGCCTGTTGGGGTGTGGGGGTCTGGGGGAGGGATAGTGTTAAGAGAAATACCTAATGTAAATGACGAGTTGATGGGTGCAGCAAACCAACGTGGCACATGTATACCTATGTAACAAACCTGCACGTTGTGCATATGTACCCTAGAACTTAAAGTATAATAATAAAAAAAGAAGGCAAAAAATAATAAAAATGAACAAAGCCTCCAAGAAGTTTGAAATTATGTTAAACAACCAAAACTAAAAATAATTGGTGTTCCCAAGGAATAAGAGAAAACCAAAAGTTTGGAAAACATAATTGAGGAAATAATCAATGAAAACTTTTCTGGCCTTGCTAGAGCTCTAGACATCCAAGTACAAGAAGTTGAAAGAACACCCAGAAAATTCAGTGCAAAAAGATCATCGCCTAGGCACATAGTTATCAGGTCATCTAAAGTTAAGATGTAGGAAAGAATCTTAGGAGCTGTGAGGCAAAAGCATGAGGTGACCTATAAAGGAAAACCTATCAAATTAACAGAAGATTTCTTAGCCAAAACCCTACAAGCTAGAAGGAATTGGGGTCCCTTTTTTAGCCTCCTTAAATAGAACAATGGTCTTCCATGAAATTTATATCCAGGGAAACTGAGCTTCATAAATGAAGGAAACAAATGCTAAGAGAATTCATATGAACAAATGCTTTATCAGATGAGCAAATGCTGAGAGAAGTCGCCATTATCAAGCCAGCTTTACAAGAACTGCTAAAAGTAACTCTAAGTCCTGAAACAAAACCTTGAAATACACCAAAATAGAAACTTCTTAGAGTATAAATCTCACAGGACCTATAAAACAAAAACACAATGAGAAAAAAAAAAGGTATTCAGGCAACAACTAGTATGATGAATAAAATAGTACATCACATCTCAGTACTAACAATGAATGTAAATGATCTAAATGCTCTGCTTAAAAGATACAGAAAATCAGAATGGATAAGAATTCACCAACCAACTATCTACTGTCTTCAAGAGACTCATGTAACAGGTGAGGACTCACATAAACTTAAGGTAAAGAGGTGGAACAATTATTCCCAAAGTGAGAGGAAGTAGGTATTCTTATACCAGACAAAACACATGTTAAAGCAACAATGGTTAAAAAAGACAAAGAGGAACATTAAATAATGATAAAAGTTCTAGTCCAACAGAAAAATATTGCAATCCTAAATATATGCACACCTAACACTGGAGTTACCAACCTTATAAAACAATCACTACTAGACCTAAAAAATGAGATAGACAGGCCAGGTATGGTGACTCACACCTGTAATCCCAGCACTTTGGGAGGCTGAGATGGGTGGATCACAAGGTCAGGAGTTCAAGACCAGCCTGGCCAATGTGGTGATCCCTCATCTCTACTAAAAATACACATGGTGGTGTGTGCCTGTAGTCCCAGCAACTCAGGAGACTGAGGCAAAAGAATCACTACAACCCAGGAGGCAGAGGTTGCAGTGAGCCAAGATCATGCTACCACACTCCAGCCTTGGCGACAGAGCAAGACTGTCTTAAAAAAAAAAAAAAAAATTAAACAGACGGCAACACGGTAATAGTGGGTGACTTCAGTACTCCACTGACAGCACTAGAGAGGTCATCAAGAAAGAAAGCCAACAAAGAAACAATGGACTTAAACTATACCCTAGAACAAATGAACTTAACAGATATTTACAAAACATTCTACCCAACAACTGCAGAATATACATTCTATTCATCAGTACATGGAACATTTTCTAAGATAGACCATATGATAGGCCCCATGATAGGCCCCAAAACAAGTCTCACTAAATTTAAGAAAATTAAAATTATATCAAGTACTCTCTCAGACCACGGTAGAATAAAATTAGAATTCAATGCCAAAAAGAACCCTCAAAACCCTGCTAATAGATGGAAATTAAATAACCTGCTCTCGAATGATCATTGGTTCAACAATGAAATCACGATGGAAATTTAAAAATTCTTTGAACTGAACGATAATAGTGACACAACCTATAGAAGCCTCTGAGATACAGTGAAAGCAATGATAAGAGGAAAGTTTATAGCATTAAATGCCTACAGCAAAAAGTCTGAAAGAGCTCAGATAGACCATCTAAGTTCACACCTAAAGGAACTAGAGAAACAAGAACAAACCAAACCAAACCCAACAGAAGAAAAAAAATCACAAAGATCAGAGAAGAACTAAATGAAATTGAAAGAAACAAAAAAGGAATACAAAAAATAAATGAAACAAAAAACTGATTCTTTGAAAAGATAAACAAAACTGACAGACTGGTAGCAAGATTAACCAAGAACAGAAGAGAGAAGATCCAAATAAGCTCAATTAGAAACAAAACGGGAGCTATTAAAACTGATACCACAGAAATACAAAAGATCATTCAAGGATACTATGAAAACCTTTATTCTCAAAAACTGGAAAACCTAAAGGAGATGGATAAATTTTTGGAAATATACAACCCTCCAAGATTAAACCAGGAAGAAGTAGAAACTCTGAACAGTCCCAAAACAAGCAGCAAGATTGAAATGGTAATTTCAATTTTAAAAATTGCCAACAAATAAAAGTCCAGGAACAGATGGATTCATAGCTGAATTCTATGAGACATTCAAAAAAGTATTGGCACCAATCCTGTTGACACTATTCCACAGGATAGAGAAAGAGGGAATCCTCCCTAAATCATTCTGTGAAACCAGTATCACTCTAATACCAAAACCAGGAAAGGACATAACAAAACAAAACAAAAACTACAGACCAATATTCCTAATGAACATAGATGCAAAAATCCTCAACAAAATACTAGCTAACTGAATCCAATAGCATATTAAAAAGATAATTCACCATGATCAAGCAGGTTTCATACCAGCGATGCTGGGATGGTTTAACATACCAAGTCAACAAATGTGATACATCACATAAACAGAAATAAAAACAAAAATCACACAATCATCTCAATAGATGAAGAAAAAGCACTTGACAAAATCCAGCAATGTTCTAGTATTACAGCCCTCACAAAATTGGCATAGAAAGGATGTACCTTAAGGTAATAAGAGCCATCTATGACAAACCCACAGCCAACATTATACTGAATAGGGAAGAGTTGAAAGTTTTTCCCCTGAGAACTGGAATAAGACAAGGATGCCTATCTTCACCACTTCGGTTCTACATAGTACCGGAAGTCCTAAACAGAGCAATCAGACAAGAGAAAGAAATAAGGGGCATCCAAACAGGCAAACAAGTAATCAAACTGTGGTTGTTCACCGATGATACAATTGTACACTTAGAAAACCCTAAAGATGGCCAGGCGCGGTGGCTCACACCTGTAATCCCAGCACTCTGGGAGGCCGAGGTGCGTTGATTGCCTGAAGTCAGGAGTTCAAGACCAGGGGGTGGGAAAATCACAAATCATTGTGAAATGATAACCCTGTTCTCACCAGAGTAGCAATAAAAATATTTTAAAAGCAATACTAAAAGTTATATAGATGTAAACAAAAATTCTAACCCTTTCAAAGCTCAGTTTTCCTAAGTAATCTAAAAATCTCATTAAGTCAACATGAAACATAGGAAATTATCTTGATAAAACATAAAATCTTTGTTTCTTACACCAGTTACCAAAAGGTAAACACACAGAAACCCACCCACCCCCACAAAACACAAACAACAAAACAGCCTCTCGTAGAGTATGATTGTGTCCCTTTGTGGGAATCCTGTTTTGACTTCAGGTTTGTATAGAAAGCATAACAAAAAGTAGGTGTGTCTTTGGTAAAAAATACAAAAGCAAATACTTGTTATTTTTAAAATTGGCTAAATTTACAAGTTATTTAAAGTTGTGTAAAATGTGCAAGAGGTTTTGAAGTCAAACCTGGTGGAAAAGTACTTGAATTTAATCAGAAACAAGAAGAGTATGTGTCCAAGATTTTGATTGTACACCATATTATAAAAAACATAAACAAGAAAGCCAGTATCTTGAGCAGGAAAGTACGTGGCTATTAGTAAAAACATAGGAAATTGCCTCGCTAGTTACCTGGCACAATTCAGACACATCAGTAAAAGCCAAGAGTACAGAATCAAATTATACTGGAGAGAAACATTGTTCTAAACTGGAAGCTGCAATTCTGATGGTGGTTGAAAATTATTAAAAACAGATTTCAGAATTAAATCAAAACCTCTTGCACATTTTACATAACTTTAAATAACCTCCAAATTTAGCCAATTTTAAAAACAAAGAACATATCTTTGATATTGTTTTTATAGTTTTTACCAAAGACACATCTACTTTTTCATTATGCTTTGTATACAAAATTATATATAAATGAGAATTTTAAACTCTCAATAACATTGATTTTTAGTGAAAGCCTAGAAAGCAAGAAATTTTGAACTGTCATATATTAGTATTTTATTATAGATCATAACCTTTTAATAATTAAAATATGTTTTCCCATTATTTAATTTTTATATGTATTAACAGACCCAAATATAGTCTTTGTACAAAATTTAAGAAACCACGAATAAACTTATGTTTATTTTTACAAATTTATGTTTTAGTATTTTACCTCTCAATTCTGGGTCATCTGAAAATGACCTATAACTTCAATGGGTTTTTATTATTTAACATAAATAACTTAAAATTTCAAATTACATAAAAGGTTATTTACAAATGTTTATCCTATTTACACACATTGAATTTATTTTAACAATTATACTTTGATTACTTATGAAAACTGATAAATTACGCAAAGCTAGTCATTATTTCAAGTTATTTCTCTGTTAATCATTTTTATAGCCTAAGAATATCAGGTGTTCACCTAAGTAACAGCCTTAAAATTAAATACATGAGTATTTTGCTAATCATTAAGAAGATACAGTTGTCATCAAAACAACAAGATTAAGTTAGTCTTAATTATCAAAGCATTACTTAAACAAAGATTATTCTGTTTTTAATGTGATTTCATAGCTTCATAACTTTAAAACATCTACCAGAAACAATAATCCTGTCTGACCAGAAGACCCAGGCAAAAATATATGTTGACAATTCTGAAGAAATTTTTATTTTTATTTTATCAACAAACTTAAAACCAGCTTATTTATCAAAGATTTACTTAAGTCATGTAAACTAAAAGGTTTTGAGTTAATTAGCATGTATTCTAACAATTTAAATGAGTGCTCACTTATTTAAGCTAATCTGAATAGAACTCCTTAAGGAATTCTAGCCTACTATGCCAAATTTTACTATGTAAACACAACATACAGCATAGTACATGTTTATATGTGTAAACACACACTGAAATACACAGATACACACAGAAACAAATAATTCATACTTTTTATTTATGGAATTTTAGTTATGAGACAGTAAAACATAGTAAGACAGACTTGCAAGTTGGATTCAAATACATTTCTGACAAAATAAGACCTGTTCACATAGTTAAATATTTTTTGCCTTGATAGGTAATCTGTTGAAGGCTGTGGACTGAAATTTTGGATAAAGCAGTTTGGTGTTTATAGAATATACTTTATACTCTTTTGCTCTTTTTTCAGTTTTAAATGAGTTTAGGGGTAAATTTTTAAATGTTTGCATTTTAATTAGAACTAACTGAATTATAAAGAGAAACAAAAATCTACAAGCAGGCTTGAATCTTAGTAACAAATTTTTCTTTTGTTTGCTGTTCCAATTTCCTCGACTAGTTAACGTGGGCAGGGAATCATTTTAGAAACAGTTATTTGTAGTTTTTAGGGTTTTCTTTTTTGTTGTTTTTTGGCTTTTTCTGGCCATGCATGGCAGACAAAGCAATTTTTACACTGGACAAAGATATCATATTATTTCTGTGAGCTCAAGTGTTTGTTTGACCTGTTTGATCTGGAAGCCTAACTTTTTAAAACATTTATTTCATTCTTCTTTTTAGAATATCAATCCTTCAATTAACTGTTTCAACACTCTAAGCAACTGCCAGCCACGCAAACCAAAATTTACATTTTCAAAAAAGATGACCCAGATGTCTATTGCTGGTTACCATGAAGCTGTTGTAATCTATAAAGCCATTAATTTGAAAGTCTTAGCTTTGTCTGAAATGTCATCAAGAGTGACTACATCTTAATACCAGCAGAGAAGTCAGCAGATTCAAAGTAAGCAGGAAAAAAAAATAAAAAGATAGAAACATAGAGAACTTCAAAGGCTCTACATGTAATTCTATAGTTGGTTACAGTTTTTAATTCAGTTCTAGGAAAAACAGGCTTGCAGAATCTGAATGATCCCATTTAAGGGCAATAAATTAGACTTAGTGTAATCTGTCCATTGATTAAAAATGTGTGCGAGAATGGACCATAAAATTTGAATGTATAGTTGGCTGGAGTCCCAGAGAGTTTTGTAGGCTTTGGAATTTTGAAGATTCCATTTCATGTCAAATAAAATTCTATGAATCCTGTCAGGGAATGTCAGAAATTTGGACCATTGTTTTGGATGGTGGTAACCTCTATAGTGGCTTTAATTGGCAATCTTGCACTCCCCATTTAGAATGTTTAATTTTTGTTTTTAGAAGATGTTTAGGAATAAGCAAGGGGAAAAATGTTTAAAAAAAGCCAAATTATTTACAGATGTTCATAACCAAATCAAAATGAAACCAAAATAAGAGTGCTTGTGAAAATTTTAAGCCAAGAGCATAAACCAAATACTAAATTAGTTGCATAGAAAGTGAATTCACCAGAAAAGATATGCCTCAGAAACAGAATGTAAACTCTGTAGAAACCAGAGTACTCTCCAAAAGGATACTTACAAGAAAGGGCTTGCCAGAAATATCTTTTATAGTCGCAAGTGGGATGTGAAGTCTGTCAATTAAGGTGGACTTACAACCAAATAAGATCCTGAATGAAATAAAAAATGAGGAGTCTGAAAAGTTGAGAGAAGATTAACCAGGGGAGAAGACTAACCACAGAAACAGAGAGCATAAAAGGCTCTGTGGATATCACACATTCAAGGGTCCACAGTCTGTCCGAAGTAAGCTTACTTCAGTTCCATTTCTGATACCATCAACTCAACCTAAATAACAAAGAGAAGGTTTCTAAAAGAAAACAATATTTATTCAGAAATGGAAGTTGCAATGGCAATATGCATGCCATAGTAAACAATGTCCATATTCAGGCAGGTAAAAGAAGACAAAAGTTGCTAAAGAAAAAATGAAGGTTATTGCCGGGCGCGGTGGTTCAAGCCTGTAATCCCAGCACTTTGGGAGGCCGAGACGGGCGGATCACGAGGTCAGGAGATCGAGACCATCCTGGCTAACACAGTGAAACCCCGTCTCTACTAAAAAATACAAAAAACTAGCCAGGCGAGGTGGCGGGCGCCTGTAGTCCCAGCTACTCGGGAGGCTGAGGCAGGAGAATGGCGTAAACCCGGGAGGCGGAGCTTGCAGTGAGCTGAGATCCGGCCACTGCACTCCAGCCTGGGCAACAGAGCGAGACTCCATCTCAAAAAAAAAAAAAGAAAAAAAGAAAAAATGAAGGTTACATAATTATTTTGAAATAATGATTCTGGGTTATAAGGATCAGTAACAAGGGTGGCATCAGTTCGAGTTTAAACAGGTGGTTGCTGGGAAGATATCCTCATAAAAGTATTTTGTATTTTGTCTGTGTATATGTGTAAGGTTATGATGGCCTTTGTGCCAGGTTCTGGGTTTTGTAGTCTGTTGTGATAGCTTTTGTTATCAGGCGTTCATGTGTGAGAACCGCCCCACTTCATGTCCTTCCCCAGCTCCCTTTGTCAAGATTTTTAACCCAAGTGACTCCATTTTGATTCCAACAACTTTAGCAAAACAATACAAACTTACTATACTACAGTTTCTAGATCAGAAGATTTATATGATTCTCATTGGCCTAAGGTATTGGCAGAATTGCATTCTGGAGGCTATAAAAGTCAATCTGTTTCCTTACCTTTTCTGGATTCCAGAGCCTCATTGCATTCCTTAGTTCATCGCCCCTTCATCCATCTTCAAAGCCAGCAGTGTAGCGTTTCTCTATTCCTTCTTCTAGCCTCACATTTTCTGTGCCCACAGTTGAGAAAATCCTCCACTTCAGGAACCCATGTGATTAGACTGATCTCACCCACATAATCCAAGATAATCTCCCCATCTCAAGTTCCTTAGCCATATTGACATCTGCAAAGCTTCTTTTGCCATGTAAGAGAACATATTCACAAGTTCTTGGAGTGAGATATGAACACTTTTGGTGGCCATTATTCTACGTACCAGATTGTGAAAAATAACTCTCGAAATAACTCTGGAAATATAAAAGTTCTTTCATTTTTTCTTTCATGCAGTGTAGTTTTTACAATATTAGTTTCTTCAATCAGAAAAAAATTGAAAAACTCTTTATGCTTTCATAAAAAACTTGGAACCAAGAATATATTTAAATAAAAAAAAGGTTACAGTATTAACTATATATCCTAATTAATATCCCTTCATAATTGCAAATAAAGCCATATGAATTTCAATTGAGATCAATTTGTCTTCATCTTAAAAATAGTTTCTGCACTGTTGTGATAATGAAAACATTTGTGTCCAGGGACTATCTCCTTCTAAATCAGAGTCGTTATTATCTGGTGAAGTCATTAACTTGGATTAATTGGGTAAAAGTGGTATAATAATCTGTAGATGACATACAGCCTTTAGGAGAGCTCTTAGATGCAAAATAGTTTAGAAACTTTTTGTTATCTTTAGAGTAATATATAAATTTAAGCTTCATGAAGCCAGGTGTATCTCCTTTTGTTCACTCCTAGGGTAGTGTCTGTCACAAGGTAGATGTTGAATAAATATTTTTTGAAAGAACACTTTACAATTGGATGAGTCAATATATTGACCAAGAAGTATTAAAGTATAAAGAACCTAGAGAAAGCCAACAAGAAAAATAAGATATGATTCATTTCACATTATGTTGCCTTTCATATGTCCCATACATAAAAGTATGGTGGCACGTTTAGAACACTCAGTTTGCAATAGATTTGTATCTGCTGCGCATGTAGGACTTCTATTTTAGATCGGTAATCTGCTTCCTATGTCTACTAACTGCAATCAGATACATACTAAGTAAAATATTAGGATGTCTTAAAAGGCTTCAGAAATGATAAAGCTAACAAACATAACCAGGTCAAATCAAAAGCTATTCTGGTGCTCCTGTGGTAGAAGTTGCAAGAAACACAGCTTGCCTTTTTTGAAATGAACAGTCTCCTGTAAGGAAAAGGAAGTTTTCTGAAGTTCGTTAAAGTCAAATGCTTGCTGATTTAGCACTGACTAGTAAAGTAGACTGATTATGCTCTTAAAAACAGGCTTTCCAATTCCCAAATTTGACCTTACTCTCAACTTAGACCACCACCTATCCCTTCCTCTAAAGTGGATCTTCTGAAGAGCACAGTCTATCAAGTTCTACAAAATAATGTGAGGAAGAAATGCCCTGCGAAGTACTTTGTTTGCTCCCGGCTTATTCTGTAGCAGCAGTTGCAATGATGTGGCCTTTCTCTTACTCAATAAGATGTGTGTTTATTCTTTATTTCTTAGTTACCTTCTGACTGAATAACATACTTTAGCATTGCATTGTCTACAGAATTAATATGAATATTTAACACTATATTCCAACACGATTGATTAATTTGTACCCTCATTTAAAGTGAAATCCCATTAAGATAGTAAGCACTTAATGAAATGTAGAAGCATTCATTCTCCTGTTTTTTGCCACAGTTAAATGATTATTGTGTCAAAAATAAAGGGATAGCTGAAAAGCAGTGAAATAAATTTTGGTCAAGAGGATGCAGAAATCAGGAACAAACTCAAGTTTTAGGCCATTTCCTTTTTAACCAAACTATAAGTGCCCAAAAAAGCGGTTGGAAAAGAAATATTACAGAGAAGGGGAATGATAGTTGTCTAAGATGAGCACAGGAATGATTTGCCCCATGTGCTTAACCCATTTGGAATCTCTAGATTCTTCATCATACTTAATGTCAATAGTAATTCATACAAAAAAGAACTGAACTCCATTCTCCACTGCATGCAGATTTCAGGCAAAGGAGACATTTTTTTTTTAACTTCGCCTTACTGAGACTCTTGTGTTTCCATATTGATTGAACCATAAGAATCCCAGAGTGCAAAGATACAAATACTTTTAAAATATCTTTGTGTGTGTGTGTTTCTACCAGACAGAAAAACTGCTATTGTCAGCCAAGTAAGTCTCTAGTATCACTCTACTCTATAAATGCATGGAGACAGATATCTAATGATGAAGAAAACATGGCGGTAATATTGAAATGGACATCAAGACACATGAAGGCATAAAAATAATTGTCAGTTTGTGACTTTTTTCTGTGTTGTTTTACCCATTTCTCTGTGATTTTCTCTCTGATATGCTACTCCTGGTAACTCACTAACACCAGAGATTAATGAATTAATCCTTTTACATATGTATCTTCCTTTACTCTTAATGCTCCAACATAACGTATTTGGAAAACTCAAAAGTTAATTTCCACGAGAAATATTTAGAATGTTTCTGTGGCAGAATAACGCCATACTTCCAATTTTAGCATCATTATACATTTTACCTCTGATATATCAAACAGTACTTTACATACGCACTCTAAATAAAAATACATATTGAATAGATACATACTGAAGTTTTGATTTGGGCAATGCCTTGAGTATGTTGTTTACACGAGTGTGTATGTAGATAACATTACTCAATAGAAAAGAAGATAAACATATAATATTTTTAAATGTGGTTCTTTCTCCTGTTACCAACATAGCTAATCATATTTATGTCTAACTTTTTTAAATTAACAAAAATTCCCTCCAGTGTCTAGGATAATGCTTGACACATAGAAGCTGCTAAATATACTTAAGTAACTAAAATGCTATTTCTCCTCATACCGAATTGTCTTTTTGCTGTCCAACAGGTTTAGTATTTTAGAGACATAGTTTTCATCTCAGTCTCTTTGTTTCCCCTCTACCCTTCTGCAGTTAATAGCAAGCTGGATATCTTATCGTTCAAATAAAGGAGGGAACTAGGATAGACTAAAGAGTCTCGGTAATTCTACATGAAGACGCTAGTTTTGCAAACAACCCAATTTAAATATGGGCAAACAACTTGAACAGACATATCTCCAAAAAAAAGTCTTCTCACTGGTCAATAAGCCCATGAGAAGGTGCACAGCATCATTAATCATTAGGAAACTGCAAATCAAAACCACAATGAGATATCTCTTCACACCCATTAGGATGGCTATTTAAAAACAAACAACAACAATAAGCAGAAAATAACTAGTCCCAGAAAAGATGTGGAGAAGACTGGAACCCTTGTACATTGTCAGTGGAAATGTACAATGGTGTATCCACTGTGGAAAACAGTATAGTGATTCCTCAAAAATTTAAAAATGAAATTATCTTGTGATCCAGCAATTTAACTTCTAGTTTATACTCAAAGGATTGAAAGTAAAGACTTGAACAGCTAGGTGTACACCAACATTAACAGAGAGCAGCATTATCCACAATAGCCAAATGGTGAAAATAATCCAAATGTCAATCAACAAATGCAGGAGTTGGTTTTCTGTCCCTGTGTTAATTCACTTATGATTATAGCCTCCAGCTCCATACATGTTGCTGCAAAGGACATTATTTCATTCTTTTTTTTTATGGCTGTGGAGGATTCCATGGTACATATGTATGTACCACATTTTCTTTATCCAATCCACCACTGATGGTCACCAAGGTTGATTCTATAATATGTCTTTGCAAATAAATAGATTTTAAAATATTGTCTATACATACAATAAAATATTATTTAGCAAAGACTACATGGAATTCCACCGTACTGCCCTTGAAACAGAGCTATCTCTGTGAACTCACAGTTTTCAAAACAAACAGAAAAATTCAAAAATAAGTAAAACGCAGGAGTGTGTGCATGTGTGTGTGGACACCCTTCCTGTCTTTGTCAAATGAGAGGACCTAGAAAGAGTGACATCCCAATACATGAGCAGAACTAGCATCTTGGCTTCTACACATCACTCTCCACTGAAAGGGACCAGGATTCCTTGGAGAAATGGCTTCTTTCAGGTCTGGGGCAAGAGACTATAACAGGAGCCTTGTACATCTTACTGTGCCAGACAGTAAGGAAGTATTCAGATAACAGCCAAAAAAAAAAAAAAAGGATTTATCAACAAAATGAATAAATAATAAAACCAGAAAGCAGCTTGAAACAGCTGCCAGAATTCAGGCACAACTTTAGCATGAAACTAAACCATAATAATAAGAGTTTATAACATTTTATAAGATAGAAATCCTTGAGTCTCTGCTGATAGAAATAAGTTAATTAAAAGTTTGATAAATTGTATGATATTTATATAGTCTCAAAGTGCCTTGCCACAAAAAATTATTAATTAAAAAGGGAAGAAGTGTAACTATATGGCAGTAGATAGTGTAACTATATGGCAGTAGTGTAGCCTGGCAGAAACCACTTTGAACAAGGCATCAAATTTAATATCACTAGAACAAATCAGAATCACATATAACTTGATAGAATGCAATGAGGAAATATCAGACAAATCCAACTGGAGGGTTGTCCTACAAAATAACTGACCTCTAACCTTCAAAAGTCTCAACATAAGAAAGTTATGGTAGGCTGAATAATGCCCCCAAATATACCTATGTCCTAATCCCTGGAACTTTATATGGCAAAGGGACTTTGCAGATATTACCAAGTTGAGGATATTAAAATGGGAACATTTTCCTGGATTATCCCATGGGTTCAATGCAATCACCACAGTCCTTATAAGAGGGAACCAGGAGGATGCAGAGGCAGAGGTGAAGACAATGTGGTAACAGAAGCAGAGATTGGAGCGATGCACTTGGAAGATGCAGCCAAGGATTACAGGCAGCCACCCGAAGCTGAAAAAGTGAAGGAAACAGATTTTCCCCCCAGAACCCCCAGCCCTGCCAGCACCTTGATTTGTACCCACTGAAACTGATTTCAGGATGCTGAATTCCAGAATTGTAAGAGAATAAGTTCATGTTGTTTAAGTCACACAGTTTGTGGTAGCTTGTTCCAGAAGCAGTAAGAAACTAATATGAAAAAGCAAGAAATGACCGAGCAACTGGATCCTTTTGGACATTATTGAGACAGCTATAAAATTAGAATGGTATCAAAAGAGTACTATTAATGTGAATTTCTGGATTTTGATGACTATACATTATGGTATATGGGAGAACAGGCTTGTTTATAGGAAATAGACAAAGTTTTTGTGAGTAATGGAGCATCAGATTGGCAACATACATTGAAATGGTTCAGAAAAAGAACATTAGACTTTTAAAATAAGGAAATAGAGTTTGGTGTTTTGCCAGATAAGTTCCCACAAAAAATAACGCAAAACATTTGAGGATATATCCAAGGGAGGGATTAAAATGAATGATTATGCAAGTAAAAGTGGCTAAGAGAGTAAATGAAGATTGAACGGTGAGAGACGTTGGTGAGAATGACAGAGTGGAAAAAGAACGTAGAGAGGGAGCTGAAAAGACACTGTGTGGCAGTCAGAGAGGCATGTTTGAAGCTGAGATGAGGTGGGGGGTATTAGAGTTATCAGTAATGACATGGTCTGGAGTCAGCCATGGGAGTAATTACTAAATGAAATAAGGTAAAGCACAAATTGTAGAACAACAATTCAAAGAACTGAAAGGGAAGAGTGTGAAGAGAGTCCACATGGACACTGAAATAAGCAAAAATCAAAACCAGAGTGGTATCAGAGATAGTGACCGTAAAACTAGTTAAATCTTCAACAGTGAGAGGAAATGACTTGGGAATCAATAGATGACTACAAGACAAAACAGGGTGATATAGTCTACTGACGTAAAATTGTAAATCGTGGTGGGTTTGGGGGGTGTTTTTTGGAGGAAAGAGAGGTAGAGTGGTCTAAAAGTAGGAATCGAGGTTCTAGGTTCTTTCACTGATATTGATCCAGTCCAACAAAAGGAGATGAAGAGAAAACGGGCTGTACTAAAGAGCATTAGAAGAGAACAATGTCCTCTGTGAAATGTCAAGTTTCACTTAGAGAAAAGATAAACAAATAAAGCAATATTCAGAGGAGAGTTTGAGTCTATAAAAAGTTTTGATATTAAGAGATACCAGTTCCACAGGCACTGCAGAACAATTTTAAACACTGATAAGGGGTGAGAAGTGCCATCAGAAAAACAATGTCATGAGCCATATATGGGGGAGAGCCTGTAGTACAACAATTGCCTTCAATGACATGGGCTTCTGGTGACTGATGCAAATGGGAATTTGAATCTTGGTTTCAGGAGAAGTTAGCAAGTCAGAGAGTACTGATGGGAAGAAAAAGCTATGAGGATCATACCAGAACCTTACCAGGAGCAGGTGAATATAGGGCATCTTTTGTAACCCTGAGAATGAAGGGGTTCTTTGCAAGGAAGAGAGGCATGCAGACTTCAAGAGTGTGTGCAAGAAAACATTTTCCTTGTAGGAAGTTTGAACTTTGAATTGACTGAAGACTTATCTGAAAGTGCCTTATAAAACAGAAGAAACTGAGTTCCTGTCATGATTTTTAAATGATTGTATTATTTGGCCAACTAGAAAAACAAGGGCACATGAAAAGTTTATTTCAATTTTAATGTAATATAGAATGTTTCCTTCTTAGTAAACACAGGAAAAGTAATGGATGCATTTTGATCGCTAACATGTGGGAACTGTTTCAAGATTCCTTAAATTTTGTTTGCAGCAAATATTTGCATCTCACGTGGTTATAAACATGGCCAAGAACAGATACACGGGTCCTGTTAGGAGACAGTGGCATTAATCTAGTCAGAAAGATCTGACCAAAAGTTTTACATCAGAAATAACTTGATCAGATTCTGGACATATTTTGATGATAGAACCAATAAAATTTGCTGGTAGATGATAAGAAAAGGCTGGGTGATTAGAGACAGTCTGGATTCTCCAAGGATTTTGCATTAAGGAATAGAGTGGACAGATTTATCGTGTATTGAGATGAGGAAATTGCTGGAAGAGCAAGTTCGCAAGGGAGTTGGAGGGTAATCAGGAGCTCAATTTTGAATACATTAAGTTTGAAATGCTACCTAAATATCCAATCGGAGATGCTCAACCAGTAGTTGGATATACACATTTTGGAGAAAGGTTGGGCTGAAGATATAAATTTCAGTGTCATTGTATATATATAATGATATATATACAAAGTCATAAGAAAGTTGAGATAATGTAAAAGGCTAGAGAGAGAGAAAAGATCAGGATCTTGCATACCATGGATCTGGTTATCTGCTCACCTTTCAGGAGTGAAAGGGCTACCCAGTGATCAGATATTCCCTAGATCTAAGGTAAACTATGGAGTGAAAGTAGAAAGTAGAAGAGGATAATTTTTTTTTTTTGAGACGGAGTCTCGCTCTGTCGCCCAGGCTGGAGTGCAGTGGCTCAATCTCGGCTCACTGCTAGCTCCGCCTCCCGGGTTCATGCCATTCTCCTGCCTTAGCCTCCCGAGTAGCTGGGACTACAGGTGCCCGCCACAACGCCGGCTAATTTTTTGTATTTTTTAGTAGAGACCGGGTTTCACCGTGTTAGCCAGGATGGTCTCGATCTCCTGACCTTGTGATCTGCCCTCTCGGCCTCCCAAAGTCCTGGGATTACAGGCGTGAGCCACCGCGCCCGCCTGAGGTTAATTTTTATATTAGGTAAAAAAAGAGAAATAACCTAAACGGTACATTTATATATTACACAGATCTCAAACATAAGCTTTTAGAGAGGAAATCACAAGCATGAGAAAATTATTTTCTTGAGATAGAATAAGTGAAAAAGCAGGGTAATGAATTATATGTATGTTATGATCCCAACTGTTTAAATATGTATATGAGTATGAATTTCAGTATGTGTATAGAAATATTATAACAAACATATCCAAGTCAGATGTGTAGGAAATTGAATCTTAATTTTGCTATTAGAAATCAATTCCTGGGCCGGGCGCGGTGGCTCAAGCCTGTAATCCCAGCACTTTGGGAGGCCGAGACGGGCGGATCACGAGGACAACAAGGTGGGCGGATCACTTGAGGTCAGAAGTGTGGCCAACAGTCTACTAAAAATACAGAAATTAGCTGGGCATGGTGGTGCGCGCCTGTAATCCCAGCTACTCGGGAGGCTGAGGCAGGAGAATGGCTTGAACCCAGAATGCGGAGGTTGCAGTAAGCCGAGATCTTGCCTGGGCAACACTCCCCTTCCAAAAAAAAAAAAAAAAAAAAGAAATCAATTCATTTTTGAACTCTCATTCCTGAATACTAGCAGAAAGTCTTATGTTATTATTATCTGATATTTTATTCACTTCTAATTTAAAATGTCGTCTCTTTCAAAAAAGTCTTTAGTATAACTCGGCTATTATTATCTCAGTTATTATTTGGCACTCCTTCTCTAACCTTCCTCCCACTGCCAAAGATATCTTTCCCCAATGTCTCTGAGACTTTTTTCCCGACATAATAACATATAATTTTAATAATCAAAACAAATGTTAAACAGATCAGAATACTTGCCCTAATTATCTTACTAAATTGTTACAGGGAATACAAAAAGTGGTAAGTGTTAAAACTTTGGAAAACTGTAATGCGTGCTATAAATTTATTTTCATATTTTCTGCTTATTGGAGGGCACTAAACAATTGTTTCAAATTTTGATTATATTTTAAAGATTGTGTTGATATAGTACATGATTGGGTCCATGTGTGGAAATCTGCTTCTGCAAAGAAAAGTACATCTCTATATATGACCAGTTGGAAAAATGTGAAATTTGCCTCATGGAATGGCTACATCAAAAATTCTCTGGAGAAAGGAGACAGGACAGTACGTATAGTTTGGAAATGATTACAAGATAATACTGATCTATGTTTCATCTCCCCTATCCACCTAGATTACAAGTCACTTCTCTCTGTTATGTACCTTTTATTATTGTATCAAATTAGGTCACCAGAAAGAAACATGATTGAACTGTATTATCTCATCCCTGTAGAAATGTCTTTACTACTTATGATTTCATCTCATATAACTGTTTGTAATAATATAGAGCCATATAGAGATATTTCTGCATCTGGGGCAAAACCACTAAATACATTGCCCATGACTTTACTCAATGCTCTTTACTATAAAAGTACCAATGGTAGTCTTTTTCCCCTAGAATTTAACATCAAACAAGTTTATCTCTGCTAAAGAGCCAGTCCTCTTTCATTTATCAGACATGGTTGGCTAGGTAATCTATCATCTTTCCCTCTTTACTTTGACTTCCGGGGTCAGATTAAATTTCAGGCTCAACTACAGAAATGTCTCATAATTCCTTTTTCTCTCTGTGTGTATGTTTCCCCTTAGATCTTTTACATCATTTTTAATTTTTAAATTTTTATTTAGCTAAATAGTGTTATGAGCATTTTACAAGAGAATTTTGCAGTACATGGAATATTAATTATAAATGAAAATTAGGAAAGATTGAGGCCAAGAAAATCTTGGTCAAATAAGTGAAGTAATAGAGAAGAAAAATAGAGCCTGGGTCCTGGCAACGGTGGATGAGGGAACACTTGAGGAATGAGGTAGAGATGAGGACCGGACCCTTTTATCAATAGAGAGCAAGGAGGACAAGGAGAGAAGGTGAGCAAAGAGGATTGACAAATAAATTTATGGGATAAATTTTGACTCAATAATGTAGACAGCTCCTTATTTCCCAATAAACTATAAATGAAAGCAGAGTGCAAGAGGACAGTTAACTCAGAAAAAAATGTTTGAAATTTTCCTGGAGATAGAAATTATTTTTTTATCTCTAAGAATTATGGTTGTCCCCTGAAACTCAATATATTGCAGCCAGTGTTCCTTGGAGGATATGGGAGCCTGTCTATTATACAAAGAGATCTGCCCCAAAGAACCCATATTGCTTACACCCTTAGAATAATAAAGGACACTCACATGCAAGTTATGTTTTAGTTGAGCTATGCAAACCATCAGTCTGGTAGCAAGTAACTGTGGAAGTCCATTTAAAGAATTCAGAAATGCACAGATAAGAAGTAGACCCCTTTCTGTGTAATCAGAGGTCTGTTTGCTCTTTCTTAAATCCGAGAGTAATTGTAAATTTAGGTCATTATCAAACATACTACAAATGGGGTTTTGTTAAATAAATTTTATTATGTATATTTAAGCTATCCAACATGACATCATATGATACACATATAGTTAAATGGCTACTATAGTGGAACAAATTAACCTAGCCATCATCTCACGTAGTTATTCATTCCCACCCCACCACTGTGATAAGAGTAGCTATAATCTACTCATTTAGCAAAAGTCCTGAATAAAATACACTATTATTAACTATAGTCCTCATGTAGTAAATTAGATCTACAGATCCCCAGGTCTACAGATCTGACCTGTTTTATTCTCTATCTCCAGGTATTTCACTTTTTAAAATAAATGAGATCATGCAATATTTTTCTTTCTGTGCCTGCTAATTTCACTTAGTATAATGTCCTCCAGGTCTATCCTTGTTGTGGCAAATATTAATTTTTAATTTAATTTTATTTTATTTTCAGACAGAGTCTCATTCTCTCACCCAGGCTGGAGTGCAGTGGTGTGATCTCGGCTCACTGCAACCTCCACCTCCCCGGGTCTAGTGGTAGTGATTCTCCTGCTTCACACTCCCCAGTGGCTGGGACTACAGGCGCCCACCACCAAGCCCAGCTAATTGTTGTATTTTTAGTAGAGGCGGGGTTTCACCATGTTGGCCAGGCTGATCTCCAACTCCTGAGCGCGAATTATCCACCCACCTCAGCCTCCCAGAGTGCTGGGATTACAGACGTGCACCCAGCGAAATTTTTTTAATTTTTAAAGACTGAATAATAAGTCCATTGTATATATGCCAAAGCTTCTTTATCCTTTCATCTATTGACAGGCACCAGGGTTGTTTCTATATCTTAGCTATTGTGAATAATGCTGCAATGAACATGGAAGTGCAGATATCTTTACAAGGTGGAGATTTTATTTCCTTTGTGTATATACCCAGAAGAAGAATTTCTAGGTCAGATAGTAGTTCTATTTTGAGTTTCTTTAGAAACCCCCATACTGTCTTCTACAATGGTTGTAACAATCTACATTCCCATTAACAGTGTGTAAGGGTTTTTCTTCCTTCACAGTTTTGCCAGCATTTGTTATCTCGTCTGTTTTATATTAGCTATCTTAGCAGATGTGAGGTGATATCTCAGAGTGTTTTTGATTTTTATTTCCATTTTCCTGATGATTAGTGTATTGAGCACCTTTTAATGTACCTGTTGGCCATTTTAATGTCATCTTTGGAGAAATATTTATTCAAGTTATTTGCTCATATTTTAATGAGGGTATATGTTTTCTTGATATTGAGTTGCATGAGTTCTTTATAAATGCTGGATATTAACTTTTACCATATATGGTTTGCAAATATTTCTTCTCAATCTATAGGCTGCCTTTCCATTTTGTGGATTGTTTCCTTTGCTGTGTATAAACTTTTAAGCTTGATGAAGTCCCCTTTATTTCTTTTTGCTTTTGTAGCCTGTGTTTTGGTGTGATAACCAAAAAATATCATTGCCAAAGCCAGTGTCCAGAAGTTTTCCCCTGTGTTTTCTTGTAGGAGTTTTACAGTTTCAGGTGTTATGTTTAGGTGTTTTATTCATTTTGATTTTATTTTCATGTATAGTGTAAGATAAGGGTCCAATTTCATTTTTTTTTTTAATGTGGAAATAGTTTTTCCAGCATCATTTATTGAAGAGACTGTACTTTCCCCATTGTGTCTTCTTGGTGCTCTTGTCAAAAATTAGTTAACCATACATGTTTGGATTCATTTCTCAGCTCTATATTCTGTCCCACTGGTCTAGCTCTCTGCTTTTATGCCAGTACCATACTGTTTTGATTACTATAGCTTTGTAATATAATTTTAAATGAGGAAGTGTGATGCTTCCAGCTTTTATTCCCTCAGAATTGCTTTGGCTATTTGGAGTCCTTTGTGATTCCATATAAATTTAGAATTATTTTTTCTATTTCTGTGAAGAATGCCACTAGAGTTTTGATAGTGATTACATTGAATCTACACATTGCTTTAGGTACTATGGATATTTTAACAATATTAATTATTCTAATCCATGAGCACAAAATACTTTTCCATTTATGTGTGTCCACTTTTCAATTCCACATTCTATAGTTTTCAGTGTACATACCCTTCATCTCCTTGGTTAAATTTATTCCTAAGTATATTTTTATGCTATAGTAAATAAGATTATTTTGTTTCTTTTTCAACTAGGTCATTATTTGTGTATAGAAATCCTATGGATTTTTGTATGTTGATTTTATATTCTGTAACTTTACTAAATTCATTTATTAGATCTAACCATCTTTAGGTAGAGTCTTTGGAGTTTTTACAGATAGGATCATGCCATCTGCAAATAGAGAAAACTTTATTTCTTCCTTTCTGAGTTTGATAACCTTTGCTTTTTTTTTTTTTTTTTTTTTTTTTGTCTGATTGCTTTAGCTAATACTAGTCCTAAGTAATAAGTTCAGTACTATGTGGAATGCAAGTGGCAAAAGTGGTTATCCTTGTTTTGTATCTTAGAGGAAAAGCTTCCGGATTCTCCCCATTGCTTAAGACATTAGCTGTGGGTTTTTCATAAATGGACTTTATTATGTTGAAGAACATTCCTTCTGTTAAGAGTTTTTATCAAGAAAGAATATTAAAATTTATCGAATGCTTTTTCTTTTTCAATTAATATCATCATTTCTTTTTCCATCTGCTAATGTGACATATCACACTGATTGATTTGCATATATTAAACTAACCTTGCATGACAGGGATAAATCACACTTGATACATAATGCTTTTGATATGTTGTTGAATTCCATTTTCCAATATTTTTTAAAGATTTTTGCATCAATATTTGTCAGAAATATTCACCTGTAGTTTTCTTTTCTTGGGGTGTCTGTGTCTGGCTTCAGTGTCAAGGTGATATCGGGCTTGTAAAATGTATTAGGAAATATTCTCTCCAGCTCTATTTTTTGGAGGACTTTAAGAAGTGTTGATATTAATTCTTCTTTGAAAGTTTGGTAGAATTCAACTATAAAGGCATCAGGTCCTAGGCTTTTCTCTGTTGGGAGATTTTTAATTACTACTTTAATTTCTTTGTTATTGGTCTGTTTAGACTTTCTGTTTCCTTCTGATTCCACCTTGTAGGTTGTATTTTTCTAAAAATGTATGCATTCTTTAGGTTGTCAGATTTCTTGTCATTAAACTGTTCATAATAGTCCCTTATGATCCTTTTTGTTTCTGAGTCATCTGTTGTCATTTCTCCACTTTCATTTCTAATATTTTGATATAATAGTTGTTTCCTTTGGGTTGGTCTAATAGTCCTCTGAGTTTGGCAGATCTCTCTCAATATCCCTAATGATATATATATATTTTTTGTCTGCAGTACCTGTGGCCTTAATATGCAGATGGTTATTAAACTGTTATTAGTTAGTTCTAATTAGCTGTATTTCTCAAGAGGGATTGAATAACTATTAGGAGATGATAGATATGCAATGCTCACAAGTACTCATATTTTTGTGTTAGAGTTCATGATAGTGAACTCTAAAATACCATAGTAGTTTTATGTGAAACTCTGGAAATAAATACATTTACAATTAACTCTCACCATACTACCATGTTCATTTTGGACAGAGCTCCTAGTTTCAAAAAATCTCATTGTCATTTCCTACAACTCCAGACCACCAAAAAGTCCTCTGAGCATTATACTGTAAGTTTTATTGATTTTTATTTTCATAATAAATAAAACTTTTGCATATTAATATGCTCCTAAAATTATTTATATAGTATGCTTTGCCTTGAGCAAGAGAAAATGTCTTATTTTGTATCCCAGACCATTGGAAAAGAGGAACCCAAGGCAGTGATACACAATGTATATTTAGAAATTGCCTATCTCTTACTGAAAGGAAATGATGACAAGTTTTAAAGGTGGCAGGGACATTGCCTTTCTTAGCAATTTTTTGATATATCTTATTATTAGTAAACAAAAGCAAAAAAAAAGAAAAGAAAAGAAGTAACTGCGCTAGAACACAAGCAAATATTTGCTTTAAAAACACAAAACTAACACAAAAAATAGATTTTATAACCTTAGGTACATGCGTATCTGGTTTCGTTTTAAAATTTGGTAGGACTATTGTTGCAATTACAGAATGCAGAAATAACTCAATGAAACTGCATAGGAAACCCTTATTCAACACTTTGCTTTTCTCTCCCCTTTCTTTGAGTAAATCTGACATTATAAGCATAACTGGTTCTCTGTGGACCTCTTAAATAATTTAAAGATGCTGAGCTTCATATTCTACAGCCCAAAGATGCTGACATTATTTTAAATCAGGTTTTTACACTTAAAACGTATTGAAGTACATTTTGGGGAGATGAAGATTTGCTACCTGTGCTCTTTTTCTGTAAGAACAGCGTTTGGTAGACAGAGCTGGAATAAAATAATATCTCCATGGTTTGTTTTTAAATCTTTATCTCCAGTCAAATGACATGAGCTATGATAACACATATATGACAACTTGGTAATTTCAGAAAAAATTCTGAATGCAAAGAGACTTGTTAATATCAAGTGAAAATAGAAATTCTTAAATATTTTCTAAAAAGAGCAACAGACTGCTCTTATGATGTGTCTCCCTGTTCAATAGATTTGGGTATTGCAACAACTCAAGGGATGTTTGTGGTACTCTAAGCTACACGTAAGAGATTTTTGAAATGCTGAAATGTGGCCATTACTTAACTCTGTGTGACCAATATTAACAGAGTTCAGCTCTACTTGAATAATATGAAAGTTAAGAGATGCACTGTTCTTTCTCGGCACCTTCATCTCTTTCTGCACATTAGGCAGAAAGTCAGTTTTATCCCATTTCCACATATAACTGCCACATGTGGTTTGTAAGTCCCTCTGTTGAATGTATCTGGGTCAGAGGCAAAGCTCAAAGTTGAACTAGGGCTTAGTACACTGCTTGGCCTCAATCAGAATTTTCTTTTTGTGATCAGGCATGTTCCCAGTTGCCACGCAATGCGAGCTGGCAAGGGAGAAGGAGAGCCAAAAAAAAAAAAAAAAAAAAAAAAATTGGGCTCCTTGCCAAGTTTTCATAGAGTGAAAAATTGGAGCCCTTGAGGGAAGCAAATGTTTGGAACTGCTAACCCTTCTGCCCTATCACATTCCAAGTCAGTCAGATGGTTCTAGCCATCTCTGCCAGAATGTGCCACGTTATTGAGCACAAAGACAGGTTTCTAGCCTCACAGGATATGGTACCGTGTGCTGGGAATTCATGAGTTTATATGAAACATTCTTTTTTCTCTTGTACCTGATGCTTAGGTTTCTAAAACTTCCTTCTTCCTTTTTCTTGTCCTGTTTCCTTTCTAGATTTCATTTTCCACTGGAATCCTACATTCTGTACTTTCCTTATTCTAGTAATTAATTTTCCTTGCATAAGTAAAATTCATGGTCACTTATCAGAGTTTCATATCCAAGGTGCAAAATTGTTCAAGTGTAGAAAAGAGGGACATTCCTCTCAACAGGAGGGAAAAAAAAATACAGAAAAGTATCTCAGACATGCTCAATTCCAGTGTTTTCACCTTGGTGGATGCAGCTGGCAATCATTTTGGAAAAAAATCCAAGTCAGCCAGAAGTGGTGGAAGAACACTGAATTAAGATTTTTTTTTATTTAAACGAAATTAGCACGCCAAGGAATACACTATCATGTTTATTAAAGCATTATTCACAATAGCCAAGATATAGACTCAAACTAAGTGTCCATCAATAGATGATTGCATTTTTAGAAGTGGTATATACATACAGTGGAATACTATTCAGGTTTAAAAAAAAAGAAATTCTTTTATTTGCAATAGCATGGATAAACCTGGAGGAAACTACGTTAAGTGAAATAAAGCAGGCACATAAAAACAAATACCACATGGTCTCATGTATATGTAGCATCTAATAAAGTAGAATTCATAAAAGTAGAGAGTAGAATGGTGATTACCAGTGACTAAGGAGAAGGGTGACATTTGAGGAGATGTTGGTCAAAAGAAACAGAATTTCACTTAGGAGGAATAAGTTGAAGAGATCTATTGTACAATGTATAATTAATGAAAATGTACTGCATTCTTGAAAATTGCTAAGAGGGTAGATTTCAAGTATTAACACCACCAAAAACATATAAAGTAATTCATATGTTAATTAGCCCCATTTAGCCATTTCACAAAGTATACATATCTCAAAAATATTATGTTGTAGAAAAGCTGGTACCATACCTACTGAAACTCTTCCAAAAAATTGAAAAGGAGGGACTCCTCCCTAACTCATTCTATGAAGCCAGCATCATTTTGATACCAAAACCTCGCAGAAATACAACAAAAATGAAAACTTCAGGTCAATATCCTCAATGAACATTGATTTGAAAAACCCTCAACAAAATACTAGCAAACAGAATTCAGCAGCACATCAAAAAGCTTATGTGTCATTATCAAGTAGCCCTCGTCCCCAGCAATTACAACAAAAGCAAAAATTGACAAATAGAATCTAATTAAAGAGTTTCTGCATAGCAAAAGAAATACCAACAGAGTAAACAGACAACCTACAAAATGGGGAAAAATATTTGCAAACCATTCATCTGACAAAAGTCTAATATCTAGCATTTTTAAGTATCTTAAACAATTTTACAGGGGAAAAAACCAAACCCCATTAAAAAGTGAGCAAAGGACATGAACAGACACTTCTCAAAAGAAAACATATGTGCAGCCAACAATCATATGAAAAACAAAAGTGCAACATCACTGATTATTGGAGAAATGCAAATCAAAACCACAATGGGCTATCATCTCACACCAGTCAGAATGGCTTTAACTAAAAGGTCAAAAAATAACAGATGCTGGAGAAATTGTGGAGAAAAAGGAACATTATACACTCTTTATGGGTGTAAATTAGTTGAACCATTGTGGAAGACAGCCTGGTGATTCCTCAAAGACATAAAGACAGAAATATTATTTGACCCAGCAATCCCATATCTGGGCACATACCCAAGGGAATACAAGTCATTCTACCATTAAAACACATGCATGTGTACGTCCATTCCAGCACTATTCACAATAGCAAAGACATGTAATCAACCTAAATACTCATTAATGAAAGCATGGATAAAAAAAAAAATGTGATACATATACACCATAGAATATTATATAGCTACAAAAAAGAATGTGATCATATCCTTTGCAGGAAAATGGATGGCGCTGGAGGCCATTATCCTCAGCAAATTAACACAGAAACGGAAAAGGTAACACTGCATGTTCTCACTTAAAAGTGGAAGCTGTATGATAAGAACACATGGACACATACAGGGGAACAACACACACTGGGGCCTAGCAGAGGGTGGAAGGTTGGAGAAGGAAGAAGATCAGGAAAAATAACTAACAGGTACTAGGCTTAATACCTGGGCGACAAAATAATCTGTTCAACAAAGCCCCATGACACAAGTTTACCTATGTAACAAACCTGCACATGTACCCCTGAACTTCAAAGTTAAATTAAAAAGAAGTTGTATGTAATAAATATACACAATTTTGTTTGTCAATTTAAAACGTTAATTAAAAATAAAGTATGTATCCTAAAGATAGCCAAAAACAAAATGATTTTTCCATTTGCTAGGCATATGAGTTTGGCAAAACCAGTTAATCTCTTCGAACCTCTGTTTCTTTATCTGCCATTGTGTATTTTAAGGGCCGCTGTGTTTATATTACAAGATCGTTAGAAGAATCGACTGAGATGGCCTATATAAGAAAGCATAGTTTGGAAATATCAAACAGTGTTTGAAGGTAAAGGACCATCATCCGCTGTTTCCAATAGGCTCTCAAAAGTTGTGGAATTGCCATTCCTTTTAGGGGCAATTATCCACAGACTAGTACATCAAGTGTTTGACTTAAAACCTACAACAATAAGTAATTTGGGGTGTTTAAAAGATTATATTTTAATAATTTTATTGACATATAATTCACATTCCTTTCAAATCACCCACTTAGAATGTATAAGTGAATTTTTTTTTACATATTCATAGAGTTGTGTAGCTATCACCACAATCCAATTTTAGAACATTTTGTCCACTGTAAAGAAAAAAAAAAATGTAATCACTCTTCATTATCTCCCAACAAAACCCTACCATCTGACCCTAGGCAACCACTAATTTCAATTTTATGTCTTTATTCATTTGTCTCTTCTGGACATTTCATACAGACAGACGCATACAATATATGGCCTTTTAAGACTGGCTGCTTTCACTTAACATAATGCTTTCAAAGTTCCAAGGTATAGCTTATATGAGTTCTTGATTCCTTTTTATGGCTCAATAATATTCCATTTCATGGATATACTACTTGTGCTTATCCATTCATCAGTTGATGGGCATTTGGGTTATTTCAGCATTTTGGTTATTATGAATAATGTTGCTATGAATATTGATGTACAAGTTTTTGTGTGGACATATGCTTTTATATCTCTTAAGTAGATACCTAGGTGCAGAGGTGCTGGGCCATGTAGTAGCTTTATATTTAAGGCTTTGAGGAACTTCCAGACTGTTTTCCCATCAGCTACAACCTTTTAAATTCCCACCAAAAAAAATATGAGCATCCTTATTTTTACACATCCTCTGCAACACTTGTCATTATCTGGCTTTTTTATTAGAGCCAATCTAGTAGTTGTAAAACAGTGTCATCGGGATTTTGATGTGTGTTTTTCTAGTGATGTTTGGCATCTTTTTATTTGTTTACTGGCAATTTGTATATCTTCTTTGGAGAGATGTCTATTCAGATTCTTTGGTCAATTGTTAACTGGGTTATCTGTCATTTTAAAAAATTTTGTTGTAAGAGTTCTTCATATATTTTGGATAAAGTCCCTTATCAGATATGTTTGTAAGTATCATCTCCTATTTCATGGATTGCTCTTTTACTTTCTTTATAATATTTGTAGCAAAAACATTTGCTAATTTTGATGTAGTTCAAGTTATTTTTTCTTTTGTTTCTTGTGCTTTTGGAGTTGAATCCAAGAAACCATTACCTAAGATCAAGAAGATTTACTCTTGGGTTTTCTTCTAAGAATTTTATAGTTCTAGCCTTTACATTTAGGTCTGCGATACATTTTGAGTTAATTTGTGTTT
The DNA here is from genome assembly GCF_008728515.1 of Papio anubis. NCBI lineage: Eukaryota > Metazoa > Chordata > Mammalia > Primates > Cercopithecidae > Papio > Papio anubis. The sequence continues at coordinate 23,113,859 of NC_044988.1, read as the reverse complement.
AAGATTTGAGATAGGCATCTGGTTTCATAATTTTGAATGTGGATATCCAATTCTTCCTATTTGTGGAAAATTTGTTTTCTATTTTTATTACTGTTTCTTCCTTGAATTGTCTTGGCACCCTTGTGAAAAATCAATTGACCATTAACTTATGGATTCATTTCTAGACTTTCAATTTGACTATACAAATCTATATGTACATTCTTATGCCAGTACCACACTGTCTTGATTACTGTAGATTTGTAGTAAGTTTTGAAATTGGAACTGTAAGTCCTCTAAATTTGTTTTCCTTTCTTAAAATTGTTTGAACTATTCTGGCTTATTTGAATTTCTACGTGAATTTTAGGATCGGCTTGTCAATTTCTGCAAGAAAACCAGCTGGGATATTTTTAGAATTTGCATTGATCTGTAGATCAATTTGGAGATATTGCCATCTTAACAATACTAAATCTTCCAATTCCTGAATGAATGCCTGTTTGTTTATTTAGATCTTTAATTATTTCAACAATGTTTTACAGTTTTTAGTCTACAACTCTTGCACTTTTTTGTTAAATTTATATCTAAGTATTTTATTATTTTAATGCTATTGTAAGTGGACTTGTTTGCTCAATTTCATTTTTGGAGTTTTCACTGATAGTATACAGAAGTACAATTGATTTTTGTATGTTCATCTTGCATCCTAAACCTGAATGAACTCCTTTATTAGTTCTAATAGTTTTAATAGATTCCTTAGGATTTTCTATACATACGATCATGTCATCTACAAATAGGATAGAATTATTTCTTCCTTTCCAATCTAGACGTTTTCTATTTCTTTGCTTCCATAATTGCCTTGGCTAGAACCTTCAACAACTGGTGTTCAATATATATCAGAGGCTTCGATTGGCTACTTTTGGAAAAGAAAACAGGCTGAAAGAAAGAACAGTAATAACAAATACACAGTAATAAGTACACTAATTTATTTTTGCATCCGTTTTGTTATTAGGATTGTTTCAATGGATTACAGATTTCAGTTGTCTCATTGTTAATCCATATTCATTTAAAATATGAAACCTTCCTGTAATTTATTTGTATGGTTTCTTGTTGTTTTAGTGAGTTAATTGGGTTTTTTTATTTGCACCTGACTTAATTTCCATATAGATTTTGGGGGACCTAATAAGCTAACTGGAGAAGACAGAAGCAATGCTGCAGCCCCTATCTGATTTTCAGCTTGTTTGAGTTGTCAAAACTGTCCAGGGCCACTCTTGTTTCATAGCTGGTTTAATTAAATGTTCCACCAAAATATGATGCCTGGAAAAAATGAGTGCATTTTTAACACAGAAACTGAATGAAGAAAACTAGATCCCAATAATTTCACAAGTTTATAGAAATACTAATAAGCAGGAAAAATATTTAATCAAGTTTACTTACCTGAGTGATCACAATAAGTACAAATTGAAAATGCCATGTTTTCATCATTAATTAATATTTTGTAACATATTTCATGTTGTGGGTTTTCACTTGGATTTCACTAGTTCAGTTCTGTGGATAAATCACTACATATAATTGCATGTTTTACTCAAAGAAGCCTACAATTTGTCTTAATTGCGAACTCAGTTTATTTGCAGATAACTGACCAAATACCTCTAGAGTAAGACTCTCCATTCACTTTTATTTTCTTTAATAAATGTATATTTAAAATAGAAATATATGATCATTATAATAAGTTAAATAAAATCTTTCTTTAATAAATGTGTATTTGGAATAGAAACATACGATCATTGTAATAAGTTAGATAAAATCAACATTAAGGAATAAATTTATTCTCACCCACCTCTCCCTTCCAATTACTGACCTCCTTCTCCTGCCCCTGTGACAAGTAATTTCTGACAGCTGCCCAGTATGTGACCTTCTGCAGTCATATAAACTCTTACCAATATATATGCACATACAGCAGTCTTTGTTTACATATTTGGTTTTTATAAACAAAACTGGAATAATCTAATGCACATTATTCAAATTTCATTTGTCTTTCAATAGTGTAACATGAACATTCTTCCAGTTCAAAACAGCTGGCTTTAACTCATTCTTTTCTTTCCTATTTTTAGAAACAGTTTTATATTTAATAGCATACCATTCCCCAATGATGAATGTTCAAGATGCTTCCAGTGTTTTAGCCACTTCAAATAATACTGCAAAAATCACCTTCAAAGAACACTGAAAAAGCATTTTTATACATACATCTCTTTTGGATTCCTTTTTTCTAAATTGTTTTGTCATATATTTTGTTCATTTTTTTTTCCTCTCCAATTATTACTTTGCGGTAATTATTTGTATAATGAAGATATTTACAATGTGTCTGTCACATGCATTTCATTTCTCCTCAGTATATTTACTGGTTAGCTTTTGGCATTTTAAAATTACATCTTCATCCAGACAATTTTTAAAAATTGTTTACATATTTGAATGTATCCCCTCTTTTATGCTTTCTGTGTTTCTTGCTTAATATGAAAATCTAGATAACTAGACAGATGGATAGAGGTAGATAGATGGATGAATACACATTTAGGCTGCTGAAGCACAGAATCTTTTTGGAAGGTACTATGCATCGAATGTGTGTGTCTCCTTCTAATTCATGTGTTGATCTCCTCATCCCCAACATAATCATATTAGGAGGTAGAACCTTTGGGAAGTAATCAGGGTTAGATTAGGTCAAGAGGGTGAGGCCCTCATGATGGGATTAATATCCTTTTTTATTTTTATTTTTTTAAAAGAAGAGATACAAAATCTCTCTTCCTTGGGATAAAACCAAGTAGAAGGCCCTCACCAGACACTGAACCTGCTGGCACCTTGATCTTGGACTTCTCAGCCTCCAACTGTGAGAAATAAAAATCTGTTTTCAACATATCACCTGGTCTGTGATATTTTTTTATAGCAGCCCAAACTGAAAAGGACAAAAAAACATACTGGAATTTGGAATCAGTGGTTGTTCCAAGGAGAGAAACTAGAAGGAAGCTAATTTTCCCTGTATGCCTCCTTTTGCCATGTGAATTCCTAGCGTACTTAAACTGTGTTATATAATGGCAAAGGGCATAATCTCCGAAGCCAGAGTTCAAATCTCTGGCTCTGGGTTCAAATCTCTGTTCTGATCCTTACTAGCTATGGGATATTGATCACCACCCGTTTATCTTCCTATCTTTGTAAAATGGATTAAATAATAGCATGAACATTAGAATGTTGTTATTAGTACTGAAATAAATATATGTAAAGCACTTAAAATTTCAACAGCCGTATTAGAAGCACTAGCATATTAGCTATTTTTGTGTTTTCAACTCAATACATTTTTAAATGACTATTAAAATGAGAATAAAGACATAGCTACAGATGTGAAAAAGATTTTTTTTTTTTTTTTTGAGACAGAGTGTCGCTCTGTCACCCAGGCTGGAGTGCAGTGGCCAGATCTCAGCTCACTGCAAGCTCCGCCTCCCGGGGTCACGCCATTCTCCTGCCTCAGCCTCCCGAGTAGCTGGGACTACAGGCGCCTGCCACCTCGCCCGGCTAGTTTTTTGTATTTTTTAGTAGAGACGGGGTTTCACCGTGTTAGCCAGGATGGTCTCGATCTCCTGACCTCGTGATCCGCCCGCCTCGGCCTCCCAAAGTGCTGGGATTACAGGCTTGAGCCACCGCGCCCGGCCGAAAAAGATGTTTTTAATTGTGTTTTTATATATTAATTATATGGATTATGTGTAGGTGTATGAGAAATTCTAGAGCACATTGAATTCTAACCAAACATAAGCCACCCAAAAAGAGGTATAACACTTATCAGAAAAACAACGGAGCTAGCAAGGCTCACAACAAACAACAACACAAATTTTAGAGGCAGGTTCATAACTATGCATTTAAACATAAAAACATCTCCAAGATGTATTGTTTTAATGAAAAGAAAGATGTTGAAAAGTGTGTATAAAGTGCTACAATTTGTATAAAATATGTGTTCTTTTGTTTATCTATAAAAATTACAAATATCTCTTTTATGTCTTGCCTTTATTTCTCTTAATGATAACTGTGGACCAAGAGAGTAGTTAATTTTCATATAGTTCCATTTATTAATATTTTCTTTTATTATTAATGCTTTTTGGTGTCCTGTTTGAGAAATCCTGCTTTAATCTTCAAATAATGGAGATGTTGTCTTGTATTATCTTCTAACAGGTATAGTTTAACTTTTCACATCCACTTGAAATTGATTTTTATGAATGGTGTGAGGCAGATGCCCAGTTAACATTTTCCCCTGAAGATACAAAATTTTCCTGATATCACTTATTAAAACATTTTTTTTGCTCCACTGCTCTGCAATATCAGGTTGTTATAATCAAGTGTCCATAATGTTTTCATGTTTTGGATTCTCTATTCTGCTGCAAAGATTTATTTATCTATGCATATGCTAATACCACACTCTTAATTTTATATCATTATAATAATTCTTAATATTCAATAAAGGAAACCTCACACCTCATTCTTCTTTTATAGATCTGCAATATTATTGCTATTTTGTATTTCCAATAAATCATGAAATTAGTTTGTAAGTTTATTTATAAAAATAAAACTATAAAGATGTTGATTGAGATTATAGTGACTATATACTTTAATTATGGGAACATCTTTATAAAACTGAGGTATTTATTTAGCTGTTATTTCTCTCAATAAAACTTATAAATTTATCCTAAAACATCAGTGCTTATGTTTGCTATATTTGTTATTGGTAATTTTTTAAACTATTGTAAATTGTATCTTTTGAAATTGTACTGTCTAGTTTTTAATAATACATGTAATATAATTGACTTTTATGTGTTTTTTAGATATTAATTTGAATAATTTACCAGTACATTTTATGTTTTTTTTTTTACTTACACGATTATAGCATTTTGCTCAGTATGATATTTTCATTTTTTCCTTTTTTTTTCCACTCTGTAAATCCTTTATTTCTTTTTTATGTCTTACTAGACTGGTTATGTTCAATGCTCAACAGAAGTTTTTTTGTGTGTTTTTGTTTTAATAGTGGATATCTTTTTCTCTGAAGAAAAGCTTTAAACACTGCACTATTAAGTTAATCATTATTCTAACTTTACAGAGATAACCTTTATCAGGTTAAGGCTTTCTTTCCCTTTTATGATCAGTTCCCTAAGACCTTTAACAATGAATGTTGAGTTTTATCAAATGCTGTACAGCATAGACTCATGTGGTCATATGATTATTTTTTTCTTGCAATCTGTTAATGGGGCGAACTACAGTAACTAAGTTTCTAATGTTAAATTCACTTTGCTGTCTTGGAATAAATCCAACTAAGTGATGATAAATAGGGATAAAAATGGAGATAGAGATTGTTAAGCAATACAATTTCAACAAATTTGGTTTAAAGATCTAATTGGCTTCTAGTTGAGTAGCATGAATCAGGGCAGCATCTCATCTAAAGATTTAGATAAGGTACTCTGATGGGCATGACAGAGCAGTCGGTGTTTATAAGGTAGCTTGAGCGGAAATGAGGAAACAGCAGAATACAAAAAATGAATAGGTTAACATTTAATTACTTAAAGTTTATTTCCTTGTGAGGGTTAAAACAGAGTGAACTTCCTTATCATGCCAGCTAAAACCAGTCGATTTGGAAATTTGGCAATCAGCTCTATCCTGATTTCTTAGAAGGTTGGATAAACAACTTAGTTTCAGTTTGAAGACATGAAACTTTAACATGAGTCACTCCATTTTGTTTTGGCCTATTGGGGCCTACTGCCTGAGCTCAGTTCAAATTATGGTGTACCATAAATTTTACTTGAAAAAATAGAAAGGTGTATAATCACTGGATTCAATTTGCTAATATTTTATTTAGGATTTTTATATCCATGTCAGTAAATAAAGTTGTCCTGTAATATTTTTTCACAATTTGTCTTATGATTTGGTATCCCAATTATGCTATACTCCATACTATTAGTAGGATAATATAGCTTATTTTTTGTTGTTGTTTGTTGGAAGAGTTTGCATAGCTGAGAATTTTTGAGATATTTTGATTAAATATCTATTTTAACTCTGTAGTGAAACCATGTGAGCCTAGGATTTTCGTTGTGGATTATGGAAAGATTTTAAATTATTTTCTCAATTTCTTTAATGATGACACTTTTATTCAGTTTTTAAAAAACAGGTCAGACATGGTGGCTCAAGCCTGTAATCCTAGTGCTGTGAGTGACCAAGCAGGGAGGACCACTTAAGGCCAGGAGTTTCAGACCAGCCTGGGCAGCATAGCAAGACCCCATGTGTGGTGGTGCATGCTTTTAGTCCCACCTTTTTGGGAGGTTGAGGTGAGAGAATGGCTTGCACTCAGTAGTTTGAGGGTGCAGTAATTTATGATCGCACCAATGCACTCCAGTGTGAGTGACAAAGCAAGACCCAGGCTCAAAAAAAAATCTTTTTTCTCAGAAACATTTTGGGAATTTGCCCAGTTTATCTAGATTTTCAAAATGCATATGTGATAAAGTTGTTTTTAAAATCTTCTTTTAATTTTTTAATGTCTCTAGATTCTATAGTGATAGCACTTTTTCTTGACACTGGTTATTTATGTCTTGTTTCTTTTTCATTAATCTATCTTACCAGATGTTTTTCAACATTTGAATCATTTTCACATTGTGTTTCTTTTACTGTATTTTTCTTTTTTCTTTAAGAAGTGTATCTTCTTGTCTTTATTATATTCTTTTTTCCACTCTTGGGGCTTTATTCTGCTATTTTTCTCTAATTTCCTAAAATAGATATTGAATTATTAAATTTCTGTCAGTTTTGCCTTCTGCTATACACAGTTGAATATATGTTTTCCTTAGAACATATTTCAGCTACATTCCAATTTTGATATGTAGTATTTTCATCACCTATTACTTAGAAGTATTTTCCAATTCATCTTATATTATCTTTCCTATTTCTGTGATTTTGAATAGATGTAAGTTAGCCCTTCTATCTGTTTTGAGAGTTTTGTATCTCTATTATATTTAGTCATTTCTTGGTATCCTGAAGGAATTGGTTCCAGAACCACCACCTCATGAATACGAAAATCTGAAGATGCTCATATTCTTTAAATAAAATGACACACTATTTGCATATAACCTATGCGTAGCTTCCCATGTATTTTAAATCATGTCTAGAATATTTATAATACCTAATACAGTGTAAATGCTATGTAAATAGTTTTTATAGCATGTTTTTTAGGGAATAATAACAAAACGAAAAATCTGTTCATGTTCACTACAGACTCAACAAATTTAAAATTTTTCATCCACAGTTGCTGAAACCATGAGTGTGGAACCCACATGTATGAAGTACCAATTATACATATATTTTTAAATTTCTCTGTACTGTATGTCTTATGTTCGAATTTCGATTTTATTTATTCTCTCTTCTGTTGGGATAGGCAGCAAGATGCCTATCATATCCATTGAATTTTACGTTTCAGATATGATCATCTTCATTTCTAGAAGTTTTACTGAAATTTTAATCAAAAAATCTATGTCCCTTTTTATAGATTCCTGTTCTGTATAGATACTTTCACATTTTTAGATCATTTCTTTAAACATATTAACCAATATTTTGATAATCTAGATTAGATCATTCTAATACCTGAAGTCTGAGACGGCCGATTAGTCTGCTTACTGTTTTTACTGGTTCTTGTTCGTGGAATGTGTTTCCCTAACATATCTGGTTACCTTTATGAGCAGATTTATGTCCTTAAAAATTATTTTTAGAATCCTTATTCCCCCACCCTGCCCAAAAAGGAGCACGGACATTTGCTGCTCTCAGGAAACTAAAGCCAGGTTCGTGACTTGAGATTGCCTAGACCACCATGGCTTATGTACCAAACCTGCACATTTGCAAAGAACCTATCTGTAGCCACAGCGTCTCAGTGATTTTTTGTTGTACTTTTTCCTACCCACATCCTTTGTTCTGATCAGGACCAAGGTGATCTTTCCCACAACCCAGCGGTGACAGGAGAAAAAAAAAGACACATAGATTTTGGCATTCTCTTACCCTGACATTGTGTCCTTTTGTAACCACAGTGTAAAATGTAAAGACAGTCTTCAGAAAGACTCGGCACTGGACAGGCTCTGGTGCTTGACTCCTAGCCCCTTTAATATGGCTGGAATTTTTTTTTTTTTTAAGTTGGACAATTCATTTAGGTAACGGCAACTTTTGTGCTTAGATATTTGCTTACCTCTCCCGCATTCAGGCTTTCAGGGTTCACACTTTCCTCCAGAATGTTTTTCTGGAAATTCATCACTTTCTTGGAATACTTTTAACGTTTTTAAGGTGATGTTTTAAGTATTTAATCTATAATATTATCATATCAGCTGGAAATTTTATCCAAATAACCAATCTCACCATTATCTAGAATGTCTTGTTCCTGAATTGAATAGGAATGATCCAGTGCTTTGAGAGTGAGCTTCATGCTGGATACACACACACACACACACACACATACACACACACACACACACACACACAGAGTCATAAAGCATCTACTCATTCATATTTTGTTAAAGTTTTTCTAAAGAATAAATATCAGGCTGGGCTTACACCTATAATCCCAGTACTTTGGGAAACTGAGGCAGGCAGATCACTTGAGGTCAGGAGTTCGAGACCAGCCTGGCCATAATGGTCTAAAACTAAAAACAAAAAAATTAGCCCAGCATGGTGGCACATGCCTCTAGTCCCAGCTAGTCAGGAGACAGAGGCAGGACAATCACTTGAACCTGGGAAGCGGAGGTTATAGTGAGCCGAGATCACACCACTGCACTCCAGCCTGGGTGACAGTGAGACTCCATCTCAAAATAAATAAATAAATAAATATCAAATTAATTAAAATCTTTTCAGTATTTATGAAAATAGCATAGAATCCAACTTCTTTAATTTATTCTTCTGCTTCATCATAATAATGGATTTCATTTTACAGTCATGCATCACTTAATGATGACAATACATGCTGACAAATTCATCCTCAAGTGACTTTGTCATTGTGCAAACATCAAGAGTGTGTGTACACAAACCGAGATGATATCGCCTACTACACACCTAGGCAACAAGGTGTAGCTATTGCTCCTAGTCTACAAAGCTGTACAGCATGTTACTGAACCGAATACTGCAGGCAATTGTAACAGGATGGTAAATATTTGTGTTTTTAAACATATCCAAACATGAAAAAGGTATAGTAAAAATATAATAGAAAAGACAAAAAATGGTACACCTGCATAGGGCTCTGACCATAAATGGAGCTTATAGAACTGGAAGTTTCTCTGTGTGCCTCAGTAAGGGAGTGGTGAGTGAATGGGAAGGCTTAGGGCATTACCGTAGTACTGTAGACTTTATGAATCACTGTACACCTAGGACACACTAAATTTATTTAAAAATCTTATTTTTCTTCAATAATAAGTTAACCTTAGTTTACTGTAACTTTTTATCTTTAAAAGCTTTTAAATTTTTAAATGTTTTGACTCTCGTAATAATGCTTAGCTTAAAAACATAAAGCCATTGCACGGCTGTATGAAACTATTTTCTTTCTTTATATCCTTATTCTACAAACTTTTTACTATTCTTAAATTTGGGGATTTTTTTTTAACTTTTTAAACTGTTTTTGAAGAAAATTAGGACAAGAACACACACATTAGCCTAGGCCTACACAGGGTCAGGATCATCAATATCACTGTCTTCTACCTCCACATCTTGTCCTACTGGAAGGTCTTCAGGGGCAGTAGCATGCATGGAGCTGTCATCTCCTATGATAACAATGCCTTCTTCTGAAAAACTTCCTGAAGGATCGGCTTGTGGCCATTTCATAGTTAACTTTTTTTTAATAAGTAGAAGTATACTCAAAAATAATAAAAAGTATAGTAGAGTAAATACTAGGCAATAGGAATTTTTTAGCCCCATTAGAATCTTATGGGATCACCATCATATATGTGGTCCATCACTGACCGAAACATAGTGATTGTATTTATCCATCTTTGAATCACTGCAATGAACCTCCTATGCTCATGTGCTAACAGTTCATTTCCATTCCTGAATTAACTGTCATAAATGAGATTGACCTGGAGTTTTATTATCCTGTTGCAGTTTTAAGACTGACCTCATAAAAAGGTGTAAAAAGAAAAAATAAATATTTTCAGTCTTTTACTTATTCTCTATGTACTGGGAAACCTGAAGTAACATTAGAGTTTTCTATTTGTTAACGATCTTCTAGAATTCACCTGTATAACTCTATGATCCAATGCTTTTTTGGAAGAGGTAGCCCTTTGAAAACTCTATCAAGTTGTTCTACGTTAGTGTGATTTGCTTTGATTTTATGTTTCAAGATTAGCTTGGATAAATTAACCTATCATCATTTTCAGTTTCTTTATTATTAATTTTGTTAAGATTTTTTAAAAAACAATTTGCATAGAATTAACCAAAATGTTATCTTATCCTATGTTTATCATTTCTTAAAACTTTTTCTATCTTTATGCCATAAAGTTGGTACTCCTGCATTGGGTAAGTATTCGTCTGTGATTTTGAGAAGAACTTCTCCCTTGTCAAGGCCACCCATACTTAGAAAATCTGGCTCCTTTTCTGACTGCTCACCAGGTACAAGAAACTGGTACAAAACAGCCTCATCTCATTCCCTAGTGTGTAGGGAGAGGTAAGCAGAGAGCACATCAGTTTCTCAGGTACATCATCCCTTAACCAAATCTAACCTGAGGCCTGCCTGAAATCTACTTTCAAAGTCCTCTTTAATAATTTTAACCTTGAATTCTGCTTTATCTGAATTCTTTCCTTCCTTCTTTTCTTGCTTCCTTTTTACTTTTACATTTGCCTGTTACAAATTTATCAGTCTTTAAATATTTTGACTTTTCTTTGCCATGTTATTTTACATCTTTCTTAAAAACAATTAAATATTAAATTTCTTTGTTTTCTACACTTCTGTTTATTTGATATAGAAATATATTCAAATTTGTTGAGATAATTAACATGCCAGTTATTATTCAATGTATCTTCTTTACTATTTTATACATTTATTTACTATTTAACACATTTCATTATTATTTTCTTTGCTTTACCTGTTATTAATTTTGCCAGCTTAGTCAACTTTCTCTTCATTTCCTCTCCGTCCTTTTTCTTCCTGTTAATTTATAATACTTCTATGCATTTTAGTTTTACTAACAGCCATAATTAAGCCTGTATTACTCCATTATTTTATCAAAATTAAATAATGACTATAGTCTCTCTAATATCTTTTGCATACATTTCCTATCTCTCACCATTTTACTGAGCTAAGCCCTTTATAATCTAGATTTCCCATTAGCAAAGCAGTCTGATATAGCAAGAAAGGACACCCCCTCACTTTCCAAGACATGTAAATGCTACAGAATAAAACAACTAATTTTTACAAATACCTAGAAAATGTTGATGTAAAGAAAGGTACCAGAAATGAAGTGAGAACACAAAATCAGATTCTTTGGTTTGGCAAAACCCAGGAGCTCATGACAATATAGAAATAGCTGGTAGCCCCCTGGGGCTAGGGTTTCCACCCCTAGCTCGAGAGGCACAGCCAAGACACAGGCTCCTTGTGCATGAGGAGCTACAATCATAGAGCTAGCCCTGCTTCTGAAATAGGCAATTGAAAACTCTACCTACCTGCCTGAAGAAGGGAGCTGAATGCTTCTTTCTCCTCAGGGACGTGAATAAAAGCAGATTTATCTGTTAGAAATTAGAAACCCAAGAAGATCCCTCTACTGCAGAGCTTCACAAACTGGCCTCAGATGACCTGGGGATCTCCGTAGAACTAAGGCCTTGATTCAGTCTAGTTCAAGATTCTGGATTTCCTCAGGGTTCCCTCACTTGAAGTAGCAAGCGTGGGTCTGAGTGAACACTACTCTTAGGAAATGGGGCCTCCAAGCCAAGGAACTATGATCAAAGCTAACCTGCAACTGGTGACACCTTTAGAAGCCAATGTCAAACCATCCCATAGGGGAGCGGTTTTCAACCTCTTTGACACCAGGGAATGGCTTCATGGAAGACAATTTTTCCAGGGATCAGAGGAGGGGGATGGCTTCAGGATGAAACTGTTCCACCTCAGATCAACAGGCATTAGATTCTCCTAAGGAGTGCACAACCTAGATCCCTCACGTGCACAGTTCACAAGGTTCGGAGGTTCCTACAAGAATCTAATGCCGCAGCTGATCTGGCAGGACGTGGAGTTCAGGCAGTAATGCTGACTCACCTGAGCTCACCTCCTGCTATGCGGCCCAGTTCCTAACAGGCCACAGATACAGCCCAGGGGTGGGGAACCCCTCCTGTAGGACACAAAGGATATCCATTGCAAACATCCTCCTCCTCCAAGTTGGATTCAGAGACAAAAATAACAAATCACAATGAGAAACCAGTCAGCCGGCCTAACAAATGAAGAATGGATATTTCAAGAACTTGGATAACAGAACAAACTGAAGGATATTTTATAAAAAGTATTTTAAAATTTAGAGAGCTGAAGGAAGAAATAGAAATTTAAGGCAAGTAAAAAGATATGTCATAAAAAATAACAAGACACACTTTGGGAGGCCAAGGTGGGCGGATCACCTGAGGTTGAGAGTTCGAGACCAGCCTGACAACATGGAGAAATCCCATCTCTACTAAAAATTCAAAATTAGCCAGGCTTGGTGGCACATGCCTGTAATCCCAGCTACTCAGGAGGCTGAGGCAGGAGAACCTGGGAGGTGGAGGTTGCGATGAGCCGAGATCATGCCATTGCACTCGAGCCTGGGCAACAAGAGCAAAACTCTATCTCAAAAAAACAAAACAAAAAAAAAAACAAGGTGTTTTGAAAAAAACCAAGAACAAGTTTCAGTAATGTCCAATGTAGTCATTAAGAATATGCAGGCTTCATGTGTGAACTTTACATCCTAATTCAAACAAATCAAATATAAAATTACATTAATGAAATAATCAAGGAATTTTAACAGACTGATAAAGGAATTGTTCATTTTAAGTATGAGAATGATATTGTGGTGGAATGTCGTTTTTAAAGAGAGGTCTTAGAAAATTCAAAATATGTTTTGAAATATTTACAAACAAAATTCTATGATTCTTGGGTTTGCTTTAAAATACCCTAATGAGGGGGAAAAGGAAGAATTCCAACTAAGGTCTTGAATCCAAGCTGAGCTGTGTTTAGAAATAAACCTGGAACAGAACTCATGAAAGATAGAGTGGAGGTGGGAAGGATGGATGTTCATTTCTCTGGTTGGCAGGTAGTACTTCACAAAGGTGAACTGGGGGCTGCGTAGATGAGAAAAATGTGGAAACCATCAGAAAAGTAAATCCAGCATGGCAAGGAGTAAGTCAATGAATTCATTAAGAGATATTGTCTGTAACTGATGACCGTGTGGCACAAGGACAGCATGGTGACAAATTAAGTGTTAAGACCAAGGCATGGATAATAAGAAACAAACCCGGAATCTTGCTTCTCAAAGTATTTTTCTCTGTGAAATAGCTTGGGCAAGTAATACGTATAGTGAAGAATGTGTTTTGTGAATGTATGTCACAAGATATAGTTGTCATTATTACGGTGAAAAGGCCTGCTAAATCTTCAAAGAAGTCAGCTAATGGATATGTAAGTCCCCATATGCCACACAGTCTTCTGTTCCACCATTTCGGACAGGCCAACTGGTGAACCAAAGAAAGCTTGTAAGTCAATAAGCATAGTTTTGGCTGGAAGTGACAGAATAGAAAACAAAACAAAACAATGACTAGTAGCTTGAATAATGAGTGCAATGATTATTTTATATAACAAAGTATAAGGTAGGTTGGTGCAGGTTAGCTCCGCAGCATGGTGCCGCTAGGAATCTAGTGGTTTTCATTGTCTATGCTGCCATCCTCAGCAAGTGGGTTTTACCCTCCATGTTTTCCTCTCATGGTCATCAAACAACTACTGCCATTCCAAGCAACACATCCTCACTTCACAATATCAAAAAAATGAAAAAGTAGGGGAGGGATCAATTCTTCTCACATGTCTGTCCCTTTTCATCAGAGAGAAAAATGTTTCCCAGAAACCTCTCAAACTACCCAGTAAGTATCTCAGATGGCTCTACAGAACTCCTCATACATCCATCTCTGTACAAGTCCCTGGCAAAAGGGACTAAGATTAATTTGCTTGGCCCAGATCAGTTATGGTTATTCTCCAGGGCTGGAGAGGTATACTGTCTTGGAATACATTTCTCTCTCTCTCTTTTTTTTTTTTTAACTTTAAGTTCTGGGATACAAGTGCAGAACATATAGGTTTGTTACATAGGTGTACATGTGCCATGGTGGTTTGCTGCACCTATCAACCCATCATCTAGGTTTTAAGTCCTGCATGCATTAGCTACTTGTCCTAATGCTCACCTTCGCCTTGCCCCTCACCCCAAGACTGGCCCCAGTGTGTGTTGTTCTCCTCCTTGTGTCCATGTCTGGGAACAAATTTCTAATTCCAAGATCCCTTGACATAATTGGCATTCTGTTAAACAAGAAGAGGGGCATAGCTATTGGTTTAGGAAACCAACATTGTCTGCCCCTATCTGATGCTCGTTTAAACATTTGCAATTTCTAATTTTCTCTGACAAGTCCATTTACCTGTCTAGGGTGAGGGTGAGATTGTTCTAGGGTGACAATGAGAATAAAACCTTGAATCTCTATGATAGGGACATTTCTATCTGAGCCCCAATGTGCCTTAAGCCACCTCTTAAGTGAGATTTGCATATAATCAACTTATAGCATATAAATGAAAAGAATGTCTCCAGGTGGATAGTGTCAGAAAAAATATTTTTAAAAAATAGAAAAGAATATGCAAATTTTATAGTGGTGAAGTGACACAGACAAAATAGATTTAAATGTATTATTTTAGAATATTTTGGGGACAGACGCCAAAGTACAAATGTGATATTGCTTAAATTTTGAAGAATTTTATAGTATATCCATATTATACAACTTCTTGTATCCTTCCAATGAGATAAATTTTTTAAAAAAATGAATTTAGTAGAAGTATTTCAAGTTTTGACAGCAACCCGATAACCGTCCAAATTATAATGCTTGAGAGTTAATCTAACAAGAAATGAAATTCTGGTGACAAATCATGAGCATAATAAAGATAATCACTTTATTAAAGTAATATGTCACAGTAGGTTTCCTGTCTTCTGCTCTCCACATGTAATCACAGGAAAGCATAATATTCAGAAACTTTCCAAAGTTGATTTAACAAGTCAAAGATAGAGAGGTTTCAGTGTTTTTTCTTTTTGCTTTTGTTTTGTGTGTGTGTGTGTGTTTGTTTTTCAGAGAAAACTCTTTTGAGAACTAGAATCTACTATTAAGAAAAAACAAAATGCTTTACGCTAACTGCAGTGTCTACCTCCTTAAGAGGGGTGTGTGTGTGTGTGTGTGACAGTGTGTGTGTGTATGTGTTTTCATTTTGCTGTGGTCTGAATCAGATGTTTCTTCTCAAAGGTCATGGAGCCTCAAAGATAGAACAAGATTAAAATATCCTCAACATTGTCTATCCACTACTTCAATAAAAATGCCAGAGAGTCCCTACTCCTTCTCAATTTGATAATCCTTATCCACAGAGAGATGATTAAGAACAATCATACAGTAAATGATTGAGAACAACCACTTGTTCTATCCCTCATGAACACTGTATGAATAAATAAAGGTAAAAATCCAAATTCCGGGGCCTGACTTTGCTATACTGTCTTTTTTGAGTCTCATCGCAAATTTAGAGTTGGCTAAATTTTCTTGCTTCGTTGAAGTATGTGAAAGTTCAAGAGTACCGCCATCTTAAGGAGATTCCACCATCTTAAAGTATCAAGCTTTTATTTCTCAGAACTGTCCATTGCTACCTGACCAAACCTCAGATGTCAGCCCCACCCATATCTTCAACAGAACATAATGACTCTAATCTCAACATAGCTTATCCAAGCCTAGCCAGCACTTTCCTAACCCCTCCCCGATAGGAACCCTTCTTAGAACACACTTCCCCCACTGGGCCTTTTTAAAAAGCCTTAGGCTGTAAGAGAAGTTTGCTCCTGACCCTGAGGGCCAGAAGCTCTTCTCAGGTTTACTCTCAATAAACCTGTCTCAACTGTTGAGCCCCCTCCTTGTCTCTCCCTTCCTTTCATCTCTCTACCCTAACAGTGTGTAATAAAGAAATAGATTTTCAGATGTAGGGGAAAATGGAACAGGTGGCCAATGTTTCTAAAGCTAGAATACATGTAGGCTGTAGATGGAGTTCAAGCAGAGGATGTCACTTGGAATGTGAGGTACTATTTGGGGAAAACTACAGGGGTACCTATGCATATGGCAGGTAGTCAAGAGCATGTGTGGAAACCCTACAGGGCATCCACAATTCCACTTTGTCAAGGTTTCATGGGTTCAGCTCTATAAAAATATAAGATGAGGAACTATGCTTTTTTTTGTTTTTCTGAAAGATTCAAATTTGGCTGTTTTCAATTATCTCTGTAGTCAAACAGCAATTAATTGTAAATTCATTCTGAATGCGTTCCCATGTGAGCACATCCATCATTTGAAACAGAAAGCTCCCTGACCATGCACAAATATTTGGAGAAATGGAAGAATGCCTTAGATGTAAAGGGTACTTTATAGTTTTGGAAAGAGTTAAAATATAAACAAAAAAATAGGAGTTGCATGTCCATCGTCTTTGATCTTCACAACATTCTTTTGTAAAAGAGTTAAGTAGGGTTGAGAATGATTCATCAGCTTTTTTCCAAGGTCATAACTAAGAAGTTTTCAAGTCAGAGACTAGACCTTCAGGCTACTCTTTAGTTTAAAGGTCTTTCAACCTCAGGTTCAATGCACTTTCTATTTTACATAATTCTGGGAGGTTGATGTTTTAACACACACATTTTGGAAAAGTGCACAGATTAAACATACAGAGCTAGAAAAATGACACCATGCGTTTTCTAAGTTGAATTGCCTAACTCCCAGGTAAGGGGGCCAAGTGGGCAAGAGCCCTTCTGTCTCTCTCTTTATCTCTCTGTAATTTAATCTCTTATCTCCCTTTTGCTGTTAATTTTTCAAAGAAAAACAGTAACATTTAACTGAATTTCTGCATGTGCATATTAATATTCAGGAAGACAATGACCTGTGTTCACTTTAAAGTGGTGAGTGTTACCATTTGTTTTGTTTGGAATGTCTATACCTTACCTCATCTCATCAGAGTGAGACCCAGACTGAAGTCCTATGTCTTTGGAGACTTTTCTATTTAAAAAAAATAAACATAGAAAACCTGTAATTAAAAGTTTATGTTTTCATTAAAGAAATAGTTAAAGAAGTAAACCTCCGAAACTCCAAAAGAGGTGACAATCAGTAATTTTTAAATGATGTTGATGTTAAGACTCTATTTTAGGCATAAACTGGTTGCTAAATGGTAAAACATTTAGAAAAGTTACAATCCCACTTTGGTCTTCTTATTTCACATTTTTTTCGAGGATTAGGTTCATTAATTAAGTGTTTCATACACTGTTACAGATTTTGTGCTCAAACAAAAGAGAGTTTCAATGAAAACTGCTTTACAATCATGCACATTTCCTTCATTTCATATTCATAAACCTTACACCCAACAGAGCCTATTTCACAGTGTCAGGGACACGTCCCAAGGGTGTCTACTTAAAAAAAAAAGGAAATGACAGATTCGCCAAGCCTTCAAATGGAAATTTTAACATAAAATAAAGACACATCTTGAAATTATTTAGGAAGGCAAATTAGTCCTTCAAAAGGCACAAGCAAATATTGGGATATCTTCTCCGAGAGTAGAGAGCACACCACACCTCATCTTGGTAAAGACAATGATGTAAACTGACCTCAGGACCCAAAAACAAATTGTTAAAAGGTGAGCCTAGACTCTTCTTGAAAGGTTCCTTTACCTTTTATAAGGGGACAACGTGCTCCATCTGTGCAGAGAACAGCAGGGTAACTACATGCTCCTTGATGTGCAGCCAGACAGGTACCTGTGCTTTGTTAAGGATGCTGAAATCTCAGGAAAGCTGGAGGATTGAGGACAAGTTTCAGGAATGCCAAGAATCAGAGGTGGTTCATCGTGGGTTAGGGCACAACAGACTGTGTTAAGGACTATTGTGAGCTATGCCACAAGTCATTGATAACTAGACAAAAATCATATACCTGCTTACAATAAATTACATGCATTCAAGGTTATCCCTACAAAAAGTTATCTCACTCTTGTTCATTCAGTTTGCTTTCTAAATAGGCACAGAAACGGGTGGAACAACAGCTAGCTCCCTGGATGTTTCTGTATTTGGGAAACTACTATCCCTGCTGCTGGAACCATGTGCATACACACAGGTGCACACACAGGCAAGCACGCACAGAACATTCTACAGCCCAGGCCAAGCTCCTTTGAGACAATGAAGTGCAAGGTAGCCACCTGCAGAGAATAAAGCCTTAATTAAAGGAGGAGGAAGAGAAAGAAGAGAAAAAGTCTCAATGGTGTAATTTAATAAAGCCAAGGGACCCACTGCCTTCATTGCCACTCTCAGGTGGAAGTACACAGACTCATTTCTAAAATTCGAATAAGCAATAAGTAGTCTTAGCGAACCCTAGGACTTGAAGATAGATGGGAAGAGAGTAAAGGTAAAACATTCCAAAGACATCACAGGGCTGAGGGAAGAGAGGAGAGGAGAGAAATAAAGGCTTTTCATAGGGCTGACTCTACAGAAGAGGCTGGAGGAGCAAGGTATTACAGCATGGTGCTAGAGAAACAGAGTGTGACCTAGGGAATAACGGGTACCTTGTGCAGAACTTACAGTAGAATCTTCCACATCCCATTAAGAGAACAAGGAGAGGGGTGGTCATCTTTATTGGAATAAAAATATGCAGACAAGAGGCCCTCCAAATTATAAAAGAAAAATTTGGACAAACAGAATCTTAAGGAGGCCAATAATTGAGAAAAAGGAAAAGGAAATGAGCAATCTAAAACATCAAAAAATGTAGGAAAAGATGAAACAAAAACACTAAGAAACCAGATCCATGCATGCATGTTTAGCTGAAATACAGACAGGATAAAAGCCACGAACCAGCTGCATGCCACTTACAAGAAACACTTAAAACAACATGAAAAAAGGCAATGAGCAAAGAGATAGTAGACAAATGTAAGCCAAAAGGAAGTAATCCGTTTAGGATTTTTAAATGAGTTTCTCATTCTTTTGTATAATACAACAATGTTTGTTTTTGTCGTATTTTGTTATAAATATAATTGATTAAAATGAGGACTCTAGGATACTGACACAAAGATATGACAAACTGTGATTCTCCGATCTGGAAACTTGTGAAAAATGGAATTTCTAAGACCCTACTCCAAACCTTACAATCATAGACTTCAACATGAGGCCAGTAACCTGTTTTTAATAAGCCCTCCTGGCAATTCTGTTCATTTTAGGGTTTACATAAGCCTATCGATGTACTAGTGGCTTTGGTAGCCTAAGCTCACCCCTCTGCCAAAGCAGGATGCTGTGCTGGCTCCAGTGAGGGAAAACATGGCAGGGTCTGATGGACAGGAAGGAAATGGTAAAGAAACGTGATGGCATGTGGATAAGCCACATCTGCGAGAGCTCCAGAACAAACTTTAAGAGCTTTAGCAAGAGAGAGAAACAGAAGAACACACCACACACACACACACACACACACACACACACACACACACACACACACACCGGCTCAAGAAAGTTGCATAATACTTTGGGTTCAAACAGTCTTGGATTTGAATCCAAGCTCTGTCATTTCTAAGTCGGAATGGCATAAAGTGAGTGATTTAATTTCTTTAAACTTCAGTTCCTTCATCTGTAAAATGGAGAAAATAAGCTTATCTCAGGAAGTTTTTGTGAGAATCAGATGAACTAAAGTAATAAAGTCTTTAGCATATCATTAGTACTTACAGCCTCAACAAGTGGTAGTTGTTATTTTAATAATAAACCTGACGGCAGCTACTCTAAACTTAGCTTCTCTGTGTGCTTTGTAGGTTTTGATTTTATAATCTTCAAAATAATCTTATGAGGCGTATACCATTACCATTGCCTTTTTACAGGTGAGAGAACTGAGGCATAGAAACACTGACTGAGAGTTAACAGCTGGTAAGTAGCAGAGCCTAGATCTAATTCAAGCAGGCTGGCCCTGAAGCCTGTGCTGTATGCCTCTCTAGGATGATGTTAATGAAAATATATGAATCCTCTTATTATTAGGACCACTCAAGATGTTTAAACTCTACATTTCCACTGTGCTTTCTACCTGTATATCATTGGAGCTCCGTGCAGAAATAGAGGACATGCCCAGCTAGTGGGGAAATAAACCAGTAATATCAGAGTCAGATTTCTTCCAGTAATACGAAAGATTTGGCCCCACGAATTGTCCTTTTATTTATGGTTTATTCTGCCAATGCTGTGGCACACATTTGTCCTTATTTCTGCATAAAATATTCAACAGTGCATGTTGTTCTATACCCTCTACCACCTATATGAGAAGGATGATCCCAACCTTCAAATCTCTCATGCCAAGGTTCTTAATTGCCTCTTAGCATTGCTCTTCCATGCTACTAACCTTGCAAAAACTCATATTTGAGTAAATTCTTCACTCTGCCTATACTAGTGCCATTGAGAATTGGTGGAAAATGACACAACTATTATGGGACTATTCATAAAAAGCACTCAGCACACTTGCAATCACATGGTGAGTGCACAAGAGAAAATTCAAGCTATTATGATTATTAGTCTATTTTATTTCACTCTTAATAATGACTGTTATAGATATTCTCTGTTCTCCTCTAGGCAAATGAACCCTGGAACTCCCTCAGCTTCTTGCCACTAAACCAACAGGCTAACTTGCATCCATATCTACAATTGTGATTTCCCTCACTTTGAGGGGCAGATGTTCCTTTTCCTACTATTAACTTTCTATGGGCATTCAGCAATTCTGGACC
Source organism: Papio anubis (assembly GCF_008728515.1). Lineage (NCBI taxonomy): Eukaryota > Metazoa > Chordata > Mammalia > Primates > Cercopithecidae > Papio > Papio anubis. The sequence goes on along the minus strand of NC_044988.1, from coordinate 23,092,858 downwards.
CCTCCTGCCTTTTCAGGACCTCCTTCATTTAGTCATTCTTTCCTGTTCCTATAGCTTCAATCTTTTTCTCGAAAATATTTTCTACAGTCAGCAGAAAAATGTTCTAGGATGTCACCCCCACTCACCCCTCAACCCACTGAAAACTGGCTTTTAGTCTCTAACACCCCCCTGTAATTGGTCTTACCAAAGTCACCAATTTTTAACAATGTCATTATGTAGTCCAGGAATTATCTTAAAGAAATTCTCCCCAAAATGGAAAACACAATGAACACGAGACATTCATTGGAAACTCTTTTATGTAAAAAGTTAAAAGTAAACAAGATGTCCACAGTTAAGAGAATGTTAAATTATAGTGCATCTACCTGATTGAAAACTGTGCAATTTTAAAACTGATAATTATAAGTCCATATGGCAATACCTAAAAATCCTTCTTCAGCTAACTCTAATAAGAAGGAACAAAGTTTTTATAAGTACATTATGATTGCAATAATGGAAGATGGTTTGAATGAAAAAAAAAAGGAAGAGAACCCACGAATATCAAAAATATTGCATTTGGTTTAATGTTTGAGTGTTTAAATTATGATTGATATTTTTCCTAGTATTTGCCAAATTTTTTGTAATGTTGTGACATTGTTTTCATAATTTAAAAAAAACACTTTTTTTCATGAACCAAAGTTATGCCATATCAGTAAACCTGCAAAGTTTTGCAGCCTTTCTCACATTCAATGAATATATTGAGGGACTATGTATCTTTAGCCTGAAGATGGCTGAAGGGTAAATAATTTTTTCATTTTCGGCTGATCTCTTAAGCTTCTTCTGTTTGCAGAACACTCTATTAAACTTGGAACTAGTCAAAAAGTGAATTGGAGTTGACTTTGATTGACATAAATACCATATTTATCTTCTCAGATATGTAATCAGGAGGCAGCTATCTGGCCACACTTGATTACTAACATATCTAAGGCGAATGTAATATCAACTTTATCATCTTGAGTATTAGAGATAAAATCTGAAGCCCTCAGAGAGAGCATGCCTTACTTACCTTTCCCTCATCTTTTACAAAAAGGCTGTAATGCATTTTTTCATTAATTCATATCAGAGCAAATTTGAAGAATAAATGAATTACATTCATCACTTTAATTGAAGAAGTCTTTTTTAAAAAGTATGTGCATCATGCGGAATTAGCAGTATTCTGATCAATAAGTAGTTAAGAGGGGTCAAAAGGATTGACTACTCTAAATATCACACCAATTGAAAATAAATACACAGAAATAAATAAAGTGGTCCTCTGTAACTCGTAGCCTTGCTTCCCAGAACATAATTTTTATACCGGCTTACTATTGCATTCAGCCTTTCTTTGTCTTCAAGTCTTATTTCATGCTTGTTCCCCAGACGGATGAATTATAGGACAAAGTCCCTCTCAGAAGGTCACATTCCTGGGATGTTGTCCTTCCTTTTCTACATAAACCTATAAAAAGGAGAATACAAATATTATTTACTACTATCTAAGGTCTGTCATTATGATCTGACTTTATAAAACAAATATCAAGTCTAGATTAATTCTGTCGGGGTGTGGTAGACAGTGTGAGGGGTAAACATTGGTAAAGCAGCTTTTGCTCTGCAGTTTTTCAAATTACATTCATCCAGTAAATGCTCTTATTTTTTCCAGCTTCTCCAGTTTGCAGTGTCTCCAGTTCACCTCTACTCCCATAGCACCCCACTGCTACGACAGGTATGATTTCATATTCATCCACTATGTTGACAACAGATAAAAGTTTGAGAACTTCCAAATTAAAAGACCAGAAGAATATAGCTTCCTTACACAAAGCCTGGAGATTTGCAGGCACCAATGAGATAGCACTATGTGTGTAAGGTGTGGTATCATAAAAGGAGAGTCTAAAATAGTCTGAGGAAGATCCAGATCAGATTAGGCTGTGACTAATATGAGACCATAGGTACCTGTTTCTTTCAAAACTTGCCCTGTTAAAATCACCTATTGTATATTTGTTTCATTCTGGGAAGTAGTAGACTGGTGAAGCCGATAAAGAAGTTTGTTGAAAGGATATTAGAGAATTACAGAAGATCTGAGAAGGCTGAGATTCCAAAATAGGTGCCATGCTTTCTGCAAAGATACATAAATTGTCCAAAAGTAGTTGTATGGGTTATCTCCTACTTCTGCCACCACGAACTAGGTGCTAAAGTTGTCACAGCCACCAGCGACATGACTCTCCTCCCATCACTATGGTCACCAGCACTAGGACCACTTCTGTGCCAGAGACTTGAAAGTGTCCAAGAACATTTCATGGCTCCACTGAACCCTCACCTGGAGAGTAGATCCACATTCCTCACCTCCCAACCCGAGGCTTGGGTAAATGCCTCTGATTTATAGAGCCATAGTGCATCCTACCTGTACACACTACCTTAGGGCCCACAAATAAAGCAATACTCCAGTGATAGAAAAGGTGTTTAAAGGCTGATGGAAAGCAGAGTGCATAACAAAAACAATTTCAACATTTTACTGTCATTTACCTGTGTTAGTCATTTACTTAATGAAACACTTGTTTTGCTTAAAAGAGAAAAGGTAAGCAGAAAACTGATAAAGGTCTTTAAATTCACCTACTTGGGAAGGTGCCAGTTGCCCTGAGAACAACTACTGTTTGTTCTATACTATATATAAAGACTATACACAACTCTTAATAGTTAAAAAGAACTATGTCCATCAATGATGGACTGGATTAAGAAAATGTGGCACATATACACCACGGAGTACTATGCAGCCATAAAAAAGGATGAGTTTGTGTCCTTTGTAAGGACATGGATGCAGCTAGAAACCATCATTCTCAGCAAACTATTTCAAGAACAGAAAACCAAACACTGCATGTTCTCACTCATAGGTGGGGATTGAACAATGAGATCACTTGGACACAGGAAGGGGAACATTACACACCGGGGCCTATTGCGGGGTGGAGGGAGGGGGGAGGGATAGCATTAGGAGATATACCTAATGTCAATGAAGAGTTAATGGGTGCAGCACACCAACATGGCACATGTATACATATGTAACAAACCTGCACGTTGTGCCCATGTACCCTAGAACATAAAGTATAATTTTAAAAAAAAAAGAACTATACTGAGTTGTTATCTTATGCTAAATGGTGCAAAGTAATGTGTAGACATGATTTTACTTAACCCTTATATAACCACATCAGTTGTTTACAGATAGGACTCAGAGAAGTTGGGTGACTTGCCCAAGGTCACACACCAAGGATGAAACAAAGCCAGGATTTCCACCCAGCATGAGGCCTGGCAGGTGTTCAGTATTTCACCCAAACCACCACCCCCATCTAGGGACCTTTTGGGGGTTAGCAATACTGCATCAAGGGAAACCACCAGCTACAAACTCCATGCTGCAGCCACACTGAGTTGTCCAAGCAAAGTGAAGAGGAACAAGAAGAAACAAAAATTCAGAAAAGCAGCATCCAAAGAGGCGATTCCAGTCTAGTTGCAAGATGAACCTCCCGATTTCCAAATTACATATGTTGGAGCAGTGCTCTTCAAATTTATTTTGCTCAAGTATCTCCTAAAATAATTTGAATAACAATATATCCCCTTTGACATTTCCTAAATTGATATTTACAATTTTTTCATTGTAAGTTTAAATAGCTGAAAAGCATGCAATTTCTCCTACATTGTAAATACTGATATTTCAAAATAGAAATCGCATCAATTTTAAATGTATCCAATGGAAACTACATACATACAATGTGATACATCCCATCATCTATTTTAAAAGGACATTAAGAAGCTACCCTTTCCCAGTTTACCTTTTCCTTTTCTCCTTGAATTTGTATTTTACTTCCCTTATACAATTTAATTGTAATAAAATATATTTAATTCTTCAAAGTCTTTTGTTAATCTCTTATCATGTTTCTCTATGCTAAGAAAGTATTGTGTTTATTAATTGAAACTTGTTTATTTTAATCCCCAAATCTCTAATGTTTAACAAAAAAATCCGAATTAAGTTATATTTTAGTAGTAACAAGTGATTAAAACTACATAAATATACAAATAGATTTAAAATATTGATACATCATTACTAAGTACATCTAAGATTTTACTGGAAGTCCATGCATCCTTAATGCAATAAATGGAAATTTTGAAAAAAAGTTCATGCTTCTTGACATCAGGTTGCTAGAATGGAACTTGGCTATCTGAAATTTAATGGTTTAAAGTGGAACATATGGGCTTTTACTTTCAAATTTGCTCCTCTGGTCCTTACATTTTCTATTTCCTTTAGTGGACCTTTCAGTTACCTGCCTTAGAGTTACCCAGAGTGTGTGTTCCTCTCTCATCATTATCCACCAACTTCCAATCAGCTTTCAAGTTCCATCCTTTCCTAGTCTATGCTGTATTTTTTTCTCTTCTGTTACCTTATATCTACCACTACGCTGGATTGCATTGGTAGCTATTAATTGGGCTTCTGCTTTCCTTTCTTCTTCCCCAGCTAATCCATGTGAAATATTGCTACCAAGTCAGTCCTGCTGGCTCAAGCAAGTTTGGGTTTTGTGCCTATCCTGCTTTAAAACCTATCATCCCTCATTTCCTAAAAAATTCCCACTGAGTGCATTAGCTTAGAACTACTCACTCAAGGCTGGGCGTGGTGGCTCATGCCTGTAATACCAACACTTTGGGAGGCCGAGGCGGGTGGATCACCTGAAGTCAGGAGCTTGAGACCAGCCTGGCCAAATGGCAAAACCCTGTCTCTACTAAAAATACAAAAATTAGCTGGACATGGTGGCAGATGCCTATAGTCCCAGCGACTCGGGAAACTGAGTGGGGAGAATCAATGGAACCTGGGCAGTGGAGGTTAGAGACCAAGATCGCACCACTGCACTCCAGCCTGGGTGATAAAGCGAAACTCTGTATCAAACAAAAAAAAAAAAAAAAAAAAAAATGAGAAGAAGAAGAACTACTCACTCAAGGCCAACCACAATCTGACATTAATCTTCCTTTCTGTACTTATCTTCTGCTATTAGTATGTGAGCAAATGTATGTCCATGCTTCTCAAACTCAGGTCACGTACATCCAAGGATGCGGGCCACTCCCATGATACAAAACTGTGGCATTTTCCTGAAAATAATTTAAGACTTTTTATCTGAAAACAAATGTACTTGTATTATGGAATAAAATGCAAACTTTGTAAAAATGTTTTAAAGGTCCAGATTTAAAGAAATGTAAACCTCACAGCAGTTCTCTGGTTACACTACCAAGTTCCTGTTGACTATTAGTACACACCAGAGGGGGTTTTAAGAAGCACTATTGTGTGAAAGTTCCTTGCTCAGCTCATATCAACTATGGTGAATATTATTGTTTAACTGCCTTTCATTTCTTGTGCAGCTCTCACCCTCCCCGCGTACACTCTGTCCCTTCCTGCCTCCTCCGAATGTGCCTCTGCTCTTGCTTCCCAAAAAAAGACCTGTCCCCCTGAAGACACATTCTGAAATCCCATCTATCTTTCAAAGCTGGCTCAGATTTAAGGCTTTTCTATCAGGGTTCTGTTAATCACATATACTCCCCTCTCACCCTTCCTAAGAAATAATCCTTGATTTCTTCCTCTTGGGGGACACATATTATTTCATCCTGTTAAAGGAATCTTAAGCATTAACATGCTTGAAAGCAAGATCTGTATCTAAATAAAGTCCCTTTCCCTGCTCCTCCAGTCATGCCTAGTATAATAAGTGCTCAATAAATAAGTAGTTGAATGACAGAATGATGGAGTAAAGCATCCCTTTGTGTCCAGGTATTATCACCAAATTACTATTTCTTTGTTTCACAAACCTATGATTGTTTTGAGACCATATAAAATGTATGTTCACCTCGGCTGGGCGCGGTGGCTTACACCTGTAATCCCAGCACTTTGGGAGGCCAGGGCGGGCAGATCACGAGGTCAGGAGATCGAGACCATCCTGGCTAAGATGGTGAAATCCCATCTCTACTAAAAATACAAAAAAAAATAGCCGGGCATGGTGGCAGGTGCCTGCAGTCCCAGCTACTCGGGAGGCTGAGGCAGGAGAATGGTGTGACCCCGGTAGGCGGAGCTTGCAGTGAGCAGAGATCGGGCTACTGCACTCCAGCCTGGGTGACAAAGCGAGACTCTGTGTCAAAAAAAAAAATATATATATATATATATATATATATATATATATATATATATATGTTCGCCTCTACTCATAGCAGCAGACCATGGTCCATTCTGAATCACTGAAAAGTGACTCTCATGGTACGATTTGAAATTTAGTTATAAACAAGAAGACTCTTCCAAATCTTCTCATAGGTCAACAATTATAGAGCTAGATGTCCCATTTCAATTGCCAATATTCTACCCTTCAAAGAAAAACATTAAGCTTTCAATGGCATTTTTAAAAGGTGGCTATACCTAATATAAACAAAATATTAAAATATTTACTAAAGCTTGAGTCTTATACATGGATAAAGGAGAACATTAATGTAGAGCGTCTTTGCAGCACAGCTGCTAGGTCATTTCAGAAAATATGGGTCTGACAGATGGAGAGAAACTAGAATTAAACCTGCAGGTATTTCATGTTCTTTCTCAAGTCATGTTTATTTTAATTAAATTAGGGAAAAGAGAGTCTCATTTCTTAAAAGGAGAAGTCTTAAAGGACTTTCATCTCCCTACCATTTCTTTCCCTAGAGAATTCTGAATGGGGGCAGGGTGAGGTGGGGGAGGAGAAAGCCTGTGGCATTTTATGATTGGAATGAATAACTTTCAAAGGGAATGATACATTTCTTTTTCCAGAAATGTTTAACAGATTATGCTGTATAAGCTGTTAAGGTAAAGAGTCTTCAATTTGGAGGTAAAACGCAAAGAGAGAAACATAAAACCAAATTAGGTATCAAACTAATTAGAATCAATTAGTTCTTGCCAATAAATCCTGTATTTGTGTCTGGTTCACTATCACCACATGTTATTTTTAAAAGGGAATTATCTAAGTATCCAGCAAGATATGAATTTATAGACACTTTGACCCACTTGTGAAAAATGGATTTATAGACATCCATTTCGTCTGCTGTCCGGAAACTTAATCTTACCAATCCAAAGTACATTCAGTTTCTTCTAGTTTTAACTCCATTCCATCTAGGTAAATATGCTGTCAATTCAATATTTCTCCTCCACGTTATTCTTTCTGTCCTGGCAGGATATATAGGATTATATATCCTGTAGAATATATAATCTACATTTCCCATGTCCTGGTGCTCTCATCAATAATCATTGTCATCAAAAATCACTTTTGTAATACTTCAGGAACTGTTTAAATTATTTTGTAAATTGTCTGTCCATTTTAAAGATTAGGAAACTAAAGGACAGAGAGATTAAGTGGCACGCCAGATCTCACAGCTGGTAAGAATGTAAACTTCGGCACTAGGCTAGAGGCCTTTGATTCCCCATCACTGAGCATCCCTGTACCTGATTACCGCTGTCAGGAGTCATCTTGACTTTTTGGGACCCATACTGGCCACACTTGCACTGAAGCTTGAGACACAACCTTCGCTGGCTGGTGACAAGTTCTTCGCAGGGCACTCTGCATCTTCCTTTCTTTACTCAGGGCCTGTTCTATCTGTCTAAAACAAGAAAGCTTTTCAATAAATGGCTAATAAGATTTGTGGTTGAATAGTAGGTTCAGATATTAAAATCTCAATCTGTGTGGTCCTTTCCCCCCCCACACACACAATGTATTTTTATTATTATTACACATTAAAGCAAGTAATCTGCTCTTGAGGAGATTATAAGATTTCTGTATCTTGAGGAATGGTAATTATAGAAATCTCAAGTCTGTCTGTATTTTCCCCCTCCAATGGCTACACCATTAAGAAATGTAGGCCAGACGCGGTGGCTCACGCCTGTAATCCCAGCACTTTGGGAGGCTGAGGTGGGCGGATCACAAGGTCAGGAGTTTGAGACCAGCCTGACCAACATGGTGAAACCCCGTCTCTACTAAAAATACAAAAATTAGCCGGGCGTGGTGGCGGGCACCTGTAATCCCAGGTACTCAGGAGGCTGAGGCAGGAGAATCACTTGAATCCGGATGCAAGGTTGCAGTGAGCTGAGATTGTGCCACTGCACTCCAGCCTGGGCAACAGAGCAAGACTCTATCTCAAAAAAAAAAAAAAAAGTAGAAGTACACTGAATAGAGGTAAGGAGTTCAGGAAATGCAGAATAGGCACTGGGTTACATGAGAAAGAGAATTTGTGTGCTGCTCTGAAGGAGGTGACAAGATTTGAGAGAAGTGCTTCAAACTAGTATGGCCACAGACAGCCTTTCAGGAAGCTCCAGGTCACAAGCATGACATAGAAAGAACAGAAGAGGCCAGGACTGAAGAAGCCGTGTGGGAAGGAGCAAGGAACATCTCAGAAGTTGTCAAAGCAGAGAGATGGCTGTAATGACTATGAGGGGCTCTCACTTCTAATGTGTTGTCTCTGCAAAAGGCCCCAGATTCATGGCCCCCACCCCAGTGGAGAGAGGGAAACCCCAAGAAAGGGAGAAAGGAGTCAATCTTCTATCATCCCAGCAGAAAGAGCCCTCAGAAGTTGGCTTTTATTTCATTCCCTAGTCAATAAAGAGGGGCAACATTGTGTGGACACTTGAGTGCATAGATTGAGGCACCCCTGCTGCCAATCATTATGATTTCTGAATTTGAAAGTGAGCATGTGTATGTAACTGCCAAGAAAATACAGAAAGAGCACTTAGGAAGATTGACCATTTTTAGAGATAAAAGCTCATTTTCTCCAGTACTTGCAAATCTTGGCTAAGTAGGAAAGATATTTGAAGAGGTAGATTGGTTTTCTCACAGTATACATACATCACCTATTAGCTAGAGTCATGGTCAACCAAGTTCGGCACTACTGGGCTAAAGATATAATGGGAGAATCCCTTAACTGAAAGTAAGTTCTGACTTAATAATCAACAGTCACACATTCCAGGAACACTTAGAAATTATTTTGAATTTGGCAGAAATGGTCTCTTTGTGAACATACCTTCGTATTCTGAATTCCCTCCAATGTGAATGATAAGTAAATTAAATCAAACTGGATCATACATCATTTGGCCTGAAGACACAGATGCTAGAACTCTATTCTGTCTGGCAGAGATAGCTGGCTCACTTCTGTATGATGAGCTCTACGTTGTTCTTTAGACAGGTGTTTCCTGAAAATTGACATCAAGAGTGTCAAAACAGAACCACAATAGCAGGCTTAATCAGGGACACCAAAACACACACAGAAAACAATGTTAGCTTACAAGTGATAGAAATTTCAAAGCAAGATAGAAAAAATAACAAATTTAGGGAAATATTTTAAATTTTGTCCTTTACACGTAACAGAAATGACTAAACACTTCCTAGTTCCTTACAAAATGATAGTCTCAATATCTGGGATTCGAAGAAACATTCTGGAAAATAGAATAAGGCATATAACATTATTGAATTGTGAATTCAGACACGTAAAGCATGGCATTTTGCCCAAAAGACCGTGATAATGTTGCTAGGCGTGGATCTTGGCTTCAGTTCAGTTGAAATCATCTCACATGCTCTGGATCTGAATAGGCAACTAATTTTGTTGGGGAGAGATTGTTCTTCAAGGTAGTTAAGAAAGGAATACATGAATGTCAGGGTGTCTTACGAATGCAGAGGTTGATTTAGGATATATGGCTAGATAGAGTCAGAGGGACAATTCAGCCTTAAGGAACTAGGTGTCCTTTCTCTCAGGCTGGTTACCAGACCTGGGATAACCTGGGACATAAAAGCTGCCCAGATCGGCCCTTTCATTAGTACACACGGAGGAAGTTGTAGGTTGAAATTAGTGTGCAGGAGGCTCTTGGGGAATCAACACCTATGGTGGCAGAAGGAAAGACACAAGCAGAGGAAGAAGCTGAGCTGTGATGTGATCTCAATGACAGCCTCAGCCAAATTCAAATGAAGTTCTGAAGGTGAAATTATTTTTGATAACCCAGAAACACAAAGTCAAATGCCACATGTTCTCGCTTATAAGTGGTAGCAAAGCAATGGGTACACACAGACATACAGAATAGAATAATAGACATTGGAGGCTACAGTGGGCAGGAGGGTAAGAGAGGGGTGAGGGGTGAAATGCTATTGATTGGGTACAATGTCCACTGCTCGGGTGATGATTACACTAAAAGTCCAGACTTTACCACTGCACACTATATCCATGGAACACAACTGTACTCATCCTCCTAAATCTATGAAGATAAAAACTAAAAAAGAAATTAATGTTGAAGCTGACCCAAGTCAGGGTGTGATGCAAGGCTTTTATAAGTTCCCACTTCCTGCTCCCACCCCCATCTACCCCTGAAAAGAACAGAGCCGTGGGCATATCAACTTTCTTTGGGTGGCTCAGGGGGTTCTTTGAAGGGGATCACAGCAGAGGGCTACTGCTCTGCCCTGCCAGCCCACCACAGAGACATAATTCTGTCGGTGGTCATGAATGGCTTTCTCGGTTTCTTCTCTCTTTTAACTTATTTTACATGTTTTCAAGGACTTATCATTGAGTGATTCTTTGATAGTGCAGTGGTAGCAAAAGCCCCACTTTATTAAGTTAATCAACTAATCAGCAATGCTGCTTCAGCAAACTGGCCGATTGCAGGCTTTGAAGGTGCCTACGTGACGTTATCAATACAGAGAAAGCATCATTCCTGATCACAAGCAGTTCCACTCCATTCACTGGAAGTTATCTGATACATACATTTTATTGGCGGTATTATTAAAAACATATCTGTATATTGTATGTCAGAAGATTCACTGAAAGCAAATTCAAACAACCCTCACAAACGCTAACCTAGACTCTGGGAGAATAAATTAAATATCTATAGACAGAGAGACCAAGGATCAAGAGATCAAATATTATCTCAAGTGGAATGTATTATAGATTAGAAGAAATGAGCATTCCCTACTTCCTATTCTAAGTCCAATGTCATTATGTTTCTTTTGTGTCCCTATTTAGGGACATGAAAACATGTAGACAAAAATGAATATGATTATCAGAAGTTGTATCTTTGGAGCCCAGGTATTTTATTATCAAAGTTTTGTTTTTCGTTACTTTCCTCTATGGACAATGAAACCCTGAATTATTACAATTACATTATTATTATTTACAGCCATGGTCAATAAGCCAGGGTGATACAATTATAGCAAACAAGAACAAATACTATTGAATTAGCATCACAGCTCTCTCATGCTAGTAAATGTATGACTTCTGTTAGGCTTTTGACATCTTAAGGGAAGAAAAAAAAGAGCAACTCTAGGTTTATCCTAGCTACTTTCAAGAGACTTAGAATGAAAATCACTGGATCAGACACATCTAAGAAGGAAATATATTTTATGGCAAAATCATGTCAGACTTGCCTATTCCCTTTTAGTTTATTTCAGTAGCCCTCACAAATCCTTCACAAATAAATTAACCTATTTAGCTGTTATTAGAAAAAAATCTTTGAACATACATTAATCCAAAAATTTCTCAGCCAATTCAATTCTGAATTGAGTATTAAAGAAAACTCATTAAAATAATGGTAAATTTTTAAATAAAAAAAAACCCTCAAGTTTCATTTTACTCCTTGGTCTCCAGGTTCTAAATATTGCAACAAGCTCTGTCCATGTGCAAAGGTTTAGGATGGAGAGTTCACGCACCAGACTGTAGATGAAATGAACAATGGGAACAAGCAGAGATGACATGTTTTGCTCGAATTGCTTCAATTAAAGTTAGACCCTATGCCCAGAGGTTCAGTGGCTTTGCTCCCCGTTATAAAAAACGTCCTTCTTTTGACATCAGCATTTTGTTTCCTAGCAGAAGCATTCCACTGAGATTTTATGCATCTCATCAACACTATTCCATCTCCTATGCTAAACGTGCTATTACGAAAGGTTTGCAGTGTCTGGAAGCTGGAAGGGGCTGTGCCCAGGCTATTCCAGCAGCTTAGCTATTGCATTGGCACATCTCCAGCTTCTCTGCTAAATACATAATTAAATCTCACGGTCGACATGGTGTGATTCATTCCCATAAAGTGTGAAAACAAACAACTGTGCATGCGCTGTCCCCAATTTCAAATTCAAAACAAAAATATCCTGCAATCTTCTATTTCCCTTAAGTTCCAAATGTAATTAGACCGTTTTTAAAGGCAAGTAGTCTTCCAGTTTCCATGTGTTAAATCCAATCTGTCAGTTACAAATGGGGTGGGGGGGGACAAACGACTGCAAAATGTAACATCTTGGTTTCCTCTCTTTATAATCAAGTGCTCAAATTGACTTATTTTCCCCTAGAATTACCAAAATGTCATTGCTCTCTCATGCAGAGCCTTTGTTTATTTACCAGTTTACAGCCAAGAGCAAATGTTCACAAGTAAGTAATCAGACCCTCCAAGTGCTGTTGACTAATGCAAACTTACAAACTGCAGCAATGTGACTAGGGGCAGCCGTGATGCTGGTTTTGGCTCAGTTCCATAGCCCTAAGTCACAAGGAATTTAAACAAGATGCCCAGCACCTCTCTGCAGACGTCACTACCAAGTTCTTCTGTAGGGCAACAATTCTTTTCATTTTTCCAAATAAACTTCACATATAATGAACTAGATTCTTCCAGCTGCCTCCTAGGAAAAATTCAATATATGAGGAGCTAGAGTAAAATTTTCTATCCATAAATAGATATCTCCAGTATATTTGTATTGGTGAAATGCAAAATAAATTAGAAAATATTTCCAGAAAGGAGAGAGTCATAAGATTACATTTTTCTTTTCAATAAATATTAATTTTGTGACACAAGTCTACAATTAAAAATTTAAGTAACTGAAGAGAGATTTTAGCTAATCTGTGAATACAAGTCTACAGAGGTTAAATATATTTTATGCAAATGTGTCTCATATACAAACATAGCACAAATATACTGCTTTTTAATGACCAAGAATATTCTTACATTGTCTTCCATTTTTCTTGTTTGATTCTCTTGTAATATACTTACATACTTCTTGAATCTATACTATACATATATATATACACACACACACATGATTATACTTCCTTGTACTATACTTATATGTATTTCCTCTACACTTTAGCTGTACTAGATAACATGTTCTCCAACATGGCTTATGCATCCCTGACTCTATAATTCTGCTAATTCTGTTTCCTCCACTGAGAATTCTATTCCACAAACTGTCAAAACACTTCCCTGATATTTCTCAGCCCAATTCAAATGCCATTGAGCTAAAATATTTGTCTCCTCTTAACCCCTTATAATATTTTATTTGTGCTTCTCTAACTTTTTAATAGTGTTAGTATATACACCATTATATTACTCTACATCTACAAAATTATAGAGACTGATGAAAAGAATTACGTCTCATTCATTTTTAATCTTTGTTAAAGCCAAGAGCAAAATTTTAAAGATAATCCATGCTCAAAAAAAAAAAAAATGCATTGATGGAACAAAGAAATAAATGAGCTAATGTATTTAGCATGCATGCTGATTGTATAGAAAACTTTTTGAAGAGCAGAGGAGCAAAAAATAAGAATCTTTTAAAGCATTCATAATCCATGCATATGTCTTTTGTACACCGTGTAAGTGCAAATAAAATATGTGCACAATTTGTATTTGCAAAAATATCGTTAGTCTATTTCGGAATATACCACATTGACTTAGTATTACCGTATATCATGATTGAATGTGTGTCATTATAATATTTTTCTACATACGTTTTAGATAGTAATTCATTATGTGGTCACAATATACTTTTAGATAATCTTCTGCTACATATTTTGATTGCTTCTCATTTTTCTGACTTTATCTCTCCTACTGTGTTCTAATTGTTTTAGTAATATAAATAATTCTCTACCTCTACTGCTAGTTGCATGCTAAAAAAAATGCGTATTTTACCATTGTCTCTCACCTGAAACATTGCATCGGCCTGCTAACTGTTCTGCTTGTTTTCACTCTCAGCCTTCTCTAAGACATTCTCAACCAAGCACACAGAGTGATTATATCATCTGTCAGTTCATGCCTCCTATTTCCTCAGAATATTCCAATGTCTTTCTGTTTTTTGCAGAGTAAAAGCCAAAGTCCAATTAACAGAGACTAGAAGACTGTATTTGAAACTCTACTCCCATCCTCCCCCTCATTATTTTTCTGGTCAAATTTATTGTTTTCCCCTCTCCCACCCTACTCCAGCCACATTGGTCTCTTTGCTCTCCCTCAAAGATACTGACTATTCTGCCTCAGGGCCTTTGCACTCGCTGCTCCTTTAGGTGGTAAACCAATCTCCACACCTAGCTAAATCAAAACTGTCTGCTTTGAACCCCATTGCATTTTGTTCGTATTAAAGCCATTCAAGTATGTTCACACTCTCCTCTCCTTTGCATCCTTACAGAAATGTCAACTCAGTAAGGCCTTCAAATCATAGACCATATCTCAAACACCACTTCACCTTTGCCATAGACTTTTCACCATATTTCATATTTAATTTGTTTCATGTACTTCTACTTTATAGACTCTACGTTTCGTAAGATTAGAGATTTATATTTGCTCTATTCATATTGTATCCCCAGCTGCTAGAACTATGTATCTGACACATAGCAGGTACCTAATAAATATTGGTTGAATAAGTAGATGTTATGATTAATTGACTTTAGCTACATCTGTGCTTCTATTCAAGATACTGAGAAAAAAGTGCTCTTGTCTCAACTATTTACAGTCAAAATAGAAGTCCCCATAACTGATAAATCCAAGCTTGTCCTTCTATCTCTAAAACCTCCGTATGCTTTGGCACATTGTATGCTCACAGTTAGCAGACTACTCACAAGCACATCCACACGTCTGCTCCCACTCGCTGTGTTGTATGTTTAATAGAATCAGTTGTGTTTGTTCCCAAAACTGTCCCTGTCAGTTGCACTTGTTATGTTGTAATTGTACAATTTGATTAAACATTAGTAAACCAATAGACTATGAATCTGCAAATAGAATTATAGTACTATGAAAATGCCATTGAATGTTTTAGTAAGACTCAGTAAAGGCAAGTGACTAATAAATGTCAAATATGAATATAAAATATTTGAAAAATAATAAAAATATAGAAAATGGACATACCCATTGCTTTAAAAATTTAAGTACTTACTCTCTCCCTGCCAAATAAAACCCAAAATATTATAGATGATTCAATATGGGTATGATTTAAATAAAAAAATATTATAGGGAACTTCAATCATCAAAAATACATGCAAACAAAAAGCTTTAGCCCATGTCAGAATGTATACTTACATGTTTAAAGTTAAAACAAAACATTGAGGCGCACACACACATGTATGTACACACACAAACACATTTTTTGTTTAATCTATTTTATTGTTTAACTTACCACAAATTTTAAGAGTAATAACAGATTTATGTAATCTTTCTGCCCCTCGGTTATTTTATCAACAAAATGAGGAAAATACAAATCGTGCTGCCTACAACAAAGATCTATTAAGAATAAAACAAAGTTATATATCACAAAGTGCCCTGAAAAGCTATTACAGATGTGTAAGCTGGTGTCATAATTAAATGGATTTAAGGAAAAGCTGAAAGTAATAAAAGACACCTTTACTTCTTCATTCCCCTTAGACGTATTCTTTTCTGGAATTATCGAGGCATTTTCACATAATACTGTTCTAAACTTGAAATTCAAATGCATCAGGCATTCCAAGCATAACTGGAACAAATTCAAATGAACATCAGATTTCCATTTAAATCCAATTTTACTCACTTTCTCCTTCCTCTGTTTCAAGTCTCAGAACACTCTCTTATAACTGAGCTCATTTCTCAAGAGCCAAGGAACTCACTTGGGTCAACTTCCTACCTGGGGCACCAACCATCTTCAAGAGCTTCGTCTGTGCCTGCATACCAAAGAGATGCTTACACAAGAGCCTTGGCAATGAGTCCTGAAGTGCTCTGTGAATGTAAATGACCTGAAATAAGGGGACTGCAGATAAGTAGGGAGGTCAGGTTTCCATGAGTCCAACCATTCCAACCTTTCTATGCATCGCTTGAAACCTACACAGGTGGCAACCAGACCCCATCTCACTGTGTAGCCGCTCTGCTGTCCTTCCTGAGTGACAGCCACTTCATCAGCAGTATGACAACGCCGTACATCTATCTATATTCTGCTTTGAGAAAATGAAAAGGGTTTCACAATTTGCAAAGTTTCCAACAGGAAGGGCAATAGCACTGGTGTTCAGGGCATGTGCTTTGGGTTTAAATCTTTACTACTTAGCATGTTGTGATTTTGTGCAAGTTATTTAAACTCTCTTAGCCTCAGTTTCCATGTTGTTAAAAATAGGTATAAAATGCCTACTCTAGATTGAATAATTTAGGGTTTTTAAAATAATTTAAAATTATATATTTAAAGCACCAGGACATGAAAGGTGAGAAGTTATTACTATTATGTTTTAAAAATATATAATTTAAAGCTAAGACAGAATGTTGTCATATTTCAGTATGTCAGGTAAGCAGAATCCAGCTGTTACAGAAATATTTTTAATAATACAATAGCAACAAAAATGAGTGGTAGGCATACATATTTCATTTTCATGACCTTACCTCTGTCCTCAGCATTCCACAAGTCTCAAATGTTCGATTTCGTCTCAGAGGGATTTGTTTTCTAGTTCTTTCCTTGGACTAACGACATTTACATAAATAAAGGTTTTAATAAAACAACCCCCAGAAGTATTTCACCATATTTCAAGAAACCTGATTTATTTTGTGTATTATAAATAAAATGTTTTTTAAAATTGAAATGGAACATTTTCTAAATGTCTGTTTCTAAACTACCTCGAAATATATATCAATGAAATTTTCTTTAAAATAATAACAAGTCATTGTAACACTACATAGTAAGCATATACAATACCATAATTGTACACACAATCCTGATAGATACATTTTCTAAGTTGCTTTAAATAGATTTCTGTTTTTTTAAAAAAGGCGTTTACCTGCTATTTTTAGATGACTGATTGAATAAAAAAAAAACTTATCACATTACCTCTCCCCCAAGAGACAAAAACTGTTACCAAAAATGTGCTCCAACTTTTCTTGGAGTAGAAGTTTAATTTAAAAAAAAAAAAAAAAAAAAAAACTCAAGCAAATCATATGCCACGGAAGAAAAAAAAATGGTAGATTCAAAGGGCTTTTGTGTTTTGCATCTGATATCTAATAGACTTTTTGTACTACTGCTAAGCTGAAGATAATCATTTCTCGTCATCGTTATCAGAAACCCCAGAAGTCTCAGCCACATGCAGACCTGGTAATTAAGCTGTTAAATTGGGAAGTGGTCATCCCTTCAGGTGAATTCATCTGTTGTCAGATCCTCCAATCCTTCCCTCCACTCTAGGTTCCTAAATTTCCTCTGACATGTTCCTTTTTTGTATCTCGTGTGTTGAGAATCTTAAGAGTAGCTCTGGTTTTCAACTAGCTAAAAACTGCATTATACCCTTGGATCGACACAAGAGGACATTCTATAAATATTCCATAAATATAAATGATATATAAAAAGAAACTAAGGAGTTTAGGGAAGTAAACTTGTAGACATACTATCAAAGCCTTCTTGCATTTTGCATGAGGAAGAATTCAAACACCAAGTAAAGTTAACTAGAAAGCTAATGAGAAAGGCCGGGCATGATGGCTTATGCCTGTAATCCCAGCACTTTGAAAGGCCGAGGCAGGCAGATTACGAGGTCAGGAGTTTGAGACCAGCCTGGCCAGCATGGTGAAACCCCATCTCCACTAAAAATACAAAAATTAGCCGAGTGTGGTGGCATGTGCCTATAATCCCAGCTACTCGAGATGCTGAGACAGGAGAATCGCTTGAACCCCAGGGGCAGAGGTTGCAGTGAGATCATGCCACTGCATTCCAGCCTGGGCAGCAGAGCAAGATTTTGTCAAGATTTTTGTCTCAGACCACACACACACACACACACACACACACATACACACACACAAAGCTAACGAGAAGAACATTAATCCTATCAATCAAATTTATAGCTACCTTCCAGTTCTAACAATTAGAATTCTTTTCAATTATTTTGCATAATTCTTTACACAAATTTTGAATCTTTCTTTTATAAAGTTAAAAGTTATAAGAATTTCTTCAGAGAAAAGGTACAATCAGCCTCAAATCTTCTAAAGGGGAAAGCTAAATTCTGATGGTTTGAACTGCTGTTTTCTGGGAAACACTGCATAAAAAACTGGCTGGCATGAGTAACTACAGGCTGAACCTTAAAGCCCATTGCACCATCTCTGAGAAGTAAGATACTTCGTACAATGGGTTTAGAGAAAATTGTTGTTTTCCTTCAGGATCGTCAGATCAAAGACAGAGAACTCAACCTGGCTGAATGTATTATTATCTCATAGCCTCAGAAGCCAGCGTGGCAGATTTTCAGGGTGCCGTTTACAGGTAAAACAAGTGAAAGTATGAAGAATGCCACTTGATTTTTTTGTTTTTACTACATGAAGCCCTTTATTTTGAGGACATGATAGGTGCTAAATTTTTTCAATTGGGTATAATCTGAGCGATGCTTAAAAAATTATTTTAAGTATTATTTTAAATATTATTATTTACTCTTTCGAGGTCCAGCTCAAATGCCAGTTCCTCCAAAAAGCCTTTCCTGATAGAAATCATCTTATCCCCATTCTATATCAGATATATATATATATATGTATCTTTGTTTTTCATGCTATTACTTATTGATCACTTGCTAAGCAAGTACCTGCTACTCATCAAAAATCAAGCCTACATGAAGATAAAGCATGAATGAATTTATACTGAAAATATATTTCAATTTGCATACACATTTTTAGAAACACACAGAGAAAACATTACACAACTAACAATAGGTGCTTTCATTTATCTTAAAGTAGAGATATATTACCGTTTTTTAACTGTCCAAGGGAAAAGTTCATAACTTTGCAATGAAAGCATTCAATTTCATAGCAAATCTCTCTGAGTGTTCAAAAGCCCACAAGACTACACTTCATGAAGGCTGACATAATTTGCATAAGCACCGTTGGATCCCCAGTATCTTCTAGAGCCAAGTAGCAGGTGTTCAACTTATTTTTATTAGAAGATTAAAGTATTATATTATCTCATTTAAACTTCAAAGCCACACCAATAAATCATTTTCATCATTTTATAGATGAAACAATAGAAATCAAGAGGGTAAGGGTAAATAATTTCTTCAGAAAAATACAGTTTTGAGGAAAATACAGGAATCAAAGAGATTCAGCATGAGTCTTCCTAGCTCCAAACCTTGCTTGTAACTACTCCATTACGTCTCCTATTACAATACTTGGAGCATTTTCTTCTTTCCGTTTTTGTAGTGGAGTTACATGACAGCAAGGGAGTAGGGGTCATGTCTTTATAACTGTAACCTATGAGGTTTTGTACCTTATAAGCATTCTTAAATATTTACTAAATTAGAGCTGGAATTAATGAATCAAACTATACTAATGCATTAAATTATAATGTATTAGTACTATAGAGCAAATAACATTAAAAATAACTAATATTTGGCCGGGTGCGGTGGCTCATGCCTGTAATCCCAGCACTTTGGAAGGTTGAGGCCGGTGGATAACCTGAGGTCAGGAGTTCGAGATCAGCCTGGAAAACATGGTGAAACCCTGTCTCTACTAAAAATACAAAAATTAGCCAGGTGTGGTGGCACACACCTGTCATCCCAGCTACTCAGGAGGCCGAGGCTGGAAAATCACTTGAACTCGGGAGGTGGAGGTTGCGGTGAGCCAAGATCGCACCATTGTACTCCAGCCTGGGCAACAAGTGTGAAACTCCATCTCAAAAAAAAAAAAAAAAAAAAAAGATAAGCTCCAACTATGTGCCAGGTTTCTTTTTTTGTAATTATATTTCTTATTTTGAGATCATTGTAAATCTATATGCAGTTATAGGAATTAATTCAGAGAGATCTCATATAGCCATTACCCATTTTCCCAGGAGGGTAACATCTTGTAAAACTTTAGTACAATGTTACAATGAGGATATTGACATTGACACAGGCAAGGGGGTTCCTCCATTGCCCTTTTACAGCCACACACTCCATCTCAACCACTACCACCATCCCCCATCCCATGTGCTAAGATTCATTCAAATTGTTGCATGTATCAATAGTTCATTCTTTTTTTATTAGTGAATAGTATTCCATGGTATAGATATATCACTGTTTGACCAAGTTTGTATTGAGCATGTCTTTTTATCATGATGTTTTGACATCTGAGGCTTTACTCATCCTGGAGAAAATGACCCCTGTCCTCCAAGGATAGCCAATTTCTAGAGAAAGTAAATTACTCACCTGCAGGTGCTCTTCTCATATGCAAAATATCAATCTAGAGCAGTATTTTTCCTCTGCTCTCACACCACAACAATCAACACAGAAGACTCCTGCGACAAAATGTTTGGGGGTTCCCCCCCATACATACACAGTTGAGGGCTCAGTCCCCAAGATTGCCCCTGCCTTCAGACAGCAGTTGCAAGTCCAGGCCTTCAGGGTTTCAACTTGGGGTTCCCACTACTCCCTCTTTGGGTTTGATGAATTTGAAGTGCCTCACAGAACTCAGGGAAACACATATTTTGCCAGTTTATTATAAAGTATATTACAAAAGATATAGATAAAGAGATGCATAGGAGAGGCCTGGGAGAAAGGGCTCAGAGATTCCACGCTCTCCTTGAGCACACCACCCTCCAGCAACCTCCACATGCTTAGCCATGTGGAAGCTCTCTGAACCCTGTCCTTTGGGGTTTTAATGGAGGATTCATTACACAGCGATGAGTGGCAACTGTGTGGCAATGTAATTGGACAAAAAGGGTATGATCTCATGCTAATGGACTGAGTGGGGAACCCTGGCAAGACCTGTGCGTTTAGATTCTTCTTGGCTTCTCTGGGCAGCATCCCTTCCTGCAGAATACGGGGCAGGAATCTCTCTGGAATGAGGGTCTTTTGACCTACAATCAGCTGAGAGCCCTGCCTTGCGCAGATAAGAGGAGGACAGGAGAAAATCAGAGAAAGAGATTCTGTTTCCTGAGGCCTAAAGTACCCCCCAACAATATAACAAAAGACTATAATAAGGGCTCTGGGAGTTATGAGCCAGGAACCATGGATAAAAACAAATATGCATATGTAATCATAACATCAAAGCTCTTATATTCCAAGCCAATATTCCCCTACCCTAATCACCCAGGGCCAGGTACCAGACAGTACTTACACCCCACAACCTGCTAAAATTACTAAAACCAGCCAATCCTAAGCCTGCTGGCTCTGCCTCACATATTCCCTCCTGTGGAAACTACAATAAGGGTTCATGTTCTTATTTTTCTCCCCTCTCTCTGCTTGCTGATTAACCCTGATGCTTCCTCATGGGCCCTGCGTGGCGTGGCATGCCCCTCCTTTTACAAACTGTAACAAACCACCATTTCAATGGCAGTCACCTCCTGATCTGTTGGTCTCATCATACTTAAACAATAATAAAATCTATGCTTTGAAACAACACTATTTAAATTTGTGGCCATTATGGATAAAGGTGCTATGAATATTTGTGTACAGATCTTCATGTGAACACAGCTTTTCATTTCTCCGGGGTAAATGTGTAGGATTGCAATTGCCAGATCACACAGTAGTTGCCTGTCCAGGCTCTCTTTCCAGTGCTTACATAATCCTCACAGCAACTCTGTGATGTTAATGCTATTATCATTCCCTTTTTAAAATGATGGAATTGAAGCACAGGGTTCAGTAATTTGCTAAAGATCTATAGTGTGTAACTATTCCAATGCTACCAATAAGAATAAATATTTTACTTTGTGATATCATGTATCAGTTGTGACCACCATAAGTGCACTATGTATTTTCCAGCATCTCTGGGTTAACATGGCAAAATAATAATAATAATAATAATAATAATAATAATAATAATAATAATTTACCTGCTTTTTAAAGAAAAACCTAAGGCTCTCATTTAGCCCATTTGTGTCTTGGGATATATAACAGATAGTTTAAAGAATAAATTTTGACAAAGTTTAGTCAGATGTTATACTCTTTTCTCCACATTGCAAACATTTTCAAATTCCCCTGCTATCATTGTAACAATATACATCTTATACCAAATGGAAAGGCATTATTCTGAAAGAAGAGCGGAGTGAATGTGCAGCATTTGCTGCCCAATTGGAGAAGTTTGTCCTTGAGCTCTCGAGGAGTGGCCTCATCAGGGTCTTCGGGCTTCTTGTCTTATGCGCACTGAAAATGTTCCCAGCTGGATCTAAGTAAGAAATTGACAGGAGGGCCATCACTTAAATCCATACTTGTCCTTGCCAGTGTCCACAACAAATAGCTAAAAGATGAAGGATTTCCACTCTAACCAAAACTGCACAAATGTTACAAAAGGATATGTTAGATAACACCAGATGGCATAATCCTTTGGTAATTAAGAAGTATTTTAGAAGGTTGGAATAACAATTTCTATGGGGACAAATACGGACAAAGCAACTCAAGGCCAATTTGAAACTCTGCACAGAGGCCATGTTTTTCTTGTAGGTTGGTCAATACTTCTGCCTTTAAAAATGTTTTTAAATTATCAACTATTTCAGGCAAGTAAAATATTTTAAGTAATAATATAGTGAACACTCTTGCATCCTCTACCATCTAAAAAAATAAAACACTAGACTTTCAACTCCTGGGTGGATTCCTGTACAACCTCATTCTTCTTTGTCCCTAGAGATAACCACTTTCCTGAATTTTGAATTATCCTTCTCAAATGTGATTTTATTCTTTATATATATATGCACATATATATATATATATTTATACACACACACAATAAAAGTCATACATGGGTATTAATTTGTATATACATGGCTTCCTGCTGTCCATATCCTTCTGTAACTTACTTTTTTTCACTAGAAATATATATATTGAGTTTTATATACTTTTGAGTTTTATCCATGGTGGTACATTGGCTCTACTTTTTTCATGTTCACTGCTGAATAATGTTGCATACTTCAATGTATTAATCTATCATATGTTTTTGGATGCTTAGATTGTTTTAAACTTTTGCAATTACAAATAATGTTGCCATAAACATTTATGTATAACTGATTGAACAAATCTGTCTTAAGGAAATATGCCTAATAATTGCTATTGCTGGGTCATAGCCATGCACTCATTTAACTTTATCAGGGATATCCTTTTCCATCCTAGCAAGAATCAGATGGCACATTCAAACTGGAAAATTTAAGGAGAATTTAATAAAGACTACTCAGTAGGTATTGTCAATGTTTAGAGACCTAAAAAATAGTGCAATACTCTGGCATTAGCAAGAACAGAGAGTCATCACCATTTTAAAGCCTCATGTAGCAAGGAGAGAAAACAGAAGGATCTGGAGCACATAACTTTATGGAGAGAACTGTCTGACGGGATCTGTGGTTTAAGGGATAGGACAAGCAAACACATGTGAGAGTGGCAAGAAGATAATTACCATGACCTTACTTCCCTTACATCCTCCAGTCTACAACTGAACCCAACTGTAAGCCAGAAAACCGGGGAGCTTTCTTGAAGTAAGGTCAACCCCCTAGAGCAAAAAGCTATGCAAAGAAAGATGGGAAGTGGATGTGGAGGAGTAAATAGAAAGTATCCAGCATAAAGTTGTGGCAAAATTGCTTTGCAACATGATTGTATCATTTTACCGTCCCACCAGTTGTATATGGGAGTTCCACATTCTCATTAATGCATTACTTTTACACATTTCACTTTTGGCTAATCTGATGGATGTGAAGTGGCACACCATTTAAATATGCATTGACCTAATGTCCAATGTACGTGAACATCTTTTCTTCTTTATTAGCTATTTCTTCCTCTGTGAATCCCTTCCTCAAATATTTTACCCATTTTTTTCTTACATTACCTGTCATTTCTTTTACACATACCTCCAATGACTTTGACTTCTAAGTTTTTCTCCACTTCAATTCTTTATTTTTTATTTTTTATTTTATTTATTTATTTATTTTTTTGAGACAAGGTCTCACTCTTTCACCCAGGCTTGAGTGCAGTGGTGCGATCTCAGCTCACTACAACCTCCCCTTCCCGGGTTCAAATGATTCTCCTGCCTCAGCCTCCAGAGTAGCTGGGATTATTAGCCACACCCAGCTAATTTTTGTATTTTTAGTAGAGACAGAGTTTCACCTGTTGACTAGGCTGGTATTGAACTCCCAACCTCAGGTGATCTGCCCGCCTCGGCCTCCCAAAGTGCTAAGATTACAGGCATAAGCCACTGCGCCCGGCCTCTACTTCAGTTTGAACAGTAGCCCATTCTTTATTCTCCTATATGCACATTTAATCTCTGGTGTTTCCCAGTGGTAACTATATTATTTCCACATATTATCCATTTTTCCTGACCCTCATGGCAAGATATGAGCACTTTCTGTTAGCTAAAGTGCCACTATTGATGTCAGCAACACATTCTATTCAATGCCCAAACTCACTTATATAATACAAAAATGAGAACCAATGTGTGATTGTTTTCACATGTATACTTTCTCCAGGAAACTCCACTCTTTTCCTTTACAACTGGCTTAAATGCTATTGCTACGAAGGACCCATTTCTGTAGAGTCTAACATTAAACTACCAAATATATAAACGTTAATGTACAGAGACATGGAAAGAAACAGATAATGTATTATGTGAGGAATCCTTAAATAGCAATTCAATAAATTACTCTGGTGACATTAAACATGTTCCTGTTTGTTCAATAAGTAAGCAGTAATTTTCAGGATGTTGAATGATAACTGTGAAATAATAGGAAAAAAAGTTTGAAAACAAAAACTATCTTATATTTCAGTTTGGAGTAATTGAAATAAATATACATTGATGGTTTTTTTTGTTTTTTTTTTTTTTTTTTGAGACGGAGTCTTGCTCTGTCGCCCAGGCTGGAGTGCAGTGGCCGGATCTCAGCTCACTGCAAGCTCCGCCTCCCGGGTTTACGCCATTCTCCTGCCTCAGCCTCCCGAGTAGCTGGGACTACAGGCGCCCGCCACGTCGCCCGGCTAGTTTTTTGTATTTTTTAGTAGAGACGGGGTTTCACCATGTTAGCCAGGATGGTCTCGATCTCCCGACCTCGTGATCCGCCCGTCTCGGCCTCCCAAAGTGCTGGGATTACAGGCTTGAGCCACCGCGCCCGGCCTTACATTGATGTTTTTAAGAAGAAATTGATCATAAGAGAGTTTGGTCAAAGATTTGACTAACATTAAAAGATGATAGCCCCTAAAATTATTTTTGACTCAGGTTTTTGTTCTCCCTCTTTGAATGTTGAAACCGATGTTAACAGAGAGCTACCAACTCATCAAGAAAAATTATAATAATTCATACAATTTACAAGCAAGTTGGTGGCTTGCTATTTTCAAATAAGGATTTTTTTTTAAATTAGTCTAAAAAGTATGATAGTTTTCTCAAACTGAAAGCTTCTTTTCCAGAAAAATATGCTATGTGATTCAAATTCTTTTAGAAGAGCTATTGACCAATGCCCTGAAAGCATTGCTATGTTATGTATTTTAAATATCAACGCTACAATTAAAGCCATAGAGTGAAATATTTTTTTCTGGAAATCCAGCAATACAGCTATGAAAAGAACAAAAGCTATGAAATAATACAACAGATGCAGCTGAAGCATTCTTAGAGGGACATTAATAGCTTATTCCCTATAGGAGAAAAGAAGAAAGATATAAAGCTAATAAACTACATTTATATCTTAAGAAGTGAAGGGGAAAAAAGCAAATTAAATACAAAGTAAACAGAATAAAATGGGAGGAAACAAAAAATACAGAAATTAGTGAAATAATGAACACACATTATAAAAAAAATAGTCATTTGTTTCTTTGAAAAGATTACTAAAATTGATGAAAATTATCACAAGAATCATCAAGAAAAAAGAGCAAAGCACAAACTTTCGATATCAACATTGAATAAAGGGCTGTACCCATAGATTTTACAGGCCTTGCGATTGTAAAAGGTTATCATGAGTACTTTATGCTGATAAATGCAGCAATATAGATGAGATGCACAAATCCCTTGATACATACCATTTACCAAAACTGACACACAAAAAAACTAGATTACGATAACATATCTAGGTGGATTAAACAAACTAGATTTGTTCATATAAAAAGTTGAAGCAAGCCCAGATGTCATCACTGGTGCATTTACAGAAGAAATCACATCCATTCTATACAGATTGGTTCAGAAAGTAGAAGAGGAGAGAACATTTACCAACCGTTTTATGAGGTCAGAATAATTCTGATACAAAAGTCAGACAAGAACATCATCAGAAAAGAAAACTACAGACCAATATCCTACAATCATAGACACAAAACTCCTTAATTAAATATTGGCAAATCAAATCCAGAAATATATTTTAAAATACTAAAATATAATATATAATGGAACAATATATGTAATATATTATATAATGGATAATATATAATGGAAAAATAGCATTTAACCTAAAAAATGCAAGGTTGGTTTAATTTTTGAAAATCAGCAAATATAATTTATAATTTATGACATCCACAGATTAAAAGGGGAAAATATTATATAATACAGATGCTGAAAAAGCATTTAACATAATTCAATTTCCATTTAGAATTAAAAAAAAAAAAAAAAACTTCACAGCGAACTGGGTATAGAAGAAAATCTTCTTCAGCCTGATAAAAGTCATCTATATAGAACCTACATTCCCTGTCATATTTAATGAGTAAATTTTGAAAGCGTTCTCTCTATGATCTGGAATAAGACAGGAATGCTTTCTCTCACAACTTTTATTCAATGTTGTACTGGAAGCCCTAGTGAGTACAATATGGTAGTAAATTAAATTCATGGTTTAAAATTGGAAAGAACGAAAGAAAACTGTCTTTATTTAAAGATAGCATGATTATGTAGGATGCTATGAAGAATTTGTAAAAAATTGTCACAGCTATTAAGTAAATTTAACAAAGTCACAAGATATAAAATTAACGAAAAAAATCAATCGCATTTCTTTATACTAACAATAAAGAATTGGATAATGAAATTAAAATTGCTGTATAATAATGTTTACAATTGCTCACCAAAATATAAAATATTCAGTATAAGTTTAACAAAAGATATGTAGTATCTGTGAATGAAAACTATGAAATATTGCTGAGAGAAATCTTAAAAGGCTTAGAAATGTAATTATACATAAATTAAAATTAATGTATAATAATATTTACAGTTGCTCACCAAAATATGGAATACTCAGGATAAGTTTAACAAAAGAGATGTAGTATCTCTGAATGAAAACTATAAAATAATGCTTAGAGAAATTTTAAAGGGCTTAGAAATGTAGAGATACACCATATTTAAGGATTTGGAAAACTCAATATGCTAGAATGTCAATTGTCACCAAATTCATCGATAGATTCAATGCACTTCTAAGCAAAATTCCAGCAAAAAACTTCCTGTAGACGTGAACAATCCTATTTTTAAATTTATTTGGAAATGCAAAGAACCTAAAATAACCAAATTTATCTTAGAAAAGAAGGATGATATAGGAAGAATACCTGCCTTCAAGACTTACTTTAAAATTACAGAAATAAAGGGAGTATAATATTGGCAAAATAAGAGAAGTATATCAGTAGAATAGAATAGAGACTCCAGAAATAAACCCATACATATATGGTAAAATGATATACACTAACAGACCCCAAACATTTCAACGGGGAAATGAAAGTTTTTTTAACAAATGGTTTTGAAAAATATCCACATATTCACACTGACCTCATACCATCCACAAAAATTAATTTTATATATATCTTGGATCTAAATGTAAAACTAAATCTACACAGCTTTCAGAAAATAAAGTATAGGGAATATTTTTGTAATTTGAGAGTAGGCAAAGATTTCTTAGAGAAGAAACAGAAAACACTAATCATAAAAGAAAGAAGTGATAAATTTGAATTCATCAAAATTTAAAACTTCTGCTCATTGAAAGAAATAAAATGTTGAGAAAATATATATACTACATGAGACAAAATATTTGTGTCCTATATATCTAATTTGTCTCTAGAATATACAAAGAACTAACTCCTACAACTCATTAATAACAAGAAAAACAACTTCTCCACCAAAGAAATGGAAAAATGACTTGAAGAGACACTTCACAATATAAGATATGTGAATTGCACATATATGCATGAAAAAGTAATCAACATCATTTGCATCATTAAAATTCTAATTAATGAGATATCTTTATAGTGTTATTAGAAGTTAAACAGAAAAGACAACATTAAATGTTGGTGAAGATGTGGAACAATCAGAGTCCTATTTCCAATGGGAAGGTAAAATAGTAAAATGTCTCTGGAAATCTAGTACTTTCTTAAAATGTTAAACATACATCTACCCTTAGAACCAACTATTCTACTCTTGGATATGTATCTAGACAAATGAAAACATATGATCACAAAAAGCTTTGTATAGGAATGTTTTTAGCAGCTTCTCTTTCTGTTATAATAACTCCAAACTGGAAAACAGCCTGGTTTCCATAAATAGAAAAACTGACAATTCTGTGGCATATTCATACAATGGAATAATACTCAACAATAAAAATGAACAAATTACAAATATGAGCAATTACATGGATAAGTTCCACAAATATTTTGCTGAGTGAATAAAATCCTCATATAAAATAGTTAATACTATGATTCTATCTATAGAAAGATCTAGAAGGCAAAACTACACTATGATGATAAGAATTAGATCACTGATTGTTTCTGGAGGCTGGAGATGAACTGGGAAGGATTATGAGAGAACTGATGGAAATATTTCATTTCTTGATAGTAGTACAAGTTAATGAATATGTGCATTTTTCAACACTCATGAAACGGTACACTTAAGATCAACACATTTTATGATATGTAAATTGGATTTCAGTTTAAAAAATTTGTTTGCCTTGTATGGTGATCAGTTGGCATTCAAGAAAAAAATATGAGTTAAAACTAATTACAAGAGTGTATATTAGTCTAAAACTTATTGGCTAAAAGAAAATCAATTAGGCTTCTTAGCTTATTTTTCTTTTTTGCATTTGCACACCCAATTACATTCAGTGTTTTAAATTTAAAAAATATTAAATTAACCTTTAAAAATATATATATATTATATAAACATATTAAAAATAATTCTCAGAAACAGGTTCAAAAGGATTAGAACAAATGATTCCAAAAAGGGTTGAAGTTAAAATGCAGATACTCCAGTCATAGAGATATAAACAATTATTAAATTTGAGATATAAATTTAGTTTTGAAATTCTTGGTCACCCAAATAAAAAGAGAAGCACAGTAAATTATATAACCTTCAATATTTAGCTTTAAAATACCTAGTTTCACAGTGGGATAAAAGCTTTTTCTAGCACTTAATCTTGTAAAATGGAGGAAAAAAGACAAAAAGATGAAGACTCCTGTGGCTTGTAAGAAACTTACCGCTAAGTTTTTGTAGACTTGCTCTCAAATTGTGAGACAGGTGAACACAGTAATTTCCCAATAGGAAAAGATAAAAAGCAAACACAACTTGAGTGGAGAAAGAAAAGGGAGGTGAAACGAGTTTCAGGAATGCACTGCGAATGTGCAGCAACTCCACCACTTCCAGACTCTGCTTGCCCAAGAATGCAGCCAGTCAGGTGACTTTTTGACTCAGGCCGAGCGTGGTGGCTCATCCCTGTAATGCCAGCACTTTGGAAGACCGAGGCAGGTGGATCAGCTGAGGTCAGGAGTTCGAGACCAGCCTGGCCAACATAGTGAAACCTCCTCTCTACTAAAAATACAAAAATCAGCCAGGCGTGGTGGTAGGTGCCTGTAATCCCAGCTACCCAGGAGGCTGAGGCAGGAGAATCACTTGAACCTGGGACATTGCAACCAGCCGAGATAGGGCCATTGCACTCCAGCCTGGGTGACAAGAGCAAGACGTCATCTCAAAAATTTCTTTTGGTTCAAATTTTATATTTATAGGAGTAACACTTTTTCCCGAGTCGTATGGAATATGCACATATACATATTCTATATAATTAAATGTATATATACATATTTATATATGTACATGTATACATACATATTCTATATAATTAAAATTATATATAATTAAACGTATTAAATTTAATTTAATATTTACCACAGTTAATATTTAATGTATTTAATATTTAGTAATTTACTCTTAAATTACGTACATTACATATTGCATGAATTGTATTACATATTGCATAAACTATATTACATGTAATTAAATATACATATAATTATAGTGCAAATAAATATGTTACATACTATTACATACATTTAAATTACATATAATTAATATAATGCATATAATTAATAATTATAAATAATCAATCACATATAGTGTATATAATATATATTACACATAAATAAATATATTGTATGTAATATAATTATATTACATATAACTAAAAAGTCAAACAATGCAGAATATAGCAGGGGTTAGGGTGTTGGATCAGGAATCAAAGGTTTGTAGTTTAAAAACAAAATCACCAAATGATTTACATATGCATGTCCAGTAAATATCCAGTGAACTACACTAGTGGTTTGCAAAATTTAGTATATTTCATTCCTCTGGAGCTTCTTTACATTCAGATTCTGTAATGGCCCAGAAATGGGAGGCCCCCAAATCTACAAACTTAGTGAACACTCCAGGTGATTGTGATGAAAGTGGCACTGAGGCCACACATAGAGCAAGAACAACTTAGAGGGTCAGAAGTTCAAGTGCTGCAAGGGAGAGGCAGGTCATGCCAATGAGTGAAACAGATCTCACAGCACAATTGACAGTTGGGGTGGGCGGCAGAGCAAATGTGACCTGGAGTCCATGTGCCTCGCCTAAAGAGGGCAGGCACTAGGCACCACTAGCTGAATGCAGGGCATGTAGGTTCAGTGTGCTGGAACTTCTGAGTTTTAAAGAGACGCTTAAATCTGAACTTTTCTGCAAAATATCCTGACTGTTTTTTTAATGTGGGCCCTAATATATGTAAGGCAAAACAAAGCATGTGAGTGTGGCCAAAACACAGCCTTCTACCAAACATGGCCTATGGTTATCACTTAGCAAACTCAGCTCTTGACATTTGTAGGGTTTCCTAAAGTCTGGCTGAATCACAGTCAATAAGATTTTCCATTCTGGTAATAGGAGAGTTACCACTGTATTGTACTTAATAGAGAAGAGCCAAGCCATTTGATGCCTGATCCTTCAGTGGCATGTCTGACTTTTAAAAATATATACAAATTATGATCCTCACTAACGTCCAACCCAGAAGATCACCAACCTCTACGTGGGGGTGGGTAGCATGCATGCCAATAGGCAGGGCCAATTTTTTCAAAAGAAAAGGAAAAGAAAAAAAATCTGCTTAAACATGTAAACAAGGACTTGGTGAGGACCCAAGCCGCCTATTGTGCAGAGTTTGAAAGAAAGGATTTGACTGGGACAAATTTCAGGACAATGAAGGTATTTGTATTCAGCCAACTAGTCCTTGAAGAAAGTTCGGTATGAATCCATGGAATGCCTGACTTTGGGTAAACCATTTCCTGCTGAGCCTCATTTGCATGATTAGTGGTAAAAATGTAATCTTACTACTTTCTCCAATGTTGACAGGAATATTTTGACGTAAATTTTTAGAAAACATTAACAGCTTAGGCTTACTTTACAAATGTTAGGCGAACATGTGACAAAAAATTATATTTCACAATAAAATAAAGCAAGATATGTAATTACCGCAATGAAATGGTTGTATGTAAAACTTGCTCTCCAAAAACAGGTTATAAATTCCATTAACAATGGCTAAAACCAAAAAATAAAGACCAATTGGATCAAAAGTTCATCTTGAAATTAAAATGTAAAATTAAAAGAGAAAGAAAGTCAAAATATGAAAGATTATTTTTATTATTTTTTCTTACTATGAACTAACAGTTTTGCAGGTATTCATTCATTAAAGTTGTCTTCCAAGCCGTCTATATGACTTGAAGAAATATAGACAAGTGGTTGATCAATTTAAAAGTTATTTTCTCCTTATAGCAAGTGCCAATAATCTATAATTACATAGTTTTTTCTTCCTCTCCAGTATCTAGTGTTTAATTTTATATATATCTTGGATCTAAATTCGCTTGATGTGGCAATGGAAGTAGAAATTATACTTTTGGCTGGTGGCATCATTTAACCTGAAAGCCCAACCATATAGAACATTCATGTGGTGGTCAGTATAAATTTCAGGATCTCAGAAAAAATGTCACAATATAAGGATCTTAGACATTTGGAGAAGACTGAATCACGTAAAGGAGATTTCAAGTTGGAGATCTCAATCATTTAATAAGACAGCTGTCTTTGACTAGGTTAAAACAAAACACTTCTGCTCTTTTCTAATATCAATCTCCATGAAGATGTATTTACCCTTTCACAAGAAATGACCTCATTTTTGTACCCTCATTATCTTATAAAGAGACACAGAGATATGCGTATTTACAGTTTTACCTATTTACA
The DNA here is from genome assembly GCF_008728515.1 of Papio anubis. Taxonomy (NCBI): domain Eukaryota; kingdom Metazoa; phylum Chordata; class Mammalia; order Primates; family Cercopithecidae; genus Papio; species Papio anubis. The sequence continues at coordinate 23,060,217 of NC_044988.1, read as the reverse complement.
AAGGGCTTTCAAACTGAAACGCTGCTTCTGTTCTTTGAAAAACCGTTATATAAGCCTGGACAATCAGATACAGCTTGCCTACCTCAGAATTCTATATACAGGAGACTGCCCATAACACTGAAACAATCACATAGTTTCGTTGTTTTGGTCTGTAATATACTCTTACGGGAATTTCCTTGATATATATGCTCCACTTTATAAAATTTATGGAAGACAGGGCAAGAGAAATTGAGAGGAAATGCAACACACTGGTAAAATTAGGCATTTTTTCTTTTTAATTTTTTTCCTTATGTCCTCATGGACCTAACTAAATGTCACCTTTATTGCCTGACTTTGAATCTGCTGATGCTTATTACTAATATAGCAAAATGTTATTATATTTTTAGTATTTAAAAATATTCCTGTGCTCTAGGCTTTCAATGATGTAAAGTCATCTTTACTACATGTCAATAGTACAAGAGAAAATAGTTTGAGCAGGTTATAAATTCATTTTATAGGACAAAAGACTGTTTGATAATTTATACAGAAAAAATTGTTGAGGTCTTAGTATACTGTGGGAAAGAGCGGCAATGCCCACCAGATATTCTATGTGATCCCCTATGCTTCCCTTTCACCCTCTCAGTCAACTTGTAGCAATAAACTAGTTTCAACCAGAACATATGTCACTTTGGGGTTAAGGCAGTTGAGAATCAGCGTATATCCACCATACTCTTTTTCCCTTGGATACCACCTGCTCCTGGCAGCAGAGCCGAGGTGGAGGTGGGAGGCTTTATCACGTTAAGGCACTGACCCTTCAGAGTATATCCATTGCCACTACATAAACAATTCAATTTTCATTAACATGTAAACGATATAAACCGAGGAAGATACAGAGAATAAAATGATATATGAGACCAGCAGCAGAAAATGAAGGGAATAACACACAAGTTGTCGTCTATGAAAGACTTAGGGTCAAAATCAAAGAAGTCAAAATTTACCACCAGTTCTACGATGTAAGCATGGTAGGAGATCAGGACCTAACTGGTAGAAAAAAGAAAGTGAAGAATATGATGGTAAATAGAAGAATCAAATAAATTTTCTGGAAATTGCCTGCAGTTATGGCACTTTTCACCAGAGCGGCTTTAGGGTTATGAAAGTGAGTTGGGCTCCTTTCAAAACACAAGCTTGAAAAAATTCTATCATGAGCTGAAGAAGAGGACTAGGAGATTATTCTGCTATGGAAACCGGAAAACATGCCCAAATACACAGGAAGTGGACCACTGGGAGGACATAAAAGACTTAGCTAAGTTTGAAGTTTGACTAAAATGAACATGCCAGAGACGTAGAGCATCCAACAAACTCTACATATAACAGAATATATAGAAGCACAGACGGTGCCACATTACCCAGGTTCAAATCCCAGCTCCCTTATGAACCCTCTGTGTGAGCTTGGATACGTTTAATCTCTAGCCTTATGCTCATCACCTATAAAATGATGTTTCTAACAGTATCTGCATTATGAGGCTGTTATGGGGACTAAAAGAATTATTTTGCATGAAGCACTAGCACAGTGCCTGGCACACATCAAGTGCCAAGCAAGCATTCACTATTATATTCCTATCAATCTTGACAAAATTACTTTTAAAAAGCCACAAAATTCAGCAGAATACAAATTCTGAATATCAAGTTTTATGACAGTCTACACAAATATAGCATTAAAACGTAAGAACAATTCACTCTGCTTAAGTCATGATTTAGTGTTTTCAGTTGAATGAAGTACTTTCTTAAGTACTGAGGCCCCAGAAATTTAATGTTCTTCATTAAGTTCACAAATGACTACTTATGGAAGTCTTTATTTTTTTAAAGGGAGAGAAAGAGGAATGTCTAATTTATTCTGATTTCATGAGTTAAATATCTTAAGATCAAAATTTAAATCATTGTACTATAGTAGCAATTACTTGGAATAAAATATTACTTAGGTTTGGGAGCTATCACTCAACTTTAGCTCAGTGGTATTAGATATTTTTATTCCGAATATGGAAAATGTAAGACAGTAATAGATGATTGTCTGATCTGATTTCTATGTTGAATTTATAAGATAATTTGACAACAATGGGCTCAGCATGAATAAAGCATACATCACAATAAGGAAGTCTGCAATATGTATTCCATTTTTCATGCACATCAAATTATCCTTGACATAGGAAGCTTGAGTTTGTTATTTTTCCCTTCTACTATGGTGATTATTCTATTTTGGCATTGTTCATCTTAAAAATAATAACTAGATACTTTAAAAGCTAAGGGAGGTGGGGGTAAGCATTCCCTCAATTGTGACAGATTTTATTTATCTTTCCATTAATTAATGATAAGGATGTTTAAGCTCCCAGTTAACAACGACTAGAAACTGCAGTATCTTATTTAGAAGATGCATCATTCAAATTACAAATTGATATAATGAATTCTAATGAACACTTTCCTCCTACATTGAAGCTTAATCCCTATTCAAAGTGGATTAGTTAGTATTTAAATTTATCATAGCATCAAGGGTGATTAGCAGCCTATCATAAAAAAAAAAGAATCACATGAAATTTATTGATCTTTATCACATGCAACACAGAGGGTGAGCTATTGGAAAAGTTCTGGGGATGGTCCATTCTACTAAAAATCTTGCAAATGGTGCCTTTTCCTGAGGTGGTCTGCAGTAAATGCAACCCAGAAAGAATGACGTCTGCTTGTAAAAAAAATTATCCTCTAAGAAATGAAGCAGCTGCATGCTAATGGTTTGCTAAGTTCTTATTATCTGCATTCCCATTGACTGTTCAGCCTCACAATGTGTGACTCTAAGTCTCCTTTGCTTGAAAGTTTCTCTAAGGAGCTTTTGAAAACATTAAAGCTCCTGAAAGACAGCTAAGTTAGAAGTTTGACTAAAATGAATGTACCAGAGATATGACTTAGTGAAGGAAATTGTCATTTTCCTGTGTTTGTGTTTATGTCCTCTCAAGATACATGTAGGAGTGAATCAGATTTGAGGGTACATATTGCAAACTCAGAAATATCAGAACAATCACAGTAATAATAACATCCAAATGTCATACTTGTTTAGAATTACGTTGTGTTTTGGGAAATGTAAGCGATAAAAATATTGAGGTAGATCAGAAGTGGTTTTCAGTGTCTCATTATAAAAAGTCAAAGGTGCCCTGTATAACATCTTTGGTGTCCCTTAATAAACAGAGATAGAACTGTCTTGCCCTAAACTCACAGAAACTCAACGCTGTGGTATCTTTAGGTTCAAATAATTTACTAGTTTTTAAAACTAGATCCATCTTTTCTAGAAAAATGCAAAATGTGAATAAGTGTATTATTACATGGTAGAAATTATCTTTCTCATGATCTTACCCATTTTGTTTCCTTTAGATGGCTGTTTATGTCTTTTAAATTAGAAAAGCTTTACTCTTCAGGTTGTCAAAACATCTATCTTCCTCTTTGAAACTGAATGTCCTGATTTGAGCTGAAAATTATTCCTCTCTCTACACAAATAGGTCTTACATTTCTTTCTAATATACTGGTTGTTTAAAAAATTTTTACTTATAGCTTTATACATATTTTTGTTAAGAGAATCCAAATATATGCTTTCTTTTTTCCAATTATTGTTACTATTATTGTACCATTTTTATGGAAAATATGGATGGCCTAGAATTTTTATTTTGCACACATGTTTAAAAATGTGATTGCACGTATAGTGTAAGACCTACTCAGTATATACATTTTTCAACTTACTTTTTCAAAGTCAAGTGAATACATCCTTTCTTAAGATATTAATGAATTGAGACTAAACCTAACTTCCCCTTATGTATGTTCTCCATGAGTTTACAAACATTACCTCTATCTCCTGTTAGCATTTATTCTGCAACTGCTGGGCCACCCATGAATACTATGGAGTTTTTTTTTTAACATTGGCATTATTGATATTTTAGACCACATATTTTAGAGGGGTGCCCTGTGACTTGTGGAATGTTTAGCAGCAGTCCTGGCTTCTACCCACTAGATGCCAGTAGCACCTTCCCAGTTGTGATGATCAAAAACATCTTCAGACACTGCCAAATGTCACTTAGGGGGTGACTTAGTCTATATTGCGCTGCTATAGCAGAATACCTGAGGCTGGTTAATTTATGAAGGACAGAAATTGTTTGTCTATAATTCTTGAGGCTAAAGAGTTCAAAATCAAAAAGTCAAATATGACGAGGGTCTTCTTGCTCTATCATAACACGGAGGAAGGCATCACATGTCAAGAGAGAGAAGAAAGGGAGCCAAGCTCATCCATTACAAGAACTCCAGTTTCTCAACACTGAACCCACTCCCACAATAACAGCATTAATCCATTCATGGTGGCAGAGTTCTCATGAGATATTCACCTCTTAAAAGTCCCACTTCTCCACACTGTTGTATTAGGGATTAAGCTTCCAACACAGATACTGTAGGAGAGACATTCAAACCATAGCTGGAAACAAAAATAACCCCAGTTGAAAGTCACTAGTATAGCAGTCCAATCACAAAATTGTTTCATATGTATTATCAAGTGTGATTCAAACATTATCCACTTAATACAAGCAATTCAAAGATTAGTATTCCATTTTGAAGATAGACAACTGAAGCTAATAGAAAGCAATAGCATACTCCACCCAGCAATAACAGAGTGTACATCGTTCTCAAGAGCACATGGAACATTCTCCAAGATAGACCATATGCTAGGCTATAAAACAAACCTTAACGAATTTAAAAGAATAATATAAACAAAGTATGTACTCTGACCACAATGGAATGAAATTAGAAACCAATAGCAGAAAAAACATTGGAAAATTAACAAATGTATGGAAATTAAACAATGCACATAAATATCCAAAGGGTCAGGAAAAAAATCAAGAGGAAAATAAAAATTTTGAATCAATGAAAATAAAAACACAGCATATCAAAAATTATGAGATGCAGGTAAAGTAGTGTTTAAAGGAAAACGTCAGCTAGAAATGCCTATTTTAAGAAAGAAGAATGATCTCCAACAACAAAAAAATTACACCAAGACAAGAAAAAGAAGAGTAAATTATACCTAAAGCAAAAAATTTTAAAGGGGCATAATAACGATGAAAATAGAAGAATGAAATAAAGAAGAAACAAAAAAATTGAGAAAGCCAATAAAACCAAAGTGTGGTTCTTCGAAAAGATCAGCAAAATTGAATGACTTAGCTAGATTTACACACACACACACACACACACACACACACACAGACACACACACAGAGAGAGAGAGAAAGAGAGAGAGAGAGAGAGAGAGAACAGGCTCAAAAAGGAGACATTACTACTGACCTTATAGAAATAAAAAGGATTATAAAGGAATATATGAAGAATTGCATGTCAACTAATTAGATAAGTTACATGAAATGGACAAATTCTTAAAAAGATGAAAATCACTCAAACGAACTCAAGAAGAATTAGACAATGAGAATCAACCTATAACAAGTGAAGAGCCTAAACTGGTAATCAAAAATGACTCACAAAGAAAAGCCCAGGCTCAGATGGCTTCAATGATGAATTCCAAAAGAAAAAAATTATTGAAAAACAGGTAATGCTAATTATTTACCAACTCTTCCAAAAAATAGAAGAGGGGGAAACACTCCTTAATTCATTCTATAAGCCCAGTATGACCCTGAAACCAAAACCAAACAAAGATATTACAAGAAAGGAAAACTATAGATCAATAATTCTTAGAATAGGAATGCAAAAATCCTAATAAAATACTAGCAAACTAGATCCAGCAACACATAAACAGAATTATAACTATGACCAAGTGGAATTTATTCCCTCAATGCAAGATGGATTTAATTTCAAAAAATAAATTAATGCAATGTATAGCATACCAGGTAGAACAGAAAAGAAAAATAAAATGATTACCTTATAGATGCAGAAAAAGCACTTGATTAAAAACTCCAGCACCCTTTCTTGATAAAAACACTCAGCAGACTAAGAATAGAAGAGAACTACCTCAGCATGATAAAGGGCATCTACCAAAAGTTTCACAGGAAAAACATATTTAATGGTGAAAGATTGGCGGTTTACCCTAAGATCAAGAATAAAATACAGATGTTCATTGTCATCACTTCTATCAATATTGTTTTGGAGGTTTTAGCCAAAATAATTAAGCAATTATTTTGCTTAATTGAAATGAAATGAAAATGAAGTGTTCATTCACTCGTCATTATGGAATCCAATGTTCCATAAGCATTGGAAAGGAAGAAGTAAAACTCTCTCTATTCTCAGAAGATACAATCTTATAGATAAAAAACCTTAAGGAATCCACTAAAAGAAAGAAGAACCAAAAAACAATTTAGAGTGTTTGCAGGATACAAGATGAAAATGCAACCATCAATTATATTTCTATTGTAATTTTTACTTACAGTAAAAATTTCTGAACATAAAAAGAAAGTTTCACTGACAATAGCATCAAAATTGATGAAATACTTAAAAATAAAGTTAACAAAATACATACAGAACTTATACTCTGAAAACTACAAAATATTGTTAAAATAAAATAAATTAAAGAAGATATAAATAAATGGAAAATCATTCCATAGTCATGCATGGGAAGAGCTGACAGTGTTAGGATGTCAATACTCCCCAGATTGATCTATAAATTAGATATAATCATATCTGAATTTCAGTTGACTCACAGAAATTGGCAAGCTTATTCAAAAATTCACACGGAATTGTGAGGGACCCCAAATCCAAAAACAATCTTGAAAAGGAGAACAAAGTAAGAACACTCACACTTTCCAGTTTCAAAATTTAGTATAAAGCAATGATAATCAAGATAGTGTGATATTGGCAAAAGAATAGACATACAGACCAATGGAATAGAGTTGAGTCCAGAAATAAACCCTTCCATCTATTAATTTCAACAAATGGTTCTGAAATAATTAGATAACCACATGCAAAAGACTGAAGTTGGATTTTTAACTCATACCATTACTAAAATTATCTCAAAATGTATCAAACACCTAACCAAAAGAGCTAAAGCTATAGAATTCTTAAAGGAAAATACAAGAGTAAATGTTCATGACTTTGAATTTGGCAAAGAGTTCTCAGATATCGCACCAACAGGCAAAACCAATCCAAATACCCATTATCTGATGAAAGGATAAATGAAATGTTCATACGATAGAATATTAATTGGCCATAATAAAGACTGAACTACTGTTACATGCTAGAACTTTAATCAACCTTAAAAATATATATATAAAAGTGAAAGAAGATAGCCACAAAAGACCACTTATTATATGATTCATTCATATGAAAGTCCAAAATAGGGAAATCTATAGATACAGAAAGTAGATTAGAAAGTCCTTAGAAAGTCCAAATAGGGAATCTATAGATACAAAAAGTAGATTAGTGGTTGCTTAAGGCTGGCAGGGATGGGAGATGAGGAGTGATAGATACGGTTTCTTTTCAAAGTGATAAAAAATCTAAAATTGGCTGTGGTGATTGGTGAATATATCTGTGAATATACTAAAAGCAACACCTTAAATGAGTCACTAGAATAGTAAATGAACTATATCTCAATAAAGTTGTTAAGATAATGGAGTGTTTTCTTTTTTTCTTGAATGTCTTCGGTTTTGGATTTTTAAAAATAGGGTGTCTCCTGTTTTTCTTCTAATAACATTACTGAATATGCTCAATAATCTGCTTATCCTTAAAACCAAAAGAAATTCATAGAATTGTTTATAATGTTTTTATGCTGTTCTTTACCTGAAATGGTTAGCTATAAGCTCATAATTTTTTCTTTTTTTTTTTTTTTTTCTTTGAGACAGATTCTTACTCTGTCACCCAGGCTGGAGTGCAGTGGCACCATCTCAGCTCACTGTAACATCTGCCTCCTGGGTTAAAGCTCTTCTCCTGACTCAGCCTCCCAAGTAGCTGAGATTATAGGTGTGTGCCACCATGCCTGGCTAATTTTTGTATTTTAGTATAGACGGGGTTTCACCATGTTGGCCAGGCTGGTCTCAAACGCTTGACCTCAAGTGAGCAACCTGCCTCTGCCTCCCAAAGTGCTGGGATTACAGGTGTGAACCACTGTGCCCAGACTAAGCTCATTAATTTTTATTCTACTTTTCCCCGGAGTAAAATATGTTTACTGGTTTTCTCCCATTTGTTTAACAACTTTGCATCAGTGACTGTGCTAGGTGTTGGGAATATAATTATAAGACCCAAGATAATTCCCCTCAAGGAGATTTCATTTTAGCAAAATGAAGGATGGGTGAGATTTATACAGGTAAAAGGATCACTGAACAGGGATTGGGGCTGCGGAGAAAGCTTCAAGCACAGCAAGCAGTAGATGCAAAGTTTCTGGGACAAGAGAAAGAAAACATATAACAAAGACTTAAAGTAGGTTTATATGCTGGGATATAGTGTTTAGGATGGGAATTATACTTATCAATGAGATTAGAGAAGCTTATCAAGAGCAAGCATGTTATATGCTAATGACGAGTCAGGTAGGATAAGGACTGAAAAGTGTCCACAGGGTTTGGCTACAAAATAAATAAACGTGGGTGGGTGGCCTTGATGAGACAAATTCTAGTTGATTTTTGTGATGGTTAATTTTATGTGTCAACTTGGCTGGGCCACAGGGTGCCCAGATATTTGTTCAGACATTATGGGTGTGTCTGTGAGGGTGTTTCTGATGAGACTAACATTTGAATTGGTAGACTGATTAAATCAGATTGACTTTCCTAATGCGGACGGGCTTCATCTAATCTGCTAGAAGTCTAAATAAAACAAAAAGGCTGAATAAAAGGAAATTCATTTTTCCTCACTGCCTTGAGCTGGGATGTCAGTGGTTATTTTCCCCCTTCCTTCAGATGTGAACTAAGATGTTGGCTCTTCCAGGGTCTGGAGCCTCCTGGCTTTCGGAATGGAACCACAACATTGGCTCTCCTGATTCTCAGACTTTTGAACTGGAACTGGAACTACACCATTGGATTTTCTGGCTTATCAGATTGCAGATCTTAGGACTTATCAACCTCCATAATTATGTGATCCAATTCCTTGTAATAAATCTCTTTATATATGTAGATACATATATTAGAGAGATAGATGATAGATAGATAGATAGATAGATAGATAGATAGATAGCTTGACTAGATAGATAGACTAGTTAAATAGTAAAAGTTTTATTTCACAGATTGTAGAATTAATAGGAAGTAAAACCGTAAATTGAATGCTTATATTGCTGCTCTAACAAATTGCCACAAACAGTGACTTAATACAACACATATTTATCATCTTACAGTTCTGGAGGTCAGAAGTTGGTGAGGAGTCTACCCGGGCTAAAGTCAGGGTGTTCGTAAAGCTGTGTTTCTTTCTGGAAGCTCTAAGGGAGAATCATTTTCTTGCCTTCTCCAGCTTCTTGAAATTGCCTGCATTCCTTGGCTCACAGTGCTCTTCTGTCATCAAAGCCAGCAGTAGTTGTGGAGTCTTGTTCACGTCACCTCACTCTGACTCTGACTTTTCTTCCTCTTCTGAGTTTAAGAAACCCTGGTGATTACATTGGACCACCTGGATAACACAGGATAATCACCTTATCTTAAAGTCAGCTGATTTGCAATCTCAATTTCATCTACAACCTTAATGTAAAATAACATATTACCCATTTTGGGGATTAGGACACAGATATCTTTAGGGGACAATTATCCTGCCTACCATAGTCAGCAAGTATAAAACAAGTCTTTCAAGGAGCCTGTTTCTGAGGGGGAAAGAAGATAAAGTAGCAGATAAAACAGCAATGGGCTCAATGGAGTGATTTATTTTCAAAGACAAGGAAGACTTAGGTGCATTTTATGGGAGAGAAAGAAACAATCAAAAGCAATGAGTTTTCTAAGGAAGAGTCACAAGAGGTAGGGAGGAGCAGAAGATATCCTGAACGGAGGTGGAAATAATATCTTCAGAGGAGAGAGAAGGGGAAATGAGGAAGCATGAGTGTACGGATTACTATAGGCTTGGTGGCAAGAAACTAGAGTTCACTTCTTGTGGTTTCTCCTTGATAGGAGAGAAAATCATCATCTGCTAAAAAAGAGGGGCAGGTGATAAAGATTGGATATTTTAGGAGAATGAAAACTATGGGCATATGTGAGTCTGTACTAACTGTGGACACAGGGAGGATGATCTAATAATGTGTAGATCCCACTTGACAATGAAATCCAGGGATGTCCTGTAGCACTAACTTAGGTAATTTTGTTACTTTCACAGGCAATACAAGGCATCTCTGAGGAATAAAAAATATATATCCATTTGGATTAATTGAGAGGTTCACTTACATACACCTGGGAGATGCTCCTAGCGTTTAAATCTGTAAAATATTGCAGTTGCTTAATGAATTCAAAACTTCATTCTAATACACGCTCTGCCTGGGAACACAAGCACTCTCTTACCAGGTTATATCAAAAGACTAAAGGGACATAAAGCTCATAGCCATTATGTTTCCTAAACTCAGGAACTATGGAAAAACATTTGATGTAAGTTGAACCTATGATCGAAAGTGAATTGTGGGTGCCTTTAAACCAATTTACCTCCACTAAGAAAATGCAACAACATAGTTCTACTCACAATAGTAGATACTTTTAGGAAAGTAGGAATCCAAAAAAAAAAAAAAAAAAAAAAAAAAAAAGCATTTTTAAATAAGATTAACAAACTTGTTGTCTCATTCTACATATTATTAGGTTTGCTGCAATATATATTGAAAGAAACCTCAAGCACACCATAAGAAAACTCTTGCAGCAGATTCTGTAGGTAATGCATCTATATCCACACAGTCCCACCAGTTCAGTGGATACCAGTCTTCCAACTCCCCAATACCAGTTCCTGAATTCCTCCTGAATTTCTTTTCCAGAAGAGCTTTCTCCAGATGCTGAAGCCCTCTTTGCTACATGCTCAGGAGGCAAGAAGGATACCCACCTCCAGCAGCCTTCAAACAATGACTGATGTGGGTTGGTGTTCAAACATCCCACAAATTCTATTCACTTTCTTTCCTTCATGTCTTCCCTCTTCTCTACCAGCATTTCTTGCACTTTCTGGGTAAGCTACTTGCACTTGATCTAGAGGTTTGCTTTTGAAGGAAGACGGTTATGCTTTACGAGACCACTTAAAACATTGCTTAGCTAAATACAAAGCAAAACATGCAAACAAACCAAAACAATTTTCTAAGGCTAATAAAATGCTATAAATTATAAAATCATCTTTGGCAGTTTTGTCAATGTAGTATTCTGGGAGTCATGTGGGATGTCCAGGTAAGTCATGCTAAAGAAGGAGCACGGGAATGGTCTAGATCGCTGTCTGAGATCCCTGCCACACTGTAGAGTGGAAAGAACCACAAGGAGCAAATGAGAAACCAGGAAACAGGGCATCACTATGGTTTCTTCCTAAGATTCATTTTTCTGCATTGAAATAAAAACAGTCCAAAGAGCTCTAATGTTGACGGGCTTCAGGGGTTGCACATGCCCCTAGAATTGTATGCAAAAATTGTGGGCTAATAAATGTGTACATTTTAATGGGACTAACATTCACAGTTTCTAGAAAACATCTAGATTGTCTTGTGGCATTAAAAAAAAAAGAAAAAAATATGAACCCATGAGCTAGGATTTGGAGGAGATGCTTTTATCCTGGATAAAAATGGTAAAAATATTTAATATGTCCTTCTGTTCCTAGACTTGCAGAGATAAAATGCCATTCTATGTTAATGGCAGCCACAGCTGTGGCCCCCAGAAAGGGGTACTTAAGAAAATAAACATATGCCAGAAATACGAATAATGGACTAAAATGTTAATGTAGATCATTAAACTACCTTCTGCAGAGTGAGAGCTTCATTCTGGCAACCCCTCTTAAATCACAGAACCCTAAATCACGGAGTTGAAAGAGCCCTTGGAAAGTCTCCACTGTCCCCCACACACACCCTCATTTCACCATCATTCAGACAGAAGCTCACCTTCACTATCTCTTCCACCCCTCCCATTCCCCCCACAAAGACTTCAAAGAATCAAGAAGTCATTGCCTTCTGTTTGTGCTTGTTTATTTCTTAAAAATATAATTAATAGAAATCTTTCTTTTTTAACATTTTTACCTTCATTTTTGTTTCATTTCATACCTTCATTTTCATAATTTGTTTACTTGTGGATTTACATCATTTAATTTTTTGTAATTTAAATTTTTTTTTTTTTTTTGAGATGGAATCTTGTTCTGTCACCCAGGCTGGAGTGCAGTGGCAAGATCTCAGCTCACTGCAAGCTTTGCCTCCCGGGTTCACGCCATTCTCCTGCCTCAGCCTACCAAAAAATTTTATTATTAATTGATAAATAATCCTTGTATTATTTATGGGGTACGATGTGATGTTTCTATATGTGTTTACATTGTGAAATGATTAAGCTAAAATATGCCTTTCTTTTTTTTTTTAGTGGTTCTGCCCTCTAGAACAATAGAAAATACATTGCAACTCATTTAAGACTGTTAATTCTGATTCTTAAATGTTACTTTCATGGTCTTCTTTCTTCCAAGATAAATACCCCAATTCCCTCAACCAAAGTTTCCATGGCACAGTTTCTAGGTTCATTGTACCCCCTTCCTCCATAGGCTTTCATCTATCATTTTTATGCAGTATCAACAGATATCCAAAAGATAGGCAATTACAAATGTTGGTGAGGATATGGAGAAGAGAAAACACTTGTATGCTGTTGGTGGGAATGTAATTTAATACAACTGCTATGAAAAACAGTTTTCAGCTTCCTCAAAAAACTAAAAATGGAGCTACCATATGATCCAGCAATCCCACTGCTGGGCATATACCTAAATTCAACGTATCAAATAGATATCTACATTCCCATGTTTATTGCAGCACTGCTCACAATAGCTAAGATTTGGAAGCAACCTCAGCATCCATCATCAGATGAATGGATAAAGAAAACGTGGTACACATACACAATGGAGTACTATTCAGTCATAAAAAAGAATGAGATCGTATTATTTGTAACATGGATGGAACTGGAGGTCATTATATTAAGCTAAATAATCCAGGCACAGAAAGACAAACATTACATGTTCTCACTTATTTGTGGGATCTAAAAATCAAAACAATTGAACTCATGGACATAAAGAGTAGAAGGGTGGTTACCTTCTACCACCTTCCCAGAATTTGATAACCAGTGGGGGTCTTGGCAGGGAGGAGATGGGGATAGTTAATGGACACAAAAAGATAGAAAGAATGAATAAGATCTACTGTTTGATAGCACAAGAGGGGACTATAGTCAATAATAACTTAATTGTACATTTTTAAATAACTGAAATGTGTAACTGGATTGTTTGTAATACAAAGGACAAATACTTGAGAGGATAGGTACCCCATTCTCTAGGATGTGCTTATTTCACCTTGCATGCTTATATCAAAATATCTCATGCATCCCATAAATATATGTACCTACTATGAACCCACAGAAATCTCAAATTAAACTTTTTTGAAAAGATTGACAGATAAGCTGGAGTGTAATATGACATTTATACTATGGATTTGTTCACTGTGCATCTAAGTAACAGAAGAAGTCACCCGATTGCAAAGTGTATGACAAACTGTTCTTGATCACAGGTTCTATCACCTAAGCCATGTTAGTCATAAACTCAATGTAATCAACTAGCTTGTGCATTCTGCTCAGTAAGATTTTGTAAGACTTAGAGAAACTTGCAGAATATGTTTAAGGAAGCAAATTTTGATTCATCCAGGAAGGTGAGAAGTCTGCTCTCTTGCAAGTTAACAAACTGACTCGTATATTATCTGGCAACCAAATATGACATGGAGCCAGATCACTTCAGGGTGCTAGACTTTGGTTTGTTGCTGTATCCTAGTTAGAAGGAATCATCACAAAAATGTGAATGAGACTGGTGGCCTGCGCTGCATTAACAGGTTTCTATCGCATTCCCAAAATACAAAAACATGGTGATATGGTTTAGCTGTGTCCCTACCCAAATCTCTTCTTGCAGTTCCCATAATCCCCATGTGTCCTGGAAGGGACCAGGTGGAGATAAATGAATCATGGAGGTGCTTTCCCCCATACTGTTCTCGTGGTAGTAAATAAGTCCCACAAGTTCTAATGGTTTTATAAGGGGAAACCCCTTTCGCTTGGCTCTCATTTGGTCATCTGCTGCCACGTAAGACATGCTTTTCACCTTCCACCATGATTGTGAGGTTTCCCCAGCCACATGGAACTGTGAGTCCATTAAACCTCTTTTTCTTTATAAATTACCTAGTCTCAGGTGTGTCTTTATCAGCAGCATAAAAACAGACTCATACACATGGTATTGTAACTCTATTTGTCTGCCAAACAGAAGTCAGAGCAAAAGGCAAAGTACTATGTTAAATTCTCATGAAACTTCTAGTTAGCCTAATTAATGTGAGAAACTGGTTCTTCTCATTTGTTCAAATTCCTTTATGGGGGTTGGAGATGGGCCATTCATGGGAGATAGAGCCATGATAGAAGTCCTGAGGCCATTGAATGTCGACATACAGGGAAATCAGAAGATCAAGACGAGATTCTTTCATTTGTTTGGTGCTTTTCGTTTGTTTGTTTTAAGCAAAGAGAACACTATAGAGTAGGACAATAGTCATACATTCACTGTAGAAAGGGTAAAGAAATGCACTTCAGGTGGATGCGGAACAAGTCAGCATAGAGTGAGAATCAAGACTTCATAGGCAGAGAAAGCATCAGAGCTCTGCTTCAATATGCATTTCTGGTTATAAAATTGTGGGTTGATTTAATAGTTGAAAAAATCCTCTGCATTATCTTGTTACGTGAAACTTAACCAATACCAAATCTTGACTGCACTCCAACAACTCACAAAAATAAAACACTTGCAGGGGTTCTTAATCTGAGAATGCAGAGGGGCCAAATTCTTAGATGGGGAAAAATTTTCATTTTTATTTTTACTAACCTCTAACACGTATCATTTTCTTCAATTATCCCTGTGACAAGCAATAAATCACAGTTGTGTTAGGGGATCCCTTCCCTTCACCAAGCTGCCACACAAGTCTATGACACACCAAAGGTTAAGCACAGCACATACAGTAAATTTCGGTGGGAAGCCATGCCCCAGACCTCAGGCTAGATGCAGGTTTTAAACAAATTTACTATAGCACAGCTTTAAAAAGAGGAACTACAGAATTACTAATAATTCCAGCCAATGTTTACTGGAGTTATTTCTTCCGACATTCTAACCAAGTGATAATCATATTTAAATGTTATTAAAGAATTAAATAATACCTTAAAAGTATATAGTCCTGGAACCTGCTCTATCATCTGGCATCTAGCTACTTCACTGCTATAATCTAATTGTCAACAAAAACAAAACTGAACAAAAAATGTCCCTAAAGTCTTTAAATATCAGGCTTTGCAAACCTTCTTCTGAAGAGTAAGGCTTAATACTTTTGAGTCTCTTTACTAAATACCTCAGTTACCATTCCTTTAATAATAGCATAAAGCATCATCTGTCCAACTTTCCGAAATAATGCTCTTTGTTGCTAGAGCTATATCTTGGGTTCCTCAGGGAGCGTGAAGCCTGGGCCACCTTACCTACAAGTTACCATCTATTCTGAAAACCAAGTAATGGGGATCCCTAACCTATTTTAAGTATCTCAGAAAGAGCTAGTGTGTATCTTCTATCTCCCCCTGAAAAGTTAGTAAAGTGTCAGAGTCCTTCACTTTTGGCTAGAATTACATCAACTCCGTCATCAAATAATCACTTTAGCAGTTATGTTATGGCTGTGATTTTTTAATGATAAAATATATTAGTTAACAGTCAACATATGTAGATTTTTGTGTGGTTCATGAAAAATTTGAGTGATAAAATAGTTGAAAAGCAGCAGCCTATATAGAATTTCAGGAGTGTCAAGTAACACTAACAGAATTTCACCTTCAAATTGCTACGTTTTAACTAAAAATTTAGTCATAGTAAAAAAAAAAAATGTGGAAGGGGCGATGCGTTTTTTTAGAAAATAATGTCTGGATCAGAAATCTGAGAGCAGTTAGTGAGATAGAGGCAAGGTAGAGCAGAGTTCTGGAAGGATCCTGGGACACTGGAGTGTGGAATGAGGTAGGAAGGAGAGAAGATACAGAGCAGAAATGTCAGGAGAGTAAAAGCCAGTTTTGATCACATGACGATGCTGCAGGGGGCCGATCCTGCAGGTGGGGGTTAAAGCAATCATCTCGCTCCTGGTTGAGCAAGCAGGTTTCCTTTGCAGATGTATCATGTTAGTTTGCATAAATTACTTCAGCCTGATTACATAGTAACACCTTGGCCCCACAGCTGGCTGTGCTGCTGCTAGAAGATGTTATGGATTATGCTGTCTTTTGACCAGGCAATAATAGAGCTCTCCTCAGCAACCCACAAGTGATTAATGAGATGAGAAGATAAAATGCCCCACCTGCTCCAGCCGCCTGAAAATGGAATTAATGAGACAGAGAGAGAGAGAGAGAGAGAGAGGAGTCTTGAAGCAGCTTTGGTGTACTGTTCCAGGTAGATTTGGCTTGGCTTCTAATGATCCTGTTTGTGAATGAGTTAGTGCCTTCTGAATTAGTGCAGTAGCAGCAGCCAATTTACAAGAAATTATATACTCCTCAGATAATTACCATGTACACCAAGAAATTTTTACCTGACTGTAGTACTATAATCTTACAGGGGGGAAGGAAACGTTATCCTCATTACTCCATATTTAAGCAAAATAAATTAACTATAAAAATTAAAAAGAAGCATCACAGCTGTGAGAGTGCATTGAAGGGGGATTCTCTTGATGCAGATCATAGCCAAGCTATGTATCCTGGGCTACAGGCATCCATATTTAGGTTTTGTGACATTTCCAGAAAATGAAGCCAATGAACACCACCAGAGTATACTTACTGGTTCTGTGTCAATGGAGGAGTGCAGTCCAAATCGGAAGAATTTGTTTGTATTACATGGATAGTAAGTATTTTCCTGGCAATGGTAACGCATGATTTCTTATGCAGCAGGTGATGGACAGGGGGAAGTTTCCTTTTTCCACATTACTTCTAACTCTGAGAGGTGTCTCCACCTCTCCAACACACTGGCTCTATCTCAAGAAGACGTTACAAATGTTGAGTTATGGCATTATATGATCATGTTTAGTACTGGGCAAAATCACTGCCATAAGACTTCTCTCTACTTTTTCTCTCACCTGTGTTGTGGGTAGGGCACACTCACCACTGGCACCACTGTGGCCAACTGGGGGTACAGTAAAGATAAGGATAACATTAACAGTTAACTGGATGAAAAAAATATACAGTGGAATACTATATATTTTATATAGTATTACTTTCTATAGTACTTTATAAAGTAATACTTTATACGGTATTATACATATTTACTTTATATATACTATAGTGGAATACTATATATACTATATACATCAAAAAAAAAGTCTTCTAGTAAAATAGGAGAGAATTACCATAGAATACTATGCAGCTGTACAAAAGAACGAAATCATATCCTTTGCAGAAACATGGGTGGAGCTAAGATCATTATCCTAGTGAAATGACTCAGAAACAGAAAATCAAATGCCACATGTTCTTACTTGTAAGTGCGAACAAAGCAATAGGTACACATGGACATAAAGATGGAAACAATAGACACCAGGAGTTTCAAAAGCAGGGAGGGTAAAGGAGGAGCAAGGGTTGCAAAATTGCCTGTGGGGTGCAATGTTCACTATTTGGGTAATGAGTATACTAGGAGCCAGATCCCCACCAGTATGCGATATACCCATGTAGTAAACAAACACATGTGCCTACAAATCTAAAACTTAAAAATAAATACATAAGTAAATAAATTAAAAGATAAAAGGAGAGCTTCTTCATGTGAGTTGAGCCTACGTCAGATGCTCTAGGCCAGCTCTGACACATATGTCTGCTTTGAGACATTAAGAAGTACTCTGGATTATTTTTTAAATGAATCTAACCTGTTCCACATTTTATTTATTTGCTTACTAGAATGTAAGCTCGACAACAAAGCATTTCTGTCTCTTTTGTTCACTGCAATATCCCTAGCACCTTAGGACAGTGCCTGGCATGCTTGTTGATATTTGATGAAAAATTTTGAATGAATTATACTTTGATTCCTATTCGTATTATACCTTAGATGTACAGTTGCCTTAGAAACATCACAGAAAACAGGCTGAAGTTCAGAAGAGAATTTAGATATATCTGGGTTACCTGACTATGTGATTACTTTGAGAGAACCAAAATCTAAGCTTCTCCACTCATATTTGTTTTGCCGTAATTGGCAAGATCGAAAATCAGTGATATGTTATGATGTTTAAGGGATATAGAAAATATGTAATATGAACTAAATGTGAACATTTTATTTTTGGTTCAATGTACTTTGACTCCGCCAATAAAAACTTAATAATACCTTAAATGGTGTGTCACAATCCAAGTTAAGATAGAGTATAAATACCTCCTTCCAGTCTAGTACCTTTTGGCAGAGATTCCACAAAGACCTTTACCTAACTGACTTCTATAAACTTAATATGGCCATCTCGTTTTCATGATTTTTAAGGGATATGTAGGATTTATGGGGACTAAATCCCATGTTTCCATTATAAAAGAGAAAACGGATGGATCTTCAGCTGTGTTTTATTCCTAATGAGAATTCTGTCCTTTACCAAAACTACTCAGGGGAAAAATTCTTTCCTTTTATGAACTGTCTCTTGTTTAAGTTGTAAGTCAAATTCTTTTGATTGTAATCTAAAAATAAAATATTCAGCACCATCAATTAGTAATTCTTTGTGGCCATGTGTGTTGTGTTTTGGAATGCATTGCCTCTGAAATAAGAAAATGGTCCTTCTACTGATGTTTCTATTTGTTTGCTTAATTAAGCCAATTATAAACTAATTGTACAATACAAAACACTTATATTTTAATTAGTTTCTCAGACAAGGAGGAGTCAATACTGCCCAATTTCACCAACAAAAAAAGTCTAAAAATGTAGTCCAAGTTTCTATCTAAACATCTTCTAGGCCGGGCGTGATGGCTCACGCTTGTAATCCCAACACTTTGTGAGGCCGAGGCAGGTGGATCACGAGGTCAAGAGATTAAGACCATTCTGGCCAACATGGTGAAACCCCATCTCTACTAAAAATACAAAAATTAGCTAGGTGTAGTGGCGTGCACCTGTAGTCCCAGCTACTCGGGGACTGAAGCAGCAGAATCACTTGAACCTGGGAGGCAGAGGTTGTGATGAGCCAAGATTGTGCCACTGCATTCCAGCCTGGCAACAGAGCAAGACCCCATAAAACAAAATAATAATAATTTTTAAAGTCTCCTGGTAAAATAGGAGAGAATTACCTTTTCTTTCTAGTACTAGTTCATAATATTTCTGAGATATGACATACTTCCCCAGGTATTCTACATTTTTGTTGTTCAATCAATGTAAAGTATTCTTTCTTTCCACTTTCCTTGTTCCTTCATGTATTTACCAATATTCAATCAGACTTTAGCTTGAGGTAGTCAAACTTTTTTATTGAAGGATTATATAAGATTTAGCATACAAAATTCACTGCTGGGTGTATTGTAGAGAAGGTATTGCAGGTATATATCTCTCTATTATAGAATGTCTTCTTTGTGTAAAAACCCATAGCAGACACTACTCCAGGTCCCGAAGACGGTTATACTTCCTTGAAGCAACTCACTTTAATATTTAGAACTAGGCGTCTTTTAATACCAATAACATCATTGCCCTGAATGCTGAGGAATTTAGAACTAAATTTTGGCTACATGAGTATAGGATCATGTAGTCTGCATTTAGTATTGACCCTAACTTTGCCTTCCACACAGTATTGTGGAGAAAAGGAGAGTCAAAATTAGTAACTGGAATGAAAAATGCTGTTGAAAACAAGATAGTCCTCTAATCATTCCTAGTTGGTTATAATTTAGCAATTATAAAAGTCTCACCAACTAGAGAAAAATACAATGATCCTCAACTCCTGGTGTTCATAATAAACCTTAATTAGGACAACAGAAATATATGAAAAAATGAGAACTAGATAAAATGTATTCTGATCATTTGAAAAACAGGACTAGCGATTGTCCAGTTTTCTTATTGCCATTATCTCCTATTTCCTATGAATTGGCACCTTTTAGAATCTTCAGGCTCTCATTTTGCAGAAGCTCTCAAGAGAAAACACAAAAGCTATGATGTTCAATAGCTTCGGTTTGGTTTAATGAACCAAAGAGAAGGTTCAATAAATAATAGAGCTCAATGGGCTGAAGTGTGTCTATACCTCCAGAGTCACTTCTCCATCCATTCTCTGCTCATTCTTTCTTCCTGTAACACCACTGAGTTTTCCAAAATTTGACCCCTTTTCATCATCCAAACTGCCATTGGATTGGAAGACCGGTTTTCACCACCCTAAAACTTACTACAAAGTATGAATCAGTCTTCCAAATATTTCACCCTTTCCTCACAGCCACCAAAAGCAAGCACGCAGGCAAGCCCTTTTGGTTAAGCAATATAGTGTAGATACACAGACCCAGATAAGGTTACACAAATTATAATCATGGAGAGATCTTGTACAAGTTTTGTTTTTCATCTTTTATTTTCTTTCTTTTTTAAATAGTACTGTGAAAACTGCACCATTAAAAAATAAAACTTGGGCAAAATACTAAAAGTTAAATCTTCCTAAATTGGTAGCTGACTCTACCTACAAGCTCTTGACTGTAAATAGGAAAAGTGTGCCAGGGAGAGTTGACTCTCTATGGTTGTCTGTGAATGGCCTTACTGCTCTTATTCCCATGAGATTAAATAAGGAGCTTTAATCAACTAAGGCAAGGGGAGGTTTTCACAAAGTCCTTCTCTCATGTTAACAGAAGAACAGTACCCAACTTCTTCCCACCCATAAAAGTTGTCAGGCCAAAGAAAATAATATACTTTTTCACTTTTCAGGGATCCTTTCTTCTATTCAATTTCTACTGCATGAGAAAGAGAAGACAATTCAAAATGGAATTTATCTTGGTTTCTTCCCAAGGCTTTCAACAATATCAAAAGTTCTAGCCTGCTGTTACACAATAAAGTGATGCAAAGCTCAGAATCCTGTGTTATTGAATAAATCACAGGCAAAACCAAGGCATTTTAAAAGAAACTAGTAATCCTAGTAGACATCTGCCAACAGCTTAATGATGGTGTTCTCTTGGGAGCTGTCTTAATCCACTTCTTGCTGCTAATAAAAGAATACTGGAGATCAGATAATTTACAAAGAAAAGAAATCTATTTGGCTCTTAGGTCTGGAAGTTAGGAAGTCCAAGATCAAGAGGCTTCATCTAGTGAGGGTGTCTTTGCTCTGTCATTTCATGGAAGAAATTAAGAGGTCAATAGAACATGAAAGAGCAGGAGATTGAAGTCCATTCATGAGGGTGGAGCCTTTGTAACCTAACACTTCCCATTAGGTTTCACCTTCCAATACCGTTGCACTGGGGATTAGGTTTCCAACACATGCTTTCTTGGGAGACACATTCAAACCATCGCAGGAGTTTTGATCTGCAGTTATTTTCAGAGCCTCTTCAGTATTTGGCTGACAAAGAGCTTCTTCTATGAGGACAGGCTCGATATTAGTCACAGATGTTTAATGTCCAAATTAAAGTGGAAAATTCTTACTTCCCTGTATTTAATCCTTCAAACCAAACAATTCTCTATCTAGGCTTCTTGTTAGAGCTCAGTAGATGAGATTCAAACAATCACACTTCTCTGTGGAGTTCTTCCTACAATTCCATTTAGATATTATTCTTCATGCTTTCATTCTGTCAGCAAATACTATTGCGTATCTACTATGCATCAGGCAATGGACCTATTACTAAATGAAATCAACAAAGTTCCTGTCTTATAGAGCTTATAACTCAGAAAGGAATCCAAACCATCAATCCATAAATCCAAAATCATATACAGGTAATCATACATTGAAATCAGTGCTAGGATGAAAGTAAAATAAATGCTGTAAGAGGAAAATGAGAGGACCTAAGTCAGACAATAAAGGTAAACATTTTTTGATCAGTTATGAAGGATGAGAAAATGACAGAATTTCCTGGAGGGAGGGAGCTCCCAGAAGAGAAGACAGGGTGAGAAAAGATCCTAAAGCAAGGAACAAGTTGATGTATTTGGAAAACCAAAAGGAGTCCAAGGGTGCTTGAAGAGTAAATGAGGAGACGAATAAGACTGGAGATGAAGTTAAAGATGTAGACCAAGGTCAGGGTCATGTACTGCATTAGAAAACATTGGCCAGAGGATGGCTTTTTAGTGTAACCAGAAGAAGATGGAGCCTTGCACAAGTTGGGCAGCAGTGAAGATGAAGAGATATAATTTCCTATGAAATCCACAGGTCATACTGTTTAAATGAATGAGGAAGATTCATTGCATAGAGGACAGAAGAAAGAATAAATGAGGATGTTTCTCAAATAATCTGGTTTTGTTAAGTGGATAGGACAATTTTCTAAGATGAGGAATGCACTCAATAAAAAATAAATTTGAAAAAGAAAACCACAGGCTAAATTTTAGAGGTTTGGGGTTTGAGGTGCCTGAGAGATATTTAAGTGATGTTGTGATGAATTTAGTCATGTATTCAAGACTGAAGCTCAGAGGCATTCTCTTAGCTGGAGATGGGGATTTTAGAGTCATCAAGAATTCTGGCAATTAATGAAAACTTTTAAGAAGACTATAGAGAAAGAGAACATCCCCCTAAAATATGAGCCTGAAGATTGTCAACAAGTAGAAGTACTTTTTCCAAAAGGAGCTATATTAAGAAACAAGAAAATAAGAGTAAATTTTCAGAAGAAAGTATCAGCTGTGCCAAGGAAAATGAGCAGGGAAGTGTCTGTCCATATCGTTTCTCGGCCTTTTGGCTAAGATCAAGTGTGGAAGTGTCTGTCCATTTGATTTCCTTAAATGGAGTTTATTGGTTACTTGACATAAGCAGTCTCAGTGGCGAGTTGGTGGAAGAAGCCAAACTGGGGCACAGGAAAGAATAAGTGGGAAATGAGGAAGCAGAGGCAACCTCTGAAATGGACCAGAGAAATAAAGCGGCTAAAAGATAATGACAAAACATCGAGAGTTGTTTTGCTTTTTTTGTTATTTAAAATTTGTGATCATGTTCATCTGGTGACAGGAGTAGTGCAGAGGCAGAGATTGTCAGTGATGGTGTGAATTTTTTCTTGAAACAAAAGCAGAAATCTTGAGAAAGTGAGAGATGTTGCACTCCAGTGTAAGTGTATTACTAGTAATAGAAACTTTATTTGAAGGAACCAGTGTAATACACCAGAAGGCATTAGCCTTTAAGAGAATGAAGAACAGCGGCACAAGGATGGAAGGGAGGTCAGGTGCAGATGTGGATTTGTATAAGACTCTCTCTTGGGAAGATGGTAGATCTCAGAGCTGTTGGTTTCTTTTTTCCCAGTACTATTGAATGAATGTGAGGAAGCAAGCAGGGATTTTGAAATAACCATTGCAGAGAGTAGAGGACAAACTTAGTAGAGAAGGGCTGGGTAATACAGAATGCTCACTTGAGGCTAATAATTTTAACTTACTCTGATACAAGTCTGCTGGTTTACATAGTTTTCTCCGGTAACACTTACCTGCAAAGGGACCAGATACAGAAGAAATTAGCTGATTGAGGTTAATCTGGGACTGAGGTTTGTCAGGGAAAATAGAGAAAGACTAGGAAGTGGAGAAAATTTGTAAGGCAATGACTCTAACTACGAACCTTAGGATATAAGCTACGTAAAGAAGTGCAGGTCAGCAGAGGCTTTTACACAGAGGATCCATACAGTGGACAGTTTTATAAAGTTAATAAATTTTACCAGTGGTTTAATCACCTGTCTCTATTTATAAAAAGTGATAGTACACCTTGTTAAGGAGAGGTCCATGCCTCTTATTCTTCTATCAAAGCTTAAGTATGAATACAAAGGTGCTTATGGATGCCGAGTACCTTAAAAAGTGGACTGCATTCAAGGGCGTCTTCTGCTTTAATCTCTATACTTGCCTTTCTATAATCTCCTGTGTACACCAGGGCTGGAGGCTTGCATGCCACATTTGTAAAACCCCCTTGCCAATTGACCTCCTAATGAGTTCCTTCAATGGGAGACAATAGCAGAAGGTTTGAAATAAGGGAGAAGGGAGATGACATTTATTTTTCCTTTTGGCCAACTCATTGACAGTACCAGCCACAGGCAACTAAAGGCAACCACGGGTAACTGAGCTCTAGCTGTGTGGGTGGTCATTTCAGCAGCATCAGTGAGACTCCAACCTCCTGGATGAGTCCAACTCAGTGGCATCAGTGTGGCTCCAATTACAGCAGAGGCAGCAGCAGCACCTCTAGCAACTCAGTATGAAGAGCAAGGTGGCTCTAGCCTAGAAGCTTTAAGAACATGAATTTAGAAAACAAAACCAAAAATGTCCTTTGATTTGTTCCAGTCCCTCTCTACCTTCTCCTATTTGCTTTCCGACTTTCCAATACCTTTTACACAATTCCCTGAATCAAATCTCTGCTTAAAATATCTTGAGATGTTTCCGATTGCCTAATTGAACATTGCCTGAAAAAAGGAAGGAAACCAAGAGGATGAGTGGGAAACATTACTACTGTGGCCAGAAGCCAGATGTCAAATAACATCCAGAAAAATTAGAAACACATGTAGATCAGACCTCAGGACAAGCAGAGATCTCAGATATACACCATACCCACAGAAACCTATGAATTCACAAAGTGTGGCCCAATCAGGACTGCACAATTCAATTACCATTTAATAATCCAGCAATTTCCTATGGTCTTATAAGACCAACAGTCCGTGGGGATGCTTTACAAATTAGAAGTTTTCTAGAAAATAAATTGGAGAAATGATCAAATTGATTTCTGTTTCTTACTCCTTTTCAAAGTATGTTGGTGAATTAAAGGTTCTGAAAGATGATCTTGAAGGAATAAATCTGTTTACCTTCATTTAATTCAAATGTTTCTCATATATGTATATGATATGAGTATGTAAATCTCATGCTCTGCTTTTATCTCTATCTCTGTTTCTTTTCTCATAACACCTAGTAACATCCCATTTAACACCCCTCGAAACAAGTATTCTGCTGAATGCACTTTGGGAAACTCTACTGTGAGGGAAGCTGCCCATCTGGTCCGTCTATTCTGGACTCTCAAATCTCAACTGCAGTTGGCAGTGCAGCACACTTTGACCAGATATCTATATATAAAAATGTTCCAAAAACTTTGAAGGCAACAAAAAGATTAGTGGAAATGATTAAACCAACATTGTAAAACAAATAATTTTCCATTTAATAGCTGTTCTCATTCTATATATACATGTGCAGATTTACATGCACGCGTACATACACAAACGACAAACTCCACAGGGCAAGCAATCACTTCCGGTGTTATCAACCTCTTCTGTGAAATCATTAATGAAACAGTTGCCTAATGAATGACTGAATAAATAAATGACCTAGAAATCAAGGAAGTTCTTGACCTAACCAGATAGACTGTTTGTTAATTCATACTTTACTGAACTTTTTTACTCAGTTCATCGTTTTGACTCAATAAACACCTAACTGTGTCCTTCCTATGTACGAGATCCAGCAACATTTTAGGAATATAAATATAAATAGGACAGAGCCCCTGTCCTCAAGGAGTACAGGCTCAGGAAGTAGGAAAGACAAACACATAAAGAAATGACTCTGAAAGTAGTGTGCTTAGGGAACAGCATTTTGTACAGTGGCAGGTAACAATGGTAACAGCAAAACCAGATGCCTAACACATCTTTACGTGTAAGTTTGTGTGTGTGTGTGTGTATAGAAGTGTGAAAGAAGAGAGAGCGAGAGGCGGAGGGTGTAAGTGCAAGTAGGAGCATGGGAGTAAGGGAAGGCTCTCTTGCCATGTTTTTTTGTAGTGGCAAAAGGAAAACCAGGTAGGAGCAGGAAAATCATCTCAGGGAGCTGCTATGTTCACTTACCATATTGAAATAGAAACTAGGAAGTTACAATAAGAATAAAGCCTGAGGGTTATACAAAGGTGACTCTGAGTTATGAAAAAGGGCACACTTCCTGTGCAATCCTCACCTTTAATAAAGACACAGTTTAATTCAAAGATATGAATACTTTATGAAAGAATTTCAGATCCCTACTACCTGCCTCCACCCCACTCAAGACACACCAGGTAAGCCCTGACTTACATCTCGTGCTTCTGGCTGAACACGAGTGTCACACTCAGGACTCCCAGATAAGAGCAGAGCACTAAAAGGATGAGGATCCCATGAGAAGGAAAGAAGAGCAGCACATAAATTATTCTCTGAGAGCCATAGCCTTCCTTCTTGTAAAGCTTCCCCCTTTCTTTACCCCTAGACCCCAGCCAGGTAGTTCAGATATTTCTGGCGTCATCTGACAATTCCCTCGCATTTCTTGCTCATGCAGCAGGAGGCGTTTCCTATTCTACTTAATGAATCCAAAAGGAAAGTAAGATGTTCATAAAAACTCATTTTAACAGACAATTTAATATGCATATGAATATGAATATTAAATAGTGCAGTAAGTAAACACTGGCAAAAGTTCTCATCAGTGGATAAAGGTTTCTTAAATCCTTATCACTAGAAACTAGCAGTCCTGATCTGTAGAATCATGTCTCCACAAACTGATTTGTCTCCAGGGGAGCAGAGGCAGGTGCTCAAAAGTTTCGCTTGTATGTCTATTACCAGTGTAACGTCTCAGATATCAAACCTCTTGCAGACAAAGATCACAGGCATATGATGAATAAATAAACAGATTTCATAAAAGTAACCCAACAAGACATTTGTTGACCATGGCGACCTTCACTAATAGCAACTGAACGAGTCTTGTCAAGTGAAGAATTGCTCAAAAAGGAAACAATTATGTATAATATGGCACCTATAAAAATGTCAGTAATTAACCATAAGCAGCCAGGAGTATGGGTTGTGATTTGTAGTATGTAAAGTACAAATGTAAATTCTATGTAAATTTGGGAAGAGGTTTTAGGGATTACCTAATTCAACTTCTTTTTTATTTGACATATGTACTGCTGAAGGCCAGAGAGATGAGTCCTCTGCTGAAGGTCATTGGCAGTATACAAATTAGAACTCATGTTTGAGTCTCTTTATGGATTATAATGGGCTGCCTTATATATTCTTCAGAGGTGTCTTACTGTTGATATGACATATCACTTCTCAGTACAAAGCAACAATCAGACACTCTAATCCCACTTCTCTTTTACACAGATATTACCATTTCAATGTGTGGCTTCTCATTTTGCTGAGAGGTTTTTCTTCCTCACCCACCCCCTCCTTAAATCAGGCAAAGAGACAAGTAACTGACTTCGGTTTCAAAAATGTAACCCGCAAGTGCATAATTCTTCCTGTCAGATTTCCTTTTCTGTAAGTTGGTGAGTTTATTGTGGTAGCACTCAAAAGGCTGAGCCTGAAAAGTTCTATAACATATGGCATACATTTAACATGGCTTGTGAATTAAAAATAACAGCCTGCCATCTGCCTCTGCAAGTTGATTTTATCAAAGTCTAAATGAGAAGCTCAGAGACGTGAATGTTGTCAATTAAAATAAGAAATACTCAAGTTCAATACAGAGTGACCAGTCCATGCTTTTTTTTTCTTCCGCACTGGACTAAAGTTACCCATCCCCTTCACTCCTGCCAATTGAAAGAGCTGCCTAATTTTCAATCTACAGAACTATTTGTAACCATACATCTAATTTCTTTCCTATCTTCCCCAAAAAAACTTTGTCACAAATTTAGCTTCCAAAGTTACCTTCCTCTAGGAATATGTTATGTGTATTTCTTTTTGAGGTTAGTAGACTCCTAAACAATTGATTACAGTTTATAAAATCTTTTCTCTGTGTAATATTAAAGTTATTTTCTTCTAAACTTGACAGCCAATTAAATAATAGATGTCAGAGGGAGGGGTTTGATGATTTTTTCATCATCATACATTCTCACATCCTGTAGAAATTTCTGGAAATGATCTAAAATGCTGAAGTGTGACTCGGAAGCCCACACATCAATTTAGTCGGATTAGCATTTATCAAGCAACTATATCAGAGACATCCCTGGAGAGGCGATGGTCATGTGAAGGGTTTAAGGCAATTGCTGCTTTCAGAAAGCTGGTGCCAATAGTTGAGGAGATAAGATTTATGCCTAAGAAATGATTTGAGATGAAGCCCATCTTTGTATAGCCAAGTGCTTACCTGAGTATACTGACAATAAATACAATAATAGTTCTGAGAAAGGAGAGTTCCCTTTCTGAGTCCCTGTCATTTTTAGTCTAAGGGCAGGAGGCTTAACCTGTTTATTTTCCAATTTTATTACTGCATAAATATTTTGTGTGCAGAACAATAAAAAAAATGATCATATAAAGTGCTAAATTTGTAAGCATTTTACAAAAGCCAGAGGGGATAACCATAGAGAATATAAAGCATGCTTATTAAGTAATCTACGTAAAGCGTCCAAGTCCACAAGAGTATCTTGATTGAAATTTGTCTAGGAAAGCTTAATAGGAACACAAAATTTCTTGACTAAGATTAAAAAACAAGTAATTCAAAGTACAGTACAGAAATTTCATGAATATCAACACTGAGGAGTAAATTTTGCAAAGGACAACTGGATGTGTTCTAAACATGAAGATCTGGGCTATCTGATCATGCAGGTGTCATGTGGCACAAATCTAGGGGGAGCACTTCATGTGGATGACAGTATGTACATTGTATTAATTTCCCAAGGCTGCTACAACAAATTACCAAAAATGTGGTGGCTTATCACACAGAAATTTATTCTCTCTCAGTTACGGAAGTCAGAAGTCCAAAATCAAGGTATAAGTAGAGTAATGCTTCCTGGGAAGGCTCTAGGGAAAAATTCTTCCTTGCCTCTTCCAGCTTCTGGTAGCGGGCATTTTGGCTCCTCACTCCAAGCCTCCTGGCTGTGGCAGTGTAACTCAATCTCTGCCTCCATCGACACATTGCCTTTGTCCCGGTGTGTGTCAAATCTCTGTCTCCTCTCTTATAAGGAAAACAACCACTGGATTCTGGTCCATTCCTAAATCCGGAATGAAATCAACTCTGGATCCTTAATTTAATTATATCTGCAACAGCCCTATGTCCCAAATAAAGTCATAGTCACAGGTACTTAAATAAGACATGGACATATCTTTTGAGGGATACAATACAAGCTACTGTAAGTGTGTAAGTGTCATTTGTTTCCAAATTACGGATTCTAGAAATTTGTACTAGGCAGTGGGAATCTTATTCACCAAAACTTTTTCTCTAGAACTTTCAGTAAGTGTATCTGGTTGACTATATTCCTCTCTCTCTCTGTACCAAATCACCCACATTATATATATAATATATTATATATACAAATTTATAAATTTATATATAAATATATACATATATTTTATATATAATATATACATATTTATATACAAAATATACTTATATACATACACAAAATATATTATATACATATATACAAAATATATACATATACAAACTATATTATATACATATATGTATATATTTTATATAAAATATATGTATATATTTAAACTATATTTTAATATAAAACATATATAGTATATAACCTGTATATATTCATATGTGTGGATGCATACTTGTTTCCTGAGTCAGATTTTCTAATAAGCAGCAATGCACTCAGTACAGCGCCTCTACAGAATCATAGTTCAAAAGGAGTTTTAAAATGTAATCCAGCACTTAGGAACAACTAGTGTGAGTTGTTTCTACTCCTTTTAGTGTTTAAAGTTGAACATCCCTTTGATTATAAATCTGCTTCCAACTCTCGTTATAGGGGTCTGAAGAAACTGGCAATCACTGATATCAAGTAGAAGAAACATCTAAATGTTAAGAATAATAATGCTCATTAAGTACCCCCACAAAATCCGGAAAAACATTCAATGATTCCTATCTTATTCCTTCAAGGATAATAAATGTTTACCTAATCAAGGTAAGGATTTTGGAAGAATGCATGTTTAAAATCCCATTAATGGCAATCCAAGAGAAGAGTCCAAATGACGAACTGTGTACATTTTAAAGTGAAAATTCACACCACAGGAATGCCCACATATCAAATAAATCAATGTAAGCAATCAATCATCTTAATGAAAGCCTATGGTTAGCAGGTATAAATGCCACTGTGATCTCTCACACTTAGAAGAAGAAAACTCTGATTGTGGGTATAAATAATTCACTGTGGTTACATATAAATCAACCTCAATAGCAAGAACTAAAAGGAAACATAATTGAACTTCGTTAAACATCTACAGTCTCCTCATTTATCTTTCAAAAATAGAGCACCCAGTGTTGTGGCTCATGCCTGTAATCCCAGCACTTCGGGAGGGAGGCCGAGGTGAGCAGGTTACCTGAGGTCAGGAGTTCAAGACCAGCCTGGCCAACATTGCAAAACCTGATCTCTACTAAAAGTACAAAAATTAGCCGGACATGGTGGTGCACACCTGTAATCCTAGCTACTCGGGAGGCTGAAGCAGGAGAATTGCTTGAATCCGGGAGGTAGAGACTGCAGTGAGCCAAGACTGTGGCACTGAGCTCTAGCTTGGGCAACAGAGCAAGACTCTGTCTCAAAAAAAAAAAAAAAAAAAAAATAGAGGAGGGCTAGAAGGATTTTATGGCCAGTAATTAGATACTTTTCCTCTAAAAACCCATCGATGGCTGTTTCAAACAAAACACTGCCCTCTATTTGAATCACTGAAGTTAAAGGGAAAGGGAAATTAGAATGTAAGCATGGCAAAATGGTTCTTGAGATAGCCAAGTGTCCAAGTTTGAGCCCAAATTCTAAATCTTTCACATCTAATAGGACAATAATGTATTGAGTGGTTAAGAAGGAATTATCAGTTGCATGAATTGCACGACTTCTACTAACTCTGATGGGTCGTATCTAATACTTCTATTGATGTAGACATTGGGTTATGGCTAGGGCTACACTGGACTAACAGTGTGATCTTCATTACGTAAGTGTTCACCTCTTTACTTGGGATAAGTGTGAAATATCATTATCAAATTTAGTTGGGATTGTGATCATCAATAAACTCTTTCAGTTACCCTAAATCTTCCGTTTTGGAAAACTTACTACAAATACCAGGGCAATACCAGGCAAAAATTAAAATTTCAGCTGGTGAATGATACCTGAGGTTTTCTAGTTTTTCAGCAATGCTACCTGGTGAGTTCACCCACACACACAAAAAAAAATCAGGAGATTTACCCATAAGCCCCTACATATGTGGAAGATTCACATGGAATTGACAAAATCATTTTAGCAGCGCATTAAAATTTAAGCAATCAACCTGGCTGAAGAGTGGGGGGATCTATCACACTCTAGTTTGATGCTATGCTGATGAAACAAATCATAAACAAATAACTTTTATTTTTATCCAGTTACCTCAGATGTGTTATCTCACTCACCTAACAAGAACTTCTACTTTAAAAATGAATTTTTTACCTTTGGTTTCTAGTGCTCCATCCATTCATATATTTTTATGTCATTTGAATAACTTTAGGTAAGGTAAAAAACACGGATTGAAACATGAAAGGAATTTGTGCTGCATCTATTTAAGTGTGGCATTAACACTTAAATACAGAAATATATTCTATAAATCTACCCTCTGCATTTCCAAGACTATTTTTTGCCTCTTCAATCTCAGTCCACAGACTTTCCATTTATTCCAAGAATAATGAAACTGTCAACCAATTACCTTCTGTTAATGGATATTCAATTACTTACATAAAGAGCCAAAATAAGCACCAGTTACTACAAAACACTTGTGTGTAATTCAAATCAGAGACAGAGGGACTCTAAAAGTCTCTTAATACGGCAGGGGCAGGAAGTGCTACACAGACTGAAGGCGCCCCATAAAAATCAGAGGGGAGGCAAAGAAGATGCAACCAGAAAGGAAAGAGTAAGATTTCAAAAAGCAGTTTTCATTGAGAAAGCTAAGCTGACACATACATGAAGATTACAGTTGGCTGCTTTGAGCCCTCCATTTCTCTTGGGAATACTTCACTTGGCCCAATACTCCCTAAGGGTTGGTCCTTGAGAAGTAAAATGCCTCAAGGGATGTCTCGAGGCATGAAAGTGATTGTTCTTCCCCATTGAGCCTTCTGGCTCCAAAATTGGCAACAGTTCAAAATGCTTTTTTACGCAGTCATAATCTCAGCTAGATAAATTTTGTCCAGATAAGAAAAGACACAACAAATGACACAAAAACTTTGCATAGGAGTTAGAAGGCCATGTCAGTTGCAAACAAAAAATTAAGGTTGTAGGTTCAGCTTAAGCAAGAGTAACTGAAGATGGCAATCACAGAAATGAAGTCATCAGACCTGAACCTGTTAGCAGTGGAAGAGATCCGAGTTACCCTGAGTTATAGGCAGCGAATCTGTACATGACTGCAGCATCTTCAGCCCTTGCCTACTCAGAAGAAAGAATTTGACTGAGGGGCGTAAAGCGGAAAAAGAGACCCAGGCAAGTTCCAGAGCAGGAATGGGAAGTTCATTATAAAGGCCTTAGAACAGGAAAGAAAGGAAAGATCTCTTGGAAGAGACCCAAGTGGGCACCTGAATGTCAAAGAGAGAAAAAGACATCTTATTACCTTGGACTTTATAGGCTCACCTCTTTCCCATGATTCTTTCCTTAGGGTGGGATTTCCTCAAACACGGTGCCCTCCTTACCCTGGGAAACTGAGCACAGGCAGTGTGTTTACGGAGTTATACACACGCACATCTGAGGCTCTTTTCTTTTCTGGAAGATCATACTTCACCATTTTTGTCTCTTAACGTGCATGCCCAGGAAGTTGCTTCTGCCTGGGGCCTACATTCAATTAACATTTTGATGTGGACCATCAGGAAATGGCCTCTCCCTGGCAACAGCTGCCAATTTATCACTTTTAGAGAGGCAAATGTGATCATTGCCAAACCATCACTGAACATTTCTAGTGAGTAGGGTGAAGACCCCTCTCCTGCCCCGCTCATGCCTAACTACCTATAACAACCCCAGTGAGGACAAACAGTTTTTAAAGAGCCACAAAAGTAAGAAGTGGTTTAAGTCTTACGGATCTTTTGAAATTAACCATCAACCAAAAAAATAAAATAAAATAAAATGATGGCCCAAAACAATGCTAAAACTAGAAAAGGTGTTTGCAAGTAATTCCTGATATATAATACTTCAATAAATACAAATTTGGCTTTGCAGGCCATACAATCTCTGTTGCAACAACTTTGTTTTTATAGCAATATATACAGGAATAATTATGGTCATGTTCCAGTAAAAAAAAAAAAAAAAAAAAAAAAACCTTTATTCACCAAAATAGAATGTGGACCAGATTTACCACATTTTAGTTTACCACAGCTACAGCTATAGTTTTACCACAGCTATAGTTTACCAACACTTGAACTAGAATGTAAACTTACTTTTTTGTGTATATCTGTTCTCTAATAATTAAGTACATTGGGTTTTTGTTTTCTTAAAATTATAAGCTTTATCAAATAAAAGACTATATTTTGCCTTTTATTATCAATATTATAAGTAATTATTATAATTACTGTATCTAAAGCATAGTTCAACTCTTTATTCATTAAAAGCACTCTATAAATATTTTATTTTACTTTAATTTCCCATCAGTAAAATATTACCATTTTTAACTTCTAGTGACTTTCTTCATTAATTGAGTCTTGCAGCCAAAGATTTAATATGATATTAATTTTGAAGTGGGGAGAGGGACTTTATCCCCAGATGAAATACAGTAGCTTTTGGCAAACCAATATGTACATTAAAAATATTTTTTAAATCTGTATTAAAAATAAAAATAAAACCTGTTTTTAAGCATCAGATAGCTGTCCAGGATGCCAGTACCAAAGGGGCAGACATTTCAAAGAGAAGGAAATAACAGAGAGGTGAGCTGATATGTCCTATGAGCTACTTTTCTGCTCAAGGCATTTTTGTATTTTTGGTACAGATGAGAGGCTGAAAATCTGGGAAGGAAGACATTGCTAAGAGGCAGAAAAGCCAGAAGAGCTTTTGAAATTCTCATGGGCTGAGGAGATAAAGTTCAGGTCTTTCAGGCAGCTAGGATGTAAGGAGCAAAAAAATTTTTAAAAGAAGGTGGTGCAGTGAATTGAGCCTAGCATTCAATAGTGTTTCACTTGAGTATTTCTTGAACTTTTCAACTGCGTAAGGAAAGAAGCTAAGAAGCCAAATGGAAACGCTCTGAAAAGCAGATACTTTTCAGCAGTCTCATCGTGATGAGAAAAAGAAAACTAGAGTTGAAAATAGAAACAATATTAAACATGCCAGTCCCAAAGTTTAGAATTCAAGAAGAAGAGACAATGCAGAAGGAGAGACAATGCAGAGGTAGATCAAAGCGTATAAGGACTATAACTTGGTCTCTACTCAGCTCAATTTCTGAATGAAATACGTTGATGTGGCCTCATTCAAGCTCTCTATGATAGGACAGGGTGAATGCTCTGCAGTAGAAAAATCATCATCTAGAACTTCTATAATTTTATTTAAGATATCTAGTAATAAATTAAAAGCAACTAGGCATGTCACAACAAAGGCCCAAGAGAAAAACTAGACAATAGAAACAGACCCATATACAATTCAAATATTAGAGTTAACAAACATGGACCTTAAATGTGATTAATATGTCTAAGAACATAAACAACAAAATGCAAAAATTAGAAACAACTATAAACTATACAAAGCAATCAAAGATAAATCCAGTAACTGAATTTAACAAATAAACAGTGGGATTAATACAGAAGGGATACATCAGGAAACAATGTTTTTAATACAGAAGATGGAATAATAGAAAATAATCTGGGTAAAGCATAGAGAACAAAAGATATAGAAAATATCTAAAAAGAATATAAATTACATAAGGAATAGGGTGAAATGGTCTAAGATACATTTAATTGCAAATACAGAATATGAGGAGAGAAAATAAGAGACAGAAGCAATACTTGAAGAAATAATGAACAAGAATAATACGGATTTATAGGAGAATCAGAGCACAGATTTGAAAAACAAAATTCTAAGCAGGATAAAGGAAAAGAAAATCACAACTCTGAACGACATAATAAAACTCCTAAAGATAAGAAAAAATGTTGCCAAAGTAAAAAGACACATTACATCAAAGAAAAAATAGTAATAAAAGTGACAGCTGACCTCTCAACAAAAACAGTGGAAACAGAACATAAGTGAATGGTGCACTTCAAATGTTGAGAGAAAATAACTGCAAGCCTAGAGTTCTGCACTCTGCAAAAATACCATTTGGATGTGGAGTGAGTTAAAAAAATTGTGTGATGTACAACAAGGAAGCAAATAGTAAGATATTTGATATAATCATATCTAAATTGTATTTGTATAATTATTCTTATAAATTAGACACTCCAATTAGAAGATTTAGGTTGTAAGACAGAGGTAGAAAGCAAAACTTAATTATTTGCAGTTTAAAATAGACAAACCTTAAATATATGACCACAGAAAAATTGAAACACTGGAAAAATATGCCACGTAAACACTTCACAAGAGAAAGTTGGTATAACTGTACTAACACGGGTTAAAGTTGACTTTAATGCAAGAACCATTACTAGAGAAAGATAAATTTTTTTCATAATAAAAAGGTCAACTTTGAAGAAGATTTAAAAATGCTAAATTTCTTGAGGAATATAATTAATAATAATGTACACTGAAAATTTGATAAGAGAAATTTTAGATGCTCTTAACACACACGCACGCACACACATAAAAGTCAACCAAAGAAAGTGTTGGATTTATAAATTTGTTTGACTATAGTAATTGTTTTACTGTGTATATGTGTATAGCAAAACATCATGTTCTACAGTGTAAATATATACAATGAAATAAATTTTAAAATGCTAAATTTATATGCATGAAAAATATAGCTACAAACATAAAGCAAAAAACTGACAGAACTAGAAGGAGAAATAGACAAACAGAGTCATAGTAAAAAGCTTCAATTCATCTTTCTTGGTAACCGATAAACCAAGTTGACATGAAATCAGTCAGTATATAAACTCAGCTAATTGACATCTGTGGACACACATGAAGCACTTCACACAACTGCAGATTTCTTTTCATGAAGCAAATTGAACAACATGTTGGGCCATAAAACAAGTCTAATCAAATTACAAAAGATTCGAATCATGTATATTATATTCTCTGACCACAGTGAAATTAAGCTTGAAATAAATAAAAAGATGACAAGAAAACCCACATATTTAAAAATAAAGCAATACACTTCTAAATAATCTACAGGTCAAAGAAAAACTTGCAACAAAAGTTAGAAAACATTTTTAACTGAATGAAAATGAAAAGTATAACATATGAAAATCTGTTGAATACAGCAAAAGAAAGTCCCAGAAGGGAGTTTAGAATGTTAAATCCATATATAGAAAAGCTAAAAATAAATTATATAAATAGCAGTCTCCAACACTAGGAAAATAACTAAATTAAACCCAAATAAAGTTGAAGGAATACATTAATGATAAGAGTAAAAATTAATGAAATAGAAAACGAAGTTGTAATTAAGAAAAATGAATGAAGCCAAAAATTAGCTCTCTAAAAAGACTAACAAAATTGATAAATCTCTAGCAGACTGGTAAGAAAAAAAGGCAAAAGTTACTGATATCATAAATGAATGAACCTACAGATGTTTGCAGCAATAAATTCTTCTAAATAGAGAAAATAGAAAAAACTTTCAATCTTATAGAATTCTTCTAGCAAAGAAAAAAATAGTGGTCACTTCCCAGCTCAGTCTACTCATTCTATGAAGCTAATCTTTAAAATAAATAAATAAATAAATAAATAAAATAAAACCTGATAAGGACATAGTAACAATAGATAATTATAGGCACCTTTTAAAAATAAATACAAGTGGCTGGGCCCAGTGGCTCACACCTGGAATTCCAGCACTTTGGGAGGCTGAGGCAGGTGGATCACCTGAGGTCAGGAGTACCAGACCAGCCTGACCAATATGGTGAAACTCGTCTCTACTAAAAATAGAAAAATTAGCGGAAAGTGGTGGCGGGCACCTGTAATCCCAGCTCCTGGGGAGGCTGAGACAGGAGAATCGCTTGAACCCCGTAGGTGGAGGTTGCAGTGAGCAAAGATAGCACCATTGCACTCCAGCCTGGGCAACAAGTGTGAAACTCTGTCACACACAAAAAAAAAAAGAAGAAGAAGAAGAAACCAATGTATTTCATAAATCAATATGCAAAATGAATTTTGGATATCACAATAAGTGCAAAAAACAATATGTGATAAAATCAATACCCATTCATAATTTAAAACTTAGTGGAGTAAAAATAAAAAGGAGATTCTTATTTATTTTAAAAGTTTTATGACTAATGTAAACGTTATACATAAAGGAATATTAAAATATTCCCCAAGATTAGGAAAGAGGCAAGGACAGCCTCCATTACTGCTTTTCATCAACGTTTTACTGCAGAAGGTCCTTAACCTGCATTCCACTGAGATTCAGATGTGATGGCTGGAGCTCTGGAAGCTATTTTAGGCAAAGGCACACTGTAATAATAGCAGAGCCAACACACTGAGGTCACTGAACTGCACAACTCAAGGGACTTGTTTTCCATAAGAAACATTAAATGTCTATCTCATTTAAGCCATTGGTACTTGGGGTTTCCTATTATTTGTGGCAACTCATTTTCCTAGCTGATGCATCACCTGTTTGTGAAAATACAGTTCTGGGCCGGGCGTGGTGGCTCAAGCCTGTAATCCCAGCACTTTGGGAGGCCGAGACGGGCGGATCACGAGGTCAGGAGATCGAGACCATCCTGGCTAACATGGTGAAACCCCGTCTCTACTAAAAAAAAAAATACAAAAAACTAGCCGGGCGAGGTGGCGGGCGCTTGTAGTCCCAGCTACTCGGGAGGCTGAGGCAGGAGAATGGCACAAACCCGGGAGGCGGAGCTTGCAGTGAGCTGAGATCCGGCCACTGCACTCCAGCCTGGGCTACAGAGCAAAGACTCCGTCTCAAAAAAAAAAAAAAAAAAAAAAAAAGAAAATACAGTTCTGAACTTCCAGGGCCAAAGCTTTAAAAGAATGTTCTCTAACCAAGGTTTGTTGGCAGCACAAGTTGCTTATTACATGTTTTTTTGTTTGTTTGTTTGTTTGTTTATAATACTAAACCCCACAGAAGAGATAGGAAATTTGTCCCATAGATTTTTTCCTAAATATTAAGCCACCAGGTTAAGATAATCAAGAGTAGAACTAAAATTATTTCACTTACATGAATGTATCTATCTTTAAAAGTTTTCCCTCAGAAGCAATCCTCTTTTTTTTTTTTTTTTTTCAGAGGCTCCAGATGGGACCCTTCCCTGGCATTCAAGTCCCATGAGAGATTAGCTCTGCCACAGGGTATGTAAAATAAATAAAGGTTAAAAGATCATAAAAATGAGACCATATGTCCAAACATACTGCATACGTGTTGGCAGGAAGAATATAAGTGTTAAGACAGATCATTTTCTGCTTGCCAGGAAATTATATAAAAATCGGAATAAAATAACTCTTATCATTTTAGTTGGGCAGCTTGACAGCAGTTCCCCCTAAACCTTAAAAAGCAAGTTTGGCCAATACATCAAAATACCTTCTTATTCCTACATGTAACCTTTTACACCCCAATGGCCAGAAACAGAAAGTCCAAAACTTTGAAAACAAAAAACTTATATTTGTTTACAAGCATAGATTCTAAAATCCCCAAAAATATGTAAAATAACTTTTTTTCTTTGATCCTGATGAGCCATTTTTCTAAAATAATACTTGGTCACTGTGGAGCGTGATCTAAGGATTCTATCAGATTTAAAAATCTGCTTCCATGGCTCTTACTGCCTCATGACTTGGGGCTGTTCTTTCCCATTGTGTGGTGTACCCCAATATTCCAGGTCAAATGGGCCAAAATAGAACTTAACCAACAAGTTCATCCTAATAGAAGATGAGTTTACCTAAACTTCTTAAGCCTTCCTAACCCAAGGCATTAGCAGTGGAACTATAAGTGAGAAAAGGTGTAATTCTCAAGGATTTTTAGTAAAAGAAAGAGGAGTCAACAAATGACTAGACCAAGATTTGGGAGATAATGTCACTTTGTGGTCTTATGTTTCAATGAGTAAAGGGCCAAAGAATAAATTACTTTTTAAAATAGGTGTGTGTACAGCCAGACTTCTCAATCGGGCAACAGTGTTTCTAAGGAAGTAATTTATTTTCAGTAATAACTGATAGAGGATCAAACAAGAGGAAATTGGCATAATATCAAGAGAATTATCAACGTGGCCTTGAAGCTCAACAACTCACCCTTCTGACACTCTAGTCATCCTAAGAGTGGCACTTAGATGACAGACAAAAGACACTATGGATCAATCTTGACATTCCCATGATGTCTTTCTTGGGAGACATAAGACTGATTTGAAAGGAGAACCACCTCTTTAATAAAAACCCAGTCTTCTAAGAAAGCCGAATATTCTAAGCAAAAAATAAAACAATTTAAAATTAAGACTAGCCCCTTTAAAAACCAAAAGTTATTAGATAAATCTCTTCTTGAACCTCTAGTTCATTCTCTAGAGATAATTACTATTAACAAATTCTATTTCTAAACATTCCGATAGTTACCAATGTAACTATATCTTGACAGAGCCACTTTGAATAGTATGAATTGACAGTCCTTTATTTTTATTTTTTTTTTCCTTAGGTTTTTGGGGAACATGTGCTATTTGGTTACATGAGTAAGTTCTTTAGTGGCGATTTCTGAGATTTTGGTGCACCCTCACCTGAGCAGTATACACTGAACTCAATTTGTAGCCTTTTATCCCTCACCCCCCTCCCAGTCTTTCCCTCCAGTTCCCAAAGACCATTGTATCATTCTTACGCCTTTGCATCCTCATAGCCTAGCTACCACTTATGAGTGAGAACATATGATGTTTGGTTTTCCATTCCTGAGTTACTTCACTTAGAATAATAGTCTCCAGTTCCATTCAGGTTGCTGTGTATGCCATTAATCCATTTCTTTTTATGGCTGAGTAGTATTCCATCATATATATAGACACATATATATGTCCCATCATATATATAGACACATATATATGTACCATCATATATATATTCCATCATATATATACACATATATCACAATTTATTCATCCACTTGTTGATTGATGGGCATTTGGGCTGGCTCCACATATCTGCAATTGCGAATTGTGCTGCTATAAACATGCGTGTGCAAGTTGACAGTCCTTTAAAAGATAAAACACTTAGTATATATACATCACTCCTCCACTTCTTCCTCTAATCCTCCATTGTTTGTTTATAATTGTAATTGTTTGTTTATATCTTAAAGCAATACATTTAGACTTCCATTACTTGATTAAGTTTAGGAAAAATCTACTGGCCCCTTACTTAGAAAAATAAGTATTGTGTAACACCATTAAACTTCTTCCACCAGTCTTCCTTTTCTCCAAAACTGTTACTTATAATATTATTTTTAAGTTGTCAAGATTCATGTTTATACTCTCTCCTATAACAATAATTATCTTTCTATTCTGTGTATTATAAATCTTAAAATTAAAAACTGACAATTTATAATATTATGACTATATGAGTTTTTCAAATGTATACGTACACTTAAACATAAATATAATAAATCTATGATAATTATATAAAAGCTAAAATAATTGAAATAATGTGGCAATGTAATGGAACTCAAGATATACATCAATGGAACAGAAGTGAAAGTCAAGAAATATGCCTAATATTTTAAACATATTTGAAATATAATTAAACATATATATATATGCTTAAGTATAGTAGAATATAAAATGGCACAACTTCAAAACTATAAGAAAAATGAAGATTGTATTATACACATGATTTTTGAACAACCAGCTAACCATTTTAAACAGTACAGTAAATTACATTCCTACATCATACTGTATAGTAAACTAAAATCCAGATAGGTTAGAGACATAAACATGAAAAATAACAGTGTAAAATTACTTAAAAATACACAAACATAGATACATTTCAACCATATTATTATAGTCACTAAGAATTGCTAGTTGTATAACAATGCATATGGTGTTCTATTTACATAAATTTAAAATACTTAAAATATATAGTACCACTTTACTACATGGACAAGAAAAATACACATAAATTTCTGTGAGGTGATGTTAGGTTGGGGAGCATCAACCTATGTATAATAAAAGACAAGCATCAAAAAGTGCCAAGAGGGATTCAATTCTAACCATAGTTCTTAAAGTTAAGACATCCTAAACAAATTTGGTAGAACATTAAATTAAGATTTGACCAAATGGAGTAGTGGCTACACAGGTCTCATTATAATTTCTAGACTTCTCTTAACATGTGTAATAGTTCAAATAAAAAATACTCTAAGAAAATATGATAATAAAAAATTTTGTGTTAAGTTTTCCAATGTATCCATTAGTACTCTAATTACTTTGCCTGCATTTTGTCACTTTCTGTCATTAAGGTAGAAGCTGTAATCATGCACAGATTTATACACGAAGAAATTACAGAAGAGATAGATTAAGTAACTTGCTCAAGTGTAAACAATCTCTTGATGGCCTCTGATGCCAGAAGATGCATTATAAAACACTCCCTTAAATGGCCTTTGTATGAAACGTGCAGGGAAAGCTTTTCTAGATATGACACAAAACTCGAAAGCTGTGAATGAAAGATTGATATATTTTGACTGTGTAGAAATTTGAATTTCTGTATGTCAAAATTACTGCAAACAAATGATTAAAGGAAAAGATTATCCTTTTTAAAAAAAAAATCAGCTTTAGTGAGGTATAAACTACATACTTTCAAATGCTCCAATTTTAAGTGTGTGTAGTCCAGTGGGTTTTGTCAAGCTATGAATATTGCAACCACAATTATATTCTAGACTTAGTTCCATCCTCCAAATTGTTCCCTTATGCCCATTACCAGTTAATCATCTCCCCATCCTGGTGTCATTCCTCGACCCTGGTCCCAAGCAACTACTAATCTGCTTTTTGATACCATAAATCAGATGAATCTTTTTTAGATGTTCATATATGGAATCACATAGTATATACTCTCTTATGCCTGGTTTCTGAAATTTTGAGATTCATCCATGTTGCATTTATCAGTAGTTAATTTCTTTTTACTGCAGATAATATTTTACCACTATATCATATTTTGTTTATCCATTTACCTAATGATGGACATTAGGGTTGTTTGAAGTTTTCAGAAATTGTAAGTAAAACTTAGAAACATTCCCGTATAAGTCTTTGTGTGGACATATATTTTTATTTATTTTAGGTAAATATCTGGGGAGAAGAATGGCTAGGTCATATGTTAGGAATATGATCAATTTTATGAGAAATAGCCAAACTATTTAAGTTACTGTACAACTGGACATTTTCATCACCAATATATGAGAGTTCTAGTTATTATACAAACTAGCCAAAACTTGGTATTGCTAGTCTTTCTAATTTTAGTCAGGTTAATGTATAGGTACTAATATCTCATTGCCTTGTCATTTTATTTTGCATCATTTTGGTAGCTAATAATGTTGAACATAACTTCATGTACTTATTGTCCATTAGTATATTTCTTTTGCGAAGTGCCTGTTTTAAGATGTTTGATAATTTTTCTACTGAGTGATTTCTCTTCTTGTTATTGAGTGGCAAGAGTTCCCTATACAGTCTGGATATAACACCTTTGTCAGTACATGTATAGTGAATATACTCTCATGGTCTAGGGCTTGCGTTTTCATTTTCTTAACGATGTCTTTCAAAGGACAGAAGTTTTGTTGTTGTTTTTCTTTGAGATGAAGTCTTGCTCTGTCATCCAGGCTAGAGTACAGTGGTGTGATCTGGCCTCACTGCAACCTCCACCTCCCAGGTTCAAGCAATTATCCTGCCTTAGACTCCCAAGTAGCTGCAATTACAGGCACCTGCCACCATGCCCGGCTAATTTTTGTATTTTTAGTAGAAACGGGGTTTCACCATGTTGGCCAGGCTGGTCTCAAACTCCTGACCTCAGGTGATCCGCCTGCCTCAGGCTCCCAAAGTTCCGCGATTACAGGCGTGAGCCACTGCAGCCGGCCCAGAAGTTTTTAATTGTGATGAATTTCAATCAACTTTTGTTTTAAATTTTAGAGTTCTCACAAGATATTTGTGTACCATAAAAGTGTACCTACCACTGAGTTGCAACTTGTTCTCTCCTATGTTATTCTCTAAAATTTTTATAGTTTGGGCTTTTAAGTTTAGATCTATTTTGAGTTCGTGTTTGTGGGTGACATAAGGTAAAAGTTTCCATTCTTTTTTCCCCCCACATGGATAACCAGTTTTTCCAGCACAAATTTTGAAAGGCTCTTCATTCCCCCGTTGAACTATCTTGGCATTTTGTTGAATATCACTTAGCCGTATATGTATGGGTCTATTTGTGGACTATATTCTGTTCCATTGATATATATGACTATTTGTATGCCATTACCACGCTGTATTGATACTGCAGCTTTACGGTAAGTCTTGAAAGCCAAATTTGCTGTTTTTCAAAATTCAGCGGGCTCGTCTGGATCCTTTGCTTTTACACATAAATTTTACAATTCATTTTACATTTGTTTTAAAAGCCGGTTGAGATTTTATTTAAGACTGATTGAATCTATAGATCAATTACGGCATATCAGCATTTAACAGTATGGAGCTTTCTGATCCATTAGCAAAACGTATCACTCTATTTACTTAAGCCTTCTTTAATTTTACTCAGTAATAATTTGTAGTTTTCACTGTATAGATATTGAACATACTCTGTTAAATTTATTCTCAGGAATTTTATATTTTACATCGTAAATTACATTTTTTGAATTTGATTTTCCACTTGTTTGTTGATATTATGCAACTTATTTTATTTTATTTTATTTTATTATTTATTTTTTTGAGACGGAGTTTCGCTCTTGTTGCCCCGGCTGGAGAGCAATGGTGCGATCTCGGCTCTTCACAACCTCCGCCTCTGGGTTCAAGCGATTCTCCTGCCGCAGCCTGCCGAGTAGCTGGGATTACAGGCATATATGTCACCACGCCCTGCTAATTTCGCATTTTTAGTAGAGACGGGGTTTCTCCATGTCGTTCAGGCTGGTCTCCAACTCCCGACCTCAGGTGATCCACCCACCTCGGCCTCCCAAAAGTGCCGGGATTACAGGCGTGAGCCACCGCGCCCGGCCTGCATTGATCCAGTGTCTATGAACCTGCATATTCACTTATTCGTTTCAGTAACTTTTGGAAGATTTCTTAGAATCATCGGGCTCTTCTAGCTCCTTTGCCTTTACACATAAATTTAAGAATTTAGAATTAGGTTAGAATTAGGTTTTTGGTAGAAAGTTTTGGAAAAGAGTGGGTATTCTCGTCTTGTTCCCAGTCTTGGGGAGAAAGTATTCAATATCTCACCCTTAAGTACAATGTTAACTGCTTTTATAGATGCCCTTAATAAAGTTGAGGACGCTCACTTCTAATATTGGTTTGCAGAGAGTTTTTATCATTATTGGGTGTTAAGTTTTGCCAGATGCTTTTCTTTCATCTCCTGGAGTAAATACATGGTTTTTATCCCTTCTTAATTATTATAATATGATAAATTAAATTTATTCTTGAATGTTAAAACAATCCTACATTCCTAGGACAAACCCTACCTAGTTATAATGTGTTAAGCAGTAAATAACCTTAAAAATATTTTAAAATGAGAA
Organism: Papio anubis; assembly: GCF_008728515.1. Taxonomy (NCBI): domain Eukaryota; kingdom Metazoa; phylum Chordata; class Mammalia; order Primates; family Cercopithecidae; genus Papio; species Papio anubis. The sequence continues at coordinate 23,015,320 of NC_044988.1, read as the reverse complement.
TAAAAATCTTTGTTTTATGTTTGCCCATTTATTTCTATGTATGATATTCTTCATTCCGTTATACAGACTCCAATTTCAATCTGGTGTCATTTAACATTTAATCTAGCTTGGCTACTAGCAATAAATCTGCCCAGCTCTCATTTTTCTGAAAAGTCTTTTTATTGCTATGGTTTTTAATAATAATTTCCCTGGATATAGAATTCTAGATTGACAAGTTTTTCTTTAACAGCTTTAAAATTGTCATTTTATATTCTGGAATTCAGAGTTTCTGAAAAAAAAAAAAAAATGCAGTCAATCTTTTGTTTGTTCCTCTGTACACAATGTTTTCGTTTTTGTTTTTTCCTGGACGATTTTCTTTTCATCATTGGCTCTTGACAATTTGATTTTGATGTGCCTTAGTATGTGTTTTCTTTTTATTTAGCATGCCTGAGATTTGTAGCGTTCTTAGATTTATTGTTTGTGTCAAATTTGAAATGTTTTTAAGCCATTATTTATTCAGGCATTGTTTTCTGCCTTTCTCTCTCTCTTTTCCCTAGGTCTGCATTTGCAACTGTGTGTTCCACATATTGTCCAGCAGGTTAATGAGTATTTGTCAATACTCATTAGCTGTCAAGTATTTTTAATCATTTTCTATATGCACTTTATTTAGCATAGAGTCTATTGCTATTTTCCCAAATATGTTGATATATCTTGTTCTGTAGTTTCTAACCTGTTGTTATTCTCATATGGTAAAATTGTCACTTCAAATTTTTTTGGTAATTTCTACAGGTTTCATTGAGTTCTTTTTGATGTATCCATTATATTCATGTTTTCCTTTAAGTGCTTAAACATATAAGCATATTGTTAATAAGTGTTTTAGGGTCTTCACTAATTCCATCATTTTTGTCATTTATAGGCCTCTTGCTATTGACTGATTTTTCTACTATCTAATAGACATATGTTTGCATATCTCATATTTCTGCTCAGCTGCTGAAATTTGCAGTCATATGCTGTTGTGGGTTTGGATTTTGTTGTCTTTCTGTAAATGTTGCTGAAATTCATTTTGGAAGGCAGATAAATCACTTATGGTTCGGTTCGCTCTTTTCAAGCCTTATTTTTAAGCTTTGTTAGCATGCTCTGAAGTAGCCTTTATTCTAGGGATAACTCAGCCCTACTACTAATGTGTCACCCTACCAGGGTCACTACTTAATTCTCTCGGTATAGAATGAGGACTCTCTACTCTGGGTGACTGGAGATTAATCCTTTCGCCACTCTGTGTGAGTTCTGGGAATTGTACAGCTTATAGTTCCTCAGTCATCCTTTGCTCAGCTTCACAAAGCTTACTACTAAGCAACGACTGAAAAAGAAATCCCTATCCAGATTATGAAAGCTTTTTCTCAGTAGCTTCTTCCTTCCTTCCAAAACAACTTCGAATGTCTCAGTCATCCTTAGTTACAAACTCTGCTTCTAAACTTCAGCAAGCCTGCCATGCTCTGTTGAGTGACTCTTCTTTAGGAGAAAAGATACAGAATGTGTCACTAGACTGAAAGAAGGGGTGATCATAGGCTTACCTCACTTGTTTCTCTTCTCCTAATGATCACAACTATTTGATATCTGAAAATAGTTGTTTCATATACTTTTTCCAATTTTCTAATTGTTTATAGGGGGAGTATATCGATACCCTGTTATTCTACCATGGCCAGAAACTGATGTCTTTTTTCTACCAATCAACAATAAAAAGATGACTGTCTCAAAAAGACAAGAAGTCAAGTAGATGAATAAGCGATAGATTTATTTTTTCTCAAAAAAAAGCAAATGGTCAATAGATGTATTTCATTAGTAATTTAGGAAATTAAATAATACACAACATAATCTGTCCGCTTATAAGGTTACCAAAGATTTTAAATGTAATACCTACTGTTGTGCAAGCATCAAAAAACTAAGTATTTAAAGTCTTCTTAGCTTGCAATAAGGAAAGCTTTTCTATTCTCTTTGAAAGTCATTTTGCCACTAGATACAAATCTTTCAAATTCCGATTCTCTACTACTTGCAAAGATTAAAATTTGATTCCAGTGAAAATAAAATATTGCAAGATATTTTATGGTTGTCTATTTCTTTTAATTTAGGATTCCCATCATTATTGAAAGTTAGCGAGTATGAAGAATTACCATTCAAACTAGGGTAGCCATACTAATCTGGATTTTGTCTTTATTCATGAAAACCACAAGTACAAACACAGTTAAGGTCTGAAGGGGTAAGAAAGAATGTCTCCTTCAGCATTTAACCTCTGAAGGACGTTTTATGTTCTGCTGAACATACAGAGACCAGATTTCAAGTGTTACTTCTTTCTTTTCTTCTCCTCTATCCTTCAGACAACAAATAGGTTGAAATCACTTATATCACTGAAATATAATTTACCATGGTTTGTCCACTGTCTTACTCTCTTGAACAAGTCTATGAAGAAAAAGTGCCATAATGGAATTAAGACTGGGACTGTAAAGCAATACAATCCATAATGCAATTGTTCCAACCTGGAGCTTTGACAATAAACAGGTCTCTTTGTTCTTATCTGAGCCTTCTTTTTCTTCCCTACATCATCTGCAAGCATTTCCATTTCCCCTGTAAAGAAACTCTAAGTTTCTTTAAGTCTGGAAATGATATCTTAGGGATTTTCATACTCCTAAGGTATATAACCTCCTCTAAAAGGATATATGAGAAATAGGAATCTGTGAACAAGCTTATCCTGCCAATGATGTTTAAACAAAGTTCATAGCATTTACAGGAAGTCAAGATTATTTTTAATCTATAAATAATACACGCTGGAAAATCCAGATGCAAGTTTACTTGTAAAATTTCAAGTCACAATAAGATTTGCAAAACTAACCAACAAAATTTCAGATTAAAATAAATATAAATTTCCAAATACAAAGAGTAAGAAAGGATGGTTTAATTTGAATATCCCATAAAAGTTATATATTCACAGATATAAAATATATTCATGTCAAGTGTTTAACTACATCTAGTTTTATAGATGCTAAAGTTAATCAAATTTTGCTTCTAATTTAGTTTGTGAAAAGAATTTACAAATAACAATAATTCAATTTTTCTTTAAGTCTTATGTAGTATCACTTGATTGGATAATATATCATAACTGTTTTTGGACCAGGGATACTTGCTGAAGTGTTAGATCAGTCTAAATACCATATTCCCATGTTCATATCAATTATAGCCAAAGCATAATATTTTTCTCACAATCAACACCCTATAAACACGAGGTGATTATAACAGATTCCTGTATGATGAATATCAGATTGTTTCTATGTCTTCACAGTCTCTCATTCCTCATAGGAGTTCCAGTGATATTCAGAATCTGAATCTGGCAGAATACACCAAAAATCATTTTCATCTTATCAAAGAGGTATTCAAACACTTACTATATGTTCCCTGATCCCACCCTGTCTTTGGAGGATACTAAGAATAAGAATTACCTACCCTTTATTTTTATAGGAAAGAGCCTGATTAAATGAACCTAAATCTATTTCTAAGTATTTCAATGAAATCCAACTGTGCATTAAAAAGCTGAGTCAGCTTGGTTAACTGTATTGTCCTAAAATCCCATTAAACCTGTTGATATCCCATTTCAATTGAGAAGTATTCCCAGGACAATGAGCAACCACTAGCTTCAGAGGACAGAGCTTATGTTCTGTATAGCTATATAATGAGCCAGAGAAGGCTTTATGACTCCCATAATATACGGCACCGAGATGTTCTCATAAAGGAGGATGGTGGTAAGATAAGGAAGGTCCATAAAAAGGTCCATAAAAACACTAACTTTATGCAAGTTCTTAGAAATTTTGTTTCTGATTCTGAGACTCTGTTGTATCATTGTAAAGATAATTATGACCTCATTTCTAAAGAGTTTAAAGGATAAACGTTTCTAAAAGAGAAATTATAACATGAGGTTGAAAACAATACATATCAATACAGATCCGAACTAAGTATAAGAGCAAGAGTAGAATGTGAAGATCAACAAAGGCCTGGGAAAAAAGTCTAAGGCAACAGCTATGATGAAAGCAGAAGGTAGGGCCACAAAGACCTGATATTAATTGAATAACAGAATTACTGAACTCCTGTTTTTATTCTGCTTCCCCATCAAGAATTACCCTCAAACTGAAAAGTGTAGAGCACATTTCATTTCTTGACCAATGCTTCTGCTGAAAATGATGTTTGTTGAATAAGACATAGAAAACACACACACACACACACACACACATCTGTGTTAAAAACTAAGAGCAAACAGGAATCCAGAGAGATGAGCAAAGCCCACAGAAGTCCACTGGCTGACTAAAATGAAGGGATTTGCTGAACTCTAATGAACTTTTCACAGTCCTCAAGGAATAGAGAAAAGGTATGTAAAGGTGGAAGTCAAATAGGAAACAGATACACACTTACATTCGAATTTCCCGAAGCTCAAAGCCCTTAGCATAATGGTAAATAAAAAGTACGACCACTGGCACTGCATTCAATAGGGGAATATATAGAAAATTGCATATCTTGATGCTGGGTAATGAGGGGACACACCTTAAGTGAGAAGCTGTAGAACAAACAGAATAATATCTTCAAGGAAGGGGGAGTGAGTATGGCAGTATTTTTCTAAGGGTCAGGGAAGGAGGTGAAATTGGCAAGGGTACCCAAAGGACTTCATGGTTAATGGAAATGTTCTCATGCTCAAGGTGCACTTATGTACATGGATATTTCTATGTGATTGTCTCTATAACTAACACATATTTTATAAGGGTTCCTTTCTATTTACTTCGTATTTAATTTTTAAAAAATTCTGTAAATGTCAGGGCATACATCAATAAAAGGAAATCAAGAATTAGTTTGTAACAGAGCACAAACAACTTTAAATACATTCAGAATTAAGTCCATTACATTTATATGCCAAGCTACTAAGCATTTGCACATATCATCTCCAAAATACTACAATATTTGAGAATTCATGAACAGGTGAGGTCCAGGAAATGTCCTTATTTTCAAAAACATTCAAAAAGAAGAATTATCAATGATTTATGAATTTTTATCAATTCTGGGCAAAATTCTAGACTAAGTTACTAAACAAAAGATTAATGAGTTCATAGGAAATATTTATTTCCTTTACTAAGGAATTTACTAAGGATACATCATTTCACAATAATCTCCTTTTCCTTTTCTATAGAGTTACTAGATTTTAAACCATGTCTTAATTCCAGCAAGGCATCTGCAAAAGGGCCTTCATAAAATGTTTTTGGGCAAGGAGGAAAGCATAATATGTGTGAATACACAATCAAGCATAAACATGCATGATTCGACAACAGTTCCAACATATCTTGGTTAATTAATTTTCAATCTAGAACGAGATCCAGTAGAATGCAACAGGTTTGTTCTCTGGTTTTTGGCTTCATTTTGGTTTTGGTCCTGTCCTGTTGAATACTTCTAACAATAATCTGAACAAGGACATAGAAAGCATTCTGAGAATTAACAGTTGCATGAGTCAAAAAGCAATAGACAATGTACTGATGAAATGAAAGAATTAGGACTCAAAAATATCCTGAGAAGTTTGTACCCTGGCTAAACTACACAAGATAAATAAGAGAAAATATAAGAGAAAATATAAGACCTAGTTTCACTACAGTTTATATAAATAATATAAAACAGCCAAATAGTATGGTTGTTAATAGATCAAAATGCATTCAATCCCCAGCTCTGGGCTGATCAGATAACATCTGAAGCATTTTATCTAGTTAATAAGCAATTCAGTCTAGAAAAAAGTGAAAAGTGCATTGTTCTGGGAGAGACGAGACTATTTGTGTGACAAAGAACAGTTTGCATTGCTTCTCTGGACCCCGTTTCTATTTTGTAAAATGTGGATGTTCCTTTCATTTCTAAAGTTCTTTGTATCTATCAGCTCTGCTATGTTCTGCTCTCCTTGTAATGCACATTAAAATATACATAGATGTCCTAGGTTGTGTGCGCAGAAAGAAAGCCAGGACAGAGAGGGATCTGGAAACCTTATCAAAGAAGAAATCTGTACTTTATAGTCCTGAAAAGGTGACTCGGTGTGGGAAGGATGCAATAGTTAAATGTTTTTTCTTGTTTTGTTTTGTGTTCTCCACGTATCTGAAGAGACGTTCTGTAGAACAGAGATTCACACACACAAAAAAATTACTGTAGAAACTAACTAGAGGCAAATTTTTGCTTTTCACTACTGTCACTACAGAAAAGCTTATACACAATGCCTAGAAATATACAAGCAAGAATGGCGATTTTCTTTCAAGAATGTTATAAAAAGGAGACTAGGATGGACTCGATACTCTAAGGTCCCTTCAAATTCTTTGATTCTATACTAGATTTTGATAACATAAAATAACCTGAAATATTGGATCAAGAGATATAGTTCCCAAGTTAGCCATGAGTATCAACAGAAAGGTATTTTTTATGTTGTTGCTTTACCTTAAATGGCAACAGACTGAGAATAAAGCGAACCACTGTGGATCACAGCAAACAGAATAGCATAAAGTCTCCAACCATATGACATATAAGTCATATTCTATCAGCTCAATGTCCTGAGACAGAGATTTAAAGGTAAGGACCTTTGGCCTGTAAAGGATGGCTATTCCCTGCCCCTATGTCCTTCTTCCCACAGACATTATGGTCAGGGAGCTGGTGTCTACCATCCTATAATCAAAACAAACAGCTGGTACAGTCACAGTAAAGATGGACTTAGTGGAGAGAGGAAAGAGATGATTCCCTCAAATTGACAAATCTAAGCTGAAATAAAGGCATGCCAGAGCATTACTCTTCCAGAGCGGATGCCAAACAAAGCAGATCGCCTTCATCTCGCTTGATTGGTCTGATCCTCTTCCCTGTTCCACACGTTCCTTTTACCTTGTCTTAGCAAACTGCATTTAAAACAAAGAGGTAAAAGATAATGTTGGCATTCAGTCTGTGTGATACTGTTGAAAGGGGCTTCTCGAAGAAAACTCGTGTTGTTCCAACAGCCTGCAGTCATTTTGATGTGAATAGCTCATGATTAAGAGGTCAGTTCTTACCAACAGCAGCAGATGTTGTTGGCGTTATCTGGGTAGACTGTTCAGTGTCTGCAAACAAAGTTCCCATTAAGAGAAAAATTCTAAGTGTATCTTCCTAGAGGATTACACTCATTTAAATTTGTCTCCTGGCTTGTTTCCATGAGATTTGGGGTTGTTGCAAAGATGTGCTATGGAAATTTTCCCCTCCCAGCAGATGCCATCGTTAAGTTGGATAAGAATTTCTAGATTTAAGGAGAGATTGGTTCATGGCACACAATCGAGTCTTGTTACTTGGCTCTGTAAACAATCAGACTTCTTTATTATTTAATCAAGAGAAGTTTTTTCCTTTCGTGTAAATGAAGATGAAACTTAGAATAACACATTGCATCTCTAATAAGATTGAAAATGTTACACTTTTATCCTTTGTAAAATTTAACTAAAATAAACCTTAACACAACGTCTTCAGCATAAACAGCAGGAACCAGAATATTAAAATATTGTGGTTTTGTAACACATGGGCCTTAATGAAAGTGTGTACTGCATGCTTGATTACTTACTAGTCTCTGTCCCCTGATTATGCTCTCTGACCTCTCCTGGAAATAAATACCTCCCTCTGCTCCTTCAGTTTTCCATATGACATGAATGTCAAGATAGCTAGAAAAATTAAAAACAATTAATGCGATGTGAGGGAAAATGGAATAGTCTCATTAAGGGTCACATATTTGGAAAAACCCTTTTTTTCTCTTTCCCTCGCTCTCTTTCCTAAAATGCACCAAAAGGATAAAGTAAGGATAAAATCAAATTGTCAGGCCTACAAGTTTAAGGTCTCTCTCTCTCTGAAGACTTCTTGGCAATGTTTTACCTCATCTAGAACCAATACAGCAGCAAAGCCATTGCAATGATTGCACTTAGGATGAGAGTGAGGACAGGAAATCAGCCTGGGGTCAAATGGAAAGAACAATAAAATTCTTAAAGGTATTATTTTGTAATATGACAGTGAGGAAATGAAAGATTACAATTCAGCCGGGGGCAGTGGCTCAAGCCTGTAATCCCAGCACTTTGGGAGGCTGAGGTGGGTGGATCATCTGAGGTCAGGAGATCGAGACCAGCCTGGCCAACATGGTGAAACCCCGTCTCTACTAAAAATATGAAAATTAGCCCGGCGTTCGGGCAGTAATCCCAGTTATTTGGGAGGCTGAGGCAGGAGAATCACTTGAACTCAGGGGGCAGAGTTTGCAGGGAGCCAAGATCGCACCACTGCACTCCAGCCTGAGTGACGAAGCAAGACTGTCTCTAAAAAGAAAAACAAAACAAAAACAAACACAATTATCCTTTTGTGACAATTGATTAGGTAAGAACTGCACTCCAGCATGGGTGACAGACCAAGACTCTGTCTCAAAAAAAAAAAAAAACAACCGGAAAAATTACTATTCGGTAAGTAGGTTTGTGACAGGTTCCCTCATGCCCTCTCTTCACCTGTAAGAGATAATGAAAATAAAATCAGGTTTTACAGGAAAAGCAAATGGGTCCATTCTTTAGCCCTTAGTCAAGTTGAGTGCTAGAAGTTGAATTTGGAAATAAACTGGGACAACGCCTGATTTATACGAGGAAACTGAGACACCTACAAAAGTTAAGTGGTTTTCTTGACACACACAATTGAGATAATCAATAGTCTGGAGCAAGTAATTCAAATATAATTTAAGTTATTTAGCAAGAAGACATGTTCTTAATGATCAAAACACATGTATTGGCAATTACTTACGTGTGGCATTGACCAACACAAGTTAAACTGAACCTTGTCTTCCCTATCAAAAGTATTTTCTGCTTTCTCACCCAGAACAAAAAGACTCACTCTGATAAAGACTTAGACCCTTCAAAGCTGTTTTTTAAAACAAAAATGAAACAGTGAAGTGCCTATCATTTAATTTTAGTAGATCAATATCTTTTTAGCCTGAGTTCACCATTCTGCAGTTCTGAAAGCTTATGCCACTACATTGATGCATTTTACCTTATATTTAGAGCATATGAATTATATATTGTTTTCAAAACAATAAAACAATAAAAATTCTATATTGTTTTCAAAAGTTTTTACATAAGATCTTAATCAGGAAGGATAAGCTTATTCTTAAACATTTATATAATCCAGTTCTTACTGCACTCTCTGCTGAAGTCATTAATATTTTTCACTGCCTTTGCCTAGGTTATAAATTAGGATGCTGATTTCTTATTTTAAAATTTTTGCTATTAAGGAGCCCAGTTCTGATGGTGAAGAGGCTCCGATCTGATACTAATTAGCTATATGACTTTAAGCAAATTATTTAATGGCTAGGTGCCTTGATTTCCTCATCTTTAAAATGAACCATAGTAATATCTATCTGCTTATCTGTGAGAATAAAAGATATCATTAGTATAAAACGGCTTTGTAGAGTTAATAGCGCTTTTTGACTGTAAAATGGTGGTGATGATGATACTGATTAGTGTAGCATCGGCAGGTCTTGAAATTATGCCATTTCTCTAGTGAAGTAAGAGAGTGACTTGCCCTTATCATTACCTGAGTCACATTTGACTCACACCTAGGATTTATATGTTGCTTCCTGGTTGTTAAGGGCTAGAACCTTCCGTAACTATTAGATTTCTGTCATCACTGAGCATTAGCTTCCCATGCCCCCTCAAAAACATTTTTGAAACGTGTGAACCCTGTCACCTGCTTTAGCCTAAGCAAAATCTAAGAAAGGTAGTCTAGAAGGTTTCCATGGATACAGTCAAATGTCTTATACTACTCCAGTTACGTTTATCTGGTGAGCAAACAATCACATAAGATTTACTTGTCTTCCTAACTATTCCTCCACAAAGGATGCTGAGGTAAGAGATGGCATACAGGTGGCTTGTGTTCCACAGGACTCCCAAATATTTCTTTTGCAGAGACTGAGTCACCTATTTATATTTGCGGAAGTAATTAAAATTATAAACAAAAGTATCTGTCACATACAAGCTAGTAATATTTGTAAGAGTAAAAGCTCTGGAAGGCAGGAACGATCTGTAACATGAAACACTTCACAAACAAAAAAGAATTTTAGGTCATGAGTCGGTCGATTAAAGGCAAAAGAAAATTTATCAAGCCTTGACCTTAAAAATATGTTTTCCATTTCCCTCATTCTTAACTTTACACCCACATAATGTGGCAATAACCATTTATTCAAATTCTTAATATGGTCATTAAGTATAAGACAATGACACCCTGGATGGGTCAAATGGCATTTGAATAAATATATAAGCTTCTTTCCCAAAATCACTAGTGAGTTCCTGGTTGAATTTGCCTAAATAATTAGGCTCTTTTCCTTCATAAACAAGTTCTCCACTTCAAAGTTCAAAGTGATTTGAAGAGCTGGTCTTTTCTCCAACAATCCGCAGATTAAGAGCATTAGCCTAGAGTGAGCTGGGGGTGCTGTCCAGCACAGATGTCAAATCAGCGTGTCCACAACTTGGTTTCATTTTCACTTTGCCCTGTAAACTTTGATGGCTGTGGAAGATAAAACTGCTCTTCCAAGGCTTCTGCCCTATCACTCGGGACTTTCAGAGGCCATATTTTCGTAGATTTTTGATTGACACAATGTAGGAAGCTCAGCAATTCTGCCTGGAGGCCACCATTCTCCTTCAGGTAATTTCTAGGATCTCAAGGCCCCTGAGTAATTTGTAAATACTGTCACAACAACTAGCTCCTTACAGATTATGGTACTACTTCTGAAGCAAGACAAGTTTTTCAGTTTGCTACTTTGCTCCTACCCACTGAAAAATATCTTCCTCGTATATTTTCTCCCAAATGCATTGAGCATCGCTTAAATTTACATTATCCTTCTAAATAAATTTAACCAAACACAAATTATCTTCTATTTAAACAATGAGTTCCGCACTCTCATCTATTATTTTCTAATTCTATATTGAGTGTTTATTTTTTCGACTTGCTTCTCCCCATCAGCCCTTGATTCCCAACCTCTCTATGACAGCAAATTGTTCCCCATTTCCTCTGCTTCCCTCCTGTACTTACTACTTCCTACTATCAAGGATTAAAAACTCATCAACAATTGATCAGGAAAGTAAATCCTACTTAAAGGTCTCCAAGTGGTTTTTCTTCAGAAGTACAATGAATTTCCAACATTAGTCACACTGCAGAGACTAATATAAATATTTATGCAGTGGCTTCACTTATAAATGGAGGGTCATGCTCATATTGGTCCTGAGTTTTCTTACCAATAATTAACTGTATCATTGTCTCCTTAACTAAATGTACTGTATCAACTAATACTACCCACTCCAGGAACTAAATAAAATGCTTCGTGGATATGAACTTTGCCATATAAGAAAAGCATGCAATACTGGGTAAATTAAAATTTTGACCAAACAGAGAAAAATTAAAATAAAAAAGAAATGTGTAAAAAGTAAAAGAATACAGCACGCTATTATAGCCCTTGTGGTTAAAAACAGTTCATAAAAGTACTACATAAAATAGATTTAATTTTATATTAGTGAAATAGCTCAAGCCTGTGGGTGGAGAAGTAGGTGGATAATAAAGTTTTTAAAAAATCATTCTTTACATCAACAAAGGGTGAAGTCTGTTCATCATTGTGCATGACAACTTTTGTGTGTCTATTTAATTAGATATAAATGAATCACCCTCTTGAGTTACTGTTTATTATTTGCACTCAATTAAGTGAATTTTGACCAAATGGGTTATAATTACAACAGCCATGTTGAATATAATAGCAAATATTTCCCTTTACTTATTTTCAGAGAAACATAGTGATTTCCTTATGTGAGTATAAATTTGTGTTTCCTCTAGTATACAAACTGTGAAAGATACCAGTGTCACTGATAGCCAGATCCTCACTGGTCCTGTAGAATATTTTATAATTCTATCAACCAAGTCACTTGAAAGGAACTAAAAGATCTTCCCGGTTTTTTTTTTTGTTTTTTTTTTTTTTTGTCTCAATCATAAATGTGCCAGGAAGAAGATTTCTTAATATATTGATGTTCTCAGTCTTCCTTCATCCTATAAACCATGTCCACTAAAGACAATGTTACTAACAAAGGGCTCTTCCCTTACTGTCACTTATGTGAACTGTGGTCTTTGGACAATGCTATAAATACACTACTTACCACCCTGGCTTGTCTGTAGAATTATTAGGAATCCTTTTGCCCAACGTTGTCCTTTCAAGCTATCTGACTCCTTCTGTATTAGATGTGTCTTCTTTAAACTGCATAGAGTTGAATTTAAAAAAAAACTGATTCTACAAGTGGAGCACCTCATCTATTTACAGTTTGTTGTATTCTAGACTTAATCAAGTCTAACAGGTAGTTATGTGACCCTCGATGTGGGCAGTGCAAGCACTTCTGTCTTCTCCAATTCCTTTGCAGAATGAAATGTATTTGTGTGTGTGTATTTACATTTTACTTACATATATATGATACAATAAATATGACATTAATATTATTATTTATGTAGGCTATGTTCATTTAGATTAACCCATGGATGTACATTTTGCCTTGCCCTGCATTTCTACCAACATCACTTTATTTCCTTCTGGAATAATTTTTCTCCTACCTAAAAATACCCTATAGTATTTTTTTCAGTGGAGGACTGCAGGTGATAAATCTACTTCAATCTACTCCAACAAATATAATATTTAAAATGTCCTTATTTCACCTTCATATTTTATTTTAAGTTCCAGGGTATATGTGCAGGATGTGCAGGTTTGTTACATAGGTAAACATGTGCCATGATGGTTTGCTGCACCTATCAACCCATTGCTTACGAATGAGACCAGCATGCATTGGCCATTTTTCCTGATGCTCTCCCTCCCCCTTCCCACCCCCAACAGGCCCCAGTGTGTATTGTTCTTCTCCCTGTGTCTATGTGTTCAGATGGTTCAATTCCGACTTGTAAGTGAGAAGGTGCAATATTTGGTTTTCTGTTCTTGTGTTAGCTTGCTGAGAAATGACTTTCAGTTCCATCCATGTCTCTGCAAAGAACATGATCTCATTCCTTTTTATGACAGTATAGTATTCCATGCTATATATGTACCACATTTCCTTTATCCAGTCTATCACTGATGGGCATTTGGGTTGATTTCATGTCTTGGCTATTGTGAATAGTGCTGTAATGAACATACATGTGCATGTATCTTTATGGTAGAATGATTTCTATTCCTTTGGACATATACCCAGTAATGGAATTGCTGGATCAAATGGTATTCCTTGTTCAAGGTCTTTGAGGAACTGCCACAGTGTCTTCCACAATGGTTATTTCACCTTCATTTTGAAGAATATTTTTAGTGAATGTAGAATTCTCTATTGGAAATTATTTTCTTTCTGTTTTATAAAAGCATCATTTAATTTTCTTCTGTGGAAAAGTCAGCTACTGTCTAAGAATTGCTCCTTTAAAGTCTGTCTCTCTGTTTCTGGTTGCTTTTAAGGTTTTTTTCTTCTTTACCTTTGATTTTTAGCAATTTTATTATTATAACAAGCCTAATCATGAACTTCTGTATCCACCTCAGTTTCATATAGTTTCTGGAATCTGTGTCTAGATATCTGTGATTAGTCCTGGAAAAAAGTCTTGGTCATTAACTCTTCCAAAAATGCATCTGGCTCATTTTTTTCTGTCTTATTCTTTGACTTCAAGTAATAAATGTTATACCTTCTCTTTATATCACCTTTTATTTTGTATCTTAATTCTTGGTGATCTCATTGCTTCCACTGGGATTTTTTTGTCACCCGTTGTTTAGATTACTAATTCTTCTGTTCAACTGTGTCTAATTTGCTATTAAATCTATTCACTGGGGTCTAAATTTTGATCATTTTTTCCATTCAAGAATTTTCATTTGATTCTCTGCCAAAATGTTGAATCTTTACTTTTTAACTTAATAATCCCTGTTATTTTAGTGTTTATGTATAAATAACTCCTAGGAATTGTTTAGACTTTATCTTAATTTGATTTCATGGGTTATTTATTTCATCTGCTGTATATTCTGGCTTTTCTTCACGTGAATTTGACTTCTTAAATTTCTGATTATTTTTAGTTTGTACCAAAATATTTCATTTATAAATCATTCGTAAAAATAGTTTGAGAGTTGGAACGTTATCTTTCTCCAGAGAGGATTTATCTTTGCTTTTGCCAAGTACTAATGGGCATTAACTCTCTGGGAAAATCTTCGCACAAGTTCACTGGCAGCATAATAGTTCGTCTTTACTCCTATGATGCAGCCCATTTGGGTTACTAGACTAAAATGAGTTTTTCTGCCTATTGGTTCTGGGCTTCAATAATTGCCCATTTAGTGCTGTTCAGCCCCTCGTCCTCTCAACCATACCTTCTGGAATTGACAAGTACCTATTTCAACTTGCTTTTCCAAGGGGAATACAAACCCAAATGCCATGGCTACTTCTTTGGATCTTTATCTTCTCCTGGCTTCTACTTTATAAGTCTTCATAGTTTTGTTAATAGTTTGATTCCTTTAAAAATGCCTTTTTTAGCACATGACCAACAAGTGTACGAAAAAAACACTCAATATCACTAATCCTTAGGGGAATGCAAATAGAAACCACAATGAGAAACCATCTCATACCAGTCAGAATGGCTATTATTAGCAAGTCAAAAAATAACAGATACTGGCAAGGTTGCAGATAATAGGGAACACTTATACACTGCTGGTAGGAATGTAAATTAGTTCAGCCACTGTGAAACGCAGTCAGAAATTTCTCAAAGAACTTAACACAGCATTACCATTCAACCCAGTAATCCCATTACTGGATATACACCCAGAAGAATATAAATTGTTCTACCATAAAGACACATGAACGCATATGTTCATTACAGCACTATTCACAACAGCAAAAACATGGAATCAATCTAGATGCCCATCAATGGTAGATTTGATTAAAAAAAAAAAAGTGGTACATATATGCTATGGAATACTATGCAGCCATAAAAAAAGAATGAGATCATGTCCTTTGCAGCAACATGGATAAAGCTGGAGGGCATTTTTCTAAGCAAATTAATGCAGGAACAGAAAACCAAATACTGCATGTTCACACTTACACGTGGGAGTTAAATGTTGAATACACATGGATACAAGGAAAAGAATAATAGACACCAGGTCTGCTTAAGGGTGGAGAGTGTGAGGACACTGAGGATTAAAAAACTACTTATCAAGTATTGTGCTGATTACCCGAGTGACAAACTTATCGGTACACCAGACCCCTGTAACATGCAATTTTCCCATGTAACAAGCCTGCACATGTACTCCTTGAAACTAAAATAAAAGTTGGATAAAAAAGCACATAAATACACATATACCTCACACACATATATAGACACATTTGTTTGAGTATATAAGACAAAATAAGATTTTGCGGTTAGTCAGACTAAAATTTCCTGAGATGAAATAAATATCTTTGGCCATTTCTTAATCTATCTAAATAATTGGGTCTAAATATAAACATAATCACATATAATAAATTAAAAACTATGATTTCTAATAAATATATAAAATACTTTTTAAAGATTTAAGCAGTTTTTAAAGTTGTCCTTATGAGAAAGTTTGGTTCAAATTACTTAGTTCACCATCATTAGATGGAAATCCTAATTCTAACCATCTTCTAAGGTCCAGTTCAAATTTCATCTCCTCCACAAAGCTCCTTCTGCCACTCTTCCTTCTAAGCAGAACTAAATCCTATTTCGTCTCTGTGCCCATACCTGCCATTTTAAGCCAGAGATTAGAGAACCTCTATCCGTCATTACGGCTATCTATGTGTCCCTTTATGAGAAGGGATGATATATTTTTTGATACCCTTGTCAAGAAACCAAAACAATGAACAGCGTACTTAATTTTTTAGCTATTGCAACACTTTTGCACTGACTTTGTACTATTTTAGCATTCTATCAACAAACTGCCCTGAAAATCCAAATAAAATAATTTAAAATAGAAAATTATTGAGAAAAATGTTGTTATTCTCATTTTTAGTAACAGTTTTCAAAATCAAACTTATACCATATACAAAGTATCATGTAGTATTCTATATTGGATAGAAATAATTATGCTGCTGTAATTTAGCTTCAAGACAGTCACCACTGTCTGCTAAATTCTTGGAAGTACAACTTTCATCAACAAAGTGAAAACTCATTCAGTAAATTCTGGGGAATATAAAGGTAAATCTTTCAAGATAAGGAGAAAACACAGCTTCAATTCAAATACATGAGACATAATCCAAAGGTAAACAGATACACATACACATATATATACACATATATACATATATACATATATATACAGAGAGAATATATGATGGAATATATAGATATACATATCTGAGATATCTATAAATCTGAGATATTCTTTGCCTTTTTAACTTGAATCTTTTCTAATCCATTCTATCTTGGGTTCTATTGTTCTTCAATTCTTTTTTTCCCCACATATAGCATTGACGTCTTCCATTCTTGTCATCTAAAATTCAGGATGTACTTTCGCAAAAGTTCCTAAACTGTAAATGTTGATGCTTATCACCTATTTGGAAAAAAACAAATCTGATATGGGTAGAATGAATGAGTCTTTGTTTGGTTAGTCTAGGTTAGATACAAGACACTTCTAGGATGTTATGGGCAAAATACTAAAAACCAGGAAAACCTAACCATGGAACCCAACTGTCCCTTGGACTACATTGCCCATAATGTGCCCGAGAGAGCATATATTGACACAGATAGGCCTGTGTCTCTGATACTCTGAATTCATGAATGACTTGACAAACTTCAGATATCTCTAGGCATTGCTATGATGGCTTTCCATGTTTCTCTTTTAATTATGTTATTCAACGTCAGAAGGCTGCAGCTCCAGGAGTACAGAGCGCCATGTTTTGTGCCCTCTTGCCTGCTCAGTTGTGTGTGACTACTGCAAGGTATAAAAAAAAGAAAGCAGGTATATGTGAAAAAGTGGGCCCAGGGGACCAGCGCTCAGCATACAGAGGACCCACACCGGCACCGGTCTCTGAGTTCCCTTAGTATTTATTGATAATTATCTTTACCATCTTAAAGATAAGGGAGTGGCAGGACAATAGGATCATTGCAGGGAGAAAATTAGCAGTAAGACATATGAATAAAGATCTCTGTGACATGAATAAGTTCAAAGGAAAATGCTGTGCCTTGATATGCACATGTAAACATCTCCATAAACCTTTTAGCAGCATTGTGCCAGCAAGTCCTACCAGCAAGTCCCACCTTATGCCGTTAGGCGGTTTTCTCCTATCTCAGTAAACAGAGCATACAATTGGGTTTTACACCGAGATGTTCCATTGCCCAGGGACGGGCAGGAGACAGATGCTTTTCTCTATCCAACTGCCAACATCCGCCAAAAGGCCTTCTTTCCTCTTGTACTAGTCCTCCTCAGCACAGACCCTTCACGGGTGTCAGGCTGGGGGACGATCAGATCCTTCTCTTCCCACGAGGCCCTATTTCAGACTATCACATGGGGAGAAACCTTTGACAATACCTAGCTTTCCTAGGCAAAGGTCCCTGCGACCTTTGGCCCTGTACGTGTCCCTGGGTACTTGAGATTAAGAGAATGGTGATGACCTTTAACCAGCAAGCTGCCTTCAGGCACTTGTTTAACAAAGACACATCCTGCACAGCCCAAAATCCATTAAACCTTGAGTCACCACAGCACATGTCTCTTGCAAGGACAAGGTTGGGGGTAGGGTCACAGATTAACAGCATCTCAAATACAGAACAAAATGGAGTCCCTTATGTCTACTTCTTTCTATATAGACACAGTAACAGGCTGATCTCTCTTTCTTTTCCCTACACCAATGATAACTTGGATAGAGAGTATGTCAAGTATTACTAATTAAAGGCAATTTTAAATGGAAAGTCTTGTTTCATGGAATTTTAAAGTGTATTCATATGTGATTATTTACTTTTTGTCATATTTCTCAATTCTTAATTCTGTCTTTTAAGGCTGAAATTCTAGTTTTATGCATTATAACTTTCAGTACCCTGCTCCTCCCCCACCCATACACATTCCACATATAGTACAAGCCCAGAATACACACACACACATACACACACACACACTCATACACCATGCATACCACACCATCACACAAATATTTTATTATATAAAGACAGCATAGTTTTATTATGTCATACTACTAGTGGCCTGAATCATCAATTCTATTCGCTGATTATTGCCAAAAGGGAGTGCAGAGGAACTATTCTAAAACTAAAGTAGTTATTTTTGGAAGCCATCCTGTTACTTTCAATTGGTATATAAATAACAACCGCATACAATAAATTACCTTGTTTACTTATTTTGGTGCATATTCACTCACAGTTTATTTTGGAGGGTACACCAGAAAATAGCACTCCTGAAAGTTTAGCATTTTGCTTTTGTCCAGGCAAGCGTGTGATTTTATTTGCCTTAAATTCTTCAGGTATAATTATTTGTGTGCTATAATATGGAGTATATCTTGGGGGCCTTTATTGCCCATTTGTGCAGGCACTGAAGCCAATTTGAAGCAATCTTCTGAACAGAATCCTGGCCCCCTGGCATGATTACATCCAAGCAGAGATAGCATGCATGCATTCATACGAGATTTCTTAGTTATCTCCCCCAAATCAGGCAACTATATTTCTTACTTATCTCCTAGTAATTCTGGATCTATATAGAAATGGCAAAATCAAAGAGTCATACTCAAGCATCACCATGAAGTGTAATCTGGAGCTATGTAACATGTACATTAGCCTTACAAATCTGGATTCAGGGACAGGATTTTAGAACACACAGACCAAACTGTCCCATGTTCTAAAATATGCAAGTTAGGTCAATTGCCTACACACCTAGACTGCAACCATTTCTACCCTACCTATTCCCACTATGAGGAATTATTTCTACTGCATGATATGGTGGTATAATGTCATCAGCATGTATGGAAAGCACTTATGTATAGCTATAGGATATGTCACATATCTACTATAGCATGTTACCTAGGATATTAGTCAGTATATCACTGGTAATTCTCATTATGAGAATTATTAAAACAAAACAAAACAAAACAAAAAAAACCACTCCCAGTTGTGTCTCCATCTGCCTTTTCTCAACCCTCTTCTCCTTGTGAGTTTCTTACACTCAAAAAGGCCAGTGCTTAAACTCCCAGCCTCTCTTGCAGGTTTGAGTGGCCATGAAGACCCAGTTCTGGCCAGTGCGACATAAACAGAAGTTGAAGTAGGGGAATTCCAGGAAAGACCTTCCCCCATCCCATGAAAGACATTTGAGCAAAAATTCTCTCTTGCCCTGTACTTCCTTCCCCACTTCCTACCTTTGATAGTTGGAACACTGGCAGACATCTCACCACCAAGAGAAGACAAACTAAAGGATCAAAAACAATGTATTAAAGATGGGAGAGCAAAAGATGTGGATCCTTAGTGATCCTGAAGGGAAATAAACCTTTGGATGCTTACCCTCTACACTTCCTATTGAGTGAGATAATCAAATATCTTCATTACGAAGTCACTGTTGGTCGTACATTGTGTTATTTATTTCTGGTAGTATTCATAAGTGATATAGGATTCAGAAAGAAAATTTAATTGAAATTTATACAAAGAATTTGGATTTTTCCTAAAGATTTGGGTTTCTGGTGTTTTTTTTTTTTTTTCTACTCATTGTATCATGAACACAAAAATAAACAATATTTTCTTTTTTGTGGTGGCTTCTGTAAAAGTTAAATTGAGTTTTTTATCTACTTGGTGTAAAGAATTATGTTACACATTTTATTTTGTTTTGGTTTTTTTGGTCTCATTCCTGACTTTATTTTCTTCTTCTTTGGCAAAAATGTCTCACTATTCCCAAAATTCCATGATTTTCTCATTTGTCTTATTCAGCAAAACACTTGTCTACTTCAAGTTTTATCACGGACCAGGACTGATCAACCAAATGTGAATAGATATGTTCTATATCAGCTTCCCTAGAACACAAAGCCTGAATCAAGGATGAAAGGAAAATGCTTTTTGGCAAGGCATACATTCAGAGGATCCAGGATGAGGACAAAGGCAACTGAGCTATGCAAGATGTAAAATGATGTTTCAACAACACAAAGCTGATTGTTTGGCAGTTGCATGTATTTCATGCATAGAACTTCTCCAGATAGACAACCAAGAAACACTGTGCTTCAAAGAATTTGATAAGGACTATGAAAGGGTACATATGATAAAGAAGAAAGAAACTGGGTTTCCTCCATTCTTCTATTTTGGCCCAAGTTACCCCATGGAGAATTATCTGCACGCCTAGATTGTATTTGACCCATTGGCAGGCACTCAGAGCCCCAACACCATGCGCTCTGGCATTCACGTAAGTTCAGATAGGATGACACAGCCAAACAATTTAGGTATGAAGCCTGGCTGATCAGTAGAGGCCAAGTAGAGAGCTTTCTGAGGGCAAAAGGCTGAATCTCCCCTAGGTGTCCAACTGCCAGAACTTACAGACAGGAAAAGTGAATCAAATAGCTGGAGGTCACAGAAGGGTCCAACACCCAGGGACTCCGAGGAGCTACAGAAGAGAGGCGTATAATGTCTCAGCCACTTCCTTAAGGGGAAGCTGCTTGCTCCCCACACGGTAGCTTGATTTTCCTATAGACTAAAATTTAAATATGGTGTGGTGCTGATCAAAGCAAAAAGAAAGAACAATGCCCTCGTGGAGCAGAGCTGCCCTCAGACTACCCACCTACCTCTGAACGATTGCATTAGAGAGAAATAATTTTCCATCTAGTGTGAGCAATTGTATAAATCAGTCTTTTAGTTTCAATGGCGTCAGTTCGTTTATTTTCTTTTTTTCCTTCATAGTATTTTAATTTATGCCATTTTCTGACATTCTATATATTCTTGTAGGAGTGCTTGGCTTCTTTTTGGAAGAGTATACCTTGTGCCATTTGTTTGCAACTCCAAATCCTCACCTACACCTTTCCACCTGCCTTCTTCCCCATTGGCAGATGACATTAATGGGTTCTTCCTTGCTTTCTGGCTTCCAGTTAGAATTAACAATGGGGATATCAGCAAGAAATCAGAGATGAGTAGAAAACAACATTACAGGATATTTTGTCTGCTGGGATCCCCTGTCTCAACCTGGCTGTGTCTCTCCAATGAAGGTCACTACTCCTCTCAAGACAGCCTTCTCAAGAAAATTTTCCCTTCTGGGTCCTAGTAATCACTCCCTCTCTCCTCATTCCCCTGGGCCTAGAGGTGGTACCAGCTCCATGGTTATTAGTCCAATGTTACTGTACTATTTCTTGTGGTTTCTATCAAGTCCACACTTCTGTAGTTGGTTCTTATGTAAATAAATTTTCTTGGAATATTCTTAATTTATGCTTGACATCTGTTTTCTGGTGAGACCCTGATTGCAACAAAATGAAACATTGTGTAAGTGCATAAAATTTCCAGATATCTCTCTCCCTATTCCTTCCCTTTACCATCACTGCATCTCTCATCTTTATTTGACCTTAATGTATGTCAAGCTTTGTGGTTACTAGAAAAAGCAATATCTAACAGAGAAGACAAACTTCTGCTTTTCTGACTCTTCTCTGATTTTGTATAATTTTTCTCTTCCTCCCACATTTATTTAAAGAAGAGCCACATTCAACATCACCATAGGATCTGCAAGGGTAACGTTAGTTGGTTTCCATTACATTCCTTCACAAAAGATATTTTTCAAAAAATAATGAATGCCTATATACCAGATTTTAGTCTTTTCTCTGCCTTAGCATCTGTGTAATCCTCGAAATTCTTTTAACTGCCCCAGGCCTCAGTTTACTCATTTGTAAAGTAAGGGAACTAAATAAAAAATACTTTCAAGTTTCTTTCAACCCAAAATATCTATAAATG
This sequence comes from Papio anubis, assembly GCF_008728515.1. Taxonomy (NCBI): domain Eukaryota; kingdom Metazoa; phylum Chordata; class Mammalia; order Primates; family Cercopithecidae; genus Papio; species Papio anubis. Next base: position 22,993,360 of record NC_044988.1, on the reverse strand, counting down.
TATTAGTATAATTAGGTCCTGAATGATAAATTGATAGATTTAAAAGACCAGTGTTTTACACAGACTTTATAGACACAAGATACATATGTGTGCAGGTGTATTGATGTATTTTTGTTTATGAAGAAATGTATAGGTGTGTAATGCAATGCCTCTCTAATCTTGAAGTCATTATCCCAACAAACTAAGCACTCTAAAATATAGTTTTTACCCAGAGAAAAGTATACAAGGGTCAAGTTGCAAAAGCCCTGAACATCTTCCCATAGGAAGGGCATTCATTCAAAGACCATCATCAGCCTTTAATTTTCACAAATTATGCTTCTATTAATCATCCACAGACTATCTGATCTAGAGCCCAACGATTGCATAAAAGACATACAAACTTGCCATGCTAATTTGTGAATTAGGAGAAAAGCAAAATCAAATAAAAAATGATCCCCCCATTTTATTATTCATTCCATCAGTGAAAGTAGTGAGAAATGACAACTGTCTATTTTCAACTTGATATGGCGCATATTAGAATATAACCTGAGAGTTAAGCAAACACTGCATATTTTGAAGTTATCAAGCAAGACACTAACAAATTTCTGGTCTCTAAATGCAACTAAACATAGTGTTAATCTCCATGTCCGGAGGCAGGACTATTTGTTTATCATTGTAACTTTAGCATCCAGTGCAGCAGCTGACCCACAGTAGGCATTCAGAATATATTTGTCAAATTAACAAATGAATGGATGAAAGAATGTACTCCTCTCTCACAATTTAGAACATATGCAATACTGATCTTTCTGTCTGAAAACATTCTGGTAGTTTAAGTTCTAAGTCTTACAAAAATGAACATAAAATTAGTGATCTAATTTTCTAACGTAAACACTTAATTGTTCCACAAAATGTATAGCCAGATGCAAGCAAGTAATTGCATATGCAAAACAATAATTTGCAAGTAAAATGACTCACTTACATGTGTGAGGACATATTTTACAGGTGCAATTTAGGTGCAAATTTCTGAAATTTTGAACCCAGGCATTCAGCCCATCTAACAGTTTTACTGTGATGTGAAGAATATAATAGAAAAGCTATCTTGGTTCTGAAAGTGAGCACCTAGACTGCTATATCAAGCAGCTTAAGTCCTTAGGGTATTTGGGCAGAGGGAGTTAAAAATAATAACGAAGTTATTTCATTTGGGAATATAGTTCTTAACCCAAAAGTTACTGCAGGTTTAAATTTCAAATACATTTTCTCACCAGTTCATCCACTCTCACACAGAACTGCCTGCAGGCAAAATCAGGAAGGAGAGGAAATTTGTCTCAGGTCTCAGGAATTCATCTGTTGTTCTTCTGTTTTCTTCTTTTTCCCCAATATTAAGGTCATTCCTCCATATCCAAAATTTTCAGTAGTTAGCGCGATGAACCAATTCAAAGCCTTAGCACCTTGTATTTCAACTGTTTCTCACTCTCCTTACTAAGATCAAAATAAACTTGTCTACATATGTTAAAGAAATAATCTACTAAATTTGACATGAATAGTAATTATTAGGTGAGTTTATTAATAATACTTATTTCATTGCCCAATAGTAATAATGATTATGTAGGGCTATAATTGGGCCTAAGAATAAATATTTTAACAATTAGTCCAGGTAATTCTAATGTAGACCACCATATTTTGAGAAACATGCCTTTAAAACTCCCATTTTTACTTTCCAAGGTGACATTTAACTAAAAATAAGAGTGAAACTATTAAAAGTTAGTACTAAACGATAGGTTTTAGCATGAGAATTAAAAAGACCTGAGACTTTAACTGAAATCATTGAGGCAGTGCAGCATGATGGGGGAAACTAGAATCATGAATTTAGTTGGACTTTGCTCTGAAAGTGTACTCCTCCACTTGTGAAATATATGACAGTGGACAAGTTCCTGAACTTCTCTGAGCCTCAGTTTCCTTGCAAAAGGATATAATTAACCCTTTGCTTCCAGGTTTGGGAGGATTGAATGGCAGTAAAGGAAAGAGCCCAGGAAGCTAAGAAGCACATGGAAGCAGAGATCTGACTCTGGAGTTGTAAAGAAACAGCTGAATATGTCCTGAGAGCCTGGAAGTGTCAGGAACCTGGACTCAGACTGAGCGGTTTTGCAGGGAGTAATGAAGGCAGTCTAGGTGGTGAGCTGCCTGGACCAAACTCTCAGAATCAGACCTGTATAATAGTATTTCAGTGGACATCAGCACTGATAGATGAAGTTACCAGAAATTAGGTCCAAATCCTAGCACTTTCTAAGACTCCTGAATGAAAATGCAAAGCATGAAATCAAAAAAAAAAAAAAGAGAGACTCAATTTGATTAAGTGGTGTCAACTGATGAATGAAAAGGTTCATACATTTGTGAAGTGGAGCTTTATTTCTCATAAAGGATTGCAGCCTGCAGGGTGGCCATTCTGACAGGCTGGGAAACATAGCCTCCTTCCAGACTCCAGAAACAGACATTTCAAGGGTGGGAAGAATAAGACAGAGATGTATGCGGAATGAGGTGGCCAAATACACATATTCAATAAGCTATAGGAGGAGTCATGAATATTTATGAAAGGAGAAACATGCGCAGGTGTAATTGAATTCATGCCTCTTGATGGGACCCCGTGTTCAAAAATGGCGGCATTAGCATGATCTGAGAGTGAAGTTTTCAGCCTCTGTAACAGAAGACACAAAAACCCTCACTGCTCGTTCTTCGAAGACTGGCCAGAACCACTTCCTGGTCAGTGGTTTCTTATCGGGAAGGAATGCTGATTGGTTGTGCAGAAACCGCAAAAGGGAGTGGCAGTAGTCAGGCAGTTGGGTTAAATCAGCAGTAAAATTTCTCCAAAGGGCTTGTTTCTGTTCAACCCTTAGGGAAGAAAGCCTAAGAGTGGTTAGCAAGGGAAGGGATATAACGGGACATATCCATCCTCACATCCTGTCATGGCCAGGGGCTCAGCTTCCAAGTTTTCGTTGGTGTCCCCTTGGCCAAGAAATGGTCCATTCAGTTAGTTGGGGGCTTAGAATTTTATTTTTATTTCTTCATGGGTATAACTCAGTGAGCTATAGGGGATTCAAAGTACAGAGAAATTTGCATTCCTGAAAACTTAAGAAAGTTTTATGTATTACCCACCTGATGAACACCTGAGGTGTTCCCCCTTCGTGTGTAGTATGCTGAACAGGATGCTTTACACAGAGTATTGTGTTCAAAATGTGCTGACTTTCTCACTAGTCACCTAGGGCAAGCAGGTCAATGAACAAAAGTAAAAAAGAACTAGGGTTATCAGGCTGATTTTTCAATGCTCTGGCTGACAAGCTTGCATTAAAATAAATTATGTCATTAGGAAAAAGTAAAATACATGATTGTGTGCTGCCTACTATGAAATTTTATAAAACATGGTCCCTGCCCTCTGAATATGAATAAAGAAGGCAGATAAGGCTAGACCTCATGGAAGCTAGCTATTGATCAACACGGATTTCAAAGGCAAATGAAAGCTTAGAAGGAGTGACTTTTCAAAACTGGAGAAAGACTAGTAGGAGACAGGCCTCGCGCAGCAGTTTACGGGCCACTACCATACTTTACCTAAAGTCTGCCATCCACTATGAAGTAAAGTCATGATGCAAAGCTACCATTTCCTGTCCTCTCCTAAATAGAAATAAAAGGAGATGATTTTTTAATGAATTGTCCCACCTTATTAGTTGCCATCTAGTGAGCATCTGCAATAAGTCTTGTCTGGCCCTGAACTAGAAATGTTATGGATGTTTCTTATTCTTTCAATGAGGCTGATATTATTATGCCCACTTTTTGCAAAGAATCCAGGAATCAAGTGAAGGAACTTGCCCAGTGTCACAGACTAAGCTGGGTTCCACTCAGCTCTATCTGATACCAAAGCCTATTAGGTTCCACTGTGTCTGACCCATGGTTTTCCATGAAGTCAATGAGCCTAACTAAAGGTAAGAATCAAGCTCCAGTCCTTCTTCTGTAGTTTCTACCTCTTTTCTTCTTCATTTATCCCAAAATAATCTCACTACCATTTCTACAAAGTAATGCACCCTGGCATATCAGTTATGTCTGTTTTAAAAGAATAAAAAATTAATAAACCAAAAAGGAAACATTAATTTTAATGCAATAGCAAATTGTTTTGTTATTGGTTGCTCTAAAATTTACTGAAAAGTAGCCTGTGGAGAATATTCCCAATTTTACTCTCTTTAGCTTCCTTCTCTTCCAGCCTAAAATCCTCAAAAAAAAGCTTATGTTGTATTTTTTTCCAAAAACATTTACTTTCTTACGTGAAGAACACAATTTTGAATATTTGTCTCAAACTGTTGTAAATAGCAGTTTAAAAATAAATCAGCATCTAGTATACCCATAGCCTCTATAGTGTGGCACTTTCCTATAGAAAATGTGCTGAATTTCAGTCAAACCACTTTTTTTTTCCTTTTAGTATGTGACTTAAATTGATCTTTTCTCCTACTAGTTTTGCTGAGAGTGAGATTATAATCAAATGTTACATAGCAATAGTCAAATATTACAGCACACCATGCCTTTCATCACTGTAGCCTATCCAAGTGTTTGTCGCAAGGTGAATCTGCCTTTTACTATTGAAAAATTGATGCTGGAGACAGTTATACATCTTGCCTGAGGCCATGCAAAGCCAATGGTAGAAACACAAAGTTAAGCATGGAATCAAGTATCCCTTTTTCCCTTGTGTTTACTCTTAGATATCTCTACTCCAAAAACTTATATTTTTTAAGAAAAGAATTTTTATTTAGTGCACATTTTATAGTAAGTCCAATCTTGAGGGAAGGAGCAATTCTATTGATTCTTGGTGTTTAGCAATGTACACCCAATGGAAATTTGTTATAATTACATAATTAATTATATGTCTTCCTTTCCTTATTTCAGAAAGTATTTAGAGGACCTTTCCAGAGCATATAAACTTAGGTTATAAGCATATAAACTTAGGATATGCTCTTTCCAGATCATATAAACATATACAATTTAACAAATTAAAAGCGCAAGTGAAATATAATGTAAAATATTACGTGAGATGTAGAAGCAAGATGAAAGATAAAGCCCACGGATGTGGCTAAAATGTGTTTACAATCTTGCAAAATGTTATACTGACTACAAATGGCTCCCATATTTACTTCTAAACTTACTAATAGCAAGTAAGAAAAGGGGAATTACATCAGTTATCCCATTCACAGAAACTGACTCCTCAAAAAACCACCTACTGCCAAAGAGAAGCATATGTGTTAAGTAACTTGTAGTGATTGATTTTGTTTTGGTCTAGTTTGGTTGGTTGGTTTTCTACACATTTCTCTGCCTTAAGGAACTTGGCAACTTACTAATAAATTTACAAGCTAGTAATACCTTAAGCTAAACAATGTCTCTTGTTCATAAATTTGAGTTTAACAATATCAAGTCATGTCCCTTGATGGCTTGTGAAATGCTAAAAATTGTCAGAGTGCCGTGAGTACCGTCATTCCTAGGATTTGATCAATAAGAAACATTCTGATCTCTGTATTGTCTGCCCATTTCTCTCTTGACCCATATAGGTTCTTAATCTTCTAGCCTTTCCTACAAAATCTAGGTTTCTGGAATTCCCCTGACACAGGTAGGCAGCAGCCAAGAGAGAAAGCAGTAGTGCCACCTGGTGCTCAAAGAGATCAGAGCTTGTACATACCTACTCTCCCACTTCCTGCTCCTCCCACCACTTCTAATAAGATTGCCTATAAACAGTACCCATCCCCTTCTTGGGCCTTCCACACTTAGCCCTCAGTATGCATTCTGCAATGCCTTCTCCCATTCATTCTCCCTCCCAGGCTGCCTTCGATGCTCATTTTATCAGTTTTCACTTGTAAACACATTGAATGGTGGGAGGAGAGTCACATGATGTGAGTAACCCCACAATCCTGGCTGGTACCAACTCCAGTGTTAAAATATAGATGTACCAAAGTAAAAATATTTATTGCATTTTTGGGCATTGAACATTGAAAGGATTCCAAATATCGAGGACCAGGGAGGAAATAAGCACAGATGCCGCCATTTGGTGGGTTGTTGTTGTTGTACATTTCAGAGACAAAATACAGTAAATGTTTTACAGACATAGTTGCATTACTATGCGTCCCCTGACATATTGTGCTTGTCACTTTATTATTTAGCATTTATGCGGTATTTTATCTACCCTGTATTATCTTTCACAAGTCTATCAAATAGACTATTTTTCTTCCTATGCAGAACCTTGTCACAAATGACCAGACATGTTAAACTTCCCTCTCATCATACTGAAAGTTCCTAGTGAAAGCGGAAGGAAATTTCAATGCTTTGTCCTTTGCCTTCTATTAACTGATTCATGAAATGACCACTAAAGTCCTAATAATGTATGAGGAAAGGAAATAGATATAAAAAATATAAGTCTGTATTCATGGAGCTTTCTACTCTGATGGCCTGGGGATTCCTGAGCATCAAATGAAAATTTGTATCACAATGTGAGTGCCCTACCTAAGTTAATAGACTAGAATTAAGTTATGCACCATAGAGTATAATCATTTAATCTGTTTGTACTAAACTCCTGCATATGGCACAAGAGAGAGGGAGAGAGAAAAAAGCAGAAAGAAACAGTTTAAATGTGCAGCTAATTCCCCACACTGTTCCTTTCAGTGAGCATATACCCTACCGCATGCATGTGGCAGAAGATGGCAGTCAATGGCTCTCAGCCTTAGCTCCGCATGCGTGTACCTCTCAGTGGGGAGCACTGAATATGTGTCTAGTTTTAAAGACACTATGTGTCTTTATTATACATAATAAATATCTAAAGGAAGCATACTCTATGTAGGATTCACAGAGCAATAGTATGTCAGTCTCAATGTGACATGAATGTAGACTTAATGTATTCTATTTGCTGGGCTATTTAAGGTATTTTCAAGGGTGATAGAACTATTTGTGATTTCTACTTTATGTCTTAATTTCAGACCCTGACACCCAAGGAGATGTAACTCAAATGTTAAAATTGATCTGGGAGAAGGAGGAAGGAGTGACTTCTTGCTTATATGTGTCAGGGAAGGTCTGACAAAGGGGATGGCCTTTAAGTTGAGTCTTAAAGAATGACTGGGATTTGTCTAGGCTAGTTGGGAGGATAGAGTACTCCAAGCAGAGGAAACAGCAGTCTGCAGAGGCAGAACTCTCTAAGTGACGGCATTTTCTAAATATTCTAAATAATTTGATATGGTCAAAGGTTAAGGTACATGTGATGCTGAAACTCTGTTTTTTATTTATTGGGACAACAAAGATGATTGTTAAACAGAAAAGTAGCATGATAACTGTGTCCCAAAAAGGGGCCGTCTGGTGCCTGTGTAAAGACAGCATTTGAAGTGACCAAAGGAGCAGAGATAAGTTTGGAAACTATTGCCTAGGTTCATGTGAGAAACAATAACAGATTAAACTAAGACATTGGCAACAGGAGGGAGTGGAATGTACAGTTTTTAAAGAATATTGGAGTCAGAAATGACAGAATTTGGTGACAGATTGGATGCAGGAGATGGCATTTTTCCAAATTCAAAGATATCTAAAAAGTTGATTTAGTCAAGCCCTGAAGAAGTAAAGCAGCTACATATTTATAAATTTGCTCCAACTCATGAGAGGGGTGTGGGAGTTAGAAATGTACCCAAAAGCAAATCACCGATTAAGGATCCTAGGAAGAATAACCTTCATTGATTTTACAGAGAACCTTTCCCAGAAACAAAATACCAAAATTGCTTCTCCATTAATTATAAAACAATAATTCTTAAAAGCCTTGCCTATGATATCGGTCAAGGTCCAAAATACAAAATTGTATATGAGAAACCATACCATATTTTGGAATTTAATGTATGGAAAAATGGTCTCTACTAAGTAAATTGTCTTACTTAATAAAAGATTGCATAAAAGATATATCTTTCTTTTTTTTCTAAGCTTACTAGGAAGCTCAAAATTAAATTTAAAATCAGTCTTAGGGTCATGTGTTGTGGCTCGCACCCATAATCCCAGCAATTTGGCAGGCCAAGGCAGGAGGATCGTTTGAGCCCAGGAGTTTGAGACCAGCCCTAGCAATGTAGTGAGACCCTGTCTCTATGACAAATTTTAAAAATTAGCTGGACCTGGTGGTATGCACCTGTAGTCCGGGCTATTCAGAAGACTCAGGTGGGAGTATCATGAGCCCAGGGGGTCAAGATTGCAATGAGCTATGATTGTGCCACTGCACATTCTGCCCAGGCAACAGAGCAAGACCCTGTCTCTAAATAAATAAATAGATAATAAAATCAGTCTTAATGAGATGGCTAATTATATGTGTCAACTCGATTAGGCCATGGTAGCCAGATATTGGATCAAACATTATTCTAGATGTTTCTGTGAAGATTTTGTTTAGTGGTAATGAACATTTAAAGCAGTAAACTTTGAATAAATAAAACAAATGACACAAATTATTCTCCACAATGTGGGTGGGCTTCATCCAATCAGCTAAAGCTCTTAATAGAACAAGACTGATCTTTTTCAAGGAAAAGAGAATTCTGCCAGCAGGCTGCATTTGAATCTGAACTGTGAGTCTAGGTCCCCAGCCTCCCACCTACCTTGCAGATATGTATATTAAGAAATATACATATACATGTTTAGATATATGTATAAAGAGAGAGAGCACATATATGTACAAATATATCTATATAGCAGATATAGAAATATATATATATATAGCAGATATATATAAATACAAATATCTACTATTGGTTCTGTTTCTCTGGAGAACCCTGACTAATACACTCAGCAATTATACTGGTCCTGACAATTTCTTTTCCTTCTTTTGCAAAATCTTAATTTTTTGTTTGTTTTTATGCTTGTTATATATATCTTATTGTAAATACATCATGTTTGGGGGATGTCTTTCAAAATTAGAAAATGTGTTTTGAAATTTAAACACATTAAAATCAGACAGACTGTGCTACGTACTTTTATTTTTCATGTCAATTCTTAAACAACACTGTATGATAAATGATATAGTCCTTCAATAAAGATGAGAAAATTGAGTCGGAGAAAATTTACATGACATTTTTAACTTCCAAGCCCTGCAGATAACAGAACTGTGATGGAACTCAAGATCCAAGTGATTCTAAGTGACCAGCTCCCCAACCCCCCCAACACACAATGAAGCCTCTGCAAAGAAAAGCTTAAATTAAAATAGAACACAAACTCTGAAGGCCTTTACTAGACTTATTTTAAGTGAAATCTCTTGTGACTCAATTTACCTTTTTGCTTGGAAATGACAACTTCTAAATGAAGCAGAATGTCTTTGTCAGTATTCGTTCTTACAAAGGGCAGGAATCCATCACACAATATGTTAGGCCAAAAGAGGACAGTGGCTTTCTCTTGAATCCTCAGGATTGAAATCAAAGTTTCTGGGCCTCAGAAACTACAGGAAGCAGAAACTCAAATACTTCCCAGTCTTTTTCCCACCCTACACCTTCTTTCCACTGCTCTAAAAGTGGGCTTACTTCTTCTCTCCCTCTTCAGACAAGGTTGCTGGGTTTCCTGGGCCCCATGGCTGAAAACAGCCAATGACAAGAACACCTGGGTTTATATTCCGTGAGTTTCAAGAGACAGGTAAAATAGTTTTTTGGTTTTTGGTTTTTTTTCCTGAAATCAACTTTCACGGAAAGACATTGGTTAGCCCAATTTGGATCAGGTATCTACACCTAGTAAAATTAGTAGAATCAGAGGCTTGGGTATGGAGTAGATAGCATGTGTCATGTGGTGAGCAGAATTACCAAAAGTGATCCTGAGAGCTCCTTTATAATTGCCTGAACAATGAACCAGCTAGGACCAGAGTTGGAGGAGGGCAGGACAGTGGGGGGAAAGGTGAAAGGACGATCCCCTCTTTCTTTTCTCAGTAGGGGCTGCTGCACTCCCTTCTCTCTGTAGGTGATAACTCCCAATATCTCTCAAGTTCCCAAGTGTTAGACAGTTGGGATTACTAAATTCCTGATGTAAAGGTCTGGTGCTCAAATCCACATTGTCTAGCACCAAAGTACACTGGTTATCCTTCACTGATGGTTGCCCTCATAATTTTTCTATAAGAGGAACACCCCCAGGAGCATGAAGTCCCCCTAATGGAACATGGATAACTCCACATTGCCTGTCCAGTATAGTATCCTGGCCCTGGGAAGTCTCTCTGTGAGAAAAAGAAAGGAAAAAGACTAGACCTTCTCAGCTAATCCTGTCCTTGTAATTTTCTTTTTCTTATAAAGCCTATTCTTTAAACCAATGATTCTGATTCCTCAAGTGTGATTCCTAGACCAGAAGCATTAGCACTAGCAGGGAATTTGTCAGAATTGCAGATACATGGACGTGACTCCACACCAACTCAAATCAGAAACTCTGGGAGTGGAGCTCGGAAATCTACTTTACCAAGCACTCTGTGTAATTCTGATGTTTGTTAAAATTTGAGAACCACTAAATTCATGCCATGTGATATTGTGGAATTAGACCTGACCCTTTGAACAAGAGCACAGTTTTCCCCATATGGGTCAGGTGCTCAACCCAAGATCAATCAATGTTCAAGTAAAAAGGTTGTATTGTATTAACACAGTGGCTCCCACTGAAACCATATAAATGTAATGTCATCCTCAATCTTACTCCTTTTCTCTACTGGAGGGAGGTGAGAGAAATGTGAACTTAAAGTGGTCTTGTGTACCAGCATCTTCTGTGGTTCTCATGATATTCTTAGCCACAGTGTTGGCATCAAAGAGCTTCAAAGTAAATTTCTGTGTCCAACATCCTAACCAGAGATACCCCTCACAAACACACTACAATTACAAGGTATGTAATTGTGTGTAAAAATGGTGTGTATAAGACCACAGACATGAATTAAATGCTCCAACACAAAAGTATCTATACAATTACCTGGCATTACAATTTGTAGTGCTATGTCCTATCCATGATTTCTTGCACCAGCAGCTGCTGAGTAAATCAAGATTGATCTCCTAGGACTGAACATCCTCCACTGTTTAAGTTAAAAATATCAGCTTGTTACCTTTTTTCCTTATTCTTATTACCTTTTAACCTTATTCTTATCCTTATGTCCTTTATTCCCTATTCCCATTTCACAGCCAAATCTCTTCTAAAGAGTTAAAACTATTAGCCAACATACCAGGTTGGAGGAGGTTTGGGATGGAAGTTGATATCCAAATCTTAACACTCTTCCGTGTCAAAATTCTGAGACTATACATAAAGAGCTGAGAAAGATGAAGCACAGTATTTATTTCATTGCTCAAAGTGCAGAACTCTCTGATAAACTGGATTGAAAAACCAGGCACAGATCTGAGGCTGAATTCTAGCTTCCCCATCAATGGAGGCTGGCCAAGTTCATAGAGCAAATCCCAAACTGAACAGCTTAATCAAAGGCATAGCAGGACTAACTGAAGGCTAGGCTTGATCTCTTAAACTTGAGCATACATTAAAATCTCCTGAAGGATTTATTAAAACACAGATTTCTGGGCCCTGCCCACACAGTGTCTGATTCATCCCTCTGGGATAGGGCCCAAGCATTGGCATTTGTTACAAGCTCCCAAGTGATGCAGCTGTTGCTTCTAAGAACCCAACTTTGAGAGGTAATGAGCTGTATGGTTTACAGTGTACTTACAGGGAGCAAAGAAAAAAGCTCACTGTATTTGAGTGCAGAAAGTTCCAAAAACAAGTTAGAATCAAGTCAGAAAGGAACTTGCTATGATTTGGGGACACTGAGGGAAACCAGGATATATTACCCCAAAACATGCCTCTATGACACGAAAATTATTTGGGGCTGAAGCAATTAAGAAGCAAAAAATTCAAGAAAACCTCTCTCTGCCTACCCTGTTTTCTGCCTAAAGGAGGGATAGAACTTCTCCTTTAGTGGAGATGACACTGGACTCTTAACCCAGAAACAGCACCAGAGGAGTTCCAAAACAAACTTTCCTCTACACTTTCCTCCCATATATTTCCTTTCCCACAGCTTCCCACTCTTAGAAACCTAAAAACCATTTTCCTTTGTTTTGTCATTTTTCTACAAATGTGTTGCTCTTTACTGTACTTGCTACAAAAGCCAGAGCTCTAAGCTGCCACTTTGAGTCACTTTTCCCTGAGCATTATCGTGTGTGGTATCTTCTATGTGCATTAATAAACTCTTTTACTCTTGTTAATATTTTTGTTAAAGCCCCTGCTAAAACCTCTAAAACAGGTAGAGGTTACATTTGTCTTCCCTCCAAAATCTAAAAGTAATTTGGATTATGCATGAAATACAAGTGAGTCAGAGAGGAAAGGAAGTTGGAAGAGAAAAAGCATGAAAGAGTCTACTTCTTTTGGCTAAAGTTGAAACGTGGGAAGAAAAAGAGGAGGGTTTCTTCAATATTTCAACAATTTTGGTCACTGTTATTTTCTTGGACCTGAAAGTCTATATTCCCTTTCCACATTTCCCTCTCCCCATGACATCTGCTTCTCAGGCTTCCCCTTTGGATCTTCTCCTACACCTCAAACACCTTCCCAGTATGCAGTCTTTTCAAGGCCTACTGTGATCTAACCACTTTCAGCAGACTTTAGGCAGCAGAGGTCCCTATTTGCTTCAAAGTATTTGTAAAATAAATTTACATGTGCTATGTGTACTTGAAGAAAAAAAATACAATTTACAGCAAAAACAGCTGACTTTTTAATATTCCAACTTTCCAGGAGGAACATTTAAATTAATAGCAGGGAGCAAGACAAAGCTATTACGGCCACTTTTCACTTACATAGCTGGTGTGGGAGGAGGTCATACCTAAGAATAGGATCTCATGAAAGAAAAGAGATAGTCATTACAAAGATCGGGCAAGTGTTACATGTGATTAAAACACCTACATTTGAAGTGTAGAACCCTTGTTTAGTCAAGTAATGTTACGAGGTTTTGAATAAGCAAACACAGAACTGGGTGAAATGTAAGGAAGGGGAAGAAGGAGTTGAACTTCATGAGGAAGCATGAAAACTTAAACATGGAGGTTGAGGAAGAAGAGCTATGAACAGGTAAGAAGGAAGAGGAGAAAATGAGAGGAGAAGATCTTAGAAACCTAGACGACAGAGCAGTCCACTGGGGGACTGGGGACCTTTTTGGTAGAGGGAGGTCTAATATTCAATATTAAGCTACTGGTTCTTCTGGGATATAACCTCCCTGTATTTCTTCCAAGGCTCATGAAAAAATTTGATGCAACTGCCTCACTTACGATGCAATGGAAAAAGAAAAGTTCTGCGTTATCATATGGCAACAACTGACTAGCACTTGGTAGCAACTAAACCAACCCTACCCTGCCTTTAAGTGGCACCTGTCCTGATAGTTCCCACTGTTCCATCCCTATGTGGATTGACACAGGGCTAAGAGGAGTGACAGCCACTGCATGCAAGACCTGAGTCACAAAGCAAAAGAAGGTACTGAGGAAATAAGCCCTGAGGTTTTGTGGGGATTCGGGAGAAGGCACTGTATTCCCAGTGGAAAGGGAAATAGTGCCATTTTATTTAGACAGTAAAGAATTGTAAGTACTAAAGGACCCCACAAGAATGAAGAAATCAGGAAAATATGGGCAGCTGATCCTTGAGTTGTACTAATCCAAATTGGTTGCCCTTGAATCCTCAGTCTTCATTCCTGAAGCACTATGTGGATCTAGAGAATCTATTTGAACTTTTTCCTTCCCATTCTATCTTTACCTAGTTTACTTGCAAGCTTTGACTGGGGAAACATCCAAAGTCTTGTATTATTTCTCTTTACAGATGTTGTTGGGACAGGCCATTCTTCTTCCTATGTGGTTATGCATATGCAAAGGTTAGTGTACCAGGTGGCTTTGCAGCATAAATTAATTGTAAATCCTGCTCATTCCTTAAGTTTGACCTGATCCTCCAATCTTTTAGTGTTTCCCCCTCCCATACACCCAGTTCTGTGATTGGCCTACAGACCGCATGTCTACTAAGTATCAGAAATAGAGTTCAAAGATCAAACTAGATGATTTGTCTATGCTCAAACCAGATGGATCTTGTTTAGTCAACCCACAGAGTTTGTAAAAACTAAATAAGCCAACATGCATATATCAAAAGACTAACATAAAAATTCTGATTTCTTGTTTCTTTAGAAAAGTCAGATCTGGCAAACTTTCAATGGAGCATACACTGCTCGTTTGCCTCAACTGACCCATCTTGCCTCTTTAGTTTACCTGCCTGGCAAGCCATTTGAGTTTTGTGCACTGAGCCGATGTCTGTTCAAACAATTCTCATTATGGAAAATGGTGTGTCTTAAAAGGCAGCCAAAACTATTACCGGAGTGTTCAATTGCTAGAAAGTTTTTCCTTGTACTGAATAAAACTCTATTTCCATGAAACTTAAATTGAATTTACCAAATGTCCACCTTCTGGTCTTGGATTTACCTCCCAAATCTAAATGGCATTGCTTTAATTACTAATAGATAGTCATCAATTCCCCCAAGTCTTCTCCAATCCAGGCTAAACATCCTAATTATTTTAACCTTTCCACTCATGCCAGTGATTCTCAACCTTTTCTCCTTTCTGATCACTTTCCTCTGGATATTATCTAGACATTAATAACAAAAAAGAATTGCCACCATCCTCTTTGTCATGATGAAATTAATATCCATATTAAACTATATTGAAAAGTCATCACTTCCCCTTTTTTATATTAATATCCATTTTTTATTATTTTGATACATTTGGCTATTACTTGATGCCCTGCCAGAGTAATGCAAATATGCCTCAAAAATTATGACTGTCAGGGACAGAAACTACATTATTTTCATTCTGTTCATTCTGTATCCATAATGGATTCATCATAATGTACTCTCTGAGGGTAATATATAAATAAGCAAGTAAGCACTATTTGTATACTCTTATTTAAAATGAGTTGACAGAGCTAACAATTGACATGAGTAAGGTAAGATAAAATAAGGAGGATTGTGTGCACACACACGTGTGTGTGTTTGTGTATAAGTGGAAAAGCATCTACCTACCTTCTTCTGTAATTTTTATAGACATATAGGAAAATTAAATGTTAGAGCCTTACACGAGCTTAGATGAATTAGGAAAATGACAGCTTGAAAGTATGAGTGATCTTCCCGTGGTCACAGAGATAATTACTAACAGAAGCAGACCTAGAATCCAGGTTTCTTGGCTCCTGTTGCCTCTTTCCAACCTACAAATATTTGTTTCTAATATCCTTCTAGTAGTTTCTCAAGGTAAACATACATTTAATGCACCTTTCAGTATTTTATGGGTTCAGAGACTTAAAATCTGAAAGAAATTAAATTGAACCGCTTAAGAATTAGCTTCATACAAGGATTTAAATCAAAATCTAACAAATCATCCTCATCCATCCAATGTTCAAAAGCTCAAAAGAGTAGATGTCACTTTACTGTTAAAGGGTTGAGGTATGGGTGAAATTTTAAGTTTATGGTAATAATTTTTGTTGACTGGTGCCCCAATATGTGTATATTAAGCTTAATTCACTGTATCTCATGTGTCAGAAGGTCAAGACGTTGCCCACAGACTAGTGAGTTTTAAACCTCTTTTGAAATTTTCTGTTATTTTTTTTAAAATCCTACATAGAATTGCCTAACTTCTACCTAACTAAGGAAGTCATTTCCTAACTGGTGCATCTGAAATGAACATAAATCTTTATTCCAAGCATCTAATGGAGATTTACAGATACCTGGATGAAGAAAACTTCAAGTGACCAATTAAAATATACTTTGAGGTATACAAGTACAAGGCAACACCAAGGAAAAGTAAACTGAATTCCTTGAAAAAAACCGATCTTTCAGCTATATATCAGCACCTGAAGCCAAAATAAGATCAATCACTACTACACTAAGTTACTGCATATAGCTTAAGGGCTACAACAGAGACTACAGAAGTTTTCCGTCAACAAGTTGAAAGGCATGATGGGTAGAAGTCAGTGCAATGGCCTCTGTGAGTTACAATAAGGATACCAGCACAGCATTTGATAGACACTGAACATTTTCACTAGGAGCTGGCGCTGACTAACAAAATCCCAAAATCTGAAGAATATTTCTTTGCTCCTGAAAATATAAATCATATTAGTAAGGAATTTTACTTTGCTTACCTGATTTTCTCATCAAAACTATCCATCCTGCTAATCTTGAAATGAAGCCTGATTTAAAGTGAGAATAATTCTTGATTCAAGGTTAATTCCACTGTCATATTTACATTTTTGATGATACAGTTTCAAATCTTGATTTAGACTGAATTAATAATATATCAGGATATTTGCTTAAAAGCAACCATTGCACAATCAACAGAGTAAAAAGGCAGCCCAAAGAATGGGATAAAGTATTTGCAAATTATATATCTTATAAGGAGTTCATATCCAGAATATATAAAGAATGTCTACAATTTAACACAGAACAATCAGATTTTAAAATGGGCAAAGAACTTGAATAGCCATTTCTCCAAAGAAGATAAACAAATGGACAATAAGCACATGAAAATATGCGGAACATCACTAAGCACTAGAGACTTGCAAGTCAAAACCACAAGATACACTTCATACCCATTAGGAGGGCTACTGTTAAAAAGAAAACACAGGAAGTGGCAAATGTTGGTAAAGATGTGGCAAACCTAGAACCTTACGTACTGTTGGTGGGAAAGAAAAATATTACAGCCACTACAGAAAAAATATGCTGATTCCTCAAAAAATTAAAAACATAATCACCATATGATCCAGCAATTCCATTTCTTAATATATACCCAAAGAATTTGAAATCAGGTTGTCAAAGAGATGTTTATATACCCATGTTCATAGCAGCATTATTGACAATACCAAAAGGTACAAGCAACACACGCATTCATTAAAGGATGAATTGGTAAACAAAATATGGCATATAAATACAATTAAATATTATCCAGCCTTAAAAAGGAAGGAAATTCTGACACATGCTACAATGTGGATAAACCCTGAGGACATCATGCTAAGTGAAACGAGTCACCAAAAGACAAAAATTGTATCATTCCACTTATATGAGATACTTAGAGTAGCCAAATGTAAAGAGACAGAAAATAGAAGTTTTATTGCCAGGGGTCAGAAGGAAGGGATAATGGCAGTTGTTGTTTAATGTTTATAAAGTTCCAGTTTTGCAAAATGAAAACAGTTCTGGAGATTGGTTGCACAACAATGTGAATATACTTAATACTATTGAACCACACACAAAAATAATGAATATGATAAATTTTATGTTGTGTATATTTTACCACAATTTTTTAAAAAGCAATTATTAGGTTCACTGAAGGCAGAAAATGTTTTTTATTATTATTGCCTGTAATGGTAATGATAGTTACCATGAACTGAATTCCTCAGGCTCAATTACATGCATTCTCTCACTGAATTCTCAAAAAAAAAAAAAAAAAAAGGCCAATAACAGAATTATCATTACTGTTCTCTGTTTACAGATGAGGAAACTGAAAATTGGAAATTAAATAATCTCATTATATCTGACTCTGAGAGACACTGCAGTTAAAAAAAGAAAAATGCCCTAAAACTTAATGGAGTAACATGAATCTATAGGTCAGAAAATTGAATAGGCTTTAGAGGGATGGCTTATCTCTGCATCAAGATGTCTAGTAATTCAGCTAGAAATACTTAAATGTCTAAAGCTAGAATAATCTAGAGACTTACTCATTCACATGCTTGGTATCTGATACGGAGCAGGGACTGACAACTGGAATGACCACATGTAGCCTTTTCACGTAGCTTGAGCTTCCTCAAATCATGGCTTCCTCAGGATAATCAGACTTACAGCATAGTAGCTAAGGACTCCAAAGGTAAGTATTCCAGCACATAAGACAAAAGCCATCTAATCTTTTATGACCTAGGCTTTGCAGTCACATAATGTCGTTTTTGCCATTCTTTATTTGCCAAAATTCACAAGCCTACCTAGATTCAAGGAGAGAAGACCTAGAACCTATGCCTTGATGGCATAAGTGGAATCAAAATGTTTGTGGTCATGTTGTAAAATCATCACAGACTCCAAAGCCCTTATTACAGGACAGTGTGTGATGTTTAGTCCTAGGGCTTCATAGATCATTATCAATGGAGGAAGTAAGGAAGAGTGGGTAGTTGACACATACTTTTACTCTAACAAAGCAGAGTTTACAAGTGAAATAATATATAACTCAAAGACATTTTCACTTGAACCACAATGCCAACCTAAGAATATTTTAAAACAGTGAATTCATACTAAAGCAAAAAATGTTTACATAATTTTTGTTCTTAATGATAAATGCACTTAAAATAGAGGGAAATCCACAGCAGAGACTGGTCCTGGATTGTTGGCATCTGAGTAACGAAAGGACAAAGAGATGATGGATGGCCATATGTATATTAGCAAGCACAGAACATCATTAATAGCCACTTGCCTGCTTTGAAGGACAACACTGGACTTACACCAAAATCTTGACAAGGAGGAGAGCAGCCGTGCAGGAGCAAGCCGAATCCTCGGGGTTCAGACTGGGCTAGGAGGGTTATAAATAGAGATGCCCCAGGCCCCTCAGCAGGCAAAAGTACACCCATCAATAAAACTAAAGATGAGGAGAAGAAACAGTCTGAAAATCCCAGGGGAAGAAAAAAAACAGAAGCCTAGAATAAATGAAGAAAACTCTAAGTTATTCTGCCTCATGAAGAAAGTCATCAAAAGACTTCCTTTCAGTCATAGAAAAGGGAGGTGTAGAGAACATTGTTTTCACGGTCTGCTGATATTTTCTTTAGGACATTAAAAATTGTCTATAAAGCCACATAAATAAAACGAGCCTTTTTTTCACTATCAAAGGAACAATAACACAAAATTAGAGAAGTTGTAATTAGTAATCGAACCCTCTTTAAAATAACAATATAATAATTTTTAAAGCAGGATTAGTTTTTGTCAGTGAAAATGACTAGAAAAATAATTATGGCTTATTTTAAAAATTGTTAAATTCCAGATTATTTTACGTTTTTTTTTTAAATTTAATTAATTGTTAAATTCCATTTATTTTCCTAGTGGATGTGCCTTAACATTTGTGCTAAGTTGAACTTCTCATATAAAGAAATTAATTTGTTTTTAAGAACTACTCTAATTCAGCCAAGCAGTAGGAAGGAGAGAAATGTGAATTGATATACAAAAAATATTGTTTTATCCAGATTTTATTATCTAAAAATCTGTACTGAGTCACTTCAGTAATCCAAGTTACAGTTAACAAAAACAGTACAATTGTTTATTATAAGGCCTACGAAGTTCTAAAAGATACTGACTCCTGAGTCACCAAAGCAAAGGGAGAAAGGTGAGCTGGTGAAAGGTTATGCGGGGGCGGGGCATGAAATATCAGCCTAAGGCATTTAAGCTTTATTCAACCGGTAAAAGGGAGGCATTGGAAGTATTTGAACAAAACAGTGACATTACCAAAAAAGGCTTGTAGGAAAATTAATCCGGTGTTCAAAGGCAGTCTAGATTTTAATTTGGAATGACTGAAAATCAATGATAAGTCTATTGAAATAAAATCCAGAGTGAAGGGGAAAAGTAAGAAGTAAGTACCTTAACTAGGCTTCGTGATCTTGAAAAGGGAAAATGAGGGATAGGTAAGATCATCTGGGGATGTAGGGGACCAACCATCCCAGTTTGCCTGAGACTCAGAAGCCAGGGGTGTAGGATGCTCAGTGCTTAATCCAGGACAGTCCTAAGCAAATCAGGATGGTTGGTAACCCTAGCTGGATGCTATGGGAAAAGAAAGAAGAATCATGTTTTGATTACAGGGAGTCAGGAGTGGGACAATCATTTGAAACTGTCTAATAGCTAGAACCTTATATTAACCAAATCCTATTTGTAGCCATACTAAATATTTGCCCTGCACCATAAATATGGAATGAAAGGTATGGGCAATGCAAATGAACAGATAACTTCACAGAAGTCTTTGTTATATTTTAGCTACAGAGTAGGGTCCAGCAGGGTAGAAGCCAGAAACATGAATAAGATATATTACAAAAGAAGAGAGAGCAAATGTTAAACATAGCCTGAAAGGTAAGACAGTACATCAGGGAGTGAAGGCAATGTTGGCTCAAAGCACAAGGTGGAGAGTGCAAGAGCTGAGTATGAGATGGGGAGCTGAGTTAAAGATGAGTGAAGGTGATGAAGCGCCAGGAAATGAGGCTCAGGAAGAAACACATGCAGGGGCCGTCAGGCTCCAAACCTCCACCAACTTCCTGGTGTTCAAAACAGTTTTGACTTTATTAAGGAAGGACTGGAAAGCACTCAGAAGGCTATCGAAATAATTTAGAGTGAGTGAGCGTAATTATTATCCCTTATGTTACTTATTTTCACTAGTTCCTCTTTCCTGTTGGTCATTCCACCTTCAGTTAGAACACTGTTCTCCATTCACTGCCTCAATGAGGGATGACAAAACAGAAGAACCGAACGTGGGTAGGATGGAGTATCACTCCACATATTTTTGACTTTGAAATATCTACATATCTGTGGGGAAGGAAAGAGCAAGTTCAAGAGAATATACATGGGGGTGGATGGATGGAAAGGAAAGAAGGAGGGAGAAAGGGGAGGAGGAAAAGAAGAAAGCAAAAAAAATGAAGAGACCAATAGATTGATCTAGATCGATAGTCTATAATATACCCAGGGCCTGGGGTTGCAGTTGAGGGAGGAAAGACTGAGGAACTCAGGAGGGAGACAGGCCAATGGATGACATTAGGGGCTCCATCTCAGATGTGGAAATATCACAATCCCAAAATCAGTGTCATACCCAGAGACTTTCCAGCCTCCAATAACATGCACATTCTTTCAGGACATGATCTAGCACCACTATGTATGTCTTACTCTAGTCAGAAATCTGGAGCAAATCCTTGACTACCTTTCTCCCTCCTGCTTTGTCCTAGTCCTGTTGTTCTCTGTCCTAAATAGCTCTTAAATTAGTTACCTTTCTATAATCCCCACTGCCATTACCCTGTTTTACTATTCAGTCCATGCTGGCCTGTGACTTTTGGGTTACAACAACCTATCAGCTGACTCAGCAGTATGCATAACCAATACATTAGTCTTTCTAATAGGTGGTGCTGATGATTGGCACACAAACCTTAGGTTAGATTGGCTTATTTCATATTTCAGTTTAGTTCACCCATCTGTAAATGACATTTGAAAATAATATCTAACTTACCAGATTGTTCAAAGAATTCCATAAGTTAATACCTGTATAAAATGTGTTCACATGGCACTGTGTTAGCCCAGTAGGTGCTAAATGTGAACTATCATCACTGTTGTTATTATATTATTATTACAATTATAAAATGTAAATCTTTTCCCGCCACTCACCTGTCAAAGACTCAAGTTTGAAATTGACTTAAAAAGACATTTGGATTGAATCTGGCAAAAGGTGGGTTAACTTAAACCAAAGGGGACTCTCTAGGGGCTCAAGGCCAAAAGTGCCCCTCGTCTCACAGGCTCCCAGGATAAGAGTCTGAGAAGCATTATAACCAAGACAGATACCCTCCATTTTGTTTTTGGGGCTTTTGTTTCATTTTTTTTTTTCCTTTTCCCTGACGCCACATTGGTTTTTGTCCCTACTTGTCACTATATCTGTGTCATGTCGTCTCAGAAGACTAACTTTGCTGACTTTTCAGGTTTAGGGCAGCAAATGGCTGTCCCAAGATTCCCTACCTGTGTGCTCAGTTCAAGCTCCCAGTGGAAACAGTTTTCAACATTTTTGTGCGACTGAAAGTGGTTGGTCATCTTGGTGGAACTGACAGAGAAGAGCTGTAGGAAAGGCAGACGGCCTAATGAATGCATCTATTAATTCTGACTCCAAACTATGCTTCCAACTTTGTCTCCTACCACTTCCCTGCAAAATAGATACAGCAGCCTTCCTGGATTACTCATTTTCCACAATCACTATCCCATCTGTATGTCTCTTTGCCCTTGCACACACTGCTCCTTCCATCAGAAATCTTCTTACTAACGATTCACAGAGCCAAATTCTTCCTGTCCTTCCAACTCAACCCAAACACTACCACACTGATGATACTTTCACGTCCCATGTACTACAAATGGTTTGCATATTTTGTACATTCTCCAATTACAGCTTCTAACATGTTGTATAAAATTATCAATTGTATTTTTTCTCTGTGCTTCTTCAGGGCAGGCATTCTCATTTTAAATTCATCTTTTTATTTTCAGTGACTAGACAATTTTTGATTGAACACTTAAATGAAAGTTAATTGTAGTTTTTTTATTATAAAATTACATTAATCTAGTCTCCTTAGGAGAAACAATTCGAGCTTATAACAAGCCTAAATTAATAAATATTTTCAAACTAATGTTTTTAGGAAAACACTTCTCAGTATTCACAGTAATGAAACTAAGGCTCATAATTAATTAAAGAATGAGTACTCTGATATATCAGTTTTAATTAATAGAGTCATTAGACATAAGCACATCTGTTTTGTGTTAATAGGTATTACCAAAACGGGTTTAACATTTTGTGGAAATAGTTTATTTCATGTAAACTAATCATTTTCTTGGCTTTCAATTTGTTATATATTTTATTACATGAACAATATATATTTTCGAGAGATGGTGCAAGAATAACTAGTGTATGCCTGAATAAGTCTGAATATTGATCTCACATAGCCCATTTGAATAAGTGTACTCTGCCTGTCTCTACTTGTCATGACAGATAAATACACATGCCATTTTTAGAACTGCTACTTTTAAAAGCACTTCCCTTTTGAGTGTCTGTCTCTTTAGCATTGTTGTATTTCAAAACTCAGAACTGCCTTGTCCTTTTCTTTCCTCTTTCTCCTTCCTTCTATTCCTCATCTCATTCAGTTTCTTCTGCAATATGACTAAAGTCTAGCAACACCCTCTTTTTGATTCTTCTATTCTGGTGGCCTAAACCGCTTTCATTCTTGCCTTTACCCCCTATACTCCCAAATAATGGTGATACTTTGAGTGTGCTACAAATATCCACTTTCCTCTAAACCCATCATGAGTATACTTTCCCATTTCACTTGAGCTTATCACCTGCTTTAGAGTGAAGAATTAGCAGATGTGCTTGCATGGTTTGGCAGGCTTCTTCCACCTGCCGATTAGCACAAGAAGCGTTCATCCCAAGTAGATGCTGGTCGTTCCAACTGGGCCCCAGATCAAAGACACATTTAACAGACTTGAACCCGCTGAATGCACAGCCTGGAGCTGAGCCCAACTTACTTTGCCATCTAAAGCAGATGAACTTACTCTACATCAGATATACCCGTGGACCTGCAGACTTCAGAGCATGATAATAAATTTCCATTGTTGCCAATCACAGCATTTTGAGGTGGTTTGTTACATAGCATTATTGTGTAAAGAGCTGACTGATACAAAGTTCTTTCTAACATCACAGGTTTCTGACTCTAAAGTACTAAAAAAAAAAAAAAAAAAAAATCATATTTGTATTTCTCTCACAGGACAAGACATATAGATGTAATTAAAGGCTAAAAGAGCTAATTGTGGTTATGATTGAGCACCTAATATACACCAGGGATTCTTTATATGTATTATTTTTAATCCATTCTTTTACTGGTAAGAAAATTGATTCCAAAAGTTTAGATAACTTTCTCAAGCTCATGTTACTAGTTAGTGGGTGGCAAGTACTCAAACTAGGTCTGCCTGAATCCAGAAAGTTGGATCTTCTTCCCTCTCACACCGTATATTATCATTATGCTCTAAATTAAAGTGATAGTCATCATAATAATTATTTTAGTCCCTAGAATTAATGTTGTTTTCAGAGAGTTTCTGCTTATGATTGATATTTGATGGATAGCAAATGGTTCATATAAAAGGATGAAAAGACTTAAAACATTTTAATTATGCACATAGCATAATTTGACATTTTTAAATTTAAAATTTAAAGATATTATGAAAGTTGTCAGAGCAGGTTTGGAAGATGATTTTTATTTGTAATATCACAAAGCTGCAGTATGTTTAAAAATAAAGTAAACTTATTGTTCTGGGCCTTTCCCATAACATGTCCAGTGATGGACAATTGTATTTTCCCACAGAACTATTTAGATTTGAGAAAGACTAAATAACTGTTATTTTATCATTATAAAGAAAAAATATGTTTGAAAAATATGACATACACATGCTCCAAAGAGCAACTTACTAAAATTATAGTTGAAAGATACCAATTTGAAGTCATTTACTCTTTGATTTCTTTTAGTTCTTTTCACCATCCAAACAAAACCTTCTGTTTTCAGTGTTTGGTTTGGTTTTGTTTTTCATTCAGGCATGTTTGATAAATATCGTGGCTTTATTATTACAGAGAGTATCTGTAGAAAAACAGAAGACAGTAATTTTTCTAATTCACGCAGCAGGCTTTTGTCTGTCATGATCGGCCACAAAGTAGTTGTATACCAAAATATCAAAAATACAATGACTCCAAGGAACAATCTGAAGAAAGGCTTGACAAGAATAAGTATAGCAATAGTGTGATGGTCATGCTTCAGCCCATCTTGATCTGCCAAAAGGAAGATCTTCAACCATCAGCATAACTAATATTCCACTAAATTTGTTCACATGTGGCATGTCAAAACTTTAGGTAATTAAGACGTCAGAATTTAGATAATTTGGATGAAATTTGAGATAAAAGTAAAAATCAAAGTTAGCAGTGTAGTTATGAATTAGGCTTGATGTTGAAAGCAACTCAAATTTGCTGTGAGCTCAGGGAATGCTAGGGCATACAAATGAAAAATGAGCTTACTACTAGGCAACTGCTTGCCATGGAAACAAGCCCCAAATTTTTAGCATGTTAACTCAGTAAGAATTTGTTTCTCCATTACAGTTCAGTGTAAGTGCTTGTAGTGGTAAGGGACTTGTGCTACTGTCTCCACATTTCTCCACTCCACTCAGTGGAGTCCTCAGAAAAAGAGCATGAAGCAAACACACTCCCTTCTTTACCACTGTTAACGCTGAAGCAGCATCATCATTTCCACTCACATTCTATCGTGAGAAGTAGTCACGTGTCCTTACCAAGTTGCAAAGGAAGATGAGAAGTGTAGTCCCCAGCAGGTAGCCATATGCCAGTGATAAAACTATATTATGAAAAAGCAACACAAAATTTGGTAGAGAGTTTGCTCTATTTCTTCAGAAAATAGTTACTAAATTTCATGATGTGTATTCCATTACACTAGGCACTATGAAGTTATAAATATCTTTTCAAGCAGCTTATAAAATAAATGGGGAAACAAAACAGATTAATGGCATATGCTTATAAGCATTTATAGAGCCATTTCTCATTATTCAGAGGATCATTGTGGATTTATACAGCCAGGTTACTTAGAGGACCATTTTGGATTTATAGATTTATTGTTTTGTCTCTTTTCCTTTCAACCACATTTTTTAAAACATTAGCTTCTGCTTGAAAAGTATACCATCGTCACACACACACAGACACACAAAAAAAATCATGCAGTCAGGAAAACTGTGTAAAATTCAAATCAATCACTTGTTATTTGTCCTCAGTCCTTATAAAACATTTGGTTGAGAAAAATAGATGTTGATTTATTGGACCTGCTCAAATAGTCATGTTCATGCTTCCCTTACCACAACACATATTCAAGGTTTGATGGAGTAATAGGAGACATTTTCATAGGCATAGCAGTGAAGGGAAAACATGTTGGAGATACAGATAAGAGTTAGCACAAGTCATAATAGCACCTATCATTGATTGAGTGTCCATTAGAGTCAAGGCACTGTATTTGTGCTAAACCATATGTATATGTGTTTCATTCTAATGCAGCTTATAAAGTAGATTTTATTATTTGCATTTTGGGCAATCATTAGAAAGAATAAATAGCATGACTATTTATATTTTGAACTAAGTGTTTAGGTGTTACTAATTGACAAAAAGAATATCCCTTTTAGATTATCATCAGGCATTTAGATCAAGATTTTTTGATGTCCTATTTGTTTGCTTTTTTTATAAATGTTTTATTGATACTGTACTGAAAGGAATGTATGAGTACTGTCTTAATTATGAAAGATTATGGAGTCTAAGGAAATTGTAAAGAACGTATGCAAAGGAGGAAGACAAAGACTTTTACTCAAGAATTAGAGTCAGGTGCGGTGGCTCACACCTGTAATCTAAGTGTTTCAGGAGACTGAGATGGGAAGATCCCTTGACCCCAGGAATTTGAAACTAGCCTGGGAGACATAGGGAGGCTCATCTATACAAATAACAACAACAATAATAATAAATTAGTGGGGCATGGTGGTGCAGATCTGTGGTCCCAGCTACTCAGGAGGCTGAGGAGCAATTACTACCATGAGCCCAGTAGGTCAAGGCTTCAGTGAGCTATGACTGTGCCACTATACTCCAGTCTGGGCAACAGAGCGAGACACTGTATCAAAAAAATAAATAAATAAATAGAAAAGGCATTTTAAAAATGTTTCTATGAAGGTTAACATATTATCTTAAAAGCATTGCATCATATTATAGCAGACCTTTTCCTGAAAGCAGGTTTTGGTATTATGGAAAGGGCCATGCAGAGGAAGAAAATAAATTGTAGAGATAAGCTTCAGATCACAGAGAACATGCTTAGCCTAATTAGTCCAGGGTCAAACATGAGCATAGAAACAACAAAAGTAAAGTGACTAGATTACATATATTATTAACTCAAATACATAGGAAACAAGTAGCACTCAAAGACAAATACGTAACTTTGGTGAGAAGTAAATTATATAGATTGAGATTTTGGAAGTTTAGTTTGGGTGAGGTCCGGGAACCATTGATTTTATCTGACAAAACCAGGGAGCAGTTTTTGCACTGAGTGACAGGGAAACTTTCAAGGTTAGGACTAAAAGGAACTTCTGAGTTTTCTTGCTACATGAAATGGTTGTCCAAATAAAACTGAAGTTCATCCATCTATATACCAAACATTTATAAAGTACCAATCTCTTCCAGGCATCTGCTTAAGACCAGGTACAGGAATAACAAATAAATACTTTAGAGCTATTCTTTCTTCCTATGCCCATGGCAGACATTGCTAATCAAACACAGTTATCTTTTCCACTTATGTCATACAGCCTCAGATTGCTTTTCAATACATCACTGCAGGCATTTACTAGCAATCTAGTTGCAGTTGACACACAGATGAAACGTATTTGCTACTCCAGCATCAGGCAAACAAAAATGGCATAGACATTATCTTATCCCTCAACAAGCACACATTTTAGTATTAATGGGGGAAGAGATTAGGATGGCTTTGGAGATAGTTGGCTCAATAGCTGTAGCTCAAAACTGCAGAATCAAGTGTACTTTGAAAACACTGAAACCAAAGGAAAAAGAAACTCTGAGAAGGCTAAGTTTCATGTGAATAGTTCCACCTGTGCACCCAAGACTGAACTATAGACCTTTTAGATACGGCCAGAGTTTACTTTAAATCTAACAAAAACAACTAAAAATTGTAACTGTAACTAAATTATTATTTTTTTTTGAGACAGTTTTGCTCTTGTTGCCTAGTGCAATGGCACAATCTCGGCTCACCGAAACCTCCGTCTCCTGGGTTCAAGCAGTTCTCCTGCCTCAGCCTCCGAAGTAGCTGGGATTATAGGCATGCGCCACCACGTCCGGCTAATTTTTTGTATTTTTAGTAGATATGGGATTTCTCCATGTTTGTCAGGCTGGTCTCAAACTCCCGACCTCAGGTGATCCGCCTGCCTTGGCCTCCCAAAGTGCTGGGATTATAGGCATGAGCCACCACGCCTGGCCAACTACACTAAATTTTAAATAGTGACTGTTTTAGTTTAGAGATTATTAAGGAACAAACACTCTAACATATAAGTGTACTGTTGTTCTCAGCTGAAATGTAAAGGTTAATGAAACAGGTCTTGTTGGTTGAGGATTTGGTCTCGGTTACTTTGGATCAAAGGAGGAAAAATGTTTTTTCTTTTCTTTTTGGAGTATGAAAAGAAAATCTTTAGTAATTTTGAAACCTTCACTATTGACATCAGAGAGCAAAATATTTCTAAGGCAGCCAGCAATAGGGAATACAAAAACCAAAAATCATGAAAGTGGGTTTTAAAAATAATATCTTATCAACAGATAATTATTTTTCTTCTGTTCTCTTTTCTTTCCAAAATAACATCTCTGTGAAAACCCAACACAACCTTTACTTACATCTATCAGACTTTACCTTGCTCAATACTCCCTCTAAGTCTTTTCTTTCATGTATTTGCATTCTCTTAAATGTGAATAGTAATGAAAGTTTTCACATACTTTGTGGTTTTTGAGATAAGTTGATTATTAAATCAGTTTTTTGGTTTTTAATTTACTAAAATCTATTCATTCATCATCTATCTTATGAAATGGTGTAGGAGAATATTCCTTGAAATCAGAGAGATTAACATTTAAGAAAAAGAAAATTGAATTAATATTTTAATATCTCTTTTCCAAGGCCTAGACTTAACATTTGAATGAAAATTTTAAATACTTATTCTGTTGTGCTCCCAGCATAACCAATAATATCTGTGAGTAAAATATTAAAATATTACTTTCATTTAATTACAGTTGAAATAAAACAATGGCAAATAAAAACATCATCCTTGGGTACTAATGTTGTTGGCTTTTATGTTCATCATTTGAAAAAGTAAACACTCATTTGAAACTTAGAACTGAAAGTAATATAATAGAGAAGGAAGGAAATACTGACATTTAATTATTTTAACAAGCTGGGCTGCTGATTACTGAAATAATATCTACAAATTGGCTGAAGCATGAGCAGAAGTTTACAACTTAAAACATAGTGGTTTTAAAATAGACAACTATTTAATTGATTTTTTCAACAGTTTCCCTAATACTTTAGGCTTCGTAACTCTTGTTATCAACCAAAATTTAGCTACAGCCTGATTATAGCCAACAACTGAGAAATGTTTGTTAACAGGCACAAATGATAAACATCAGTCCACTATCACTTGCTTCTTGAGAGATCAACCTTTTCAGTAGGAAAATTCTACAAATTGATTGCTGCCAAAAGAGGACTGCATAAGCAAACCTAACCCAGAGCTGAAATCTCGACTTATTTAATGTAATTGTTAGCATAGAAAGGGAAGAAAATGCTACTATCTGCCCACTTAGTTCAGGTCATTTCTTCCAATCTGACCCATTCCCTAGTGGAAATTCTGGGACAGTGGGAACCCAGCATGATATAAGAAGGATGTTCTGCTGGGAAAAAGGGTAACTTAATGATTTACCAGAATTTTCAGATCAACTGAGAGATTCGGATACAAAGAATGGAAGTTCAAATCATAAAAGACCTGATTTTTGCAATTCAGCTTGATTTCCTACTCTAGTTCCAAAAATGGAAATGAACTTACAGATCTCAGGGTTTTTGCAGCTATCTATTAGCCAAATTATATTTCCTACAGTGACAGACCAATTAGCCAAATATTTCAGTTGAGTTAATTTTATTATGTGCAAGTCAATCAATTTTTAAGAATTAAAATAAACTGAACTCTGCATAAGAAAAAATGTCCATGGGTGACTTTGGCAGGAAATGGTCTAGAAAAAAGAAGGCCAGAAAAATTCATCTAGTTAGTCAATCATCAACAAAGATTTATTAAGCACCTACTCTACACTGTTTTAGAAGACCAGAATACAATAGCTAACAAGATTGATTTCCTTTGATGAAGTTGCAACACAAGGAAAGATCCAAATAATAAGTAAGCAAATAATGACACAAGAAAATGTTTAAGAATGATGAGTATTATGAAGACCATTCCTTTCTAACATGCAATAAGGTAGATGGTAGTGAGAGAATAGGAAGGAGTGGTTTGGAAAGGCCTTTCTGAAGAGGCTACTTTTGAACAGAGACCTGAAGCATGAAAAGGCACAAGCCAAGCAAAGATCTGGAAGAGAAAATTTCAGGAAGTGGGAACAGTATGTGCAAAGGTCCTAAGCAGGCATAAACTCACTGTGTGTCAAGAACAGACACAGAAAGATGGGAAGCAGCTGGAGTACAGATCATAATGGGGAGCTCTGAGAAGAGGTTAACATGGTAGCCAGGAGCCTTCTAGGTCATTGTAAGGAGTTTGTAGTCTATTTTAGCACAAAGGAAAGCAATTGGAAGGTTTTTCAAAATAAGGTAAATCAGAGGTCTTAATATTTTCCCCAAGATCTTTCTGACTTCCAGGGACCACAAATTATAAAATACTCTACTGGAAACCAAAAGACTATAAGCATGAGACTTCCACAGTGTATTAAAATCTGTGGATAACTTTCTTCAGGTCATTGTCTAATGTAGGCAAAGCCTAAATGGCTCTAGTACTGGCCAAATTCTATAATACAAGCACATTCAATTAACTTTTAAAAAAATTTACAAGGCATCCTCATTGCCCAGTGAAAGTCATTTAATAAGTTTATGGGTTTCTGCCGATCAAGAAAGTTTCTAGCATAGAAGTATCTCTGTTCTTTTTCTACTATAAGCAGCGTGGCATTTCTTCTGTGAGGTTTTGAAAGAGCTTATTTTGGAGATTTTATCAATTTCTTTTTTAAAACTGTCTTTCCTTTCCACATTAACCTCAGCATTTCTTATTTGATATACTTTTCATTATTAAAGCTTTAATTTAAGGTAAAATAACTCAATAAACATCTTCTTGTAATTGACTTGTGGGAACCAACTCACTAAACTAAACTAAACAGTACAGGAAAGAGCATTAAATTGCATAGAAGGTATGATGGGAAAGAACATGAAATTACACAGAAGGTTTCCTGGATAACCTCTAACTATGGTTTCTCTGTTCTTTATTTTCTTTGCTAAATGTTCTTTCTCTTAAAACTTTGTATTAGAACAGCAATAAAATGTCACTTATAGATACCAATAAAGATAGCATCGAAGAAGTTAATTATATTAAAACATATTCAATTCTTTATCTTCTCTGCTTCTCAGTCACCGAGTTTAGCCTGGAAGGCAAATCTCCTGAATCTTTGTCTAATGTTCTTTCCAATAAACCAGAAGTCTGAATAGTGCCTGTGACCATGTAGGTACACAAAGTCTTTCCAAGGGACTCACCTCCTCTTTCACAATTACCTATTTCTGCCTATACAAATGAAAGATGTAATTCTCAGTCATATCTAGTTTTACTTTGGTATGTTGTTATTGGGGGAAAATATCACAGAGACAATTCAAAACATTGACTTTAGGTTGAGAAAAGATGGCCCAGATAACTTCCATTCACTTTTTTCAGCAGCAACATGAATCAAGGGATTGTGTGACATTGCTGTTGCAAAACTCCCTCCATTCTCATTTTTTATTTATGCCAACAAATTTTGTCAGAACACAGCTCATGATAAAAGGTAAAGCAAAAATTGATTCTGAATTTTATCTCATTCTAGCAATAAATAAGCTTTATCCATGGATGCATGATTTCCTTTTTCAGAAGAATAAATTTTCATACATTTCATTAAAAGATACACTCCCAATTAAGTATACTTTTTATATTTAATCACTATTATCAAAATGTATAATATATGCAGGTATGTGTGTGTGTGTGTATATATTTAGAGAGAGTAATCAACTATATACTAATAATAGCTGTAATGATAACTCAATGCAGAAGAATGTTTTGTAAATTTATTTTATTGTTGTAAAATAGATACAAATTTGCCATTTTAACTATTGTTAAGTGTACTATACAGTGACATTAATTACATTCACAATGTTGTACAAACATTATCTCTATTTCCAAAACTTTTTCATCACCCAAACAGAAATTGTATAACCACTGAGGAGTAATTCCATATTTCCCCTACCCCAGTGCCTGATAACCTCTCTCTATGAATTTGCATAGTCTAGATAAGTTATGTAAGTGGAATCATATAATATTTGTTCTTTTGTGTCTGGCTTATTTTACTTAGCATAATGTTTTAAGGTTCATCCGTGTTTTTCATGTATTAGAACTTTATTTCTTTTTATAGCTGAACACTATTCCATTGTATGTATATACATTTTTATTTTTTAATCTTTTGACAATTTGATTATAATGTGTCTTGGTGTGGGTTTCTTTGGTTTTACCTTATTACAGTTATTTGAATTTCTTGGATATATAGATTCATGTATGTCATCAAATTTGGGAAGGTGTCATGCATTATTTCTTCAAACATTCTTTTTTTTGGTCATTTCTTTCCATTCTTCTTCTGGGACACCCATAATGCATATGTTAGATTGTTTGACGATATCACACAGGTTCCTTAGACTCTGATGAACTTTACCTTATTAGTTTTTCAGTCTGCAACTCTGACGATAACTTTAAGGTACTATTGTCAAGTTCACTGATTCTTCCCCCTGCTTGAATATGCTTTTACAACCCTTTAGTGAACTTTTTATTTCAGTTACTCTACTTTTCAGCTCCAGAATTTCTATTTGGCTCCTTTTAATAATTTCTCTCTTTATTGATATTTTCATTGTGTTCATTCATCATTATCCTGATTTTTTTTACTTCTTTGTCCATGATTTTCTTTAGCTTGTTGAACATATTTAAGACAGCTGTTTTAGAGTCTTTGCTAGTAAGTCTGATTTCTAGGCTTCTTCAGAGATTATTTCTTCCCAAATGGATTATTTCTTCCTGAATGGATTATTTTTCTTATTTCTTTATATGCCTTATTTTCTTTTGGTAACAGACATTTAAACATTATAATATGGTAACTCTGGAAATCGGATTTTTCCCCTTCCCCAGTGTTTTCTTTTCCTCCCTTCCCTCCCTCCTTCCTTCCTTTCTATTCTTTCTTTCTTTCTTTTCTTTCTTCTTCCTTTCTCTTTCTTTTTTCATTCTTTCTCTTTCTTTGTTCTTTCTTTTTTCTTTCCTTTATTTTTTTTTCTTTCCAGTATTAAAGACTATAGCAGTCCATTGGCTTAGTGACTTTCTCAAACTATTTATGCAAAGACACTGTTATTTATCATGTGTAGTCACTGAAATCACTGTTCTTCAGCTTGTGTTCAGCTAGAGTTCTGACAGAAATTTCCCTGAAGACCAGAAACTAAAAACAAACAAACAAACAAATAAAAAAAAAATAAAACTCTCTAGTCTTTGTATAATGGCTGTGTACCAGAGCAATCTTTCAAAATTTAGCCAGGCTTGCCCTGAGCCTAAGGCTCAGCCTAAGGTGTAAGTTTAGGGTCTTCTCTGTCCTTTTCTGAGCATGCACCTTGCCCTGGTCATGTACATGAGTTTCTAAATTTCCCCATATTCATAGTGCATTGAATAACCCAATTTTCAAAAGAAATTCTTCCCAGCTTTTGCTCCCAGGTATTAGGTGGTCTATTGTGCCTTTTAACCATAATCTTTTATGTGAAGTGTCTGCAGTTGTTACTTCACCTTGCAGGATTTTTGAGTAATGCCTACCACCTTTCTAGTCCAAGGTGTGAGTTAGGTGAAAGAGACAAGTACCATAAGCCAGTCCTTCAGGCAGCCCCCAAATAAGTCAGAACCAACATACACAACAATTTCAAATCAGGTCAGCTCTGCTCCCTCCAGGGACCAGAGTCCTACACTGAGAACATAGGCTTTCTTCTTCAAGATTGCAGCCACACCAGGAAGAATGAAACAAGTTCAAGTAAAAACACCACAAAATGTTCCTACTGCTTTGAAATTCAGCATTTGCTTGGTTGCTGAAAAACTTGAACATTTTTCAGAGTTCTTACAAAGTTGGTAATAACAGTACTTGCTTTTTATTTTTCTGGAAGATAGGGGACAGGGGAAGGAGACCTTGGACCTTCCCTTCTCTTTTACTGACATCACTCCAGAAGAACAATAATCTTAACAATTAAAAGCACTGGGATGTTTTAATTGAGACTTAATTTTTTATATATTCTTATTGCATTATATATGAAACAGTGGTCAGTAAAACACTTTCACACATAAAAATGTATTAAGAGAGGCCGGGAGCGGTGGCTCATGCCTGTAATCCCAGCACTTTGGAAGGCTGAGGCGGGCGGATCACAAGGTCAGGAGATCAAGACCATCCTGGTTAATATGGTGAAACCCCGTCTCTACGAAAAAATACAAAAAATTAGCCGGGCAAGGTGGCGGGCGCCTGTAGTCCCAGCTACTCGGGAGGCTGAGACAGGAGAATAGCGTGAACCCAGGAGGTGGAGCTTGCAGTGAGCCAAGATCGAGCCACTGCACTCCAGCCTGGGCGACAAAGCGAGACTATGTCTCAAAAAAATAGATAGATAGATAGATACATAGATAGATAGAGAGAGAGAGAGAGAGAGAGAGAGAGAGAGAGATAGATAGATACACAGATAGATAGATAGATGCAATTGAATAGAGGAAGTAGAATTAAAACATAAATTTGAAGATAATTTTTCAACTGGTAAAGAAGAACTTGTTCATGCATATTTTCAATAAATGATAGACTATGGTATTTATATGCCACTGGGTACATTTAAAAAGAGAGGTAATTTTATCTTAAACATAAGTATTTACAAAGTTTTGAAAATTACATTATTTGCAACTATTACTTGAATTTATAATAAAAGTATTTTAGAGGTCAACTTACAAATTTGCAAAGGGTGCTTAGTTTTTCAAAACTCATTTAAGAAGTATTTGTGCCAATATTTGAAGAGCACTGCACTATTCTATGCCATTTCCTTAAATGTATACCAATTGAATTATCAGGTATAATACAAAAGAGAATTAGATTTGGGTGCTATTAATGTCCTCCTTTTACTCCACGTTGCAGCAGCAGTTAACAAGTTGATTACTGCTTCATTAAATCACTCTTCTTGGCAATAGTATGAGTCCTTATGCTTCTGACTTTCTTTCTACCTTGCTGACTGTTTCTTCTCAGTGTTTTCTGATTTGTCCATATATTTGCAGCCTCTAAATATTAGAGCACACAAAGATGTAATTCTCTGCTCTCTTCTATTACTACATGAATATCCTGGCTTTAAAAATTATTTGCTAATAACCACCAAATTTATATCTTCCTTTCTCATCTTTCCTCTGTTCTCCAAATTATCATATCTGTCTACTTTATGCCTCTACAGAATGTTTACTAGTTGCAACGTTAATATAACAAATCCTACAAACAATTCTTGGTTCTCTCCACTTTGCAAACCAATTACTGTTCTAATCTTACCCATTTAAGCTAGAGGCTTTCCTTTTAACTCAGTTTTTCACCCAAAAATCTACATGTCAGCATTTTTTTTCTCACTTTGTTCATCATGCCAACCACCACCATAAGTGTATCCAATCCATCAGCAAGTTAATTTAGCACTAGTTTCAGAATATATCCTGAATCCAACAATGTTTCTCTATCATCACTGTTAATACCTTGTCCCATCTACATCATTTCTGATATAGCCTTTTCAGTAATCTTTCTGATTCACCCATAATACATTTTCCACATTGCAGTCAGAGTGATTTAATAAAACAAAAGTTAGGTCATGTCACCCCTCTCCTAAAAAATTTTCAACAACTCAGAGTAAAATTCTAGTCATCAAGAATTAACCATAATCTAAAAAGACTCTACATCAGGTATTTTTACCCAACTTACATATTAGAATCATCTAGGGAACTAAAAAAAATACTGAGGCCTCTTATAATTCTAGAATATCCAAGACTGGGGCTAGTAATGGTATTTTGTTAAGTACTGCAGGAGAATCTAATGTGCCCCCGGGGTTGAGAAAGTTCATTGCCCATCTTTTCGACCTTACACTCTACAACTCACATACAATATCTGGGCTCCAGTCACCTTTCTCTATTTAAACATACTAAACTTGCTCCATTTCAGGACCTTTGTGCTTGCTGTTTCTCTGTCTGAAATGCTTTTTCCAAAGATCTTCTGATGATTGACTTATTTTTGTCAATTTTCCTCAATTTAAATATCTATAGCAAGCCCTTCAATGACCACCCATCCTAAATCTCTAACTGAAATGACCCTGTTGATTGGTTCCTACTTATATTTCTATTATCTCCCAATGGACTGTAAGCACCATGAGAACAGTAGGTTGTCTGTCTTGCTCCCCATTCTGTTAGTCCAGGATAGGCTAAGTTTGGCTTTAGTGACACACAAGCCTATAACCTCACTAGCTTTAACAATTAAAGTTTACTTCTCACTTATGCTATATGTTCACTGCAGTCGGCTAGAGTTTCACTTCAGGACTCAGGCTGATGGAACAGCTACTATCTGGAACACTGATAAAAGAACACTTGAGGGTCTCAAACCGGACATTTAATTGCTGTGACCCAGAAACTGACCTATGGGGTTTCACTGACAACCACATTGACCAGAGGAAGTTACACAGCCCTATCTAGCTGCAAAGAGGCCAGGAAGTGCAATCCTTCTATATTCTAATATGGTGCGGAGAGGCAGAAAGATTTGATTAGTAGTTCAAATGACCACAGCCATCACATTCCCATCTCCTATAATAGCATTTCAACATAGTAGGTACTTACCAAATAGCAAATTACTTAAGATATTCTGATACTGGACAGCTCTACCAGTAGCCAAGCTACTACATATTTTTGTCACTCAAACTAGGGATAATTTTACTGCAAAGTAGATGACTTTGATTTGCATAATTTTACAACTAAAAGAGGTTTTTATCTAATGTCTTCAGTTTTATAGAAAGTAAGCCCCAGAAGCTTAAATAATTTTTCCAAATTTATACTATTTATTCTTCAGTAGTGAAAATCTGACCAAAATATGGAGTATTTACATCACATTGATGACCCTTTAACTGTAGTATATTATTTTGATTCACCTTATAATGTTTTTAAATCTTGACAACTCTATAGAAGTTTTCAAAAGTCAGTATCACTTTAACCATGATGTAATGCATTTGAGAATTGTCGGCCTATCCTTTATGCAACTGCCAGAACTCCTTGCTGCTCAATCAAAATCAAAGGCATTCTGGAAAACTCACACCATTAAAGTAAGGTCGTCGCCAAACACCCACCATGCTATAGGGGAAGCCAGAATGCGGTATGGGTGTGAGTTTAATCCACTTTAGTCTGAACTGTTTTATGTCAGAGTCAAACTGCACCTAAGCACCAATATATTACAAAGTATAATTTGCTGAACATTCTTTTTCCAGTCCATTGCAAATTTATCAGATTTTCTTTTTCAACGGTTATTAAGGTAGTAAAGAGCTTAAATTTATTATCACTGAATTAGTAAGCAGCTGAGTTTCAGCATGAATATTAAGATATAGTATAAGCTCTTGACTTAGTAGCTTCCTAAAACAGGCTACAAGATCTTCCACAACCTGGTCTTTGTCTGTTTCTCCCAGCTGACCTTCTGTCTCCACCATGCCCATCGCCAAAATGTGCTTCAGTATTTCTCCAACACACAATGCTTTTCTGTTTCTGGGTATGGAATGTTCACATCTTTGCTGATCACGGTTTTCTTTGCCTGTGCAATGTCAATCTTCTTTCCTTCACATCCTGGATCTTGTATTATCTCTCAGAACGCATGTCCTGATCTCCTTTTACTAAGGAGAGATTTGGTAACTAATCCTGTGCCCTTTTGCATGTCCCTTCTTAAAGATAGGTTGTAGTCCTAGGACAATGCTTGGCCCAGAGGAGAATTTCTAAAACTT
Organism: Papio anubis; assembly: GCF_008728515.1. Lineage (NCBI taxonomy): Eukaryota > Metazoa > Chordata > Mammalia > Primates > Cercopithecidae > Papio > Papio anubis. The sequence goes on along the minus strand of NC_044988.1, from coordinate 22,955,701 downwards.
AAGAATTCACTGGTTGATTAATTAATTGACTATCATTTGTTACATTGTATTAGATTTATTGCTTGATTTTCTCTCTCTCTCTCCCATTAGATCATGTTTCTTAAAAGTGGGGGCTGTATAATACTTACCACTGAATCAGTCAGTACCTGGCATTACAGTCAGCCCAAAGAAGATGCTCCACAAATATCTGCCAAACTGAATCTAAATTGTGCAAATATTCTAAGAAATAAGAACTCTTAATTTATAAAATACAGTAATGTTTAAGAAGGAATAGAGTTGAACCAAAGCAAATCTAAAAACTATTTGTGAAGCAAAACATTTGGTTCAGCAAGGGAATTTTACAGTTCAAATGTGTTTTTGGTTGAAATGTTTGCTCTACTAACAGGCATTTCTAAAATGTGTTTTTGCTGTTGAGGCTGAAAAAATTTGTTTTAAAGGCATTAGGACATCGAATGTTAAAAACATCTCTAGTCCTTACTTAAACTAGAAAAGTGATTGTCAGTAGAAATGCTTGCAGGCAAGGTTTCAGCTTCGCATGGTTTCAAAATGTTTCCTTGGGTGAAATGTACTTAGAGACACTTTAAATTGAAGGAATTTTGTTTGCCAGCTGAGCTACTAACATCATTTCATTAACATGGAAGCCAGCACATTGTTGGAAAGTAAAAATGATATTGATTACACATGACAACAGAACAAAAAAAGATCAACTTAATATAAACATAAAAATAACAAAAAATCAAAGAAACTTATCATTCCTCATTCCTAAAACTTAATCATCAGTCATAAAGCACTGCAGAAGAAGATGTTAAAATTATATTCTCAAATGCCAATTAATAAAGCAACTTGTTGAATGATATATAAAACATAATGTAATTTACAGTGTCTACGGGTATATACACGTATTTATAGGAATTAAAGACCTTGAAAATATACAAAAGATATACAATACCACATAGTAATACCCAAAACAATAGTTGTGGTTCCCTCTGGGAGAGAGAAAAGGAACCAGAATAGGGAACTTCAATGTTATCTTCAGTGTTTACATCTTTACAACAAATATGTATTTGTACTATTTGTAAAATTGGAAATTATTGTTTACAATATCTTTCAATGCCAAAGTTTTAAAGGGAGTTAACACACTAAATCAGTGATTATACTAGGTAATTTTTAACATCTGTTCTGATTTATTGTTAAATGATTTTATTAATTTTTATACTTCTGAAGGGAATTTAAAGAGAATTCATATAGTTTAAAAAGTCAACAAAATATTTATTTTAATTGTTTTTAAAGATGTTTTCCCCAGAACAAACAAAATATAACTCTGTCTTAATGGTATTTTGCTCTAAAATTATTGTCATAATTTTCATCTAAAGTTTTTTATAGAATATGAAAATGTGGCTTCCTTAGTATTTCTTGTATGTGTGTATTTTTCCCAGTTTCTAAATCAACATCTCAAATATAGAAAGCAAGACTGAAAATCAGCTTCTAATTGTAATTTTAAATATGTACTTGGTTTAGAGCTTTTTTGCCACTAGAAATGTAGCAGCAAATTAATGACTATCCATGTATTAGTCGGTTCTCATGCTGCTAATAAAGACAAATCCGAAGCTGGGCAACTTTTAAAGAAAAGAAGCTTAATTGACTCACAGTGCCTTAGGGCTGGGGAGGCCTCAGGAAACTTACAATCATGGCAGAAGGGGAAGCAAACACAGCCTTCTTTACATGGCAGCCTTCTTCACATGAAGTGCCAAGCAAAAGGGGGGAAAAGACCCTTATAAAACCATTAGATCTCGTGAGAACTCACTCACTATTATGAGAACAGCAGCATGGGGGTAACTGCCCCCATGATTCAATTACCTCCCACTAGGTGCCTCCCACTACACATGAGGATTATGGGAACTACAGTTCAAGATGAGATTTGGTTGGGGACACAGCCAAACCATATCAATCCATAAAGAAATATTTCAATAAATTAAGGCAAATCCCCACCAGGTAATATGGTGCTGTAACAAAGAATGAATCAAACTTATATCAACTAATTTGGACAGATTTCCATACTGTATTGTTAAATGAGAAAAGGGAAATTTAGTGAAATGTGTTATATTTTCTATTACTGCAAAACAAATTATGTTAAATTCATAACTTAGTGATTTAACAATAGCGGTTATTACTGCAGAGTTTCCATGGGCCCAGAATCTAGACATGGCTTAACAGGGTCCTCTGTTCAGGGTCTCAGCAAGGGAGATATTGGCTAAGTCCAAGTCATCTGCAGGGTCAAGGAGGACAAGATCTGCTTCTAAACTCACTCAATAGGTTAATGTATGATTCAGTGTCTCACAGAATGTTGGACTGAGGGCCTCAATTCTTCACTGTTACCCAAGGCCACTCTCAGTTCCTTACCACTGAACCTCTTCAAAAGGCAGCTTACAATATGGCACCTGGCTTATTCAAAACAAGCAAGCAAAGAAAGGGTCAATAAGATAGAAATCAGTCTTGTACAGAGGCAGATTAGGTAAGATTAGGAGGCTGTACTGACTTGTCCCCTTGTGTGAAGCCCTGTGAGCTTCTTTCACAGTGGGCTTCCTTTGCTAGCACCCTCATGAGTCAGCACCTAACTCTTCTGCAAGGTAAGCAGTCCTGCAGGATACCAGCAGACTGCCAGATGGTTACATGTTTCTGACACCTCGTACAGTCCAGGAAAGAGAAAAAAAAGCCCCTTATTCCTGACATAACTTCCCCAGTCCCCAACCAATCAGCACTGAAAGCCCAAGAAGCTATTAACTACAAATTCCTGTGTTGAGGGAGGGGGCAAGGACTTCACCAGGGTCCTTCATGTGCAGCTAGGCTCAGATTTTACCTTATAGTAACCTTTTCCTCATTTTAATAGTAAAAAAAAAAAAAAAAAACCCTAGGTGGAGATTTTATATGCTAATGATACATGCGATGCATGTTGGAGCATGTAGATACTGAGCACATGTGCCAGCTCCTCTTTTGTATACTTGACCTCACCAGTGTTTTACAACTATGTATATACAGCTACCATAAAAGGAATGACTCTTAAGGTTCCAGCTGCTGTCTCTCCCTCTTAGCAGTCCACTCTGCCTCTTAGAGTGTACTTTGCTTCGCAATAAACTTCTTTGCCTACTCTTACTTTGGACTTGCTCTCCAATTCTTTTGTGCAGTGAAGTCAAGAACCTGAACCAGCCCACCACCAACAGCATGACCTAAGCTTGGAATTACAAGCCATCACAGTTTCCATATTCATTAGAAACAAATGAGTAGATTCCGTTCACATCCAAGGTCTAAAGACTAGTCAAGGATGTGCATACCAGAAAGTGAGGTTATTGGGAGTCATTTTTGAAAGTTTCCCATGTGTTTTAATGTGATACAATTTGTTTTTGTTGTTGTTGTTGTTGTTGTTTTGTGTATATTATTTTATTTATTATATATTGGATGAGTATAAAGTCAATTGTTACTTTCAGATAGGTCTTAGGCTATGGGCAATTATTTTTACTTCAATTGCTTTACAATTTTATAAGTGTTCAACATCGTTAAGGAAAAATTTGCTAATACATTAAAAGTAAAAAATAAAAACCACTCAAACTCTCAGCATCCATACATAATTAGCATAGCAATTTAAAGCATTTTCCTTTAAACCTTTTTTTCTATGCACTGATCTATTTTTACACAGTTGGAATTACAATGTTTATGGGTTTATGTTTTCATTTACCTTTTATAATAGCATTACATATCACCAATAGTTAATATTACTATATATCATAACTATTTTAATCGTATTAATATTTGTTTTTTTATTGTGATACAATTTGTATTAAGCGAACAAGACCAAAATCCACCTTTTATTATGCATGATTATACAAGTCTCATATACATCTTATGAATTTGCGGAAAATTAGGGAAAAATATTAAACAGGTGAACAGAGGGAATTTGAATAGCAACCTGTTAGGAAAAAACAAGAAGTTAAAAAAAATAAAGATGTCTCTAAAACAACAACAACAAAAACACATGTATAATGATTTATGTATATAAAATCATGTGTGTGTGTGTGTGTGTGTGTGTATGTGTGTATCCACTATATACTGTTCGGTATAAATTTTTAAAACAGACTATCTTTTAAAAAAAGCTGAAGTTATCTTGTCAGCCAACAGAACACTCACCAGTGAATAAAATTTACTGAGTGGTTCGCTGAAAAGGAAAATTCAAAACTTTCTAAGTATTAGAAATGTGTAGTTCAGGGTGGTTATGCCAATCAAGATTGAAAACTAAATTCTAAATAAAATCGAATGAATCCTTAGAATTATAGACAGTTGATGAAACAATTCCTATTGTTCCTTATTCAGGGAAGAGTCTTCACTTAGGTCAACCAAGGGTCTAGTATCCTGGGATCACTCAAAGTTCATGGTTATTTATCAACTTCAGCTGGTTACATCCAGTTTTGTTGAAACACAACATTCAGTTTCCCATTTCAAGTGCCCTGTAAAGGGATTTCTTTAATCAAGAAAAAAGAAAACAACTTGCAGAGAAATGTGTATAGCAGGATTCTATTTTAGTAAAAACAATAGAAAACACACTCTGTAAATTTGTTGTATGTATGCTTCTATGTGTTGGTATAAGCATAAGCGTATAAAAGAATAGGAAGGTAGCCAGGTGAGATCACTATTTTTTTTCATCTTTGCCATGTCTGCCTGTACAGTGTGTTGTTTCCTGGCAAGGTGATAAACCAACCCAGTTTGCCTATGACTGAGAGGTTTCTTGGGATATAGGACTTTGAATGCACAAGCCTGGAAAGTCCCAGGGACTTAATTGCTTGTAGTGACAAGCATGTATGACTTTTGAACTTTGAAAACATCAAATAAAGAAATAAGCTAGCTCTGACTGGACTTAATGATTTTGGAATGCTGTAAGAAAAGAGTTTTAGTTCCTTACAAAGTTGTAAGTGAGGTGGCCTGTGAAAGTTCTTTTCTTTTCTTTTTCTTTTCTTTTATTATTATTATTATTATTATTATAACAGAGTCTCATTCTGTCACCCAGGCTGGAGTGCAGTGGTGCAAACATGGCTCCCTGCCCTTGACCTCCAGGACTCAAGCCATCCCCCTAACCTTAGCCTCTCCAGTAGCTGGGACCACAGAAACGCATGCCACCTTGCCTGGTTGAAACTTCTTTTCTGACTCAAAAAGAAAACGAGGCCACTGACTTAAGTGTGAGAATAGTAAAGCCATGAAGGTAGTTTGAGAAGAGAAAGGAAATGGAATGGTCAATGGAAAAAAATGAGTTGAAGAGGGAAATAGGGTAGGCTTGCCAAGCTGCATAAGACCCAATTTTGTTTTGAAGTCATGAATTTAAAGTGGGACCAGCCTGCACAGGTGTGTGCTTCTTCCAGCTATGTACGGCTGTACAAAATCCAAGCAGAGCATCTGGGAAATCTCAGGAGAGTTTATCTAGGGCTACAATTTTGCTAGGAGAGTGATAAAGAAAGAGAGGGGCGAGGCGGGCGAGAAGATAAGCAAAAAAAAAAAAAAAAAAAGAAACATGATGATAATCCATTGGGCATAAACTTGATACAGAAGGAAATGAAAATACAAATGGGGGTGAGAGGCAGTGAAAAGGTGGTGGAATATAAAAGAGTGGAGTGGCAGAATTGGGGAGGTGGGACTTAAATTGGGTGACTGAGTGCTTAGAAAGATAAGTAGTTGTGATCAGAGAACAAGAGTGAGAGTTACAGCATCTTAAAACAGAACATTTGGTTGGCTTTCTTTTCCGGAGAATCCAATGGCTCTAAGCTGTAGCTATTCTGATAATATGTACGAATAATAACAAAACAGCTCCTTTTCCTGTTCAGAACACCAGTACTCATTGAGCATGAGATTAATGTAGTGGATGCAGTAGGTGATGGCAAAGAATCAAAGCATGTGGAGAAAAGGTGAAGGATACGAAGGCCAGTTCCTTATGTCAGTATAAAAATCACCAAGAATTATAAAAAGAGTGGAAGGAAACAACTAAAACAAAAAAGAATAAACTCTGAGTGAAGTTGTTCAAAATACAAATACAGTAGAAATCACAAATAACAGAAGGCAGAAGGGGTGAGATAAAGTGACTGAGTGATTTAGGAATGCCCAAGGTGCCATTTGAAAAGGGCAGTTTCAAACCCATGGAAAAGTAGAGCCAAACTCAGAGCTATTAGTGCTCACCCAGGAAAAAGAAGCACTGTACAGGTTATTTGTACCTTTCTTCTAAATAGTTTTTGAAAAACAAATCTGGATCAGATGAGACCAGAAAATAAATATTTTTTAAAGTGACTGCCTATAGATGAAAGTAGCCAAAGTTGCAGAAAAGTGACATGAATACCATCTAGGTAAGCAAGGTCATCAAATGTATCCTTAGATGTTGACCTTTTAAATCTACTGGTTACAGAGTTATATAGTTTGGCTCTGTCCCCACCCAAATCCCATATTGAATTGTAATCCCCCATGTTGGGGAAGGGACCTAGTGAGAAGTGATTGGATCATGGGGTGGATTTCCACATGGCTGTGCTCATGATAGTTAGTTCTCATGAGATCTGGTTGTTTGAAAGTTTGTAGCACCTTGCCCTTTGCTTTCTCTCTCTCCTGCTGCCATGTGAAGATGTGCTTGTTTTCCCTCCACCTTCCGCCATGATTATAAGTTTCCTGAGGACTCCCACTTATGCTTCCTGTACAGCCTGTGAAATTGTGTGTCAATTAAACCTCTTTTCTTTATAAATTACCCAATCTCAGGTAGTTCTTTATAGAAGTGTGAGAATGGACTAATATACAGAGTAATGAGTAATATGTAACATATATAATGAATGTTGGTTGGTGTGCTGATTTCTCAGTGAAGTGCAGTTTTGTAGGGAAAACACACTTGGGTTCTTCTTGCTTGTTGGATGACATATTTCTCTCTACTTATTCATTTCTAAAGGAAACCTTCTCAGTAATTCTAAAAGAGGAATCTGCCCAACTGAAACTACCTACCCAAAGTGCAGCTTTAAATTAATTATGTCACTTACAGCTGGCCCATTGCACATTTTTACCTTTTCTTTGACGCAACAGCACAGAACTATTGAGCAACTTTACTAAGTTTCTTGAAAAATTATTAAAAATTATGGTGTCTTGAAACAGAGCACTTGGTTGGACTTCTTTTCTGGAAAATCCAGCCAGGACTGTAGGTTATAGCCATTCTAATAACATGTATGAATAATAGCAGAGTAGCTCCCTACCTTGTCAAATCACCAGTGCTAATTTTAGAAACTCAGATTTCCTACAGTGAACATTTAAAGACCCCATAACATTTGGAGGCCTTCTTTAACATTTTATTTTTCTTGAAAGAAAAGGTACAAAGATGAAAGATACATTAACCAAGAAAAATAACAATGTGCCTGAAAGAATACAAATTGTGATTTAACCAGGGGGTGAAAATTTCCAAGAAAGATCCTTAAAGAAAATGTTTACGTTCTTTTTTTATATACAAAAGGATTCATCTAACAATGTATTACAAACAAAACTCACAACCCTGTTGCTGATCTCAGCTGGAGTGAAAGGATAGAATGCAGACCAATTTATTACCAACTGGTTTAAAGAAGTTATAGGCCTAGATCCAGGGGAAAAAAGGAAGAGAAACTGTTCGGGGCATAGAAGGTAGGAAACTCACATCTTATGATCATCAAATATGAACAAGCTTTGTGCCTGGCAGTTTACAGAAATTTTCTTATTAATCCAAAAAGTAACTTCATGATAAACAAACCTGATATGCTGTTAAGGAAAGTGAGGCTCAATGAACTTAGCAAATTGTCCAAGGTCAAACAGCCCACAAAAGGTAAACCTAGTTTATCTGATTTTGAAGCCAGTGAAAGACACATAAAGAATTTCATCGGGTATTTTTAAAACCTTTTGAAAAACAAAAAAATGCAAAAATGGAAATAATTTTCAGGCTCTGTCCCTTGTCCCTACATATTTACTTAAACAGTAATTCACAAAGTGTAATTATAGCAGCTCTGTGATGTAACTTAAAGACAATTTAAGATTGTTAGGCTGTGTGCCTTTTGTGGCTCTTTTGGACGCTGCAACTAAATGATGGCATGTCTATACCCCAAAAAAGTGATAAGTGCAGGATTAAATGCACCAATAGTTGAAATTAAAGGATTAACTTCAGCGTTTATAAACAGGTAGCTGGTGGACCAAATACGGCCCTGAAACCTGTTTTCTATGATTGGAATTGGGTTTGAATTTGACAGGTTATTCAGTCTCCAGTTTGCTACAGGCTTTGCTTCCCTCCTCCCTGTGATCTTAAACCCAGCCAGATTCACATATTTATGTTACCTGCCTGACCCTTGGAGGCATTTGAGTTTGTAATCCCTGGACACAGTGCTGCAGAAAGCTTCTTCCAGCTCTCATACTCTATGATTATTTGATCTAGAATTACTGAAATATGTACCCAGAGCCATCAAAACTTTAAAGAAAAAATTTCTAACTCACAATTTGATATGAAGAAAAGGAATTCTTTTAAAAGGCAAAGCCTTTCTGATCTTCAGAAGACATCAGTATTTATAGGAAAATAAAATGAGAATGTGACATTTCCTTAGCATTTAACTGAAGTAAAATCTTTATATTGTAATCACATGTCAAACAATCAACAAATGTCTATTAGACATCAACACTGTACATACCCTAAGCTAGACATTTACAATAATGCAAAGAAGCCAAACGTATGTCTCTCATAATCCAAAAGGAAGCTTCTCATTTAATTTATAAATTAATAATAATTACCCTCTAAATTTACTGTGTCTGAATTTCTGAAAAGGGATGGATAGATTTTAAAATGCTAAATCGAAAGTATTTTCCCCTATGAAAGAAATAAAATCAAAGAGATATATTTTTGTAAATTAAAAAATATTGCCAGTCATGGCCCTTTGGGCCATACTGAACTAAATGAACAGAAAAATACAGGCTTATGTGAAAAGGGGATTTTTTAAATCTCATTCATGAAATTAAGTCATTTGTTATGCCCCAGAAGCCCCGATAAGTTGAGATATAATCTTCCATCTTGTCTTCTTCATTACAGAAATCCTTGCCCAGAGAGTCAGATAGCCTACAAGTTCAAAACATAGTACTCTTTTAATTTGGGTGATTTCAGGCAAAATTTGTTTATCCTGTCACAAAGGTGAAGCCTGTGGTCAACACCTCAAATCTTTTGTTCATATGCCTGATAACCGCTGTTGAATGAATAGATGTCAGCTTTTAGAACAATGACCAGCACATAGTAAGTACCCAATAAATATTAGATCTTTATAATTGTTATTGTCATCATTGTCATTATTTTGGCTCCAATTGTAAGGGCGAACTTCTTTATCAGGAAGCTCCCAGTGTTTTTAACTGACATTTTCTAATATACTTTCATTTTACACTTAAAATAAATACTTGGGAAATCAAATTCATAGGAAAAAATTCAGAATATTGAGCACTAGACCCATGACAAAAGAAATGGATACTACCCAAGAGGATGGTTTGCATTACTTGTTTAGAAGCACTCTACCCATTGCACTTGTCTCTGGATTTCTAAACTATGCAGGTGACATGCCGCCTGACATGATATAGTGGCCAGTTTAAACTCTATTATTGTAATATTAGCAAATAGATTTCCCCAAAACATTAGAAGGTCTTCCTTCCTTCCCATAAGGGGAATATGTACATCTTAAACAAATTGGAAACCAGGTGCGAAAGATAGAAAGTGATAGCTACAAACATGAAGATGGGTAGAAGAAAGAGTTTAGAAATGGAACTTTAATTGAATGCACATGGACACAAAGATGGGCTCAATGGACACTGGGACTACTTGAGTTTGGAGGGTGAGGGTGAGGGGCATGGGTAGAAAAACTACCTATTGGGCATTATGCTTGCTACTTAGGTGACAGGATCATTTGTACATCAAACCTCAGCAACATGCAATTTACCCATGTAACAAACCTGCACATATACCCTCAAACCTAAAAGTTTAGAGGGAAAAAAAGAAATGGAGGTTCCCCATGAACTACAGTTGACAGTTGCTCATTCTGTATTTACCCACGTGCTCCCATGGCCCCACGTGCTTATGTATGCTGTTACCACCATTGTTTTTTAAGTATCTTATATGCTCTTCCCACTGTACAAGGAGTAATGTTACTGTAATTTTACTCACTATTGGTCCCCTAGGCCTAGCAGAAATCCTGAACATAATGGGCTTTTGGTACCTCCTTGTTGAGAAAATAAATGTATGAAATTGCAAGTGAGGTACTCACTATTTAACTGTAAAACTGACCATGTGAAAATTCATCAAGATCAAAATTAAGTTTCATGTTCTGAAGTTCATGGTCTAACAAGAAAATCCTTGATAATTTTGAGATGTCTCCTTTTCTTTAAATCATCATTTATGTATCCTGACTCTGAAAATTTATCTACACGAATTTTTTGGAAGACATTTGCTTCAAGAATTTCAGCTGAATATGTCAACATGGATTCTCATAGGCAATAAAACCTATTGTAGATGCAGAATCAGAAGGGAATGTCTGCAAGATCCTGAGCCAGCTGCTTCATATGTTACTTTTATTCATTCTCACTGCAGCCCCGTGAGAAAACCAATGTGATCACCACGCTGCATATGAGTAAACTGAGGCTGAGTGATAAAGTTAGCCAGACATTAAAGAGCTAGTATGTGGAAGGGCTGGAATTCAAACTAGACCATTCTGGATTCCAAAGTCCATTCATTTTTCATAACTTGATAAATAAGCAAATAACATTTAAGTGGAAATGTAGTAATGCAGGTTTGTAAGTTTTTTAAAAATTAAAATTCTAACAAACGTGTATTCCAATGATTTAAACTTAAGGCCCAGACTTAAAGTACAAAATCCTTTGTCTTTGGTTCAAATTATTACTGCTAAATAACCACATTGCAGATATGAAAGTATTTGACCACTGCCTAAAAAGTCCAATTCTGTAACAGACAACAGTATGATGCATTGGTTTTTTGCTATAAGAACCTGAAAATTATTTTCCCCACATTTGTATTTTGAAAATAATCTCTTTATGAGGGTAGAAAAGTATATGACCTTGCAATATATTTGCAGGTATAACAAATCAAATAGCATAATTTTGACCACCAACATTTTCTTCAAAATATGAGAAAAAAAGCTACTTCCCAGGACATACTTCCCCTAGAACTGTTTCCCTTTCCAAATTGGGAAGTAATAAGAGTTTTTAAAAGGATGGGAGGAAGAGTTTGACGAATTACTAGGCATTCAGTGTTAACCATATGCTAGTGCTTGACTGGATAAAGATGTAGAAAGACGAAAGTTGCAACTACAATAATTACTGAGAAATGTCTATCATCTTTCTATATCCTAGAATTCTCAATTGAAATCTTGTTCAGAGAATTGTCTGTGTTCAACTCCCCCACCCCCGGGAATTCCTCCAGCTATATCTCTACGGAAGGCAATATTCTGCTTATCCACGGAGAGGAGGAAGTTAATCTGCTGAGCTGTTGTCCTGTTCTTTAGAAATACCAAATCACTGACAGTATTGATTTTTGGCTGTTTATACAACTTTAACTCTTCAGAATTTAATATGAAGAAACTAATGTTTTTCTTTTTGTGTTAAGACCTTTTTTTGTGGGGGACAAGCTCAGTGCTTTGAGGGTAAACAAGTATTTTGTAAATTGGTCCAGTGAATGACAAGGCAACAGATTTGAAGCCAGCTGTCACCTTTTATTAGTCACACCCATAAATCCAGCCTGGTACTGGGATTGTTCCCAGTGTCAAGCATCATGGACAAGGTACTGAGAGAGGATGTTATTTCTCCCTTTAGAGCATTTTATTTGGAAGTGTGAGGGATTGGCTGTGTTCTGTGGATTAATTTCCTTGCAAATTTTCATAAGGAGAAAATGGAAGACCTATGTTATTTTTCTTTCTCTCTTTCAAATTGTCCTCCCTTCAGTCATGCATTTGGACATGAGTCCTGACTAACACTTTAAATCTAAAATCGATCACTCTCCGTCAGTACCAGATTCCTGTTTTTGTCTGTCCTCTCTAAAAAGAAGAAGTAATTCTACCTTTTTGTTACTAGATCTCACAGGCTTGCAACATTACTAAATAAAGTCTAATAGCGGTAGCTGAGCCTTTGTTTTACCATCAATATGAATTTTAAAAGAGTGTCATCAAGAAAATCATCTTCAAAGATTTTTTTTTTTTTTTTTTTGTGCATGCTTAAGTCCTGCTACTGAGATGAAACCAGAGTGACTGCAGCCGTTCTGATACTCTTGGCTTTTTGGTGTTCTGATTCTTTCCTCACTAGCAGAGGCAGTGAATTTAACACTCAGATTTGCTCTGACAGGCTGACAACTGATATCACAAGACCACAGCTAAGAGTGGTTTATTACTTTTAGTGGGATTTATTTAATTCAGTCTCACAGCCTGAGGGTGGGGTAAAGATTTAACTTGAAATTAAATTCCAGCAGGAGACCTTTTAATATAAGAAAAATGGGCAGAGGGATCAATGACATGCTCAATTGCAATGAATTTTTTTTTAAAAAAAGCTTATATTTAACATGGAAAAAAATCTCACAAAATCATTTCAGTTATTTGACAGATATAGAGAGAAAAAGTGCAGAGGAACAAGTAAGAATGATAGAACTTAAAAGAGAATGATCTAAAAGAAAGTTTTTGACAAACTAGAATTTCTTCAATCCGTCGTCCAAAAAAAAAAAAAATCTCAGTTTATGAATGCTTTCCATCAATGTCTGGATAAGTTGATAAGAAATCCCAAGTGTTCGTCTGTTGTTTAACTTCAAACTATACAATAATTCTGGATGAAATAGTAGAGTTTAAGCAAAGCCATTGGTAGAAATTACTCAGGTTTTTAACCAGAACACAGTGAATGCTTATACCCAAAACTTCAGAACATGAAAGTGGTTTTCATGTATATTATAACGCTAAGAAAAAATGGAGTTTTATCATAAGAGGTAGCCCAAATAGAGTCTTGTCGGTTAGGATACTTAAGGGATATTGGATGGTTACAGTCATGGTCTTCTAGTGTTTGCTTATGAGAAATAAATATCACAGAGAGAAAACAAGATAACTCATGGTTAATAGACATTGGAGTATCAGTGATATATTTTGCTTTCTTTGGTAATATTTTGGTGTTTTGGACTTTTTTTCAAAGAAAAAATATTTCATAAACACCTATTAAATTGGAATGCTTTCTAATAAAGGTATATCTAATTTTGAGGCTTCTGGAAACTCAATGCCAAAGAAAGAGTAGAATATAGTAAGCAGAATGGCTATTTGCCTTCACTCTGTATTTAAAGACATTTCAGTTCAGTCCAAGCTTCAGAAATGTGAGACCAGATCATATGACACCTGGGGTCCATTGACTCAATAGTAAGCTTGGCCCTAGACTCAATCATAAAGGTCATGACCATTTTGTTCCCTAACTATATGCCACATCTTTACTGCATCTGTCCTTCTTCAGGAACACAAAGTTCTAATGACTCTTCAAGAAACCCTTCTTTGAAACTCCACACCCACTTGCTAAGGAGCTTTCTGATTCCCTCTTCCCCACAGAAACATGTGCTGTGTTCATTGAATCTAAGTGATTAAAATATTGCCATATGATTAGTAAGTGGTAATAACTGAATGCCGGGCTTTCCATGTCACCTTGGTTCATGACATCCTTAATTGCCTCAATAATTGTTTCACGTTATCCCTAGGTGAAAAGAAATACCGAACCGTCCCATTTATTAAATTCTTACATCCAAGCACCTTAACGAGCATTTAAGTCTTAAACACTTAGTGCCTACTGGACACTACAAACTGTGGAATCAGATTGGACTGCACTACCTTCATTGAAAGAAATGTAGTGATCAACCTTAAAAATGTTAACTATCTTGAGCTAGTAGTTTACAAAATATCCAAGAGACTTTACTGTGTTTTTCTTAAGATTTTAAAATATATTGCAGTGTCTTTTTGAGTTTGTATTGGAGCCCTAGGTGACCTCAGTACTTCAGTCTGGGCATCATGAGTTTAATGTGTTGTCTCTATTTATAACTCTGCATTTTTAACAGAGATGCTAATTGTTTATTCCAATGAACTATTTGTGCCAATTTCTCACAATTGGTAGACTCAGCTAGGAGAGATATCTGGAGACAGTGATTCTTTTGGTGCCTCCGTTCTCATACCACTCACAAGTTGCCTGTGGAGTGATAAAGCCCTAGTTAGAATCTAGCACTTTCTTATGGGTTTATTCAAAGTCCTAAGACTCCAGAGACAAGTCTACTCATCCCAACTGACTTTTTTATATTATTATTGACATTTTTCATACCATAACATCTCACTGTAATTTATCAATGAATCATTTTCTCTAGAAACAGTCTGATCAGGGACATGTCAAATCTCTGGCCCAGTGTAGGAACGCCCTCCTAAGTAGGTAAACCACAAACTATGACCATGGCCACTGGAAAGACAAATATTTACCTTTCTCCAGTTCCCAGCATCCCTCTTCCTCCATTTGCCTACCCACCTACCTGGACATACAGCATATAATGCAGCCAGCATCTTCCCTTGCTTGCATCTGTATTTCTGTGGGGCTGTTTGTTTCTTAAACTTGCCGCAATATATTTCCTCTACCAGCGTCCTTGTCTAGGATCTTGCTTGTACAAGTTTGAATGTGTTCAGCTTGACATAACTTGATACACTATTGCCTTAATCCACTGGCCCTCATTCTTGCATGAGATTTAGCCTTTTCTTCCTAGGTGAGCTTCTCCCTCAAACTGGGATCTGAAATGGCTATTTTGCCTTAGGGCTCATGGCCAAGATCAATAATTTCCACAAGAGGAGAGAGATAATCACTTCCAAAAGCACTCGTAGAAGAATGAAAAAGAACTTCCTTAAAAGCCCCTAACAAACTTCTTCTCACATCCAAGTCTTTTGTTTTTGAACTTTTCTACCCAAAACATACTAAATAAATATACTTTAAGAAGGGATAGTTCAAATAGAAAGTGTTTTCCTGTTCACTAATATTACTTTTAAGTTCAGGCTGAGTGCCGGTTAGTCATTAGCCTCCAAACAGATGGGAAAATGAGAGAGTAAAATTGTACAGAAAGGAATATGCCCTCTCAAAAGATATCTCTCTCTTACCTCTTCTCACCTACCACCAACTTCTTGGAAGTTTCTTTTTTTTTCATGAGTTTTTACATTGCATTTTACATACAAATTATATTTATTTACTTTTCAATCATTAGAATGTTTAAAACATTATAACATTGTTTTCATTATTCAAGGATGTTTGTCAGTTTGGTGTTTCATCTATGGTTTGGAATAGAACTCCTCTCAAATTTTCCTATAAAAGTTAATAGAATTTTTTTCATTTACCAGCTTTTTATTCAGTGGCAGATTTTTCAGAGAAGAGTTAAAGTCGTTAAGCAAGAGATAGGTGTATACTCAAAGCAATTTACTTCTTAGGTGATTTGATAATTGAGACATCACCATATTTTTTTCTACAGTGAAGTTAAACTGAAGGTCCATCTGCTGATGAGTAGCATAACCAGATTTTAGGTTAATTAGCTCCCCTGTGTCCTGTATGTATTTATATCATCAAAAGATCAAAAGGTATGCATTGGAGTGTGTCTGAAACCAGAGCGCCCCTCTACTGAAATCTAGAGTATGCATTTTACAGAGCCCCTTCTCTGTGAAGAAAATAGCAGTGCTTTTACAGATTTATTCACATGAAAATTTTTATGCTGAAAGTTATTGGTAAGGAATTATTAAACGTTGTACTTTCTTACCTTCCCAATGATGACATATATAAGTATGTTGAATTTCTTCTAAAATCTTTATGTTGAAACACCCTAGCACATAAACTCCTTGAATGAAAGCAATATTTGTTTACAGAGAATGTGAATCTTAGACCAAAGAGTATAATACGCAAAAAAATAATTTTCTGTATTGTAATTTAATTTCTATTCTATTTCAAAGCCCCTTTCAAACCAGCTGGCAGGAAATTTTAATCTCATCTCTGTCCTCAGGACTGTGTCAAGGTTCTAGGAGACTCATGCGGTACCAAGACACTGGATTTGTGTCTTTGAGTCATCTTACCACACATTTCCTCCAACAAACTCATTATCCCAATCCAGAGGCTCTGTACTGATAAGTCACACTGTGGAGCACAAAAATCTTTCTGCGAGGATGTGATGTCCCTGATCCGCTTACCCAAAAAGATATCTTCCACCTGCTGGCTGATGCTTGAAAATGTCTCTGCAGAAGGTTCACCATTTAGAATAAACCCTCATATAATGCAAATATCCTTGAGGAAGAAAACGGTAAAGAGGCAGCCATTTTTGCTGCGGTATGATTTGGTGCTGGAGTTTTTCTTAAGAGCATGTTGACACGTGGAAAGACCACAATGCAGGGTTCTCAAAGAGAAAAGGAAACTACCCCAAAATTCTAGGCACTCCATACATCATACTTGTCAGCTCCCTATTTTTTCATGTACAAGTTGTGATCTTTACTAAAAGCCTAATAAACTGGCAGATGGTGATTGTTTCCATTTCCTATTATCTTGATACATGTTTTTTAAGAAAAAGTTATGAACTTAAGAAATTTTTACATTTAATTCATATCAGTACTTGGATGTAATAAATCCTAAAGAACACCCAGTCATTTAAATAAGAAATAAGTCCAGTAGAATATTGTTTATAGATTTTTTCGATGTCTTATCCTCCTATGAAAAAGCTTAATTCCCAAAATACACACACATACACATGTGTGCTCACTCTCTCTCTCTTTCTCTTTATCTCACCATAAACAAAAAAACTTAGAAGTAACCATGTGTAGATAAATGTGAGCACTTTCACTTTTATAAAGGAACTGAAGCAAAGAAGGTAAATAAGTTATGCATTTCAGTTGGTTTCACTAATAGATTTTTGACTGAAAATGGAAAGCAAGTTGTCTAGGGTTGCAATTGGAATCGAATTGGAATTCTAGTTGCAATTGTAATAGAATAAAATCCATTTCAGATAGGTTATGGAAAAAGTAGAAAAATATACAAATATAGTTTGTCCGTTTTAATCTAATATTTGCATGTATCTACCTTTTATACTCTTACCAGCTCTACCCATTTTTAATAAGCTCTAAAAAGACTAACTGGGTCACATGATTCCCTCTGTAGGTTAGCTACATTCAAAGCAGGACTTGGCAGGGGCATTTTGGGCAGAAGGTGGGCAACCTTAGAGTCAGTGGCAAGGGAAGCCATGGCAGAGCTTTAAGTATTCCTTTTTATTTCAACTTTTTTTTGACCCACTTTGGCAGCCCAAAGATTTTTTGTGCTTTCTATGCCACTTGCCCATGGGCTGTAAATTAAAGTTAAGCCAATAATTATTTTATATATTTCCCTTATACATTCTCACTTGGACCTTGTCTCAAGTTTCTCTGTTTTATCTAAGATTGGGAAAAATTGTTGGAGATTGTGAAGTTATGTTAGAAAGTAACCTTTAAATTAGCTGCTCTATGATTTGGGTTCTATTGTTATGTTGGGCAAGGCGAGCCCTTGACTGAACTAAAATTATAGGCAATGCTCCCTAGTGAGGGAGACATGGGTTGAGAATCAGCTTCAGACTCTCCTGGGGTGGGGCATCATACATCATATCCTTCTTATTACATGAGGGTGTGTTTACCTCAGTGTCCTAGGGCTACAGTTAAAAAAGATTATTACTTCACTAGTCAATTAAAATTCCAATACTCCAGGAACCTAAAAGCAATAATAAAGATCAGCAAAATTTATTTTCAACAAGACAGCTAGGTAAAAACAGGACTCTCTCTGCATAAATGAACAAAACAGGGTGCTACAACTTGAGAATCTGTCAAAGAAAGGCATGTTCAGATGAAACGCTAGAATGGAGGACTGTGTAAATACCAGTACACAGATTACCAAAGTCAGGGATGAAGAAGGAGAAGAGATGATGTTGAGGGGTGAGCTTGACTGAGTGGCATGTGGTATCAGAAGATAGAAGTGCTCTTAATTCGAACATTTGTTCTTTCTGAGCCTGCCTAGTGCATTGATGGTCTTCATCAGAACTTCTCCTATTAGCTGACCTTGGATCCCTGAGCCAGCCCTGGTCTTCCCCAGCCCACCAACTTGCCAGGACAAATACAAATCAACTTCTCTCCCAGTTTCCTTCCCAATGTGTAACAACAGCTAAGTACTTGCCACTTTAACCTGAGCATACCACTATAATAAAATCAATGTTAAGTTGAAACTCACACTAAGAGAGGCAGCATTTGAATGCTGGGAGAAAGTTTAGGTATAATTTTTCCCCTCGATGCAACTGCTACTCAAAACTTTCCTAGCTATGACATTTTTCCAGTCACCTAGGAAGGAAAATTTATAGTTCTTATTCTGCTATTTCATCTTCCATATCAGTTATTAATTCTGAAGTCTTTATGAATCTGACTTCCCAGTATTCCTTACTTTTGTTATCACTCTGGTTTAATTAACTAATTCATTTCTTAGACACATGCCTAGCCTCACGGAAGAGCACCGTCTTTGGAATTAGGTAAATTGGGGTTAAATCTTGTTTTCTCCACTTGCCAGATGTGTGATGTTGGGTAAGCTTGTTTACTAATCCAAAGTTAAATTTTCTCATCTACAAAACGAAACGAATACTTCCTTATAGTGTTATATAAGTAAATAATGTATAAAAACTATTTGGCATATTTAGTCAGTGCTCAACATATGTTAAATATCTTCTAGATTTGAACTTAAAATGCTACATTAATTTTATTATTTTCTTGCTCAAATATATTTTATTATTCCCAAATACCTTGAAATAGTATCCAGATTTCTTCCCCTGGCATCCTAGGTCCTATGCAGATGGTTCTCCACCTTGTCATTCAATTAGGGGAAACTCTGTCGACTCTCCTACACCAGCCTCCAGCTGCAGCCAAAGTGGAGTCCTTGCTAGCTCCTGTGCACAACAGCCACAATTTGTGCAAGACCAACCATATCTCTTTAATCTCCCAAAAAATAAAACTTTATTTTTCCCCTATTGCCCATCTCAAGCACAACTTACGACTCTTTCTAGACTGAAAAGGCCTCCAGTCACTTCAGACTTAAGAACAGTCTTTCACTGATAATTGAATGTCCACTCCAGTGTCATAATCCTATAACAATATTCACTTTGCTCATCTATTTGAAAAATTCTCCCCACCTACCTCCAGTTCAACCTGAGCTAAAAATAAAAGCCAAATGATACAAAAGGGGGAAATCTGGTCATTGTATCTGAACTTTGATAAAGACTGAATGGCTAGTTCCCAATTACTTCTCTACATCTGAGAGTACTGGTATGTTCAACTGCAGCCCTGGGAAGAGATGTAAGATGTACTTCATATACTGTCATTAGAAATTCAAATGCGCTGGTTTTGGGAGGTGAAAGAGAATCTACATTGAAGACTAATGCAGTCCATAAAAATCTGCAGTTCAAGGAGGTGTTCACTGCTTCCCGGAGGCAGCAGCATTAATTCTCCATTGGAAGTTGAGTATGAGGAACTCCAAAGTTGTTAAATGGCATAAAATTGTGGCCTAAGAACTCACAGTACTCACAGGAGCACAAGAAAGAATTGTGGGAGTTGTAGACTCCTATAAACTTAGAAATGGGAGATACTTCATAAATCACGGTTTAAAATGCTAGGTCACTCTGTTTACAGTAGAAGAAACAAGTCTACCACCTCCAAATTTAATTTGTGATCTATCTGTAGTATTTCAGCATCACTGATTCAGAAATTTTCAACTCTTCCCCAGACACAAATGATACCTCTCTATACTGACAAACTCTGAGTATCTTGTCTGAAGGTGATCCATGAACTTTTGATGTAAACAAGCTTGCAAAAGGGCTAAACAATGTACCAGACATTGCCCAAAAATATTGCTCCTCAACTACTGCAAAAAAAAATACCATTATTCCACCTAGATTTCCATGATACCAAATACTGAGGATAACCCATGCTTTGCCTCTTTCTCAGCAGCTGGGTCAATTCCACATAATCAACCACTGTGTCTCAGGACTTGTGACCTTATTTTGGACGGTTAGTCTCCAATATCCCCCAGAATAGCTCTGAGGGATCAGATTCTTATTATTTTAGTGAAAAAAGGTAATCATTTATTGCATTCATTAACAAAAATGTGATCTAAATCAGAAAAGAGAAACTGTCATGTGACCTGTCACATTTTCATTCATTTCTCCCTCAAAAGAGGTGCATTAGCTTGGACCTCATTTCTTTCAAGGAATAAATATTCTGACTCCTAAGTTGAGTTGATTATCTCTTTCAGGCTTTCACATAGCCCCCTATGCAAAACTCTGATTTAGAAAATAATACTTTGGATTATAAATATCTGTATATTCACTGGCATCACTGAGATTCTTTTTACCTTTCCTCACATCCACCAAAACTGTAATCCTTTAGCAGCTGTTTCAGTTATTTATTGCTGTGTAATAAACAACTCCAATATTTAGCTACTTAAAATAACAACATTATATTGTCCCACAATTTTGTGTGTCAATAATTTGGACAGCACTCATCTGGGCAATTTTCTTGCTCCATGTACTGTCAGCTTAGATCTTGCAGGTATCAGCTGGTGGATGGGTTGGCCAGAAGATTCCAAGCCAGCCTCATTCATTTGTTTAGTGTATGGGAGGGAATGGCTGGAAGGTTTGGCTCAGCTGGTATTATCCACTGGAATGCCTACAAATGGCCAATCTGCACGGTGGTCTCAGGGTAGTAGAATTTCTTCAGGGTTGTTCCAGGGCTCCCACAGTGATTATTCTAACAAGCACAGAGATAAATTGCATGGCTTCTAAAGACCCAGCTTTGGAAGCCTCAGAACACCAGTTTATTCATGTTATATTGTTCAAACAATTCACTAAGGCCAACCCAAATCGAAGAAAAAGGAAATCAGACTCATCTCTTAACGAGGAAAACCAAAGAATTTATTACACTATTTAGTCTACTTTAGAAACCTTCCTTCATTTATTCAACACATACTTATTGATCCTGTTTTAATGCATGCCACACGATGTACTAAGGACTGGGGATAGAGAAGTGAACAACTTAAAAAAAAAAAAGCCTGCTTTCCTATTACTCATCTTTGCATACTCTGTACTCCAGCACCAAGTGCAATGCATGGAATATATAAATGTTGATATAGTTTAGATATTTGTCTCCTCCAAATCTCATGTTGAAATTTGATTCCCAGTGTTGGAGGTGGGCCCTGGTGGAAGGTGTTTGGATCACGGGGATGAACCCTTCAAAAATGGCTTGGTGCTATCCTTTCAGTAATGAGTGAGTTCTTGCTCTATTTTGTTCCCAAGAGAACTGGTTGTTTTAAAGAATATGGCACCCCTTTCCTCTCTCTCTCTCTCTTTTTCCTACTCTCTTGCCATGTGATGCTGGCTCTCCTTCCCTTTCTGCAAGGAATGGAAGCTCCCTGAAGCCCTTACCAGAAATGAACGGTGGCACCATGCTTCTTGTATAACCCTGCAGATTATATAACCGCAAGCCAAACAAATCTCTTTTCTTTACAAATTGCTCAGTCTCAGGAATACCTTTAGAGCATCACAAATGGACTAAGACGGATGCCCAATAAATCTTTAAGGAACTTAACAGGTAGGGTTGGGCAGTCACAGGAATGGACAGCTCTTCCCTTTAGGAGTGTTGAGACCAAAGCAATGGAGAGAGAAAGAGGAGCACTCCTTACCACTTTGACTCCTTCTGGGCAGCTGTCATCTTCTGGTGTGTCAAATGAGGATGTCTGACATTGCCAAGTCAACCAGATCTAAGCTTCAAGTTTTCCAGTGTCAATTGTTCACTCATTTTAGTGGAATGTATACCCGGTGAAACAACGTTATGCTTTAGATTGAAGAAAGAATATCTGGTTTCCAATTCTACTTTAATTCTTCCAAGACTTAGGTGTCTTCGTTTTACGATTAAATTCAGAATGTTTTTGGAATGTCTCTCTTTAGTACAAATATCTACTTGGGTATAAAATTATAATGATAGCATTCTCATATATATCTGAGAATACCTCTGAGGTGTGTACATCTAGATTATTGTGGGTATTTGGGATGTTTTCTTCCTGTGAGGCTTGCCCAAATAACTTGAGAAAATTCCATGCAGTATGTGGAAGAGCCTATCAGTTCAGTTTCTTTCCATATGTTTCTGATGACATTATGTATTTCAGTGTCGGTGCACTCCCCAAAAGAAAATCAATTGCTGAACAACAAGGACTCAAGATGCAATTTTAATGATACATTTCACAAAGCACGATGCAATGTCTAATATAATGTAAAGGTGGTAAACTTATGACTTTTCATAAAAAGCACATCATCTTTATTTATTTTTTATTTTATTTTTTTTATTTTATTTTTTTTTTTTTGAGACGGAGTCTGGCTCTGTTGCCCAGGCTGGAGTGCAGTGGCCGGATCTCAGCTCACTGCAAGCCCCGCCTCCCGGGTTCACGCCATTCTCCTGCCTCAGCCTCCTGAGTAGCTGGGACTACAGGCGCCCGCCACCTCGCCCGGCTAATTTTTTTTGTATTTTAGTAGAGACGGGGTTTCACCGTGTTAGCCAGGATGGTCTCGATCTCCTGAACTCGTGATCCGCCCGTCTCGGCCTCCCAAAGTGCTGGGATTACAGGCTTGAGCCACCGCGCCCGGCCTCATCATCTTTATAAAACATTATGTTAAGCAGAACCCTTCCAAATGAATTTACAGAAAGCAATCTTTTTTTTTATTACAGTTGGGTCTTATCATATAGAGAGAGGCAGTTTTTAACTATCACCACAAAAGGCAATCCTCAGTATAAGGGGAAATCCAGCTCCCCTCTTTATGAAATTTAAGAAAACCTTACAAATAATAATGCATTTTGACAAGGTTCAATATATATACACTTATATCTATCAACTTAAATTATATTTACGTGTGTGTGTACATATATATGTATATATGTATGTGTGTATGTGTGTGTGTGTGTGTTTGTGTGTGTGTGTGTATATATATATATATATATATTTTTTTTTTTTTTTTTTTTTTTTTTTGAGACAGAGTCTCGCTCTGTCGCCCAGGCTGGAGTGCAGTGGCCGGATCTCAGCTCACTGCAAGCTCCACCTCCCGGGTTTAGGCCATTCTCCTGCCTCAGCCTCCCGAGTAGCTGGGACTACAGGTGCCCGCCACTACGCCTGGCTAGTTTTTTGTATTTTTTTAGTAGAGACGGGGTTTCACCGTGTTAGCCAGGATGGTCTCGATCTCCTGACCTCGTGATCCGCCCGTCTCGGCCTCCCAAAGTGCTGGGATTACAGGCTTGAGCCACTGCGCCCGGCTATATTTTATATATAGAGAGAGAGAGAGAGTAGTTGCCAGTATATGTTGTCTAGTATGATGGACCCTTTGGTATGTTTTCTTAGCTTCCTTTTTCCTCACAAAAATATATGAATCTAGCAAAACAAGACCTTCTAAGAACAACTTTTGGACATTTGAACAATATACCACTGAGTAATGATGTACCTTTCCAAGAGGAAATAATATTCTATTTTAAAAAAATTATCCTCAGAAAATACAAAGAGAAAAATCTAATGCTGAAAGCAAGCTTGCAGAAATGCATGTTGAAAGAGTTTTGATTTATAAAAGAGTAAGAACAAGATTGCTCCAGAGCCATTCATACTTGTACTTAATGAAACTGCATATATATTTTTCTATTTAACAACTGCATTTCACTTTTTTTTATCATCTTTATAGAAATATTTTTACAGATGGTTAATAGAGAATTTCAAAGAAGAAAAAAGTGATCATTTTCAGAAGTTAATCATAACTAGAACCAAATGTAATTAAACAAAATAATATTAATATAAAATTATAATTTTCATTAAAAAAATTTTTGCCTTTACAAAATAACTTCTGTTTTCTTATCTCGGAAAATAATAAAAATAACATGAAGGTCTATTTAGTTCACTTCAGTTTTATTTCATAAGTGTTCTGCAACATGGAAGTCTCACGTAAATTTTGTGAGTTATTAGCTTAATTATCCCTGGACATTTGGTGTGAATATTATAGATGATAATAGGATGGAAATGAATTTGGACTTTTATCTAAGAAAAATTAAAATGTTTGTTCATATTTACAGAAATACAAAGATTAAGATCTTGTCATCTATAGACACTTTCTGAAAGAATCTGTAAAGGGTGACTCACGCCTGTAATCCCAGCACTTTGGGAAGCTGGGAGGGAGGATTGCTTGAGGCCGAGTTCAAGACCAACATTACCAACATTGCAAGACTCAGCCTCTATTAAAAAAAAACAAAACAAAAACAAAAAAACATATGAACAATTACAAAACACAAACATGAAGAAAGTCTTAACAAAATTCAAAGAACAAATACCATACAGGTCACATTTTCTTTTTTTTATTCTTTCTTTTCTTTTTATTTGCTTATTTTTTAATAATTTCAACTTTTATTTTAGATTCAGGGCGTACATGTACAGGTTTGTTACCTGGGTATATTGTTTGATGCTGAGGTTTGGGATACAACTGATCCCATCAACCAGGTACTGGGCACTGTACCCAATAGTTTCAATGTTTTTCACTTCCCGTGTAAGTCCCCAGTGTCTATTGTTGTCATCTTAATGTCCATGAGTACCCACTGTTTAGTTCCCACTTATAAGTGAGAACATGTGGTTTTTGGTTTTCTGTTCTTGCATTAATTTACTTAGGATACTGGCCTCAAGCTGCATCCATGTTGCTACAAAGAACATGATTTCACTCTTTTTATAGCTGCATAATATTCCATGGAGTATATGTACCACATTTTCTTTATCCAGTCTGCCTTGATGGGCAGTAAAGTTGATTTCATGTCTTTGCTATCAAATGACATTTTCTTAATTTCCATTTCAAGACAATTGAAATAGTTAGAATTTTCAGATAAAATATAGGACATCTATTAAATATGAATTCCAGATAAATAAATAAATTTTGAGTAAAAGCATGTTCCCTACAATATTTGATACATGCTTAAATTTAAAAATTATTTGTTGTTTATCTGAAATTCAAATTTCATTGGGCATCCTGTATTTTTATTTTCTAAATCTGGCAATCCTAGAAATATAAATCATCAATAAAAATACAGAAAACCAAAGCAAAACAAAACCTAGACTATGCTTGTCTAAAAAATGTACTCTCTGCACATTAGATCAAAAGCAAATTAAGAACAAAAGTATCTGAATGAAAAGAGAATGGCAAGGAGAAGAAGGAAAGACCCACCCTTCCAGATATTCAAACCATTCTAAGGCTTTGTTTTTTGTTTTTTGGGTTTTTTTTTTAAATTATTATTATACTTTAAGTTCTAGGGTACATGTGCATAACATGCAGGTTTGTTACATATGTATACTTGTGCCATGTTGGTGTGCTGCACCCATCAAATCGTCAGCACCCATCAACTCGTCATTTACATCAGGTATAACTCCCAGTGCAATCCCTCCCCCCTCCCCCCCATTCCCCATAATAGGCCCCGGTGTGTGATGCTCCCCTTCCCAAGTCCAAGTGATCTCATTGTTCAGTTCCCACCTATGAGTGAGAACATGCGGTGTTTGGTTTTCTGTTCTTGCGATAGTTTGCTAAGAATGATGGTTTCCAGCTGCATCCATGTTCCCACAAAGGACACAAACTCATCCTTTTTTATGGCTGCATAGTGTTCCATGGTGTATAGGTGCCACATTTTCTTAATCCAGTCTGTCACTGATGGACATTTGGGTTGATTCCAAGTCTTTTCTATTGTGAATAGTACCACAATGAACATGCGTGTGCATGTGTCTTCATAGCAACATGATTTATAATCCTTTGGGTATATACCCAGTAATGGGATGGCTGGGTCATATGGTACTTCTAGTTCTAGATCCTTGAGGAATCGCCATACTGTTTTCCATAATGGTTGAAGTAGTTTACAATCCCACCAACAGTGTAAAAGTGTTCCTGTTTCTCCACATCCTCTCCAGCACCTGTTGTTTCCTGACTTTTTAATAATTGCCATTCTAACTGGTGTGAGATGGTATCACATTGTGGTTTTGATTGGCATTTCTCTGATAGCCAGTGATGATGAGCATTTTTTCATGTGTCTGTTGGCTGTATGAATGTCTTCTTTTGAGAAATGTCTGTTCATATCCCTTGCCCACTTTTTGATGGGGTTGTTTGTTTTTTTCTTGTAAATTTGGTTGAGTTCTTTGTAGGTTCTGGATATAAGCCCTTTGTCAGATGAGTAGATTGCAAAAATTTTCTCCCATTCTGTAGGTTGCCTGTTCACTCTGATGGTAGTTTCTTTTGCTGTGCAGAAGCTCTTTAGTTTACCCATTTGGCAATTTTGGCTTTTGTTGCCGTTGCTTTTGGTGTTTTAGACGTGAAGTCCTTGCCCATGCCTATGTCCTGAATGGTATTACCTAGGTTTTCTTCTAGGTTTTTATGGTTTTAGGTCTAACATTTAAGCCTCTAATCCATCTTGAATTAATTTTCGTATAAGGAGTAAGGAAAGGATCCAGTTTCAGCTTTCTACTTATGGCTAGCCAATTTTCCCAGCACCATTTATTAAATAGGGAATCCTTTCCCCATTTCTTGTTTTTGTCAGGTTTGTCAAAGATCAGATGGCTGTAGATGTGTGGTATTATTTCTGAGGACTCTGTTCTGTTCCATTGGTCTATATCTCTGTTTTGGTACCAGTGCCATGCTGTTTTGGTTACTGTAGCCTTGTCCCTGTTTGCAGATGACATGATTGTATATTTAGAAACCCCATCATCTCAGCCCAAAATCTCCTTAAGCTGATAAGCAACTTCAGCAAAGTCTCAGGATACAAAATTAATGTGCAAAAATCACAAGCATTCTTATACACCAGTAACAGACAAACAGAGCCAAATCATGAATGAACTTCCATTCACAATTGCTTCAAAGACAATAAAATACCTAGGAATCCAACTTGTAAGGGATGTAAAGGACCTCTTCAAGGAAAACTACAAACCACTGCTCAGTGAAATAAAAGAGGACACAAACAAATGGAAGAATATACCATGCTCATGGATAGGAAGAATCAATATCATGAAAATGGCCATACTGCCCAAGGTAATTTATAGATTCAATGCCATTCCCATCAAGTTTCCAATGAGTTTCTTCACAGAATTGAAAAAAACTGCTTAAAAGTTCATATGGAACCAAAAAAGACCCCGCATTGCCAAGACAATCCTAAGTCAAAAGAACAAAGCTGGAGGCATCACGCTACCTGACTTCAAACTATACTACAAGGCTTTGGTTTTTAAACATGGCAGTATTGCTGCAGAAATAGATACAGAGGGCAGTGAAGCAGAATTGACAGACATGTATCCTTATATGAAAATTGGGCATTTGACAGAGGTGATATTTACAAGCCCAAGGCTGACAAATGAGTTGTTAATAAAACTCATTGTAACAGTTTATTTTCTAAATAGGAAGTGAAGTTACATTACCTCTCAACATGAAATTTCTTTTCATAAATATTGAAAACAAATTAAAAACTTAAAGCTCTAGAAGAATATATAGAATATCTATTTGAGGTCAAGTTAGGAAAGGATTGTCTTATAGAGAGCACAAAAGAGTACATGAAGAACTATTGATAGCAATGTCTCTACATCTTCGAAAAAATGTCTATGGAAAACAAAAAGACTAACTACAAACTGAGCCAAGGTACTTTCATTACATATGATCAACAAGGGATAATTAATAGCAAGTGTATGTAAAGAACTCATACAAATAAACAAGAGAAAAGCAAATAACTCAATAGAAAAATGGGCATATGATATCAAGAAATAATTTATAGGAAAGGGACAATTTGAACTTCCAGTAACTGAAAAGATGTTCAACCACAGTAATAATTGGATAGATGAATGATCACCTACAAGATAGGCAAAATAAATAAAAATAAAAATATGTAAATGACAAGTATTGTCTGATTTCAAAAGTAACTCTAACCCTTATTAGTTATATGACTATGGCAAGTTATTTAATCTGTCTATGTCAGTTACTCATCAGAAAAATTAGAACATTAAAGCACCTTTGTCACAGAATTGTAATGAGAATTAAATGAGTTTGTGTTTTCAAAATTCTGAGAGTGGAACCTGCCCATTTTTAAGCATTATATAACTTTTTGCCAGATGAAAGAAAAATTGGCAAGGATGTGGGAAAGTGGGAACTCTCCATTCCTGTGAGTAGAGGTGTATTTTGGAACCCCTACATTGGAAAGCATCTTGATAATGTCTAGTTGAGGTTGAAATGTGTGTAATTCTAACTTTAACAAGCAGACTACAATCCTAAAACAGCTATGATTTTCCTTGAAAACAGTGTTGAGTCAATAAAGCAAGTTGCAGAATTACACATATTGTCTAGTATCAATTATATTGTTTAAAACAAAATAGTGCAATATAGTATTATGAGCGCACAAATACACAGCAAAATGTAAAGCACAGTCAAGAAGGACACATGCTGACTTCATGACGAGTGGTTACTTGATGGGGAAAGCAGTTTGGATTGGGGATAAGTTGAACAAAATCTAAAGATAATATGGCAAAAGATGACATTTGCTAGTTCTGGGTACAAAGGATTTTGTTACATTTCTTTTTTCTGGTGTTCTCTATTTTGAAATACGTGTCACTGAAGATACATGAATTTTTCAACAGGGATTTAAGGAAACTGATGCATCAAAATCCGTATTTTGTATATTAACAATAAATACTATTATATTTTATAAAACAAATAATTATAGAGCATGTAGAATTTTAAGCATTTTGAACATAAAAATGAATAAAATAGTCCTAATTGACAGTTTCTTGATTATTGAAATATTTACAACCAGATAATGATAATATTACTATTAGAAATAGTAATAATAAGTATTCTAACTAGTTATCCTTTTGAAGCAATTCCACCAAGGTGGGTGAGGAAAACAGCAAGTATCACAGGTGGAATGTCTAAGTTTCAGATTATATTATTAATACAGAGATAAGTTTAAACAGTCTTTAAAATATGGAGTTCTTTGTAGGTTCTTTAAATTATTCATCTTAACGGCCAATTGAATGAGTAGAAACTCTGACAGCAGATAATTCAAACTTGCAGTCACTGATACACACTTAAAACATACCTATTTTGTCCAGTAATTGGAAGAAGATCCACGTGCTGTAGATCTCAGGTATGTCAATGGTAAATAGACTTTGTTTTGTTTTAAAAGCTTCGTTATATTTTTGCTTTCATGTTGTGGATGGTCAGTAGGAAGGGAATAAACCTCTGAAGAGATGAGTAAATTTGCAAATTTTATTAATGATACTAAAGTTCTTAATATTTCCTTAGAAGAGGTTAAACATGAAAACTTTTTCTGACTATATAGCCTGTGTCTTAGGAAACTAATTTAGACCAGACCAATCCAATAACCACTATGACTCATTGCTATGACACTACAATTATGTTCTGTTATTCATAGTCTTAAAAATATGAATAAGAACTTACTAATTTCCTCAGTTACAGTTGTATCTATTCCTACATGTCAATCTAGTTTGAGAATACAATTTAGTAAACTGGCAAGATCAATGGTTCACCGTGATTTGTTTAGTCATTTCTATTAAACACTTTGTTTACTATCATCTAGGAGACCTGGCCAATTAGAGATTTTTCCATTGTAGGGATTTATTTTTTCCCATAGAAAATAAAACAAAAGTATAATTAGAAATGGCATTTTAATTAAAATATATTAAGCACCAGTTGCATCTAAAACTATAATTGTTATTTCAAAAAAAATCTTTATTAAGTGATATTTTTACTTAGTTTGACATGGAGCCAAGTTTAGTTACTAATAACAAAAAATCACTGTTGACTTTATTAATGACCATTTATCTCCGTATTATATTCTAAATCAATGGTACTAATTTGTTTAAAATAGCTATAATGCTGCTGGCAACTGAATTTTTTTTTTCAGTGTTTTTCACTATTAATCATTGCCTCCCTTTTTTCCCCATCCAGAAATTAGTAGGACTTTTCTGTTGCTTTTTACATTTCATACCAACCCTCAAACTCAGCTGAAAGCAAGGCAGATACACAATGGACTATTTAATTCAAACTGGGAATGGAGACAGTAGGGGAATTTGGATTGAAGTAAAAACGTGAAATGCTTCAATTGATTGTATGTCTAACAACTACATTAATTAAGATCAGACTATTTCTCTGAATTCATTTCCTCATTGCAAGTGGCAGAGATTCTATCAAACAGAAACTGGTGTAAATCCCATGCAAATGATTTTTATTGAACATGTACTGCTCACATTTTAGGGACTGTATGCTACCTAAATAATGCAGGAGCATGTGATGCCTGCCAAATCCCACACAATGTTGAAACCCCAGTTAGTGTTTTATCTTTAAAGAGAGAGCTCTGCATCCTTTTGGCAGCTGATGAGTTCAGATAGAAAACATGCCAGGAGTGTGGACCAATGCATTATCACACGCACCCCCCGCCGCATAACTGTGCCTCGTCATATGCCATAACATTGGCAAGCAGAGCCCAGAGCTCTTTAAGAACAAGAAGAATCTCATAAATAATGGCTGAATCACACAAGGGATAATTAAATGAGACAACTGAATGCCAATGGACTCCCCAGCAGAAAATGCTCCTCAGTGAGGATCATTCCTGCGCGTCTTTATTTTATTTTTCTTTCTCAGTTTTAGTTCTGACTAGCAGTTCATTACTGCAGATACTTTTCAAATGGGAGTGTTTTAAAAATTGTCAAACTCTGGAAAACATTTTGAGACATTTTCATATTTAGGAACATTTTTTCAACATATATAAACATATCAATATATTCTTATTTTAACATTTTTTTTAGCTCTAGCCTCACCATTTAATGGCATATACCTGTTTGGCAAACCAACCACAGATAATACTCCTGAGAAGCAAAAGGGGAAATTTTCATAATGTGCAAAATCTCAGTGAGTTGTGTGTCCTACAATGTGAGTGGAATTCATTCATTCTTTTCATTTAGGATAAATGCACATCAATGTTATAGCTGCCTCCTCATTCTTAAAAAATGAAATTCACAATGAATTTCAATGTTTCTCCACCAACCTCCTCCGAATTCTTTTTCAGAAATGCTTAATGTTTCTGGCTTGACAGCTTTGTGCTCAAGGTTGACAGGATATTTTTAGTATCCCAAGTATTTTAAAGGCTCAGAAAAATCTAGCTCTGGTTTGCTTGTTTATGAAATACATTTAGCAGACAATTACAGTTCATTTAATATGCATTCATTGCTGTCTGAGAAAAAAAATGCCTTCAGCTTTTTTGGCAAAATGAAGAGAAATATGTATTTTCTCATACTGAGGCCACTCAGAACAGGGCATACTCACTAATCACTGAGGACTGGGCACCTCGGACAGTAAAAGGGAAGAGGCATAGAAGGGGGTAAACCTAGTTCAGCTCTACTTCTTAATCAAGAAGGAGAGGACAAAGAGTCTGGGGTCACCGGCCTAACATGTTTAAATTTCGTAACGACAAGATAATCCTGCATAGCAGTGCAAAACTGCACCTCAATTTCAAGCAGGCTTCTGAAAAGTTAAGTGAAATTTTACATTATCACCTCTGCCAGTCATCAAATATTTATTTAGCACCCATCATGTGCCAGGTCTTGTGGTCAGTTTTGGAGCTAAAAAGTATAAATAGAATAAGGTTGGTCACTGCTCTCTTGGTGATTTCTATCCAACAAAAAGGGCAGAACAAAGAAATAATTAATTTAAACAGCAATGATATCTCTGACACAACACAGTATCACTTATGCATTATTTCAGCCTGAAATGCAGAGTATAAATCTAACCATAATAAAATATCATACAAAACCAAAATTGAAAATGTTCTCCTGAAAAGGAAAAAGGGAAGTTTTTTTTTTTAAAAAAAAAAAGTTAATTTCTTGAAAAAGAAAACAGAAGCTGTGGAAATTGTATGAGATTAAATGTCTTTACATTAAAGAGATAAGATAATCAAATGAGCCTACACTGTATCCTGTATTATTAAAAATGCTTTAAAAAGACATTAGTGGATGAATTAACAAAAAAATAGTATATAGATGGTAATTACACAAAAGTAATGTGCCAATGTGAAGCTTACTAAAGGTGGATAACTCTACTGTGGTTATGAAAGACGATATCTCTATTCTTGGAAAATACACACAGATATATTTAGGGATAAATATGTCATCCTTATTTGCATAGTGTATGCAACCTACACTCAAATGGTTTAAAAAAATAATATCCTATTCTGGCCAGGCGCGGTGGCTCACGCCTGTAATCCCAGCACTTTGGGAGGCCTAAGCAGGCGGATCACGAGGTCAGGAGATCAAGACCATCCTGGCTAACACGGTGAAACCCCATCTCTACCAAAAATACAAAAAAATTAGCTGGGTGTGGTGGCAGGGGCCTGTAGTCCCAGCTACTCAGGAGGCTGAGGCAAGAGAATGGTGTGAACCCAGGAAGCGGAGCTTGCAGTGAGCTGAGATCGCGCCACTGCACTCCAACCTGAGAGACACAGCGAGATTCCGTCTCAAAAATAATAATAATAATAATAATAGTAATAATAATATCCTATGTATGTGGTGTGTGTGAGAGAGAAAGAGGAAGAGAGTGAGAGAGAGAAGAGAGAATGCCAACAATAAGGCTAGTAAGACAAAATATTAACAACAGGTGAATCTGGCCAAAGGATTCTATTTACTATTCTTGAAACTTCTTAGTAAATATGAAATTATAAACTTACAATAAGGGAAGTTTTTGCTGAAAAGGAGTTGCACACTGTGCTATAAGCCACGTAGAAAGTAATTTAACTGAGTCTCTAAGGGAGCTTGCTTTAGAAAGTAGCACTTACAATGATGACTGAAAGATGAAGAGGAGGGTAGGGGTGAAGTAAAGAGTGTGATGTGTTAGGAAATCATTCCAGGCACCAACATTTTTGAAGACTTTGAGATAGTTGAGTGCTTAGACCAGAGAAGTCCTAGACAGCCAGAGCACGGAAGTGTCAGAGAAAATGGGCTGAGAGGAAAATAGAAGGGGAGGCAGGGGCCTGATCATGTGGAGTCTCATACACCAAGTCACAAGATCGGTAAGTCTGAGAATGGCTTGACAACTAGTGTAATGTAATTCAAGGCAAAGGAAAAAAGCAGAACAATTCTTTTGGAATGATTAAAAATAAATTTTAAAAGATCTTTGAAGGGTAAAGGATCTGTCTTGTCAACTAGAATCCAACCTGAGACCCCAAATGGTGAGGGCTTGCACACATTCCCTTGTCCTTTCTCAGGATCCAGAGGACTCAACTTTATTTCCACCTCATCCGTTGATGAAACGTAAAGTAAGAAGAGGCCCCATACCAGAGATGGTAGGAGGGCGTCATTCAAAGAGTACTTGTCAATGAATGGGTCATGGAAGCCAATGGGCTAAGGAAGAGAGAGAGGTAGGAAGAAGTTACAGGAAGGATGTTCTCAGCAAACCTCCACAGGCTATCCTCAGGAATAGAGGTTAAAGTTTAAGGTCTCAGGCCCAGGGATTTGTCTTAGGGAAAGTCAAAGAGAATAATGAAGCCCTCTCTTAAATTACTATTTTTCTATTTGCATTTGACTTTATCACTTGAGGTTCAAGTGAACGGCTAACCAGGACCTCCTTTACTGTTTCTGTGTGTTTCGCCACCTAAGAGGTTAAGACTTCTTTATGTTACCTTTTTCTTCCATGACAATAGGTTTAGTTTGAGATGACAGAATTTTACAAAGATATCTTATCCCAATGCACTGCAACGAGAGCACTGTATTGTGGCAGAGACTAGGGAATGAAAGGGAAAGAAAGATGTCTGGGAAACAAGTTATAAGGCTGCTAAATTATCCAGACGGCATCCACCCATGGATACCTCAGTTACACCCATGTTGGTGATGACATATCTTTATGACTTATTTATAAGTCTTATCCATTTATATATTTTGGAGAGAAATCTGTTTTCATATTTTGAACTTGCTTAAAATAAGATACGCTTATTAACAACCTAACCCCTTGGAATTTAATACCCTGCAACAAATTTATCATGTACACTGTTATATGGGTAATCTAGATCCCAAAGGCATTTGCTAACTAGGGTTTTACCCCTAATCGTGGTAAAAATGAATAGCCTGAACTATCCAAGAAATTGTGTCATCAACCATAGAGCCTCTAAGAACCTACCTAGAGCATAGGCTGCGTTCCCTTAAGAATCCAGAAGGGCCCTCAAGGTGAAGAGGTTGGCATGGAACTGCTAGGAATTGAGAGAACCCTGACACCTTTTAAATTTGCAATGGATTCCACTAGGTGCTGACTCTAGATGAAGCTCATTAAAGTCAAAATATGTGTTAGATTGGCAGTCTTTTAAATATTTAATAGGCTTAAAATGCTTTATTTATTTGCCTATGATAAAAATCAATTGTTTTTAAAATAGTAAGTTTTGATTCATACAGCCAAAGAAACTATGCTTGAGGTCAAAATAAATGTGTAAGCCATAATGTGTAAGCCATAAATGAATAAAAGTCCCCTATGTTATCAGAAGTTGAATGTAAGAATATTATTAGACTTCCTACAGTTTTTCTCATGAAAACTATAAAATATGAGAATTTGAAAAAAATATGATTCTCTAGGACTCATACACTTATTGCTAATTAGCATGGGGAGCAGAAACAAACATATAAGTAATCAATTAATCTTTATATTATGTGCTTTATTTGCCCAACAGTTGCTTACCCCTAAAGTACAATCACAGATGCATTAAATGGGAAAAATGCAGATCAAAACCAGTATTTAGAGGTCAATAATTTTTCTCTAAGGAACTTGAAATGAGCTGCAAATTGTTCATTTCATCCTCACAACTTGCCTTTGAGGCAGAGAATACTCATAACTTTGATTGTATATGTCACAATATGATAGAGAAATTGGGAACAGGGTAGCAGAGCAGTCATTGAACAAAGGTTAAAGCCCAGTTCTGTACCTTTCCCTCTGCCATTTCTATTCATTGAACTTTGATAGCACTCACATAAAGTATCACTCTCTCAACCAAAATCTCTGCCCTTGTCTCACACCACACTCACGCAGGAAGGCTCAGACCTCCCTCCTCAGCCTCACCCCTAGTCACCATGCTAACTCATCCCTTCCATTGGAAGCTCTTGAGCTCCTCCATCAGAAGTCTCCTGAGAGCTTGCCGCTATCCTGGGATGTAGCTGTATCCTGGGTAACCAAAATCATCTGAAGCTGGCCAGTAACTCTACGTGGACATGAAGGGGCTAGACTGGTGGTGCTATGCTCCATGCATCTGTGAGGGTCTGCATTTTGAGAAAAAAAAAATCCAGTTTAAACTATAGAATTTACTGGTTTATGTAACTCAGTATTTTGCAGGAAGGTTGACTTCAGTTAGTAGTAGACCAAGAGTTATTTCTCTGTACCTCTCTGCTTTGTGTTCTATGACTTGGCCTCCACCCTCAGATTCCACAGGCCACTTTCATAGCTCAAGTATCTCACCATCAGGTCCAGGTTTTATGCCAAATGGTTGCATTCCCTTGCTAGGGCTGCCATAGCAAAGCACCACAGACTAGGAGACTTAAATGCAGTTACTTATTTCTTTACAGTTCTGGAAGCTAGAAGTCCAAGATCAAGGTGTTAGCAGGGTTGATTTCATTCTGAAGCCTCTGTCCTTTGGTTCATAGATGTCCATCTTCTCCCTGTGTCTTCCTGTGGGCTTTCAGTGTTGCATACCTGTGTACTAATCTTTTTTTTTTTTTTTTTTTTTTGCCTTTCTACAATTTAGGATTTTATTTTCCTTTAAGTAGAAAAATTTTTATTTTCTCAAAGAAAAAGAAGTGGCACACAGAGTGGTATGTCCTGACATTTTTATTTGTTTGCAAGTTTTATTCCGTTTTTTAATTGACATAAAAAGCTGTACATATTTCAGGGGTACATGTGATATTTTGATACAAGTATACAATATGTACTAATCAAATCAAGGCAATTGGGATATCCATCACTTCAAACATTTATCTGTTTTGTGTTGGGAACACTTCATTTTCTTCTAGCTATTTTGAAATACACAATAAATTATTGTTAACTCTAGTCACTCTACAGTACTATTGAATACTAAAGCTTATTCTTCCTATTTAACTGTATTTTTGTACCCATTAGTCAACTTCTTTTCATCCCACCTCCCCTCCTCCCTACCCTTTGCAGCCTCTCGTAACCATGTTTCTACTCTCTATCTTCATAATTTCAATTGTTTTGATTTTTAGATCCTACAAATAGCTGAGCACATGTGATGTTTGTCTTTCTGTGCCTGGCTTACTTTACTTAATATAATGACCTCCCAGTAAGTTCTATCCATATTGCTGCCAATGACAGAATTCCATTCTATTTTATGGCCAAGTAGTATTCCATTGTGTATATTTACCACATTTTCTTTACTCATTCATCCACTAATGAACGAAGGCTCATTCCACATCCTGGCTATTAGGAATAGTGCTGCAATAAATACAGGAGGACAGATATATCTTCAGTATACTAATTTCCATTATTTTGGAGGTATACCCATCAGTGGCATTGTTGGATCATATAGTAGTTCCATTTTTAGTATTTTAAGGAAACTTCATACTGTTTTCCATAGTGATTGTACTAATTTACATTCCCACCAATAGTGTACAAGAGTTCTGTTTCATCTATATCCTTGCCAGCAAGTGTTATTTTTTGTCTTTCTGATAATAGCAATTTAAACTGGGCTGAATGATATCTCATCGTGATTTTGATTGGCATTTTTTTATGATTAATGATGTTGAGCTTTTTTTATATGCCTGTTAGCCACTTGTATGTCTTTTTTGAGAAATGACTATCCAGATCTTTTGTTCATTTTTAAATTAGATTATTTGTTGTTGTGAGTTTGCGGGGAGTTTCGTTGGTTGGTTGGTTTTTGCAATTGAGCTGTTAGAATTCCTAATATACTCTGGTTATTAATCTCGTGTCAGATGAATAGTTTGCAAATATTTTCTTCTATTCTGTGGGTTGTCTCTTCACTTTGTTGATTGTTTTCTTTGCTGTACAGAAGCTTTTTAGCTTCATGTAATCCCATTTGTCTATTTTTGCTTTTATTGCTTATGCTGTTGATGTCTTACCCAAAAATCATTGTCCAGACCAATGTCTATAGCATTTTCTCAATGATTTCTTTTAGGATTTTTTTTATTTTTTGTAGTTTCAAGCTTTATATTTAATTGTTCAATCCATTTTGCGTTGAGTTCTGTGTATGGTGAAAGACAGGGTCCTAGTTTCACTCTTCTGCATATGGATATTCAGTTTTCCAAGCACCACTTTTTAATGACACTGTTCTTACCCCAATGCATGCTGTATTAGTCCATTCTCATGCTGCTATGGAGAAATACCCGAGACCGGGTGATTTATAAAGAAAACAGGTTTAATTAACTTACCATTCCATATGACTGAGGAGGCCTCAAGAAACTTAAAGTCATGGCAGAAGGCACCTCTTCAAAGAGAGGCAGGAGAGAGAATCATTGCCAGCAGAGGAAATGCCAGACGCTAATAAACCATCATATCTGGTGCGATTCACTCATCATCAAGAGAACATCATGGGGAACCACCCTCATGATTCAGTTACCTCCACCTGGTCCCTCTCTGGACATGTAGGGGTTATGGAGATTACAATTCAAGGTGAGATTTGGGTGGGGACACAGAGCCAAACTCTATCATATGCACTTGGTACCTTTGACAAAAAGGAGTCGGCTGTAAGTGCATGGATTTATTTATGTATTATCTATTTTATTCCATTGGTCTATGTGTCCATTTATATGCCAGTAGCATGCTGTTTTGGTTACTATAGCTTTGTAGTATAATTTGAGGTCAGGTAGTCTGACGCCTCCAGTTGCAGTCTTTTTGCTTAAGATTTTTTTAGTTATTTGAGGTTTTTCCTTTTTGGTTCCATATGAGTTTTAGGATTGTTTATTCTATTTCTGTGAAGAATGTCATTGGTATTTTGATAGGGATTGCATTGAATCTGTAGATTGCTTTAGGTAGTATGGACACTTTAACAATATTGATTCTTCTAATCGTTGAGCATAGAATATCTTTCCATTTTTTCATGTCCTTTGCAATTTCCATCATTGGTGTTTTATAATATTCCTTGTCAAGATCTTTCACTTCTTTGGTCAAATGTATTCCTACTTTTTTGTTGGTTATTGCAAATGGGATTGCTTTCTTGATTTTTTTAAATTAACTATTGTTACCATATAGACATACTACTAATTTTTGTATGTTGATTCTCTATCCTGCAACTTTCCTGGATTTGTTAATCAGTTTTAAGAGTCTTTTAGTGGAGTAAAGGATGTTGCAAATATAAGATCATTTCTCTGCAAACAAGAATAATTTGAATTCTTCCTTTCTAATTTGACTGTCCTTCATTTTTCTCACCTAATTGCTCTGACTAGGACTTCCAGAACTATGTTGAACAGCAGTGGTGAGGGTGGGCATCCTTATCTTGCTTCATATCTTACTGGAAAGGCTTTCCATTTTTCCCTGTTCATATGATATTAGCTGTGTGTTTGTCATATCTGGTCTTTATCGTTTGAGGTATATTTCTTCTATACCCAACTTATTGAGAAAGACTAACCTCTTTTTATTAAAGCACCAGTCACATTGGATGAGGGTCCAT
Organism: Papio anubis; assembly: GCF_008728515.1. Classification (NCBI taxonomy): domain Eukaryota; kingdom Metazoa; phylum Chordata; class Mammalia; order Primates; family Cercopithecidae; genus Papio; species Papio anubis. Next base: position 22,916,864 of record NC_044988.1, on the reverse strand, counting down.
TCTAGTAACCTTAATTATGTCTTTAAACGTCCTCTCTCCAAATACAGTCAAACTCTGAAGTACTAGGTGTTTCGACTTCAACATACGAATTTTGCAGAGGCACAATTCAGCTCATTATGGTGGTCAACTAGACAATTAAGATGCATAGTGTGAGGTTTCTGAGAAAGAATGATGGTTATCCCCAGTAATTTCTGTGAAAGAGAGAGCTTGCTTCACTTTTGCAGGAGTCTCAGAAAATCTATTGTTGCTGATATTATCAGTGTTTAGGGGGGTCAGGCGCCATTCTTGAAACATTTGTTATGGCCGGAGAGGTGAGATTAGACTGTCATTTTGGCCCATCCTTAAAAGTGGAGGGGAACTCCAAATCACATGGAGGAGAATAGGAAAGTAGTGGTTTTCCAAAAGAAATTTGGGATATTACTAGTAAGTGGCAGGAATACTAAACAATTCTAAATAAAACATATGTACTGCATTAACTCAACCTAAAAGGTGGCAAAATCCATCAAGCTATAAAAATAGAAAATCACTGTATTGCATTAACCATAATAATTATTGATTCAGACAAGAAAACCAAAGAGTATAGAAATGTTGGGGAACAAGATATTCATTGTGTCAATGTGTCACTTTGCAGGTTGCATATTAATTTCAGTGGAACAATGGAAAAGTCTGGAAGATACCAATTAACCAAAAAGATGTAATTTAGCAATCAGTGAGACACAGAAACCACAAGATCACCTAGATAATATTTCTGCAAAAAAGTTGCACTTGAATGTAATCATGAGGAAAAAAGTCCAAAATGAGGGACATTTTTCAACATGACTACTCAAATGCTTTCAAAAATGCCAGTATCATAAAAATCATAAAAAGGGTGGTGAATTATGCTAGATTAAGGAGACTAATGAAACATGACAAATGAAATGTAATGTATGATTTTGGTTGAATTCTGAATCAAATAAGACAACAACAAAATGTTATAAAAGACACCGTTGAGGCAATTGGAGAAATTTGCATATGAACTATACATAAGATAATAGAATTGTCAGTGTTAAATTTACATAGTATAATAATTGTATTTTGTTTATGGATGAGAATGTCCTTGTTGTTAGGCAACACATGCTGAAATATATCAGCGAGCATTTGAATGCTAAAAATCACATGTGTCCTAGTATTGGCTTACTTGTAGGAAGTGAAATAGATCTCATCAAAAATAATAAAGGCTTTGATGTTTATTTTCTTGAAATTTTCAGTCTTTTATGATGTCAAATAACTATTGATATTCCTTTGGTTCCTTGAACTTTTCTTCGTCTTTAAAATGAGAAGAATATAAAGTATGAAGAGTGTCACTGTTAAAAACTGCACTGCTTTTACAATACAGAGAAAGGAAAATTGGAAGAACCTGTTTGTAACCTTATCAAAAAAAACTCATTATTTCTTTATGCAAAAGGCAACTGTGGCAGTGAAGAAAATTGGGGCATACCATGAATATTTACCTAGAATATTGTTTAAATACTAAAGACCCAGCATTGTTTTTCACTGCCTGTCTCCTTTTTTAAATTTTTTCCCTCCCCACTAAAAAATGAAAACTATTTGGTTTCTTACGTCATTTTTTTTCTTTAAGCAATGATTATTGAGTGTCTTCTTTGTGATTTTATAAAAAAACAAAAAAACTCTTCCTGTAGGTAATTTGGGAAGATTATTAATGGAAGGTGCGACAGACACCTTTAACTGAATAGTTTCCTCCTCTACAATGAAAATCTATACATTTATGATAATTTATAAGTACAAAGACTTGACATGTGTCTTGAAGGTGAAGAGGTTTTGGTTTTGAGCAATTTAATTAAAATAGAGACTCAAAACTATAGCTAAACTCCAGAATACACAGTGCCCACCCATGCTCACTTCTGGTTTTGTATTATGTGCCAGATAGGTAGCCTAAGTCACTAATGATGCTTACTTCTCATAGAATATTAGGAAATAACAAATGCATTTGTGACAAGTCTGTATTTACATGACAGCTTCATATTCAAAGAAGTTATGTAATTGACTTAGCTCTAAATGTTTCCAAGAGTTTCTAGTTCTTTTGCAGTAGCTCAACCAATTTGTATTCACTATTCCTTTCATGAATCTATATTTGCTTTTTTTCTTCCTAATATATAAAGAATTGACAGAAACTTATCCAGGCAATCACCATACACCCATCACTATTTATAAAGTCATATATTTGTTAATTCATTCAATGCTTAATGACAGTTGTTGTTTTGGTAATCTATAAAATATCACAAACCATATCACAACTTTGTGGCTTAAAACAAACACGACATTTCAGAGTTAATCTGGAAAATTCCTTTAAAGTTAACTGTAAAAGGTTGCGTTTATTTTAAGCCACAAAGCACTGAATCTGCCAGTGCTTTGATCTTGGACTTCCCAGCCTCCAGAACTGTGAGAATTAAATGTTTGTTGTTTATAAGCCACTGATTTTATGACATTTCATTATAGCAGCCTGAATGAATAGACTAAGACAAATATCCAAGTTAAGAAGATAATCTTTGTCCTTAAGGAGGTCCCAGCCTGCCAGAGAATAGAAAGGTGTAAACAAATATTGCAATTACAAACTAAAATAAAAAAGGTCCTATATTAGAGCTCCATCAAAGGTATACTGGGAGTACAAAGGAAAAAGTGGCTTGTTTATCCCAGCTCCCCCTTCCTAGCCTAATTCCAGGGCTGGGAATGGGCCTCATGAGGGACGTAACTTCAGCGGACTTCGCAGACAGTAGCAGATGGAAAGAGTAAAGAGCATTCCAGAAAAAGGAGGTGTGTGTGCACTTTGCTAATATTTCTATTATTGTGCTAGTTATTCTGGAAAGCACTTGTGTTGTTTATTCCTGAAAGACCCTAACCCATTTCAGTTATAAGAGTGAGTAGATGGAAACCCTCTGAGAATGTATTTATAATCTGCCATAATACCTGTAAAGAGCATTGAAAAAATATGCAATAAGATTACTGAAATGTGTACTAAATAAATGTATAGTTATTAAAAAAAAACACAACTTTTCATGATCTCTCACAATTCTGCAATATGAGCCCAGCTAAGCTAGGTAGTTCCTCTGTTCTATGTGGTATCAGCTGAGGATGTAGTCATTGTTCTCGATGGGGCTGAAAAGTCCAAGATGACCTATTCACAAGGCTGGCAGACACGGCTAGTTATGGACTGAAATATCAGGTAGGGCTCTTGACTGAAGTGACTCCACTTAGTCTCTCACCTCCACTTAGTCTCTCCACACAGCTTGGGTTCACAGCATGATATCTGCCTACAGTTTTTTAAGTCTTGATTTGGATGTTGCACAACGTCATTCTGTCACATTCTGTTAGTCAAAGCAAGTCACAAGGCTAGCTCAGATTCTAGGGAAATACAGAAACAAAAAGCATAGTATTTACTATTATTGTTATAGTATTTATTTACAATAGAATATGCAACAACAATAGCATACAGAGGAGAGAAGAGAGATACATGCAGTTAAAGTGTCGTATGGTGCCTTCATTATTGCTAGCTCAAGAAGGCTGAAGAATCAATGGCCTAAGCATCCATGTCATGAAGTTCCTAAAACCAGTAAATTATACCCAAAGTAAATAGAAAAAAAAATAAAGATAATAAAGAAATAAAAAACAAACTTAAAGTATATGATCAACAAAATAGAAGTTGGTTCATTGAAAAAATACAAAGTTAATAAATTTCTGAAGAGAATTATAGAAAAGATAGCATAAATAACCAAGAGTCAAAGTGGAAAATAGGGCAAGGCCATAGCTCTTAAAACCTTTACAAATATAATATTATAATATATTTCTGTCAATATATTTTAAAATTGAGATGTAGGGACAAATCCCTAGGAAAACATGACATACCATAATTGACCCCCAAGAAACAGAAAATCTGAATCATCCTATCTATTGTAGGGTTTGAATATATTTTTTTAACATCTCCCACACTCACACAAATGCATGAGGCCTTTAGGTCCAGAAAGCTTATAAAATATATAAAGTATATAATAAAATAATGGCACCAATTGGTAAAAAGACCATTAGAGAATTTAAAAGTCCTTAATAGCTCCAATTTCATTTTACAAGACCATGATAACCTTGGCACAAAATCTGATAAGAACTCTATAATTAATTAGTTGGGCTTGGTGGCGGGCACCTGTAGTCCCAGCTACTTGGGAAGCTGAGGCAGGAGAATGGCATGAACCTGGAAGGCAGAGCTTGTAGTGAGCCCAGATCACACCACTGCACTCCAGCCTGGGCGACAGAGTGAGACTCCATTTCAAAAAAAAAAAAAAAGCACTCTATAATTTTTTTTTAAAAAAAAGGTTAATCTCATTTATTAATATAGATTCAAAAATACTACACAAAAGTATTAACACGCTGAATTTACATATATATCTCACATGACTCAATGTGTTAATGTGTGCATGTTAACACTAAAGATGTGTGTGTTGTTTATGTGTGTTTATATCATATTGCAAAAAAAAAAGTCTAATTCATGCCACAAATACAAGAATATAAGGTCAGTTTAACATCAAAAATCGTCAGTGCATTTTACTACATTAACAAAATAAAGCAAAAAACCATATTTTCACATTAATAGAATAAACAGAAAATTATGCTTGAGTATTTTATAAATTTTAATATCAGTTCATGGGGGAAAAACCCTTAGAAAACTAGAGAAGGAAGGAAATTTACTTAATCTGATAAAAGATATCTGTTTTTCTAAAAGAAAGTACAGCAAACACTAATGGTGAAATGGCGAGAGCTTCCTTTCTGAGACTCAGTAAACACAAAGATGCCCACTATCAGCACTTTTATTTAACATTGTGCTGAAGTTTTCAAGCAGTGAAATTAGACTAAATGAATAAACGGTAAAGCGACTGGGAATGAAGATTTGCAATATTTGCAAATAATATGATGGTTTAAGTGGAATATCTAAAGGAATCCACAGAAAACCTGTTAGAATTAATGCATGAGTGTAGCAAGGCTCCAGGATAAAAGGCCATTATCAAAAATCAATTGTATTCCAATATAACAACCAAAGAATTTGAAATAATATGTTGTAATTAAACCAGTTGCAGTAGCATCAAAAATATTAAATATCAGGCAATAAATCTAACAAATGTGGATACTTCTCACAAACCATAAAGTACCATTAAGAAAATCTAAAGACGAATTGAACAGAGAAATACATCATGCTCATGATTAGAAAATAATATTATAAATATATCAATTCTCACCAAATTGGACTATGAATTCAATTCAATCACAATCCAAATCTCAGCAGGGTTTGTGCATGTGTGTGGAAATTGACAAATGAATCCTAAGATATCTTCGTAAATATAAGAAGCTAAAACCAGGTAAGTCAAAATTGAAAAAGAAGAAAAAAGAGTAAGTATTTTTGTACCAGACTTTGACTTATTTTTGAAGATGCAGTGATAGAAACCGTGTGGAATTTGTGCAAGATTAGCTAAATTAATAATGCAATAGAAAATATAGTCCAGAAACAGATCCATACATCCACGAACTCTTGAATTATGATAAAAGTGGTAGCAGAGAGTGATAGAAAAATACAGTCTTTTCTCTTTTTTGGTGTGTGGGGGGAGATGGCATCTTGTTTTGTCATGCAGGCTGGAGTGCAGTGGCGCAGTGTTGGCTCCCTGCAACCACTGCCTCCTGGGTTCAAGCGATTCTCTTGCCTCAGCCTCCCGAGTAGCTGGGATTACAGACGCGCCGCCACCATGCTCAGCTAATTTTTGTATTTTTAGTAGAGATGGGATTTCACCACGTTGGCCAAGCTGGTCTTGAACTCCTGACCTCTTGATCCACCCGCCTCAGCCTCCCAAAGCGCTGGGATTACAGGCGTGAACCACTGCGCCTGGCTGAAAAGTACAGCCTTTTCAGTAAGTAGTGCTGAGTCAGTGAGATATATATATATGGGGAAAAAAGAAACTTGACCCCAACTTCTGACTATATGCAAAAATCAATTTCAAGTGAATAGTAGAATTAAAAGTAAAAGATAAACAATAAAGCATCTAGAAGATAATAGCTTCATGATCTTGAGATGAGCAAAGATTCTTTTAAAATGACACAATAATCCCTATATTTAAAGAAAAACATTATAAATTGAACCCTATTAAGACAATGAACTTCTGGTTATCAAAAGTAACAAAACAGTAAATAGGCAATAAGAGGAGATATTTGCAGCACACATACCCATGAAGACATTTGTGTTCACAATATGTGAAGAACTATAAATCATCCAGTAATAGACAAAGAGCCAAAAGGAAGGGAAAAAAGACATGAAGAAGCACTTTACAAAAAAAGAAAAAAGAAAAAAAAACTCTTATTATATAAAAATGGCCTGTAAACATTTGTAAGGGTGCTTAACTGCATTAGTTATAGGGAAATGCAAATTAAAGCCACAAAAAGATGAAGTTCATAGCCACCAAAGAACTAAAGTTAAGAAGACTGACAACGCCACGTGCTATTGAGGAGCAGTGCTGGGAATTATCATAAAAGGATGATAGTGATTAAATTGATACAGTCACTCAGAAAAATTGTGTGGCAATATATGTAAAGATTAAACTTAACATACCATGAGTAACAATGACACTCCTAAATATACGCCAACGTTAAACAAAACAAGCAGGAGGCCATTAGCCTGATGCTGTCTCTTTGAGTTCCTACATTTAAAAAACACAACCTAAGCTAGTAGCATTTTTTTCCCGTAAGAAATAGCCAGGTTTCAGCCAATCACAAACAGCTGAGCCTCAGCCAATCACAGGCAGCCAACGAATCAGACTGTGCCTAAATAAGACAAATGCCTCGTCACAGCGTGCCTAAGAAGCAAATGCTTAGCTAGTTCATCAGGTGATTTTTCTACTTTGCTTCCCTGCTCAGCCTATAAAAGCTTACTGCTCATGCTGCTGGGCAGAACTCTGATCCTCTTTTGGTTCTGAGTGCCATCCAATCACGAATCATTCTTTGCCCAAATAAACTCTATTAAATTTAATTTGTCTAAAGTTTTTCTTTTAACAGTTTGGCATTATAGCACGAAGTGACTGAGCAAAGCACACACTGAAACCACTGGGCGTACTGCTCTCTGGCCTAAACTGGAAGGCAAAGATGAGTTTTCTCTTCGATCAAACGTCTGCAAATTTGCATTTTGAGCTCCGGACTTTATTTGAGCAATTCTTTTACCAACAGAATTTGCAATTGGATTGAATCTAATAAATAACTAGGTTCCTCCTCCTTGAATGTAGGTTTCTCCAAATCTGAAGAGGCTGGTTCTTCAGAAGTCTGGGACTCTTCTTTCTGGGCCATTGACTACTTTTATGTACTTTTATGTACAATAATGATGATTTCAGAAACCATGTATTTTAGGGAAAATGGTTAGCCTTACTATGGAAAACTTAGAATTATAGTGGCCACAATGGCCACAAGCTTTAACTTGAGAGGCGTTTTAAAAAAGAAAGGACGCAAGACACCTCAAATACAGTGTAATGTATTTTTTATTGTCATACAGGAGCTTCTAAAAGACTAAACGAATCAAAAAACTGCCTCTCTATAAGAATCCTAATAAAAATCAAATGAAAAATCTTAAAACTCTTTTTCAAATATATTAGTAAAAAACTTTAGCTATATAGATGGGAACCCTGTTCTATCAACCAGAAAAACAAAAATGGATTCAGAGATTTTTTTGATGAATTAGTGAGTTTTGTGTTATTGTACCTAACACATGGCTAAAATTTTTGAATGAAAGCCTGTATGTTTATATTTATGTATGTATGTACATATGCGTGTGGTATTTTTCTGTTTCTGCATGGTATTGATAATTTATTTAAAAAAAAAGCTCTGTTTGACCAGGCGCGGTGGCTCACACCTGTAATCCCAGCACTTTGGAAGGCTGAGGCAGGTGGATCACCTAAGGTCAGGAGTTCGAGAGCAGCCTGGCCAACATGGTGAAATGGCCAACATGGTGAAACCCTGTCTCTACTAAAAATGCAAAAATTAGCCCAGCATGGTGGTGCACGCCTGTAATCCCAACTACTCAGGAAGCTGAGGCAGAAGAATCTCTTGATCCCGTGAGGTGAAGGTTGCAGTGAGCCAAGATCGTGCCACTGTACTCCAGCCTGGGCTACCGAGTGAGACTCCATCTCAAAAAAAAAAAAAAAAAAAAAAAAAAAAGCTCTGTTTAACTGGCTTAGAGGAAAATAAGCCCTTATATAAATTAAGTATTCCTTAAACTCTTAGAAAGATAGAAACCAAACCAAAATGTTTTTCCAGTTCACATGATCTTAGATAAGTCTTTTGATTATTAATCTAGTAAATAATATTCAGTTAATCAGTTTGAATTAAACAGATGTGTCTTCAGAGTTCAGTATTAAGTACAATGCAGATAACTTTTTCTACTGAGGGTTACTGGTAAAATGCATGTATATTATTTCTATATTACAAACTTGTCAGCAAGAAAAATAACTTAAAATGATGGCTACCTGTTTAATGCTTCATTTTTATGAGCAATCCGAACACAATTGTTAGAAACAAATGAGCTGAATGCATATAAGATAAAATTCTCATGTGAAAAATGTTCTTTCTATACCAGAAGATTTTAACATTCTTATCCAGAATGCAATGTTGAGGCTGAGAGAAATTGGTACAAACAATTTAGTTATTAGGCCTAGCAAAAAAAATAAGACAATAGAGAAAAAATGTTGCTTTCCTTACGGCTTCTTATTACAGAGAGACTAAAGATAGCTGGGTCTATTAGTAAGCATGTCCTGTGGCACATTGAAAAGTATACTATGATAAAGAAGATGCTTCTAGAATTATGAAATGGTGGTGTTAAATTACACAATCTTGGTATATGCCAGGCAGTTTACAATTGCTTGCTTCTTAGCTTTCACTGCAAATTACGGTTATTAAGGGTTAATAATTGACATAAGTAACTAAAAATATGAAATAATATGGGAAACAACATTTTATGCAAGTTCACAAGGAAGGCAAAATGTGTTTTTGGTAAGGAAAACTGTAAGTCATGAGGATGTGCTTTGTTTTGTTAAGGAAAAAAGTAATTTTTGTTAAAATAGAATGGCTGTTGCACAATAAGAAAAGAGAAAAATATAGGACAAAAATTGAATGTATATAAGAAAATTATAGAAAGTTGATATGACAGATCCTGGGAAAGGAACTCTATGTGTGATCAAGCTGGCTCAGATTTGAAGGAAATTGTTTATATGTTTTTGAAATTGAGCATTACTATCAAAGCAAACCAATATAAAACTAAAATTTGGTCCTCTCTGTTAAAACAAAAAGGTTTTCCTGGACTTCGGCTCTGCTTTCAATATAAATTGTATAAGGTTTTCCTTTACCTTTCAAGTAGTTGGCTTAGGGAACAAAAATTCTGGTTATGTATTGTTTTTTAAGATTATATATTTATGAAGATAATTTCCTGTGGTTCATGTTGTCCTTATTAAGTCTTTGATTACTTAATAAGATCTAAGGTTTTTCCTACAACTATGTGGCTTTCTGCATTTGCTTTTGAAGTCTTTTAATTATTACTCTAATTAAATGAGTAAGTATTGATTCATAGTGACCTGTAATCCTATTTTAATCAAATGTTTTAAACTTTTTGACATTTTTGACAATTTCCATTTTTGATAAATTATAAATTAAAATATTTTGTCCTTGTACTAACTTTGGAAGCTTTCGTAAGGGTTCCTGGAATCTCTCAAATAAATTTATTTTCTGGCCAGGCGCGGTGGCTCAAGCCTGTAATCCCAGCAGTTTGGGAGGCCGAGACAGGCGGATCACGAGGTCAGGAGATCGAGACCATCCTGGCTAACACCGTGAAACCCCGTCTCTACTAAAAAATTCAAAAAGCTAGCTGGGCGAGGTGACGGGCACCTGTAGTCCCAGCTACTCAGGAAGCTGAGGCAGGAGAATGGCATAAACCCGGGAGGTGGAGCTTGCAGTGAGCTGAGATCCGGCCACTGCACTCCAGCCTGGGCAACAGGGCAAGACTCCATCTCAAAACAAAACAAAAAAAAATTTATTTTCTGTTCTTATAAAAGCAGGGATTTTTAACCAATTAGGCTTATTTGATAATATGTTAAATTTCATGGGCAGCATCGTCAAATAAGTGATTCTGAACCTCCTTTAAGTCATATTGGATGTGTCATTAATGCATGTTTCAGAATTTGTATGAAACACCTAGAGATCTGATAGTCCTGATATAATGCTACCAGTCATAATTCTAGTTATCTGAAAGTATTATATGTCACAGAAATAACAAAATTTCCTTGTCAGTTGCATTATAATGAGCTCTAGTCAGATCTTTAACTATGGCTGTTTTAACTCTTGTCATCCACGAATAGTTAATTGTTTTACTCTGATACTTTCCTGAAAGCTATTGCTAGTATCTATAAACCCAAAGTGTTTTATCTTTGATAAAATTCATTGAAAGGACCTTGATAACGGTACAGATTTCTGATAACTTTCAGATCATACCGTTAGACTGTTCCCCAAACTCTGGGAATTCTTAACTGATTCACAAAACTGCTAACCTAACGTCAAGCAGAATAAGAAATCATTGAATACCAAGAAAATGCCTTGATAGATTTTCATTCTGTCAGAGCATGCAATTTGAATGAACTTCATAAGATTAATCCAAGTCAAAGCATCTATGATGATCTATTTGATAAACAGTGCTATGCACCTGATTGTTAAAAAACAAATGTAAATTTCATGTTAACAAAAGACCCAGAGAGGGCCCAGATAGCCACTTTATGGTTCCTGAGTCCTTAAAGACTTCATTATAAAAAAGTCTGTACTCTGAATAGAGTAGATAAAATCATACAAATTATGAGAAAAATCAGTATATTGACTGTTCTAAAATTTTTTAAATGATGTATAAACAATACGTAGTTTGCCAAGCCCATAATCCTGGTAAAACAGTAAAACCTCAAGTGTTACATTTCCACCAGCTGCTAAATTATTTGATACTTACAGATGACTTTCATTCCATTTTCAACCCTCAATGGAATATCAAAATGCTCTTGAAATAGCCTGTATATTCTCTGATTGGATAGAAGTTTTCCTCTGCAAGAAGGTGTATGCTATTACAATAACGAAGATTATTGGAAAATGTGTTTCTTTGTGTACTGTATTCCTAAAAATCACTGAAAGTAGATTTTAAGCATTCTCACCACACACAAAAAAAATGGTAAGTACAGTAGTCCCCACTTATTCATGAAATACATTCCAAGACCTCTAGTGGATGTCCAGAATTAGAAATAATATCAAAACCTAAATACACTATGTTTTTTCCTATACACATATATCTATGGTAAAGTTTGATTTAAAAATTAGGCACAGCAAGAGGTTAACAACAATAACTAACAATAAAATAGAACAATTATGACAATATACTGTAATAAAAGTTATATAAATATGGTAGCTTTTTCTCTATCTCAAAATATCTTACTGTATTGTACTCATCCTTCTTCATCTTATGATTATATGAGATGATAATATGCCTGTGTGATGAGATGAAGTGAGGCGAATGACCTAGGCATTGTAACACAAATGGAAATCTTCAGAAATACACAATTCATAAGTTTTAAATTGCATGCCATATGAGTAGCATGATGAAATCCTGTACCACTTCCCTTCATCCTGCCCAGTTGCCATTAGTCACTTAGTAGCTGTATTGACTACTAGATCAACAGTCACAGTAACCAAGTGTTTGTGTTAAAGTAGCCCTTGTTTTACTTAACAAGAGCCCAAAGTGCAAAATTAGTTATGAAATGTCTTTGGGCCATGGTTGACCACAGATAACTGAAACCACAGAAAGGGAAGCTGTAGGTAATAAGGGATTACCATATGTGAGGCAATTCATACATTAATTAGTTCTATTAAGTCATTCCATGATCTATACATTTTTCAAAACATGTCATACACAGCATCTGTACAACTTTCATTTGTCAGTTAGAAATAAATTGATTAATTAATTAGGGGAAAAAGTAAATGTGTTTATGGCAACTGCGGGCATTCTGGAGAAATCTTCAGCAATAGAAGTACTAATTTCACTGAAAAAGTTATAAAACAGTTAAACAAGTTATTACAAACATTACCATTATCCCTATCATATTCAGTCTTCTGGGAAAGTTGAAAGGACAAGTGGTATTTAAAAATTGAAATTGACAAAGTTAACTGAATCAACTAGATTGTTTTACTAAAGACATTATCATTGACCTTGATGGAAATCATATCCATTCCTACTGGAAAACACAAATTAACCCCGTATGAAATAGTTACTGGGAGACCTCTGTCCCTAATATTAAAACCTTCTGTATCTCCTGCTCTTATAAACTCTCACATGATTCACTGTTGCGAGTCTTTAATGCATTATGCATATATTTTCATCAGGTAAAAGGAGTCTTCTGTGACCCACAAACGATAACCAGACATTTCACAAACTAAGACTTACAGACTGCATCTCTGGGGAGGGACACCAGAGAAGTATTGCCCTTTAACCCTGTTGGAAGTGATCATACTGTATTCTCTCCACCCACACATCAGCAAAACTTCAAAGCCTCAAGCCTTGGGTCCATATCTCTCAACTCAAGAGGGCCCCTCCAGACTCAGGAGTGTACACCTGTTGGAGACCTCAACTGATCAGAGAGCTTCCTCCCAGAAGCAAGTGACATCCCAGATGTGGACAGCTTTCCCAAGATCACAGATCAAGACTTCTTTCCTCTGTCATCGTGAAATGTTTACCCTTTTCCTTCTTTTTCCTGCGCCACTATTCTGTATATACATGGGAAGATAATGCTGTGGTTATAATTTCACAATTGATAGCTTCCACAGGAAATTTAACTGAATGATGAATATGTCATATTAAACCTAAATCCCTACATGGTCTTAGAGATTCTCTAGCTTATCCTATAACAGATTTCATTCATATTCCAAGTGCAACTGCTGTTCAAATTGCACATCTGATTCTTTCCATAGTGTTAGGCTTTTAGATTCATATATTCACAGTGTTTGTTTAAATCTGACAGCAGGCAAAAACTGTAGTGAGGGTTTTGCAGTCTTATGCCAGAAACCACATAAGAAAATTAAAGGGAAAGATAATTCAACAATTTGTAAACAAATTCCTAACCCTAATTTTCATTATCCTCCTGATAGTCATCACAGCAGTCTCCCTGGTGCACTGTATCAAGAGTCTTAAATGCTTGTATGCAGCCATCCACTATGCATCAAATGGTCTCAATCTGGTTAGAATAACAGAAACACAAAGAAAACATAAAGCATCAATCAATTGACCTGACACCCTGACTTGTGAATTCCATACTAAAACCAAACAAGTCCATGAGGATGGTAACAGAGAGTGGTGTCAATGTTGAAGGTTTTGAGAGGCTGCCCAAAAGGGGGAAATTATCAAAGCAAAATTAGCAGGAGTTCATTAGCCTGAGGCTACCTTCATACTTTGAGTTTCTATAACAAACCACAATAAAACATAGTATGTAAACAAACTGAAGCCTAACTTGGTAGGAACAAACAGCCAGGTTTCAGCCAATCACAGACAGACAACTGAACAGCTTCTGCCAATCACAGTCAGTCTTTTGATTGAACTATAATCAAATAAGGCAAATGCCTAGCTGTAGCCAATCAGATGATTTCTCTCCTTTGTTTCTGTGCTTGGCCTAAAAAAGCTCACTGCTCATGCTGCTGGGCAAAGTTCTCTCTACTTGTTCTGATTACTGCCTGGTTCATAAATATACTCTGTTAAAAGTATCTAAAGTATTTATTTTAATACCTATATGAATGCATACATATATATATATATATATATATCCACCAACAGACATATGCAATAATTTTATAGCCATATAATTTATGAAAGTCCAAATAGGAAATAATCCTAATGTCTATCAACAGTAGAATTGTCAAATAAATTGTGTAATATTCATTTAGTGGAATAACAAAAAGCATATAAAACGAACCACCACATATAAAATGAATCACCACAACAGTCAGTGTTGTGGTGAACAGTTAAACAATAAGGCTACTGTGAAGATTAATGAGATTATTGCTATGAATGGCCTGTTGCTTCAACTCTTCAAAGTTCTTCCATTTACCAATTGCACTTAACTACACAGGTATATCTTGGTAACATTTATTTTACTTCTTTAGTGGAAGGATCCTTTCTGATGCTCAGTCTGTAACGTTACTTTGCATCTACCTGATGCCCTTCTGAGCTGCTGGCCTTAAGCAAAGGTGGTGTCAAGAAGGAGCAAAGGACAGCATGAGCACTGACTATGGGGAAGTTCTGAGTGAGGTTCTGCTGAGCTATTAATGTTTGTGGTTCAAGAGTAAAAGGAAGATAAATTTTACTGTGATCTATAGATTTATCAGCAAGAGAAAAGTTCTCCCTACTGAGCAGCCAAAGGACATAAGATACAGAGTGTGGGTGACAGAGCTGCAGCCCACACTGCAACACAGTTCAGAACCCTGAGTGGGGAACATACTGTGCACACATGACAAACTTTCCTATCCTATGGTCTTGGAAAGGAAAGCACAGATAAGCTCTTGAGAAATGGACAGACGGCTGGGAAATCATGAAAGAACTTTCACACTCAGAAAGTTTGTATAGAATATAAACAGCCTCTTAAATATGATCCAGACTATGAGTGACAACTTTAAATGTTCTTTGATCTACATCTGTGGAAGTAAGTTCTGTGTACAATTAACCTCAAATACTAGTCAACCTGTAAAAAACAAACAACAACAACAAAATCAAGAGTTCAGTAGTGGAGGCTTTTACACTTTGGAGTCAGAGTTATACATGCTGTAATCTCAGGATTTTGTCAGTTGCTAGCTGTAATGTGTCTAAATTAATTAATCTTTCTGAGGTCAAGTTTTACCATGTCTAAAGGTGGTATAATAATATCTACCAAACAGAAGTATTATAAAAATAAATAATATATGTAAAGTGCATATCACACTGGTTAATGAAAAATAACTACTGAATAATGGCAGCCATTATCCAAAAGACAAATACATTCTCTTTGTGTGTATATATATGTGTGTGTGTGTATATATGTGTGTGTGTGTATATATATGTGTGTGTATATATGTGTGTATATATGTGTGTGTGTGTATATATATACACACACACACACATTCATGCTCTCAAGTAACTCAAAGTCTCAAGAGGGAAGTTAGTACTAAATCATATGAGAAATATATGCAGAGATTTAGATTTGTCATCAAACCAAATCTAGGGACTGACAATCAAGGAAAAAATTGTTCTCCTGAAGAGAATGGACATTTATGGTTCCATATATGCTATATGCTACATGGCAGTGCATGCTATATAATATTATAATGCTTTCTAACTGGGTTACGCCAATCCACAATGCCCCTTGCAATGTGTAAATATTACAAATTTCACAAAAACCATGCTTACATAAGGTGCTGTTTTGTTGTTGTGTGGACTAATTTTTAGACTTTTAGGAGATGTTAATTTTTAGAACTTCATGAAATGTTTAACTATTTTTCATGATTTTTAGGAGACAGTTAACTAACAAGCATTATAGAGCTGTTCAACTGAGCAAATTGGTTTTCACCGCTAGCATAGGTTGATGAGGCCTGTCAAACAAAGAGTGTGAGAAAGCATGAAAAAGACTTGTTGTGCTCTAAAATGATACATCCTTAATCCGGAAGCTCATGCAGTTCTGAAGCTCTTTCACAAAGCATTTGCAATTATCCATCAAATGTGCTTCCCAAGAGCATTTTGAAAACTCAAAATTGAGGGTTATTTTCACACATCCCAGTGTTTTCAGGCTTTCACTGGTTTTTAAATTAATGGAAAAAGTATGACAAAACAAACGGAATTTTTTTTCTTACAAGAACCTGTTTGAATGCCCATTGTGCTTTTTGACAGTAAACACCAGGTAGGAAATTCAAGGGTTTTTTGAAGTCAGTGCATATAATTTCCTATTTACTCTTAAAGAGTAATTTGTTAAGAAGTTTCTTTATTTGCGGTAATGTCTCATCATCTCAAAAGCAAAATAATCATTAATAGTGACAGTTATATGACAAAAAGGATTAGGTCTTATGAGAGAAGAAAGCCAAATTTAAGTAGCTTGTGATAAATTATTGTGCGAAGTAATGCTGAATATGTATTGAAATATGTGTATGTTTGTGCACATATGTGTATGTATATGTTTATGAGTGTGGGTACATATATATTATATATATGTATGTTATTTTTACTGACTACTGTCATTGCTGACTACAACACCTGTGATTATGGTTGTGATATCACAGATATATATAATCATACTGTGATAGTATTTGTCATTCCTTCTATTATGTGGAAGGGTGGTAACAAGGACCCACTATGTAGCTAATAACATCGAAGAATCTTGAGAAACCCGCTACAACACTGAATTTCTCTCTCATATTCTGTTTAAAAAAAAAGGAGAAAGAAGGAATCGTACATGAAGTATATCATCATGCCTTCTACAATTTGTGTGAAACAGCTCGACACGGTTGTCACCTGAATTAGGTGTGGCCTTCTCTGCCACTTTGGAAATAAGACTATTTATTGTACCGTTACTTCTATTCTATGGTAACTTGCCTATCATTCTTGAGAGTGCAGCACTGAGAATAAGCCTCGTTTTTAAAATAACCCACATGACTTGTACTTTAAGGATGTTGTTAAGGATGCTGTTTGCTACATTAAACAGATCTTCCTGATGAAGATAGGTTAGAAAAATGTTGCATTAGTTCATTTTTCAAGCTGCTCTGAAGAAATAAGCATGACTGGGTAATTTATAAAGGAAAGAGATTTAATTGACTCACAGTTTTGCAGGACTGGGGAGGCCTCAGGAAACTTAGAATCATGGCAGAAGAGGAAGCAAACACATCCTTCTTCACCTGGCAACAGGAAGGAGAAGTGCCAAGCAAAGCGAGAAAAAAAAAAAAAAAAACCCTATAAAACCATCAGATCTCGTGAGAACTCACTCATTATCATGAGAACAGCAGCATGGGTGTAGCCACCCCCATGATTCAGTTACCTCCTACTGGGTTCCTCCCACAATATGTGGGGATTATGGGAACTATAATTCAAGATAAGATTTAGGTGAAGATACAACCAAACTATATCAAACGTCTTTCAAGCCCTATGTCAGGAATAATTGAGCTTCTCATCAGTAACTTACCTATTTTCATCTCATGAACATTGGGCCTACTGTAAATGAATTGTATTTCTCCTTTTGCCTTGGCTTACCATCAACTTTGTGAACCACCTCTGGCAAATAATACTAGACCACACTACATAGTTGCTATGAACCAATCTTGTATATGAATTTGCTTTACCTTTTCCTTTCTTTACGCTTATTTTGTTTTTGAAATTGCATTATAAAAATTGTAAGCCACTTAAATTATTTTGGGCAATGCAAAATAGGCATCTATGTATTTTCTTGGTGTATTTATACTAATCAATCATCTATGTTTCCCAAAAAACTGTGAGAGACACCAACACAAATCAAATATGGCTTCTGCTCCAGTTTTGGGAGAGACCTAAACATAAATAAGTATAATAAAACAGAGGTAGGTAAAAGCACAGAAAAAATTACATGGAAATTGGGAAAAGAGAGACATAAGGGACATGTAGTAAAGTAAAATGAGCAATACTGTTGCTTACTAGCTGTGTGATCTTGAACAAATCAGTCACCTTCTTTGTGCCTCAATCTCCTAATCTGCAAAATGAGAATAGTAATATCTTGTATATAATTAAATGAGATAATGTACTTAGCACAGAATCTAGCACAAAGTAAATGCTTAATATATTTTAGCTGGTAGAGATAAATTTTAGGTACTATAACAGAGATTATATCAGAGCTGAATTTTTATGGAAAAGTATAATTTGAATATTTTGATATGGGAAGAAAAAACATCCAGTACTACAAAAATATACAAAGAGAAAAGGAACAGAGATAGGAAATCACTGTAGATGCACAAGGAAGAGTATGTAGAAGAGTTTAACTAGATCTATAGCACTCAAAGAAAATCAGTTAGACATAGGCTTAGAATGGTACATCTTCATAAAAAAGTTAAAATGGAGATAATGAATTTCGGATTTATTCAGGAGACATGGGAAGCATTTTGAAGTTTTAAATGAGTACATATTACAATCAAATTAATTGGAGGACAAATGAATTAAAATGTGAATAAAAATAATTACCAGTGAAAGGATTAGTCCAGTGGCCCAAGTAAGAGGTATTGATATCTGAATTAGTGTACGTGCAGAAAGAATAGAAAGGAAAGAACAGCTGCAAGATATTCATAGTCTACAGATGCTTCAGAATTTCGCAACCTTTCGATTTTAGTGTAAAAAAAAAAAAGAGGAGAGAAATTAAAGTCTATGGTTTTAACTGTAGCTAATAATCGATATTCAATTTCATCAAAAGAGGGGAAGTTAAGGAAAAAGAGGAGTGGTGAAGGTGAGTTGATCAATTCTCGTTAGGATGGTTGGCAATTGCAACGCTGATGGGCTACAAGAGCTATGGTGCCAATGAAGTTGGAAATGAAAGCACTCGGATGAGGAACAGAAGTGGAGGTAAAGAATTGGGAGTCATCTTCATTGCTGGGCTATCAAATTAGATAAGCTTTATCAGACAGAACAAAAGGGAAGAGATAAAAGAGGTAAGGCTCGGCCTTTGGAAACCATTATATTTAGGGCTGAGAGGAAGAAGAGCACCAAAAAGAAGTAATGGATGAAGTAGGAATAAAATCAAGGAAATTTGGTACACCCCTAAAATCACAGAGTTCCTTCCATTGAAATGATGCAGTTTTCCTTCATCTTTTGCAATTTTTTTTCGATTAGAACTTGATGTAATTGGAGTAAACACTTCTCCCAGGATAATGCCATTTAAATTTTTTTCTAAATATAAGAATTATATGCTGACGTAGCTAAAGCCTGGAAAATTCAACAGAAGGAATTTGACTCCATCAAGTATACTTCAGTCTCAGTAGTCATAAACATTACTCCAATTATGAATTAAAAGTTTTCAAAAGAAACAATTAAATCACAGTATATTTAGTGTAACTTTTGAAAAATGCAGCACTTCTGGGTAATATGATACTATTGTTTCTCTCCTAATTCATTTTCTATATCATTTGGACAGATAAGTACACTTTCCTTGCAATCTGACTATTTTGCTTCTGTTTGTACATTTTGCCTTCAGATTTTCTTCACTTCTAAAATTCTAGTATCATTTGGCATTAGGGGAATCATTTCTATTAATATTTTTCCCTTAACAGTCTATTTTTTCATGTTTAATTTCTAACATACATTTTTAAAACCTTAAAGTAAAAAGAACCATTGGTAGTAAATGATTGGTTATCACAGTGACTTGAAAGCTTCAAAATCCATGAGCAAATGAGAACCAATAAGCTCATATGAATATTAAAAGATTTTTCTATTTACTTCTCCCAGCCAAGTCCCTCACAGTGATTTTTTGTCACTTTTTGTGACACACTTGGGCTCTCTTGTTCTTTCCTTCTACTCTCCTCCATTGCCTGTAACTCTGCTTTTGAGTCACACCGTTCTACTGCCACTGTGCTGATGCCTTCAATTAAAGCAAGGCGTCCTGGTGCATGAACTTTAAGTTATCAAAAACAGAAATGTATTAGGGCTGTCCACAAAGACAAAAACAGTAGAATACATATATATATATATATATATATATATATATATATATATATGAAGATTAATTAGGAAAATTGGCTCACACAATTATGAGAGACTGAGAAATCCCACAATAAGATGTCTGCAAGCTGGAGAACCAGTGACTCTGCAGTGTGGCTCAGTTCAAGCCCAAAGGCCTCAGAAGCAGGGAAGCTGATGGTGTAACTCTTTGTCCAAGGTCAAAAGCCTGAGAATCCAGAGTTGTGGGAGGTGGGTAGTGGTAAAAGTCCCAGAATCCAAAGGCTAGAGAACCTGGAGTTCTGATGCCCAAGGGCAGGAGAAGGTTGTCCCAGCTCCAGGAGAAAGAGGGAAAATACACCTTTCATCTCCCTGTGTGTTCTATCTGGCTCCAGACAATTGAATGGTGCTCACTCACATTGAGGGGGATCTTTCCCACTCAGTTCACCAAATCACATGCCAATCTCCTTGAAAACTACCCTCACAGACACACCCAGAAATAATGGTTTACCTGCTGTCTAGGTATTTCATAATCCAGTTAAGTTGACACTAAAAAAATTAGCCATCACAAATGGCATGTTCCTTTCAATCATGAATGCACCAAAACCAAATTATATTCCACAGAAATAGGGAGAATGCCTATTCAGCTCACACATTGGCTGGAGAATAGATAATATTTTCCTCAACTCTCTCCTAAGGTGTCCATTTCAAAATGCCCTCCATATAGCCCCTCTTTATTCTGATGAAAATTAAATCATTTAAATGTGTGCTTATGATAACACACAGTTCAGCTATTTATTAGATTCATTAGAACCTGATTTCCAGTTTAGACCAAGCTAGTCCTCTTAATATGGAAAGAGATCTAAACAAACATAGTTACATAAAAATGATAATATAGATATAGATGATACAGATATAGATCTAGAGATACAGACACATATTAAGTAAAAATAAAAATAGTAAAACAAAATGTCAATACTCATTTTTATTGTGATACCAATTACCTAAGTCTTAATGTAGATCCTATATATACAATAAAAGTATCAATTTAGCTTCAATGTTGTAGTAGTTACTTTTTTCTGCATAAAAAACACCCACCTCAGAACTTAATGGCTTGCAGTCATTTATTTAGCTTACAATTCTGCAAGTTGGCGATTTCGGCTAGGTTTAGCTGGATGTTTCTTGTAGGCTCAGCTGAAATGGCTTATCTGTACTCCAGTAGGCCTGTACAGACCAATTCACAGAGTAGCCACAGAGATCTGAGAAAGAAAGAGGAAGCATTCAAGACGTCCAACGATCTAAGCTCAAAACAGGCACATCATCACTTCTGCCATATACCTTGTCCAATGCAAGTGACAAGGCCAGTCTGGATTCAAAGGATAGGGAGACAGACTCCACCTTTCTACGGGAGGAGATACAACATCATATTTTAAAGTTTTTGGACCTGGGACTAGAAGACATTTTTTAAGCTGTTAAATAAAAACTGATTGAAACAAACAATAGAACATGCAAGTTCACATGACAGCCCTCTCCCCAGGAGTGTCTATGCTACATAATAAGCAGTGAAGATTCTGAAAGACATTTCAGCACAGTATCTGGTGAAAAGAAAGCATTCAGACCTATTTGTCAGATAAATAAATGATTTGATAAAATGACTTTTCATGGCAACTAAAAAATGGTTAACTCCTAGCATATTCTGAAAAACTATTACATCCTCCAGATGGCCTATCATTAACTTAAACAAAAATATATTAATTTTTCTAAGTTATGAGTTTAGAAATATAAATAGTTTTACAAAAGGCAAATGATACATAACAAGTTCTCACTTAACATCATAGATAGGTTCTTGAAACTGACTTTAGGCAGAATGATGTATAACAAAACCAATACTTTTCTCATCAATGTTATAACAAAATAATGTTAATTGAGCACAGCAGTACCTTATTTCATTTAAAGTCTTAGTTTCTAAATACCTATTTTGACATTAAGTGAAGATTTACGGTACCAAAATGGATAGAGTATCTTGCATTTGCTAAAGAGAAATGGACTTACAGTAGACTCAGACCCTCTCTTGAGTCTAGCCCATCAAAAGATAAATCAGGCTGAGCACAGTGGCTCACACCTGCAATCCCAGTACTTTGGAAGGCCGAGGCAGGAGGATTGATTGAGCCCAGAAGTTTGAGACCAGCCTGGGCAACATACTGAGACTCCATGTCTACAAAAAATTTCTTTAAAAAATTAGCCAGGCATGCTGATATGCACCTGTAGTCCCTGCTCAAAAGGCTGAGGTGAAAGGATTGCAAGGTTTCAGTGAGCCATGACCACGCCACTGCACTCCAGCCTAGACAACAGAGCAAGGCCCTGTCTCAAAAATAAATAAACAAAATAGAAATAGAAATTGGTATGGTTTGCCTGTGTCCTCACCCAGATTTCATCTTGAATTCCCATGTGTTGTGGAAGGGACCTGGTGGGGGGTAATTGAATCATGGGTGCGGTTCTTTCCCATACTGTTCTTATGATAGTGAATAAGTCTCACAAGAACTGATGGTTTTAAAAAGAGACATGCCCCTGTACAACCTCTCACTCTTTTCTCCTGCCACCATCCATGTAAGATATGACTTTCTCCTCCTTGCCTTCTGCCATGATTGTGAGGCTTCCCCAGATACATGGAACTGTGAGTCTAGTTAAACCTCTTTCTTTTGCAAATTGCTTAGTCTGGGGTATGTCTTTATCAGCAATGTGAAAACAGACTAATGCACTAAATTGGTACCAGTAGAGTGGCACAGTGCTGAAAAGATACCCAAAGATGTGAAAGCAACTTTGGAACTAGGTAACAGGCAGAGATGGGAAGTTTGGAGGGCTCAGAAGACAGGAAAATGTGGGAAAGTTTGGAACTCCTTAGACACCTGTTTAATGGCTTTGAGCAAAATCTGAAAATGATATGGACAATGAAATCCAGGCTAAGGTGGCCTCAGATGGAGATGAGGAACTTGTTGGGAACTGGATCAAAGATGACTCTTGTTATGTTTTAGCAAAGATATTGGCAGCATTTTGCCCCTACTGTAGAGATCTGTGGAACTTTGAACTTGAGAGGGATGATTTACGGTATCTGCAGAAGAAATTTCTAAGCAGCAAAGCACTGAAGACTTGACTTGGGTGCTGCTAAAGGCATTCAGTTTTATAAGGGAAGCAGAGCATAAAAGTTTGGAAAATTTGCAACCTGACAATGTGATAGAAAAGAAAATCCCATTTTCTAAGGAGAAATTCAAGCCAGCTGCAGAAACTTGCATAAGTAATGAGGAGCCGAATGTTAATCACCAAGACAATGAGGAAAATGTCTCCAGGGCATGTCAGAGGTCTTTACAGCAGTCCCTCTTATCACAGGCCTGGAGGTCTAGGAGGAAAAAGTGGTTTCATGGGCTGGGCCCAGGGTCCCCATGCTGTATGCAGCCTAGGGACTTGGTGCCCTGTGTCCTAGCTGCTCCAGCCATGGCTGAAAGGGCCAATGTAGAGCTCAGGCCATGGCTTCAGAGGGTACAAGCCCAAAGCCTTGGCAGCTTTCACATGGTGTTGAGCCTGTGAGTGCACAGAAGTCAAGAATTGGGGTTTGGGAACTTCTGCCTAGGTTTTGGAATATGTATGGAAATGCCTGGATGCCCAGGCAGAAGTTTGCTGCAGGGGTGGGGCCCTCATGGAGAACCTCTGTTAGGGCAGTACAGTAGGGAAATGTGGAGTCAGAACCCCCACACAGAGTTCCTACTGGGGCACCACTCAGTGGAGCTATGAGAAGAGGGCCACCATCCTCCAGACCCTAGAATGGTAGATCCTCTGACAGGTTGCATCATGTGCCTGGAAAAACCATAGACAGGCAATGCCAGCCAGTGAAGGCAGCCAGGAGGAAGGCTGTATGCTGCAAAGCCACAGGGGTGGAACTTCCCAAAACCATGGAAACCTATCTCCTGCATCAGCATGACCTGGATGGGAGACATGGAGTCAAAGGAGATCATTCCGGAACTTTAAGATTCAACAGCCCCGCTGAATTTCAGACTTGCTTGGGGCCAATAGCCCCTTTGTTTTGACCAATTTTTCCTATTTGGAATGACTATATTTACCCAATGCCTGTACCCACATTGTATCTAATAAGTAACTAACTTGCTTTTGATTTACAGGCTCATAGGCGGAAGGGACTTGCTTTGTCTCAGATGAGACTTTGGACTGTGGACTTTTGAGTTAATGCTGAAATGAGTTAAGACTTTGGGGGACTGTTGGGAAGGCATGATTGGTTTCAAAATGTGAGGACATGAGATTTGGGAGGGGACGGGGTGAAATGACATGGTTTGGCTGTGTCCTCACCCAAATCTCATCTTGAATTCCCATGTATTGTAGGAGGGACCTGGTGGGAGAGTAATTGAATCATGGGGCAGGTCTTTCCCATGCTGTTCTTGTGATAGTGAATAAGTCTCACAAGATCTGATGGTTTTAAAAAGAGGCATTCCCCTGCACAAGCTCTCTCTCTCTTTTTGCCTACTGCCAATCATGTAAGGTGTTACTTGCTCCTCCTTGTCTTCCACCATGATTGTGAGGCTTCCCCAGCCACATGGAGCTATAAGTCCAATTAAACCTTTCTTTTGTAAATTGTTCAGTCTTGGGTATGTCTTTATCAGCAGCATGAAAGCAGACTAATACAGAAATAAATAAAAAATTAAAGATAAATCAGAGGTAATTCTCAGAAGACAGTGGCCTAAATACTTGCTTCTTTCCTTAGCCAGGGTACAGCTGAGGTGACTCAAGCAGTAGGAGGTCTGTAGGACAACTGGGGAGGAGGTGGAGGAAGTGCAGGATACTTTTTAAGCCTGAAGAAAACCCTGCAAACATCTAAGGAGATGCTCTCAATTACAATGACATAGACTTACAGGATCTCCACAACACAATGTGAACCAGACTCAGAGGAAGGAAGGATAGTGTTCTCTGGAAAAGCATGGGGCAGATCTCTTCAATCTTGAGGCCAATTAAGGGTTTCAAAAGATTGGTAATAGGATGCACTCAGTTCATAGAAAAACTATCCCAGCCCTCTTGTTCCTCAGTCCTAGAAAAAGACTACTGAAAAAATTTCAGCTATTTAGAAAATTAACTGCTTTCGCTATCCCCACTGCTTGCCAGGATAGCACTGCCCAAGATGCTGAGTATAATAACCTCAACTTACATAGACTTACATAGAAAAATAAAACACAAATTACTTAAGGAGGCTTGGTTGTTTCAAGGAAGCAGACTGTCGTAGTCCATTTTTTGCTGCCACAACAGAATACCTGAGACTAGGTAATTTATAAAGAAGAGAGATGTATTTCTCACAGTTCTGGAGTCTGGGAAGTCCAAAATCAAGAGGTGCATATCTGGTAGGGCCTGCATGCTGTGTCATCCCATGGTGGAAGGTGAAAGGGCAAGAGAGATCCAAAGAAAGAGATATGAAAGAAAATCAGGTAGGCATCAAATTTCTCATTTACTACACAAAAATAAATGAAGACAATGGACTATTTTAAACATTTTATTATTTTGTGAATAAGGAAACAAGAGACACTCTCAGACATACAAGGACTCAGAAAGCATGCAATGTAGAAATCCTTCCCAAGGAAAATCCTTAGTAAGAAATAAATTAATAAAAATAAAATCAGGCCAAATGTCAATATAAGACAAAAGTATACCCCAAAATTACAATAATTGACATTTCCACTTATTCTACCTTCTTAGGTAATTTCCCTATTGCCCAGGAGTTAAAGGTGGGGTCCGTTAATTAAATTCAAAGCAGTTGTGGATACATACCTTCTTCTAGTTACAGGAATTAATTCAGAGATGGGAGCTTGACCAAGTCAAAATTGCTAAGATATGACAAGACTCTCCCATTGTCCCTGTGTCTGACTAACAGTAACAGCATCAGGAGATCTTCAGCCACTTTACAATCAGAAGCAAGATGTGAAGAAAATGCTAACATTTTGCTGAAGAACATAAAACAAGATAAATTTTTGGAATAATGTATGATATGTGAACCCATCTTCCAGGAAAATTCAATATTGTAAATATATTAATTCACCCTAAAGTAACTCATACATGTAATTAAAATCCTAAATAAATTCCTGTGGAACCTAGCACTTTTTATTGAAGTCAACAAGATGTTTCTTATAGAACTTAAAAAGAAAATTCTAAAATTCATCTGTAGAAAAAAACATGCTGGAGGATAATTAAAAAAAAAAAAAAGAACAATGTATTAGTCTGTTCTCACACTGCTATGAAGAAATACCCAAGACTGGGTAATTTATAAAGGAAAGACATTTGTTGACTCACATTTTTTCATTGCTGGGGTGGTCTCAGGAAACTTACAATCATGGTGGAAGGCAAAGGAGAAGCAGGCACCTTCTCCACAGGGTGGCAGGACAGAGTGAGTGCAAGGAGGGGAAATGACAGATGCTTATAAAACCATCCAATCTCATGAGACTCACTCATTATCACAAGAACAGCATGGGGGAAACAGCCTCCATGATCCAATTACCTCCACCTGGTCTTGCCCAGGGGATTATGGGAGGCACATGGGCCTTATGTGGATTATGGGGATTAAAATTCAAGATTAGATTTTGGGTGGGGTCACAGCCAAACCATATCAAACAATGAGAGGCATATGCCCTTCCAGACGGCAAATATATCTTAAAGTTATAGTAAATAAAGAAAAGTGGCACAATGAGATCAATAAAACTGAGTAGAATCCAAAAACAGACCCATTTGTGTATATATATTATAGTAAATATGATGTATCAATTCACTAGAGGAGAGTTTGGATTTGTTTTGTTGCTGTTGTTGTTTTGTTTGGGGAGTTTAGGGGATTTTTGTTGTGGTTAGCATATATTAAGAAGAGTTTACAATATGCCAGACACTATTCTAAGTGTTCTTCATGTAATAATTCATTTTATCAGTCCCACAATCCTATGAGGTAGATAAAAGTGTTATTCGTGTTTTAGTGATAATAAAACTGAGGCACAGACGACGCTAGTCATTCTGAACTACCAGCAAACAGTAGAGCTGGAAAACAGACTGAGAATTTTGATTCCATTACATCATGTAGGAAAAGACACGTTTGATTCCTACCTATATTATACCAAATGAGAAAGCTCAGATTCCTGGCTAAACCTAAAGCCAAACTATAAAGTATTTGAACAAAATATGGGAGAAAATTCTTACAAGAATGGAATAAGGAAAAGTTTCATTGTAAAACACAAAACCCAGAAGCTAAAAGGAAAACATTTTTCAGATCATTCTATATTAAATTATTTAACAAGAAAAAGACATTATAGTAAGCTAAAAGGCAAACTGCAGAGGGAGAGAAAATGTTTTTAACTCATATGATTGCAACAAAGAATTAATATCTGTACTACATAAACACTCCAAACAAATCAGCAAGGGAAGAATAAAGATAAACAATTCATAGAACAAGAATTCCTAACGGCCCATAAACATATGGAAGGGTCCTCAACATTAGTAGTAATCAGGGAAATGTAAATTAAACCAACAATGGAGTAGCAAGTGCTTAACTGAAGAGTGAGTGACTCTGGGTTGGTGAAGGTAAGAGGAAATGACGACTTTCATACACTGTTTGTGGCCATGGAAATTGGAAAAGGACATTTTGGAGTCTGGTCACATCCAGCAAAAGGTTAAAGTTAAACCTTAGACTGAGCAGTTCTACTTGTTATGGTAAGAGATTAACTTGTATGTATAAGGAAAACAATGATACGCACACATACACATGCGCGCGCACACACACACACAAGAAACTAAAATTACAAGTGTGAATGTAAAGTGAACAGTTCTCTAATAAATGCACGAATATTTTAGCAGTAGTTCCTGCTAGTGAGGGAAGATTGTGGAGGAAGGGAAAGGAAATTGTGATGTTCACTCTATATTCTCATATTATTTAATACTTGAATGTTTCATAATGCATAAGTGTTTATGTATCACTTGTGTTATTTAATTTTTTAAGGAATAAATCTTGGTTGTTTAACAAAATGTCAAAACTAGGTCCTCCTGTGTGCAAATAAAACTGTATTTCACAGTTTTGCCATTTGCTGTCTCAGTTTGCCTTCTCTGAGACTAGTTATATAAATCCAGACAGAGAATTAATGTAACTTTTTGAAATGTATTTACAGCGGTCCACTTGGGCCGTGTACTGTTAAGTCAAATCTAGTCCAGCTTGTGAATAGTCAAAGGTTTATTCCACTCCTTTTCTCCAAAACCCTCACTATAATTCTGGTATCTCTAGCACTGTCTTTTTAGTTGCTAAGGCCTAGCCATGAGTGCCAGGTCAGCTCCTAGCAACAAGGCCCATTGATAGCGCCAGGCCAGTTCCTGGCTGCCAGGGGCCCCTTTCTCTCTCTCTCTCTCTCTCTCTCTCTAAGAGAGGACAGTTAGCTGGCATGCACCTTCTGCCCTCTGCCTTCTGCTTCTTCCTGAGGTAATGCAGGAAGTGGAGAAAATATCTTGAGATCTTCAGGGAAAATGCAAGAGGACAAAATCCATATCCTACGAGTATCTAAGGAACAGACAGAAGGCCATGTGTCCCTGATGGAATCATGAAGATACTGTACGAGCCTGCTTACCTGTGGCCTTCACATAGTGTAAAATAACGATAATAACTCTCCATGTGGTTCTCCACAGATAAACTTGGTTTTCTGTGATTTACAAACACTATCCTCACTTGTATAGAACGCTCAGTGACAATTCAGGGAAACAAGGTGGAATTGGACCAGGTAGAAGGTGTAAAGAGAAGATGGTGACAGCTCCTCATGTTCCACAAGGCTGGCTGTCCTGTAACTCCTGTGGCATGAGCAGTTGATTCAGGAGCTCTTTTTTCCCATGGGGTAGAACAAATGAGAATAGATGTGATTTTTTTCACTGCCTTTCCCTCCTGCAATGTTCCTTAGAAAGGGTCACAAAAGAAATCCCTATACAAACGTGTAAAATGCACACATGTGGGCCAGGTGCGATGGCTCACACCTGTAATCCCAGTACTTTGGGAGGCCGAGGT
This sequence comes from Papio anubis, assembly GCF_008728515.1. NCBI lineage: Eukaryota > Metazoa > Chordata > Mammalia > Primates > Cercopithecidae > Papio > Papio anubis. The sequence continues at coordinate 22,888,035 of NC_044988.1, read as the reverse complement.
GGGCAGATCACGAGGTCAGGAGTTTGAGACCAGCCTGACCAACATGCTGAAACTCTGTCCCTACTAAAAATACAAAAATTAGCCGGGCGTGGTGGCACGTGACTGTAATCCCAGCTACTCGGGAGGCTGAGGCAGAATTGCTTGAACCCAGGAGGCAGAGGTTGCAGTGAGCCAACATCACACCACTGCCCTCCAGCTTGGACAACAGAGCAAGACTCCATCTCAAGAAAAAAAAAAGAAAAGAAAGAAAGCACACATGCAATTTTGACTGTCAACTCATTTTCTTTTGGGGATATTTTCCTCCCACATAATTCCAGTAGGGCTGACCCCTTCAGAGGTCACCAAGGACCCCTTCCAGGCCTGCCAATCAGACCTACAACCATTGGGTCAAGGATGTGAATATGATCCAGACCAAGACAATTGATATCAGATCTGGGGCTTTTGCTGAAACTGTTAGAAGAGATATGCCATTTGCACAGAGTTTACTCAGATGGTAGAATATAAGCTAGAACATCTGGTAACTAGCTTCGCCATCTCCTAGGGACATGAGAAGAAAGACAACACAAAGTAAGACACACTCAGAAGATGGAAAGCGACAAGCCTGATGATACTGTGTGAAGTCCCATATCCCACTGTGCTCCTTCTGGCCATAAGCCAATAATTGCCTGTTTTTCTCAAGCTAGTGTTATTTTTTAAGTGCTTGCTTGTTTTTCTTGTCACTTCTAACCTATAGAATCCTGACCATGTAGATATGCTACAGAATTGCCTTTCCTTGACAATTAGAATTTCAACAAACCATGAACAAGAGGAGTTGTTCCAAGAAGGAGACTAACATTTATATAATAATAATTAGATGCTGGGTGCTTTTGTATACGGTACTTCCTTTAATTCTCAAAAATTCCTGTTGGATTGGTATGAAAAGTGAGAAACAAGGAAGAGATGGAGTAAATGACCAGTCTCTGACTCTGAATCCTTATCCTTTTCCTGGGCTAATCCTTCTAGCTCAGAGACCTCCATTCTGACCTCATTCTTCTAGCATAGTAAAGTGGTTACAGAGCTCCCTGCCAATGCAGGATTCTGATAAGTCACAACAAATGTCAAGGTTCTAATTAGAAATGCTAGGATAACAGAGAACATGTTAAAACTTCCAAAGATCAAAACTGTGCCACCTTTGAGAAGTTCTTCAAAGAATTGACTAGGCGTGGAGCTTTTATGATAGGGTTATATCCCTAGAAGACACTTTTCTACCTTCTGGGTTTTCACAGTCACCAAATTAACTATCATATGTTGGGGGCTTCACCAGGGCAAAACCTTATCAGCATTTTATTACATGTAAAAATGATCCGTATCTGTCTATAATCTCCTGTTTGTATTATTATTATTATTATTTTTGAAACAGAGTCTCTTTCTCTCGCCCAGGCTGGAGTGCAGTGGCGCGATCTCAGCTCACTGCAAGCTCCGCCTCCTGGGTTCACGCCATTCTCCTGCCTCAGCCTCCCCCAGTAGCTGGGACCACAGGTGCCCGCCACCATGCCCGGCTAATTCTGTGTTAGCCAGGATGGTCTCGATCTTCTGACCTTGTGATCCACCCGTCTCGGCCTCCCAAAGTGCTGGGATTACAGGCGTGAGCCACCGCGCCCACAAGTCCATTAGAACATGTTTTCTATTAAGCTTATCTACAAAATAATTCTGCATTTCCAACATAGGTCACTTTAATCTACAAAAAAAAAAAAAAAAAGATTTAGCAGAATTTGCAGTTTTCAACTCAAAAAGAAATCTACAGGGTTCAGGTTCAGTGGCTTACACCTGTAATCCCAGCACTTTGGGTGGCCAAGGCGGGAGGATTACTTGAGCCCAAGAGTTCTATTGAGATCAGCTAGGGAAATATAGTAAGACTCTGTCTGTACAAAAATAGAAGAAGAAAAAGAGGAAGGAGAAGGAGAAGGAGAAGGTGAAGGAGAGGAAGAGGAAGAAGAATTACTACCTGGGTGTGGTGGCACACACCTGTAGTCCCAGCTACTCAGGAGGTTTATTTAGGAGGATCACTTGATCCTGGGAGTCTGAGGCTACTACGAGCAGTGATTACACCATTGCACTCCAGCCTGAATGGCAGAGTCTCAAAAAAAGGAAAGATTTATAAATTTGCTTTGTTAAGAAAAAGAAAGCTTTTAAAAACATTGCCTGACAAATGGAAGTAACCTAAATATCCAATATAAGGAAATGATTACGTTAATTATAATATACCTGCTTATTTATAATAAATTGTATTAATAATTACAAGATATGTTATAATATTTCTAAAGGACCATATAAAATTGTATGTACATAATGATAAGTAAAATCCTTTTGCATTTGAACAAAATAATGGAAAAAGAGAATATAAAAACAATAATAGTGTGGTTAAATGTGATTTTAAATAACATTTTTGTTTTTCCAGACTTTCTCTGTTGACTATTGTATATATTTTATAAATTTAAAATGATCGTTTTTAAGCAAAAGATCTGAACAAACACCTCACTAATGAAGACATGCAAATGCAAACAAGCATATGGAAAGATGCCCAACATGATATGTTATTAGAAAATTACAAATTAAAATAGCAACGAGATACCACTACACACCTATTAAAATGGTGAAAAGCCAGAACACTGACACCACCAAAGGCTGACAAGGATGTTGAGCAACAGAAACTCTGATTTACTGCTGCTAGGAATGCAAAATGCTATAGCCACTTTGAAAGATTGTGTGGTGGTTTCTTGTTAAAACTAGGCATGCTCTTACTATGGGATCCAGCAATCACACATTCCTTGGTATTTACATAAATAAATTGAAAATTTATGTCCATTCAAAATCTGCACATGAGTATTTATGGCAGCTTTATTCATAATTGCCAAAACTTGAAAGCAACCAAGATGTCCTTCAGTAGGTGGATAAACAAACTGTGGATATCCAGACATTGGAATAATATTATTTGGTGCCAAAAAAAAAAAAAAAAAGAGTTAGCCCATGAAAAGATATGAAGGAAAAGTCAATGTATACTAGTAAGTATAAGAAACTAATCTGAAAGGGCTCTATACTGTATGATTGTAAATATATGACATTCTGGAAAAGGCAAAACTATGGAGACAGTAAAATGATCAGCGGTTATCAGGGATTGTGGGGGGGAAGGGATATCTAGGTGGAGCACAGAGGATTTTTAGGGCAGTGAAACTTCTCTGTATGCTACTACAATGGTGTACACATGTCATTATAGACTTGTCAAAACCCATAGAATATACAACACAAATTATGAACTTTAATGTAAACTATGAACAATAGTTAATAATAAGATATCAACATTAGTTCATTAACTGTAAAAAAAACTTACCACATGAATGCAAGATATTATTAATAGAGAAAACGGTTGTGGAAGTGGGAGGGTGCATATGGGAACTCTCTGTACTTTCTGCTCAATTTTTCTATAAACCTAAAACTGCTCTAAAAAAATAAGTCTATTAAAAACTCTCAATCATTTTGATGTGATTTATAAGACCATCTTATTAGTACATTTGAGTTTATCTATTTATTTAGTTTACTTAATAGTTTGGCTTTAGGGTATTTCTTTTTGTTTGTAAAATTCCTACAAATTTCCTACTTAAATTATAAAGCAAAATTATATAGGACAATAATTTTTCAGGCTTATCTGTATCTTAGAACATTTTATGGAAGACCTTCTGTTTAAATAAATTTCAATGATTTTAAACAATTTTTACTGTCTTTGCAACTGAATTTACTCAAGGTTTGCCCTTTGTTGAAATGTATAGGAAATTGAAGTGGCAGATTTTACTTAAATCTATATTTGTTGAATCTTTAAATGAATGACAAATCCACCTGTAAATACAGTGATGGCTTTATAAAGTCTGCTTTTTAAACTATGCTTTTCAAAAATAATTCCCTTTTTCCTCCCTAGAGCTGAAGTCATCTCAATCATGTGTAACTACATCCTCCACATTTTTCTCAAGTTCAGGATGCTTGCACAGACACCGAGCTGATACCTCAGTCATACATCTGCTACTTTAATAAAAATAAAGTGAAATAACCATTAAGGCAGATGAGTATGGTTTGTTCTACTTAATTTTGAGCTCAATGGACTTGAGGTTAAAATAGTGATTTTGGGCCAGGTGTGGTGGCTCACGCCTGTAATCCCAACACTTTAGGAGGCCGAAGCGGGTGGATCACGAGGTCAGGAGTTCGAGACCAGCCTGACCAACATGGTGAAACCCCGTCTGTGCCAAATACAAAAATTAGCCGGGCATGGTGGCACACACCTATAATCCCAGCTACTCAGCAGGCTGAAGCAGGAGAATTGCTTGAACCCAGGAGGCAGAGGTTACAGTGAGCCGAGATCATGCCATTGCACGCCTGGGTGACAGAGCGAGACTCCATCTCAAAAAAAAAAAAAAAAAAAGATAGTGATTTTGTAGCCTGCCATTAGCTTCCCACAAATGGGAAGATGCTGGTCCCTGTTATTTGCCATCATTGCTGTGTTCAAGTTCTCTGGCTCCTTCTAAACCAATAAAGTTTAGGTGTTTGCTAAATCAGGTCCTGGCACCAGCACTACTCCCTCTGCTGGTCACTGTTCTTCCATTTCCAAATCTCTTGGGGCAGGAAGTTTATGCAAGGGACCCCTTGGAAGTGGCAGAGAACACAAACTTATTTGCTGCCACGAACTCTTCCATTTACCCATTTCATTTATAGCCTGCCCTTATCTCCAGAAGCAAAGATAGTGGATACAAGGGATCTAAGCAAATCTCTACAACTCTTTATCAACTTATCCCCATTTAAATACATGAAATAACTTCACTAGTCTTCTCTGGGGACACACTGCACATGTGTTAAGTGTGACATGACATGACCAATTATTTTCAAAGCCATGCTTTTCTGCTTCCACTTTGATTACATAATGCTTTGGGACTCAGACCACAAAAAATTAATTCTTTTATAAAATACTTTTGTTCCTGTTCCTGGTACATTTTGAGTATAACAAACCTATTGAAGAAAACAAGAAAAAAGAAGACTCACTTAAACGTATTGTACCTTCACTGTATTGTAGAGTCACTGATATTTGGAAGGAACTCTTTCCCGTTTTAACATATAGTTGTCTCATAGCACTAATTTCATTAATTGTACATAATCCCCAAATGAACAATACCAGCTTTACCAAAATATTTTTTACAACTTCATAAAGCAATTTAGTTAATGGATATGTGCTTGCTTTGCAGTAAAGAAAGACAAGCCTTTCTGAAACTTTTACTGGGGGACTGTGAACATTGCCTTGTATTATTGGTTTCATGTTTGCATGTTGGACATAAACTAAACCCAAGCAGAAAAGCCCATCACTCCCTTTTCCCAGAGTAGACCATGGCTGTTAAAGATAGGGATTGGTAGTTTACAGAGGCCATTAGGAGAAGACCCTTGAGACTTAATTGCAAAAATTACAAACAAACAACAAAAACGCCAGAACTACTCCTCAGGAAAACAGACAATCAATTCGGTCCTAAGTGATCAACTCCCCTTCACATAAGCCAATAAACAAAGTAAAAGTTGCCCCTGTCCTTTGTCCTCTTCTCTTTGTCCTTTGTAACCCTCTTCTTCCTTTTCTGCCCACCTTCCTTAGGCATCACCCCTGCTCTTTCTCATTTATTATAGTCAGTCTATAATATGTCATTCTATAATATAAAATTATAGTCATTCTATAATTCTAATATACGAAATATACAGTGCACTTTAGCTACCATTCTCTTAAAGACATATGTATGCCCTCCCTGTCTCTCTCAAGGCCTTTTTAATCCCTTAATTCTCATTCCTTTCCTTATTCTTTATTCCTACCTTTCATCTAATGCTCATTTTTTGTTTGTTTGCTTGTTTTTTTGTTTTGTTTTGTTTTTTGTTGTTGTTTTTTTCTCTCTCCTTCTTCTAAGTCCTGGCTGTCGAGTTAACAGAATTTGCATTCAAATAAAACATTTTTTCCACATTTTGATATAAACTGACTGAGGTTGTAGCCATCCCACTAGGGAGTTCAGGTAGACTTGCTTAGAATTTTTTTTAAAAAAGCATGCTGATTTCATTCCTTTACTCCCAGTGTCCCTTCAAAGAGGAAAAGGGACTACTCTAAAATTGGTTTACATTGATAAAGTATTTTGCTCTCATTTAAAGGGCTCATCTTCCCTCAACCTCTCTTCTCATTTACTAAACAGATTCTGCAGCTCTCCTCATCTGAGAAAATTGGCCTCCCTTATCTGCTTTGATCCAGAAAATTATGCTTTTATTAACACGAACATTTCCTGATCTCTGCCAATGCATTTAAAATTTTTCAAATTATGTATGTGCATCATTTATCAAAATGCCATCAGGTCCCAGGAATGCCAAGCATTCAAACTGAGCAACCTATGGCCTGCATGTGGATGCATTCTAAGGGAGGGACATGGTAATTATAATCTTAGTCCCTAAGGTGGCTGCAGTTAGCTGCACAGTTTTTATTTCAAGGAAAGAAATGTGGCAATAAACTCCAAGGATGAGCTTTCACCAAATTGTAGAATCTCAAGGGAAAACACAGATTCCCATTCACTCCTTTAAGCAATAGAAAAGATAAAAACATTTTGCACTAAGAAATGATCTGATTTTGGTGAGTGTGTTGAAAAGACCACAGTAATTTTAGTGATATTGTAAACATGCAGCTATATACCAGTAACAATTTTGATGCTTGCAAAGAGGAAACACATAGTAAGTTCTTTAATCTTCATGGAAAATACCCTGAGTCAAGTTTGGCCTATGTACATGCTTTTCAGCAAAATTTTTTTCAAATTCAAATCTTCAAAATTGTCTTGACTTGTGTTTTCTCTGTTCATTCCAATCTTCTCTGGAACAGAGAAAGAACGCACTACCATAAAAAGCAGCATTTTGATCACCCAGAGATTCTTTAATTTTTATAAACTATGCCCAGAATTTCAATTTTAAAATTCTAGAGAATAAATTAACAATATATCAAATGAACAGACGACCTAGATATTGGAATTATCTGACATGGGCTTTAAAGTAACTGTGTATTCACATGTTCAAGAAAATAAAGGACAAGATGGAGGATTTTATCAGATAACTGAAATCTATAAACAAGAACAAAATGGAAATATAAGACTGAAAACAGTAACTGAAATAAATGCCTCAGTAGATAGGTCTGACAACAGACCTGAAGATGGGACATAGCTGAGGAAAGGATTAATAAACTAGAAATCAGGTAAGTATAAAATATACTGATGGAAATCTAAAGAACACAAAAGACAGAAACTACGTATAAAACTGAAAGGGACATGTGGGACATGGTGACATGGTGAAAGGTTCTAGCATGCATGCAACACCATCTCCCTCCAGAAGGGAAAACAGTGAGAACGAGGTGAGAACTACATTTATGAGTAAATATCAAGACCATTCCAAATGCTAAAAGATACCCAGCCACAGATCCAAGAATTGCTTCAAAATCTAGAGAGAGCAATTAAAAAGAAAACCCACACCTAAGCACATTGCAATAAAACAGCTGAAAACCAAAGACAAAGACATTGCAAAAGGATCCAAAAAATAAGACACTTGATTTTCAAAGGAGCAACCATAAGACTGATAGCTGACTCTTCAGCAGAGAAGATGTAAGACAGAAGACAATGGAATTACATGAATAAGGGCCATCCATTTAAAAGTCCCACTAAACTGCTAAAGATAGTTAAGTAAAATAATCTCAAAGGGAAACACAAAAAATTCAAGAAAACTAGATAGGCTGAGTATGGGGGAAAACTGAAGAAATTCTGACCAGACAAAATAATAACAATAATAGCAATAGCAATTAATATTATCTTAAGGAATAATGTTATCTTAAGAAGGTTAAAATATAGAGAGAGTTAACATTGCATGACAACAGTAACACAGCATTCAGGAGGTGAGGAAAGACTATCAGAGTTAAATGTTGAAGGTCTCAGCATTGACTGGAATGTAGTAAGAGTACTGATTTATATTAATTATAATAACCCAAAGACACATGTTAATCTCTAGAGAAATTACTAGTAGAATAGTGAAAGAATGTATAGCCAGCATGCAGACAGAAGGAAAGTAAGTGAAGTAACCCAAAACTGATCAATCTAAAATATAATAAGGAAGGAAAAAAAGGGCAGTCATAAATCAGTTGGGAAAAATCAAATTGAAAATACCTGATAATAGGGTAAATATTAAATTAGTTTATACTCTGTACATTTTTTGAGCACTTAACAGTAGCTGTACAGTACGGTGAACAAGCAAAGTCTAACTGACCTGAACTGAAAATTTTGCTATTACCAATACATGAAACAGATTTTCCCAATAAAACAATAAAATTTTTCAATAGTTAATGATTTTTGTTTGATTGTGATGTTCTGAGCATTATACTAGTACATCTCATTTCATCCTTTTAAGTGTATTAGCCTTATTTTACATATATATATGCACAGTACATACATGTAAAAAACTGTGTGTGTATTCTATGTGTGTGTGTGTATATATGCACACACCAAAAAAACTACATATATAGGTGACTGCCTCCTGCAGCTAATAATAATATATATATGTACATATATATATATATGTACACTGAGTTTCAGGCAGTGCCTTAGTCAGCTTAGGCTGCTATAACAAAATACCATAGACTGGGTGGCTTAAACAACACTTATTTCTCACAGTTCTGGAGGCTGAGAAGTTCAAAATCAAGGTGCTGCCAGATTTGGTGTCTAGTGAGAGGCCTCTTCAGAGCTTGCAGACAGCTCACTTTCTTGCTGTACTCTCACATAGCAGAGAGAGAGGAAATTCTGGTGTTTCTTCCTCTCCTTATAAGGGCGCTAATCCCATCATAGAGGGGGCTCCATCCTCACCGCCCATCTAAACCTATTTACCTCCCAAAGGCCCTACCTCTTTAGACCATCCAATGGGGGTTGGGTTGGAGCTTCAACATATGAATTTAGAGAGGACACAAACATGCAGTCCATAACCAGTAGGTTCACAACCAGCTAGAAGTTACATTGCAAATAGCAGATCTGGGGACAAAATCAGTTTTTATTTGTTTTTGTTATCCTGTTTTATTTACTCACAAACCAATACATTTAATCATCACTATATGTCAGTTGCTTTGAAAGGAAAAACAATATTGCATGCATTTTTTTTAATGTGGCCACAATGAGATCTGGAGACATCTTAGCAAATATGTGAACAAAGTTTTCAAAAAGAAAAGGAATTATTACTTATATCATTTTATTTGTGGCAATTAGTCAAAGTTATCGATTCACTGAACAAACTTACTAAGCATGTACTAACTGTCAGGCATCATACCAGGCACTGATAATACAATACAAAATACAAGAAATGGTGACTGCCTCCTGCAGCTAATAATAATATTAATTGTAAATTAATTGAATTCTTTCATTAGATAATAAAAGAAACAATCATAAATTCTGATATATACGATAAAGAAAACAGACTTTTTATAAAGAACTATAAAAGAGTTCTCTCTTAGGTGGTTTTATGAGGGACGATTTCTCTGAGACCGTCATATTTAAGCCAGCAGAGCTTTATTATCATCAGGATAATTCTATTATGCATTGCCCAAACAGGAACACATTCGAAAATGAAAGGGGCACTTTTAATAATTATGCAGAGTTAAAGGGCAAACTATAATATATATGCACCCTACTTCTAAGCCACAGGAAGGAGTATGGGTTATTTTCTAAATGCAATAGGAAGACACTAATGTGTTTTAGCAGGGGAATGTTTATTATCTGATTTTAAAAGTTCTAACTGCCAGTTGGGAAATTAATGGGGTGAGAGGCAAGAATGGAGACAGAGAAAATATTCTAAGAATATTATACCCATCTAGGCAGGAGAGGAACTTAGAATGGTAAGTTCAATCTAAGCAATAGCTTAGATTGATAAGGCAGTGAAGGTACAGAAATGTAGCCAATTCAAGATAAATTTTAAAGACTATCAGTAAGAACAGTGAAGTTATACAAAATATTATTTTTGCATTTTAACTGATATTTTCAATAAATATACTAGAAATTATCCTAAAGCCCTGTCAGTTGATCTGGAAAGGAACTTCTCAACCTTATTCACAGAGCCGTAAACATGAAGAAGAAACTATTCACCTGTATCAAAAAACATATAGTAAAAAAAAAAAAAAAAAAAAAAAAAGACATTATCTTCCCTTTCTTCTCTACCAACCTCAGCTTTAGGGTTTTTTTAAACCTAATGTTTATCAATTTGTAAGTTTGCATACATTCGTTATGAAGGCTACTAATCTTTCATCTGTCACATCGGCAGTAAATATTTTCTCCAGCCTATTGATTTTGTTTTGGGGTCTTTGCCATTTAAAATATTTACTTTGTGTATAGGAAAACATATCTAACCTTATGGTGTCTGGGTTTCCTGATGTAGACAAGTTTGACCCTATTTAAAATATCATATAAATATACACAAAAATGTAATTCTAGGCTGGGCGCGGTGGCTCACGCCTGTAATCCCAGCACTTTGTGAGGCCGAGGCGGGTGGATCACGAGGTGAGGAGATCGAGACCATCCTGGCTAACAAGGTGAAACCCCGTCTCTACTAAAAATACAAAAAAAAAAAAAAAAATTAGCCGGGCGTGGTGGCAGGCGCCTGTGGTCCCAGCTACTCTGGAGGCTGAGACAGGAGAATGGCGGGACGCTGAGCTTGCAGTGAGCCGAGATCGCGCCACTGCACTCCAGCCTGGGCGACAGAGCGAGACTCCGTCTCAAAAAAAAAATGTAATTCTATTATTTTCTATTATTTTATGTACTTATTTGTTCACATTTAAATCTAATATTGTCTCTATTCTCCTTGGTGTTTCTAAATGTCATAAATTTTTTGAGATGGAGTGTCCCTCGGTCACCTGGAGTCCAGTGGTGCAATCTCGGCTCCCTGCGACCTCCACCTCAGCCTCCCAAGTAGCGGGGATTACAGATGCCCACCACCACACCTGGCTAATTTTTGTATTTTTGGTAGAGACAGGATTTCGCCACACTGGCCAGGCTGGTCTCGAACTCCTGACCTCAAGTGATCTGCCCGCCTCAGCCTCCCAATGTGCTGCATTACAGGCGAGAGCCAACACTCCTGGCCTGAATGTCATAAATCTTTACTTTCATCTCTAACCAAGTCCCAAATCTCCAGTTCTGTCTATAGCCAACTATCTGCTGTACATTGTCACTGATATGCACAATTGAAAATTAATGTCAATATTTTCCCCTATTTAAACAAGAATCTGCTCTTCCTTCCTTATATATTGATTAGATTAGTGGGATATTCATTCTAGAAGCCTCCTACTGGTGAAGCTTTGGTTTGACTTCTCTCTCCCTTTACCCAACACTCTGCCCGTGAGCACCACTGGTCTAATCATGCCTTAGATATCATAGCTTCTGCCTGCAAAATGTGTCATGCATCCAACCTTTTCCTTTTCCCCCTTTTTCCTGGTGCCCATTTAATTCAGGCTTACATTATTTACAACCTGAAATATTTATTGCAGAAGTATTTTCCTAAACTCCATGATGGACCAAATCAGGCCATCATTGTTCCATAAATTTTTCAGAGTGACCTTTTATTTTTAAAGTCAAAATTCACTGTTCTTTATTTAATGTCATTTAGTGATGAGAATGTACATATGCACTACTGTGTAGTGGACGAGGATTCAAATGTCTGTTTATTTATTCACAAGTGTATTTTAAACATCTACTATTTATCAGGCAGAGACTCTAGATTCTGTGGATTCAACATTGAAAAAATAACATAAAATGAAGACAGTTCCTGCACTCATGAAACACATTTTAGTGGCTACTTCTGGGTTTGAATCTTGGATCCAGCATTTTAAGATTTGTGATCTTAGATAAGTTAACTTTTTTAAGCTTCTGGTTTTTTAGCCATAAAATAATTTTTAAAAGGTGGGGAGGAGGAAGAAATATAATGTATAACATGTAGACTCTTGTAAGAAATAGCAATTAGATAGATCGAGAGATCATGTGATTCATCCAATACACGTTAGCTCTTGTTTTCCTGACCTGTATGTTTTGTCCTTGTCCGAAAGCTAGACTTACCTCTCCCACATACTGGGGTTAATTCATGCTTTGGCCCTTATCACCTTTTCCAATTTATTACAAAAGTGCATGCTCTATTTTAATATTTGCTTTTCCTATTATTTTGAAAACTTGCTGAACTTGCATCTATACTTTAAAATGAAGCAGAACTTAAATAACTTAAAGATTATGAAGAAGACTCAGTACCTGGGAATAAAATTGAGAATAAGGATGGGCACAGTGGCTCACGTCTGTCATCTCAGCACTGTGGGAGGCTGAGGCAGGAGGATCAACTGAGTAAGGAGTTTGAGACCAGTGTGGCCACCATGGTGAAACCACGTCTCACTAAAATACAAAAATTAGCTGAGCATGGTGGCAGACACCTGTAATCCCAGCTACTCGGGAGGCTGAGGCAGGAGAATCACTTGAACCCAAGAGGTAGAGGCTGCAGTGAGCTGAGACTGCGCCACTGCACTCCAGCCTCCAATGAGACTCCTTCTCAAAAAATTAATTAATTGAATTAGGAATAGTAATAAATATGAAAATAACTAAATTTTAGCTTTCTTTTATAACTACATAACCAATCTCAACCATTATTTTTTGCTTCCCCAAATTAGGAGAGTTTAAAATGCAGATTTTCCCCACCCTCATCTTTCCATTCAACAGAAACTAAGAAAGAAGGATCTTATTCAGGTCTTCACTCCATTTGTGGTTCACATCCAGTGTCTGAAAGATTAGAAAGCATTCATTCCACCAATAATTATCAAGCACCTATAAAGTACCAGGACCTCTTACAAACTCTAGGGAAATCCTGGCTCCTGCTGTCATGAATTTTGCATTCTCAGGTAGGAAATATGGCTCTGATGCCTGCTGGGGCAGTGGTAGAAACCTTTACTCCATGTGAATACAGGCATCCCTTGGTATGCATGGGGGATTGGTTCCAGGACCTGCCACCAGTACCAAAACCCACAGATATTCAAATTTCTGATATAAAATGATGTGTAGTATTTGCATATAACCTATGCATATCTTCCTATATACTTTGCATCATCTCTAGATTACTTACAATGCCAATGTAAATGCTATATAAATAATTATTGTATTGTATTGTATTTTTTAGGGAATGGTGACAAGAAAAACATCTGTACATGTTCAATACAGACACAATTTATTTTTACTCTGCTCTTGGTTGAATCCACAGATGCAGAACCCATGGACACAGAAGCCAACTGTACACTTAGAGCTACAGAGGATCTTGGAAGTAATCTAGACAATTTCCAGCCTAGTATAGAAATCTGTATACTAGAGCATCTCTACCAGAACCTTTCATTCAACCCTTTTTTGGATGCCTTCAGCAACAGGGAGCTCAGTACTTCACCCTTCCCACTTGTAAAATGTTTGAATGTTAAAAGTTCTTACATTTTTCTGGCTTTTCCAATATTTAATAGCAGCTTTATATCTCTTTCCCAATTTTCACAACCACACAGCTCCCTAAATAGAGTTAAACATAACCAATCTTTCAGTCATTCCTAGATGTAACATTGTGATCAGTCATTCCTAAATGTAACATTGTTATCAGTATTGCTAATGTCCCTTCAAGATTCTTAATTATTTAAAATATTCCCTGCCCAGGGAATATTCTGACTCACCAGCTCAGAATATCATGAACTATGACTTCCTGTTTAAGCATTTTAGGATTGAAATAATCCAAAATACCACGGTCACCCTACCTGGCTGGCTTACATTAAAACTTTGCCTCTTTCAGGATATTTGTTGTCATTAATATTCCGTGGTACGGCTCAACATGAGGGGTGCTAATGTGTCAGAAAAACAAGTCAGCAGGCAAGCCTAACTGGAATCTTATGTCAATTCTTGAGATTGAGGACAGTGCTATGTGACTGATTGTCATTTAAATTAATCAAAATGTAACTATCAACTTAGAAAATCCTTCAGGCCCACAGCAAAAAGCAGTTTCAAGCTTATAGGAAACCAAACATAATCATTCAAATAAAATTACTGATACTGTACTTCACATGAGCAAGGACATTATAGTAACATATTATTATGCCACTTGAAATATGATTATTTGCTGGCAGATACGTTACAAAACCATCAGATTATATATATGTGTTTTGTGAGTTCTTAGAAAATATTTCTTTCATTCAAAGTCTTAATATTTATTTTACATAAATGGGCTCCATTCATTTGAAATAAATGTGAAAATTATTAGAAACACTTAACAAACCAGTTTTTAAATTTTTAGAAAGATCCAAAATGTCCCAGGCCTCCACAGTTTAACCAATGATCAGCGTTTAAAGAGAAAATACATACTTTTGCATCACCATATATAGAGATTATATACATAGTTTTGAAAAATGAAATAGCATAGGGTCTTCTAATTAATAATTTCTTCAAAAATACTCAGAAGCAATTAAGAAATATGTTCTAAGAAAATTATGCCTTGTTGAAACTACAAAACAAAGATAATATAAAAATGTATGGAGGTTGACTACCTTTTTCAAGGATTACAGATATTGCAGAATTTAAAAAAAAATTCAGAATTCAATAAACGTTTGGAAAGTTAAAATTACTGAAGTGTTTAAATTTTTGAATTTTGAAATTCCTGTTTACCCTAAAGAGAAATAGAAATCTAAAATGATAACAACAACAATAATAATTACACAATGTTTACAAAGCCTTTGGAATTTTCAATATTCCTGTGTCTCTGCGTGAAGCAGCAAAATTAAAATGATATAGTCACAATTTGTTTCTTGACTATTTTATATTCAGTAATTTTTAATGAAGCGACTAAATTAGGCATAACTTTGTACAGCTTTAACGGGGTTATGATGAATATATTTTACTTGATTAAAAATGATAAAACCAGGGAGCCTTAAATATTATCTTAAAAGATTAACTACTGTGTCAATTACAATTCTAGGAGAAAGGTATTTATAAAGGAATAACTATTCTGAACAGTAACTTCCTTTTGTTCATTTCATTTAATTAATGACTCAATCAACTTTCACTCTTAATACTAAAATTTTCCTAAATCACACATTGGTTTGCAAATGGGATGGCATATAGCAGGGCTACGTCAATTTACACACTGGTGAAAATTCAGCAGATAATTCATTTTTTATTTAATCAGGAAGGAAAAAACTACTCGGCAGTGTAGAGTGACCTGATTAACTAAATAACTGCCAATTCTACATTGTACTTTGTGTTATATGACATATCATGAATAAATACCAGTCAAAAATCAAATTATTTGGATACTTAAGTAATGATGAGGCCTGCTGTGCCAACAGGTATGCTAATGAGTAGACATCTCCCAGCCTCAAGACCGAGTGAATGAGGCAAAAGTTTTCACCTCCCAATCTTTTAGGGTGTTCAATTAACACAAGTATTTAAGAAGTTCCCTACTATTGGGAAGGAAGTAGATGTAATCATTTATATGCTTATTTTGTCAACTGAGGAGGAAAAACTTGCAAAGGAAGTTTTGATATATGTATTAGATTTTTATCAGAATACAAATAAATGGTCATAGATGACAATTTTCACCTAAAGAATACAAATAAGTTGATCTATGTTCAGTTACCAATCTAACTAGGGTAAATGTCTTCTGATAGCAACTAAAGTTAACAATGTCTTCCTTTTAAAACCTTTCTAAGAGCACCCTGCAATCACACCTTCTAGCAACAGCCATTTCTCTTGAATTAGTAAGGTGGCTACACCGCCAGTTTGAGCTATTTTCCTTCAGTCCTGTAGTCCATCTCTCCAGGGGATTCTCCAAATGCTAATAAAAATCAATTTCCCTGACAAAAGAACACATACACGAATTTTTTTTTTTTTTTTTTTTTTTAGAAGAGGGTCAGGGAGCATCTGACAGACGTTTTTAAAGGAAGGGGATAGCTACTTGCATGGGACTGCATTTTAGTTATGCTAAAAGTGATGGAAGTTGGTTTGCATTATTCTACCACCAACACCCAAACCACCTGCCCACCGAAACCCCTGCCGGAGACCGAAGTTTACCCAAACAGCGCTCGGCAAAGCTCTGCCATAAATTCAAAACTAACTCTGCTGGGCCCGTGGGGGTTGCGAGAGAGGGACCGAACGTGAAACCCGGGGAGCCCCGCGTCTCTTGCCTCCGAAGGTTTTCCGTGATCAGTGTCCCCTTCTCTGCTGCAATCGGAAGTGCCTGTCACCTGCGGATCTGCCCGACTTTCCCAGTCGGCCCTTCTCCTCTGCCCAGTTCGGACAGTGTCCAATTCCCCGTCGCAGCCCCGGCCGCCTCGGAATCCCTCGTCCCCAGCCCCCGCCCCACCCCCCGCCTCCACCGCGTCCCCTCCCCGCGGTCCCAGCCTCTCCAGGCTCTGCTGGGCGCTGATTGGCGGCTGCGCTGACAGCAGGCGGGGCCTGGAAGTCGCGGCCAAGCCCGCCCTCGCGTATAAGCCCCTCTCAGCGCTCTCTCTCCATCTCTCCCCTCTCTTTCTCTCTCGCTGCTCCCTTCCTCCCTGTAACTGAACAGTGAAAATTCACATTGTGGATCCGCTAACAGGCACAGATGTCATGTGAAAACGCACATGCTCTGCCATCCACACCGCCTTTCTTTCTTTTCTTTCTGTTTCCTTTTTTCCCCCTTGCTCCTTCTCGCTCTTCTTTGTAACTAACAAAACCACCACCAACTCCTCCTCCTGCTGCTGCCCTTCCTCCTCCTCCTCAGTCCAAGTGATCACAAAAGAAATCTTCTGAGCCGGAGGCGGTGGCATTTTTAAAAAGCAAGCACATTGGAGAGAAAGAAAAAGAAAAACAAAACCAAAACAAAACCCAGGCACCAGACAGCCAGAACATTTTTTTCACCCTTCCTGAAAACAAACAAACAAACAAACAATCATCAAAACAGTCACCACCAACATCAAAACTGTTAACATAGCGGCGGCGACGGCAAACGTCACCCTGCGGCCACGGCGTCCGCCTAAAGGGATGGTTTTCTCGGCAGCGCAGCTCTTCGCCGACCACCTTCTTCACTCGTGCTGAGCGGGATTTTTGGGCTCTCCAGGGTTCGGGCTGGGAGCAGCTTCATGACTACGCGGAGCGGGAGAGCGGCCACACCATGCGAGGTAAGCGAGTCTGCAGGCACCGAGGCTCCCCGAGTCCGGCCAACTCCAGCCAGACGGGGAGATGGGGGAGGGGAGGGCACCCAGTCTAAGGGGAAAGAGGTTGTCCAGGCGCAGTTTCCCGAATTCGCTCTCGCAGGTGGGGCTGCAAATGGCCTGGGCGTAGAAAGTTGTGGGAAGGTGTTGATGCCTTTCGGGAGTTCTGGAGGGACGCGGGAGGGCGCTTTTTTGGAGAGGGGAGACAGGCTACTTGGTTCCTACCAGTCCTTGAGTTGCACTGCATCATTTTTGCTTGTCGCTCTCGGGTGCGGAAGCGGACGCGGGATGGAGAAAGCCGAGAGAGGGATGCCTCTGGACAGGAGCAGTTTGGAAGTGCCCCGCGCGCAGTGGTCGCCGGCCGGGGTTGGGCGCGCGGGGCGCACCGGCCGGGGGCAGGGTGGACACGCGCGGGCACACACTCGCCAGATTACGAGGCCCACTAGCGTCCTAGCCAGCAGGCATGTCCCTTCGCAGGAATAGCAAGCAGAAGAGCAGTGCTGCGAGGCTGGATGCGGCTGAGGGAACAGTTAGTTCGGCGCGCGCCTTCGTGCCTGCGCTGCGCCCTGGCCAGGTCCTCGTGCCCGAGCCTGCGCGGCCCAGGGAGTAGTGCGACCCTGGAAAAGTTGTACTGAGAAAGTTCTGGAGGCTTGGAAAGGCCACACTACTCACGGCCGGAGAGCCATGGGCTCCGGCTCTTTTGTCAGATAAAGGGCCAGTAGTGGAAGGAGGTGCTGGTGCACCCTCGGGCCAGGACCCTCGCAGTCGCAGGCGTTGGCGGCGGCGGGACCCCCGGGCGAGCTGGGGTCTGTGGGGATGCGCGCCAGGGACTGTAGCGTTACACCTGCTCCGGCTGAACTCTGGGCCTCTCGAAGGGGTGGCGGGCGGGTTTCGGGGAGTCACTTGGTCTCCTCTCCTGCCTTGCCGGAGACCTCAGGTTTCCTTCGCGCTGTGCTCGGCCTTTCTTCACTCTTTTACTGAAGAGCCAGGCAGGTGTCCGCCTGACATGGGGATCTGTGCAAGCTCTGGGCACCCACCCCCACCCCCAGTCTCTCTTCCTGGCCACACCGCTGTTCATTGGGGGTTCTTCTCTATCCTTCTCAAGTACCCCTGGGTCTTGACAACAGAAAGTTAGTAACGGCCAGCTCCAGACCTTCCTGCATCCCAGACTCGGAGAGAGGTGGTCTAGGCAGGGAGCACTTGGGAGAGTTGGGATACAATCACTGGTCTCCTCCTTCCACTGACTGTGATCCTTTCCCACCCACTCCCCCTGTTCCCCTCGAGGAGCACCCCAGGAGGCAGCGGGTCTCACTCCCACTCCCTCCCGCACGCGGTGAGCCCCGAGCCTGGACTCAAGGGTTTGCTGGCTGGACGCTGAGATGTGTCAGGAAAGGGAAGGAGAAGAAGGAACGGAGAGAGATTGTCCATGGGGGAGGGGGTTGACTGTAGATAAGAAACAAGGACGTCCTGATGGGATGGTCTTGATTGGCCGGCTCGCTGGGAGTGGGGCACCCGTGTGTGTGCGCGCTGGCTCCAGCTGATTGTACCGGTTGGGGGTTGGTTACATGCTCCACTGTCTAAATTCTTTCAAGAAACTATACTTGGGCAATTGGCGAGTAGAGAACCTTGGCTTAGTAAGAGACGCCCAGTCTTTCGTTTTTCTTTTCTAGCCCATCTCACCATCCCATCCATTCTTTCGGTTTCACCCGTCCCAGTCTGGAGCTGCCAGTTCGTCCCTCCACTTCTTCCCTTCTAACTTTCCCCCTGTGGCTGGATTCATACCTTCTTGGAAACCATGCTCCACCTCAACTCGGACCCGGCACTAGGACCTAGGGCATAAAAGCTGCTCACTCCTTACATGGTAGAATGGAGTGCGGCGCGGGGTGGGGGTGGGTTGTAGCTTGATCTAGCCTCTCCTGAAGGAGCAGTTTGCAGATGATTGTCCCAGTTCGCCACGGCGGTCTCTTTGAGGACTCCAGAAGCTGGAAGGATTGAAAGCCAGGCGCTGGTCCTCATGCTTACCTTGAGAAAACCAGTTTAAGCCCACAGACCTATCCCAGAGGGCGCCAGCCTCGCCAGGCGTCCGAGGACCCCTTACAACTTCTCATTTGAGGCAGCTCTCAGGCGGCCTTAGGGGAACGCGCTGGAGAAAATGTAAGCTTAAAAGATGGCCAGGTCGCTCTATCGCCCTTCCTGGTTGCCCTTTCCTGACCCCTAGTGTCTTTCTTTACTACCTCTTCATATTATCTCCGGACAGTGCCCTTCCGCAGTATGAGAGGCTGTTCCATAAGAATGGGATTCAGAAAAGATCCAGGCTACTCTGACGTCTTGTGGAGTTGGGGGTTGAACTTGAGAGTGAACTTGAGAAGTGAAAGCGGGAAAAAATCAGCTTTCGCTCGTGCGGGGCTCCTAAGCACCCTCTGTTGGGAGAGGGACCGTTTTAGACCTGGGCTTTACCGTGGGCCCACTCCATTTCCCTCATCCACACGCGCGCGCTTTCCATTCCCAGGTGGTCCTAGTTAGCGCCTGGGCTCCACAGTTTGCAGCTGACAACTGTCCTGAATCAGGGCGCTTTGCGCGATGGAAAGGTGATCTGGGATTCAGTGGTCTCCTTCGGGGCCAATCCAGCAAACCTATTCCCACCCCCTACTCCTCCCCCGCCTAGGGCATTTAAGAGACTTTATCCCCAGGGAAGCTACGGAGAAAGAAAGGGGTTAAGAGTCCCTGATCTTTGACGTCCTTGTCCTGCCCCACGGCTGAACTGAGTCCCGGACACAGCGCGGTGGCTTACTCTGGCCTGGGGCGGAGGAGGTTGTATTTGGTGGCGCACAAAGCCTTTCATCCTTTGTCTGTGAGAGGGTACCACAGAAGTTCCAGAGAGGCTTCTCCGTAGATTTCACTACTGAAAGGAATAACTTCTGTAGGCGGAAGGGAGGACCTTTAATTGGGCCCATCACTAGGTGAGAAAGAAGCGAGCTGAGGTGTGGGTTTCAAGGGTCCTTCTTGAAAGATCTGTGGGCTGTTTATTACACAGGGGGGCGGAAATGGTCGGATTTTTCAGTCCTGCCTCCACGGAAAACCCCGCTTCCAAAAACAGGGGCACAGATGTCGTCGCAATCAATAGGTGATTGTCGCTAGGGCGGATTAGAAATCTGGTTTTATGCTTGCTATAAACAAGGATTGGGTCTGGCTTTTTTAAAGTCTAGTATTCCTCTCTTATTTGCAGGTAGTTAATTTTTACTAAGTGCTAAACTTTAGAAAAGAGGCGGCTTGCTTTCAGAGGTATGGCAGCCCTTGAGAAGTGTGGAGCTCTGAATGTCCTGCTGGCAGAGCCTTTAGATTTCCTAAACAAGTTCTCTCCCTTAATTTCCTCCACAAGTTCCAATTAAATATTTCTAACCAACATTCCACCTCCCGCAATTAAAAAAACATTGCTGGAAGGACATCTCTGTTAGTAGTCCATTAATAATTGCTCATTAAGTAATCATCAGTACTCTGTCTTCATTCCAAGAAATGTAATTATTCAAACAGTTTAAAAGGAAATTCTGAAGCTGTATTTCAAGTATTGATGAAATAATATATAGCCATAAAAATAAAATATTTTCTTAAATGGTACCTTCTAGTGACTCTGTCCTCCTTCCTCCCCCAGCATCATGGGTGAGTTTGTAACAAGTATTATGACACAGAAGTGCTTGACATACTGGACTTCTGGGATAGGTATTATTACCACCAAGACTTTTACTTTTCAATATTTTCTAACAATCAGAAATTGGGAAACCAGGAGGAAAATGTAGATGAAGAAATTGAGCAGCAAACTTTATAAACCTGAGGGACACAAGATTAAAACTCCTTTGTTGACATTTACTTAAAACTTACTAATCTTTGGATTTTCCGTCAACCACAATATAGCTTTTGCTCATTAGAGAATCCCTAAAAGATGAGTTTTTGCATCATTATTAAAGTGGTTTATGTGATCATTTAACATACATAAAAACATTATTTTATACTCGTAACCAAATATGAATGTTAACATTTACTTATTCTGGCAGCAATTTGATAACACCGAACTATGATCAGCCATAAAAACAACTATTCAGGAGTGTATTTGCATAGATTATATTTTAAATGAAGTGTTTCCAAGCCATGAAACCTAATTTTACAGGAACAAAAATTTTATTACACCAAAAATTTACAAAGTTTTTGGGTTGGTCTTCATGAAAATGACATTTAAATCTCATAATACCTACTTTTTCCCCCAAAAGTAGTGTATACACAATTGTCAACAGGGATTTAATATGATTTGATACACAAAGCTTTTCTACATAAAAAGATAAGTAAATTGCTTTTTCAGCTATGACATCACCTTTTATAAAACTGTATTCACCTTTTAGAAATACAAGACGGCCTATATGGTTTTTAGACCTCTCATTACAGTAGTTATAAGATATAAAAGTATAAATCACAGCACATTACTAGATTATTCCATTGCAATGAATAATATACCTCTAATTTAAAGTACATATTATAGCATTCAATTAATAGTTTAACCTTATAACTTTAAAAATCATTAGTTAAAAAATTATATATGCATGGGTCTGCTGGGATTCTGCAAATTTGTATATAAAGTGAGGCTTAAAATTGTGAACAATAATATCAGTGCCACTGTGCATTGGTGAAATTTAAGCCTTACAAGTAAACATATTAGGAAATAAGAATTAATTCCAAAGTGAAGACTGTCAAATTCTGGCCAAATTGAAACACATCAAAGGTTCATGAGCACATACGTTGTGAGTGCAAAAGTTATTAGTGATTGAGGTGACATTGTAATAATATGAGAGGATAATTTCTTTAGACTAAACTATTTCTGTGTTTATTCTACAAAGACAAAAAAAAGTAAAGGCTTCATTTATATTGGCATTAGTTTAATTAACATTAACAAAACATTGTGATGTTAAAATATATAGAAAAGTAAATATTAGAAATGGAAATTGTGCTTAATAGTTAATGTGTGCTTTTTATTCTAGATGTAGTTCTGTTATTCTATCTATTCTTATCTAAAGGATAGAAATCAAGCCGACTAATGAAATAAATCTTTTGTGATATAATGAATGATGACCTTTGATGAAATAAGCACTCTAAACAAAAAGTATTATTCCTGTAATTTTTTAATCATCTTCCAATTACAGCTTTTTGCAAATATTTATCTTACTTTGAATAGAATCTCTGACTTAACAGAATCCCCAGCAGATAATAGCAGTCTTTGGAGGCGTCTGTTGATACACACTGATACGCAATATGTATATGTATGTGCCTATAACCACCCACTCAGACAAGAAGAATGAATATTTGAGAGAGAAAATCATTCTTATCTTTGCTTTCACAATCCAGACTTCCAAACTCAAACATATTTAGAGAAACAGAAGCAACTTTCCAGAGCATTCAAAGGGAAGATATGAATACACGTGGTACTAGAGTCTCATAAAAAAAGAAACTGTTAATAACATCTATTTATAAATAATCTACACAAAACTCCATTATACTACCTAATGATAATTAGAGGGAAAGGGAATCAAAGAATTCAGGACTGCCAAGTAAATAAAATATTCCCTCTCAAATTAAGCAACAAATTCATAGATAACAAGGTTTATGCCATGAATTTGAAGGATGTTTCCTTTGTAGCACAAGACAAAGGAAGCATAGAGGAATAAATATTGATTGAACTAATCATCTGATGAATAGAAATGAGATTTACCAGTGCACCAATATAATAGGCTGTGTTAACTAGTTCTTTCATAGCGCATATGCTGCCCTTTCAACCCCTGACCCCATGCATTCAATTCTTAATGAGGGAAACCACAGGTGTTATAACGGCATTTATAGTGAATCAAGCTACATATAATAACCATGTGGTTAACTAATGGCACTGGGGGTAGATTCTTATGAAAGGAAATATTATGATCATAATGTGACAAAATTATTGTATATTTCAAACCACCTAGATTTTTGGCTTGCTCAGGTAACCTCTAAAATATATCTATGTGGCCATTAATATCTCAAGTCCCAGATTTGGTGGCTCTGTAATAAGTGCAAATTTATTAGTGCATATCTGAGGAGCGAGAATTATTCAATAATATTCTGCCCACGTTGTTGTACACCTTGCATAGTAAGCATTTAAAACATTAAAAAATAACACTTAGAAGGTACAGTATTTTATGCTCAATATGTCATGCATGCTGCTTGGTTAGCAGTTATTTTATAAATTTTGTAAATAGATTACAACTTTATAGTAATAATTAAATGATACATTTTGTGTTAAATTTACATTAGGATATTCTTGATACAGGCAAGTTTTTACAAAAGCCAAACCGAACATCTTGCCTCTGCCAAAATATGAGGCTAAAATCTTACTCAAAAATATGCTCTTATAAAAGAACAAAAGTAATTTGCTTTGACTTAAGCATGTTCATCTCTGTGTAGTAAATATTTTATTAACTGGCTGGGTATGCTGACATTAAAATTACTAGAATGGGTATTTATTAATGTCATTTTTTGTGTGATTAGTTATGACATCATGTGGTCCTGGCTTATATTTCTCCAATTTAGGGGAATCACGGACATCAGTAAAGAAAGATCAAATTAATCTGGTTGTTTACTAAATTATGCTTTTCTTACTACCCTACTTACTACTTTGTGCTCATATGAACCAAATATCTTGGCACTGTAGAGTATATGAAAAACTCGGGACACTTAAAGAAAACTCTTACATAGTTTACCTCATAGTAAAGCTTTTTTCAATAAATATTGCAATAAATTAATTTTAAATTGTGTATTTAAAAAATTCTCACTCAATTGCTCAATATAGAATTCTTCTTTTAAAGACTGCTACACCATTAACTGAATTTCACTAGATTATGTTGTAATCATGTGACAACCAGAGATATACAATATTTTAGGACTGAATTAGATGTACAAATGGTATTCTGAATTTAAGCACAAAATTATCCTTAAAAAAGAAACAGCAAGAGCTTTTTAAAAAGGCCTTGGCATTTATAACCAGAACTTGGCATGAAATAAATGAGTATTATTAGCTGCAAAAAATGTAGATTTATTTAATTTTAATTTTCTGACCAGCTTTATTTTGTTTTGTTTTGTTTTAATATTTTCAAATACAAATGTCTCTCCTTATCTGAAACCAACTAAGCTTGATTCTCATCTGTTCTGAAAACTTTGTCAAACTCATTGATCAACTCATTTTTAGGAGCCCAAATTAAGTTATACTCTCAAGTACAAGAATGATACCATCTTCCCCAAAATATTTCAGTTTTAATTTTAAAAGGAATAAGCTCAAAGATGATGTCATCTTTTACAGTCATATCTATAAAAAGAAATGTATGTGACTCACATATTTATTTACTAAAGACTTATTGGATACATCCACCCAAAGTAAGGTACGGGGCTGAACCCCAAGGATGCTCAGGTTGATAAAGCACAGTCATCTGTAGAGTCGAAGCTAGGATCAAAGAGAAAGCACAATGGAACATGGCAAGGACGCTACCAGAAAGTCGGACTAGCTCTCAAAGGGGAAGTGATGTTTGAGATAGGCCTCTAAAGATAAGTAAAGTAGAACTCCCTCTTTGGGTTAATTTGTTCATCGTAAATGAGGTCTATTAAATTACTGTTAGTTGTACTCCCCAGTTGCCTTATATAGTTGGTGTTATGTGAAATTGAGTTTATAGTAGAACTATCCCAAAAAGAACATAATCTGACGAAGCACAAATAAAAGTACTCCTCTCAAAACTTTTAGTAGTAAAATTATTCTCAAGTGACAATTGAAAAAAAAATCCTTTAAGGTAATTTTTTAAATTACAAAAAGAAAATATATTGAAGGTGAGATGAATATCAGTGTAAGGAAGAGGGTATAGTTTGTTTTTTTAAAAGTATCACCAAGAAAAAGAAAACGTAAAAATACTTTATAATATCCATATACATTTGTTTTTATAAGGAAAATTCTTATTTATTTTTTAAAAAGGGAAATGGCGGATATATATTGAGTTTCATTTTCTTTAATGTTCAAGCTATGATCTGAAAGTAGTGATATCTGCTCTGGAGAGTATCTTGGATTACTAGATATCAAGTAGAATAAAATCCATTGAAGTAATAGAGTACGCAGGCCATATCTGAGGGCCACAATGATGTTCTTTAAACTCTCCCATTCCACATACTTGGATATAACACTGTACCCTGAAAATTAAGTTATAAAGTCAACACATAGTGTTCTTGCTGACTTTTGAGCTATTCTCTTTCTTCAGCATATGTAAAGAAGGAAAATTCTGGAGACTCTTAGTAATAAAAACCTGAGTGTGAGAGGCAAATATTAGCCAGTTCCACCCCAGCACTGTGAGTGGGTTGCTGATCAGGCTGGGAAAAGTGTCCACTACAGTCCTCAGTTAAAGCTCTGTCATTTCGAAAGGATAGTTTGTCATTCTGGTCTTAGACATTAGCTCTTGTGAACTGAGTTAACATGGGTCCTCATACTAATGTCTGATCTACTCTGAAACGCTGGTAAAATCAAATGTCTGAGACCACAAGCTGAAAAAGAGGCTCTGAGCTGGGATAAACTCACATAAGCAAATGCCTCCATTTGAAACTTGCAAGCAGCCAAATTGTCACTCTTGGCCATAACCCTCTGCATTAGCATGAATCTCATCTTCAAATTTCCACATAGTGGGCAAGACCACACAGTCATACCTTTTAAGTCTTGAAACATAAATAATTGTTTTAAATGCTGAGTATTCATAGAATATATTAGACGAAGGAATTGTGCCCCTCTGTTGTAACGATATCCATATAACATAGTGGCTGTGGTACTTCCAGTTTTTTCTTGCAAATAGAAGAATTTAAGAACTGCATGAATGATTCCATTTCCTGAGGTTTTTCCAAAAAGGCTTGGAAGGCCCCTGTAACTTTTACTAGCCTCGATTACACAGCTATTTAATAAGACAACCAGTTTTCTGGACACTCATTCCCCCATCCCTCACTGCAATTTGTCTCTGGTGTTCCTAGGTTATGTGACAATGGACACACACAACCACTTCATGTTATGCCTGGGCCAGTGTACTATTCTGGTTGGTGAATGCAGGCTAAACCCTTGGAGAATAGTCGTTTTACTTAAAGTGTTACATATAACGTGAGTCTAGTGTTTTTACTCTAGCTTTTATGTAAATATGCGTCATACTTAGTAAACAGTAAACCACTATTTTGGTTTTTCCATTAAAAAGCAATTTAAAGACAATCTTATTAAATAGGATCTAAATGTGTTGTTGCCGGTAATTAGCTCTGAGAACATGAAACGCAGACATACTATTTTTATTTGCCTAGTGTAATGAAAATAAGTGAAACCAGTTGTATTTGACAGGCTACATTTAAAAAGTGTCATTTTACCTGTCCAAGGAAAGGACCACATAGGGCTTCATGTGGGTTTGTAATTTGCATTAGTATGAAAACTCATATTCTAAGTGTCCAAAGTAAAAATTTTATCATATAGCTTGAATCAGAATAAACACTCAAATCATATTTAACCATCCAGCAGCTGCTGACTTCCAGAGTCCAGAACTAAACAATAACACACAAGTTTCAAGAACTTAGACATACTGAGTTCCTAATGAATAACTGGCTTTCATTATCATTGTCAGGACAAATAATAAAATTATTACACAGAACATTTCCTGTTAACTTGTATATAAATTGTGCCTGGCACATGCAAAGGAATTAAAGACTTTTAAAGAAAGGAGAAGAAACCTTGTTCCAAATTTCCACAGTTGTTGAGTATGAGCAAATGCCACACAGTCTGGTAGAATAGAGGAACATTTGTTCAGGAAAAACACATCATATCGTTAAGGTACATGCTTCTTGGCAATAGTTTGTTTTTGACAAAAATAAAATATTTTAAATAAATTATTTAGAATTTTTTAAGATCCCAACTTATTAATCTGTTTGCTCTAAAATTAAATTTAAAACAAACAGTTCAATATGCTGACTTTTTTTCCCACTTAAATGCTGACTACTTTTTAATAAGCTTAATTCTAAGCACTTTTATCCTTGCATATATACTTTCATTTTTGTGATTTAAAAAAAAGTTAAGAACCAAAGGAAAAGAGCTTTTGGAGTAAATTATCCCAAGGACAACTCAGAAATATCCTAGTCAGACAGCATTAATACCCTTCCAGTTGTGTTTTTACTTTGTTTACTAATATTACCAAAGATAAGTTCTGGCTGTCGCTCATGTCAGAATAAATTAAAATTTATGTGATTGGTTTTAGAAAGTGTTCTTTTGTAATAAAATAAATTGATTTGGAATTTTTTCCACCAAAATTGTACTGTATCCTTATGTTCATTAATGATTTTTGAAAGATTATCTAACATGGTTGATTTGTGTACTGATTAAGAGTAAAAAACACACTTTTAAAAAATAAAATAATGCTTTAAAAGTAAAGGGAAATATCTGACAGAGTTGTAGGTGACCCCTTCTATAGTGAAGAAGGTTTAAATGCAACTCAGCGAATCTTAACTATTGAACACTTATGATGTCTAAGAAGCAATACCCTCCAAGGCAACAGTCTCAAGCACAACAAAACTACATTTCTTATAAAAGTCTTAAGGAATTCCTTAGATAACATTTGTTTCATTTGAATTTCTCAAATGTTCAATATTAATTATGTCCTGTTTTCTTAAATGAGAAAAATCGATGACATTTGTTGAAAGAGTCTAATACCAAAATTTGACTGGAAACAAGGATTCCTGCCTCCAAATCCAGTTCTATTTTTATTAATCTATGCTCTCTCTCTCTCTTGCCATACTATTTTTTGCCACCCCTGTATTGATAGTAGATATCCCTAATCAATCATGGCATTAATACTTGCTAAGTCCGAATGCAACCTCTGCTACCATTTGGCCAGCACTGGCCCTTAAGATAAAACTTGTTACCACAACTCTCACCAGTGTTTTGACCACATAAAGAATAGAGAATAATACAGTAAAACTATTATTTAATCACAAGATCCCCTTGGGTAAACCATAGCTCTCCACAGCTTTCACTCCCAAAATAATGATAATGGCGTTTACCAATCTGAGGAAAAACTAAAATAAAGTAAGTATTATGGAAACATCTATAGATTCTAAACTGGATCTGTCTAGTCAAAATAATAACAAATTCAATGTATAAGTGGTAAATTTTTTATCTTTCCGTAATTATTCCCTTGAAAGTTCCAAATATTTAATTTTATAAACAAACAGATCTTCTTTCATATGGATTTCAAAATTTTGAAAAAATTGCATATTTATAGATTTTTTTCCTCACTAAGAATCTGTATCCACTTTAAGGCAGCAATTTTGTCAGAAATAGCTATGAAGACAATAAAAAAATTTATCTTCCTTCAATAGCCAACATACACTTTTAGTTTGTGATGTGAATGCACTCATTTGACCCTCAGCTTGTCAATTCTTTCCTCTAGTTTTTACGTCTGTTAAGAGGAAGGTTCTCTATCTTCGGCTATAAGCATTTCAATGAAAAAACTATGTTAATAGCCTAGCATACCACCATTTATCCACCTGAGTTTAATTAATTTTGTCTGATTGACTGAGACTGGAACTCTCATCAACACACTATTTATATCAAAGGCCTATTATCATCCTTCTATGTCATATACAAGCATAAGATGTTTTCTTAAGGAAAGAACCTTGACAACATTAAGAAGGTGCCATGTCTAATTGCGCCCAGCATTATAAAGAAAAAAACAATTAAATTTGACATTAATTCTAAAGAAATGCAGAGTTCTGCTCCTCCTTAACAATATTGCAATTTAATTTGTTTTGCATTTTGGCTGAAACATAATATTCCTTACATCAAGCTATCATTTATGTGGTTAATTTTTATGCTTTCAAATGAAGTTTATTTGCAATTCTTTAAAGCACAGTTATTAGTCTACTGTTAGTGATTTTTCAGGCCTCGTTAATGTAAACTGTACTATAAAAAACATAGTTTGAAATACCAACCCTACCCTGTCATTTATTCTGCAGGACTCCAACTGATCGTATTATAGAATGGTCCTGACACCCACAACTTGACTCAATTTGACCACAGATGCTATTAGAAAGAAAATGAGCCACATTGGGTTTTCTTCATCTTATACTTAGTATCTACTGTGTTTAACAATATCAGGTTGAAAAGACTTCACACTTATCTCAGGTGATCCTCTTTGTTTCACGGCATGTAAAATATCTTCTTTGCTTGCTCTGTTTTAGATATAGTGGTATGTTTCTTCATATTCACAAATTCTGTCAGTCTGTGTTCTGCAGCTGCTCTTAAGGAAAATTCTGAAAACATTTAAGAGAGGAACTATGTAAACCTGAGAGGAGCTGACAGATGCAGTCTCATCTCTACAAATGTAATAGCAGTTAGAATTTATAATAATCTCTTGCCTGTGTTTCGTACTTCATAGTTCTCAATAAGCTTATGTAGCCACTGTCTAAATGACACACACAGCAATCTTTTGAGATACTCAGGACAGGTATGAATAGGAATGTGCCCAGAGTAGCCAGACTAAAGAAAACTCTAAAATATAAAAAAGCGCTTTTTAAACAGTTTTAAAATGCAGTTTCCACACTTCAAAAAATTGTACCAAATCAAAAATATAAATATTTGATTTATAAAAGGAGGAAATATAAGTGGTTAATAAACATTTGAAAAAAAGAGCTCAACTTCACTTATTAAAGAATGCAAACAGAATGAGTAGCATCTTCACCTGTCAAACAATAGCAGTTGTGATGACACCCTCATATTCTGTAGCAGGAATTTATAGTGGTACAGTCTTGTAACTTAAACCCTTAAAAATAGCATACTCTTTAGCCCAGTAATTCACCTTCCGGGATCTTTCCAAAGAACTAAACTAAAGCACAGAAAAGACTTTATAACTAAAGACCTGTTCCTAAAAACGTATTGCAGCCTCACCATGATGTTTTCAATATACAGGAAAACCTTAGTTGTAATATTCTTTACCACATACTTTCATGTAATGTGTATTCACTGTGTATACTATTATATACTCGTGATGTATTCAATGTACTAGCATTAAATATCTACATGTACTTAATCATTTATTTTAGGTACCGAGGATAAAATGGTGAGCAAAAAGGACATTATCCTGACCACTAAGCATAAAGACTAACAAAAAATAAGTAAAATGCAAAATTGTTTGTACTATATGACTTAAATTATATAAAAATCCATAAAAGAGCAATTGAAGAAAACATAAAACTGTTAAAAATCAACCCTTGATATTAACATTTTAGAAACTATTTTCTTCTTCTTCTTTTTTTTTCTATCCTTTCAAATTTTCCCACAGAGTCTCTGTAGATCAGTTGTAAGTGTCAAAGTGTGGGAGGCACAGTGGCCCAGGCCTGTGGTTCCGGTGCGTAAGAAGTCTAGGCCAGGAGTTCAAGACAGGCCTAGGCAACATAGCAAGCCCTCATCTATAGAGCAAAAGAAAATTTTTTTAAAAAGTGTCAAAGTGAATGAATGCTCAATTACTCTGGCATAGTAATAAGGCTACGCTTATCTTTCACTCATTGTGTTTTAGCTCTTCTGTTTGCCTGAGGTCATCTAGTATGATGATAAGGTTAAAGTTGAAAGTTTGATGGCAATTAACTGATTTGATATTGGCACAACTACTCTTTCCTTCATCATCCAACATTCATCAAGGATCTATTATGCACCAGACACTATCTTAAGTTTTGAAGATACACAGGTGAATAGAATTCCATCCCATACTCTCAAGACCTTAGAGTCTGGTCCTTTTGAGAATCATATATTACAATTCACAATAGGTACTAGAAATAGCAATAATACAAGTGATAATAATAAGAAGAAGAAGATGAATTTAAAAAAACATTTTCCATCATTGAGAAAAGAAGAATTCCGCCTTGTTAAATTCTTTAACAGTGGATTAATATTGCTCTTTTTGTCTCTAAAGGCTCATAATTGGGGAAATTTATTTGAAATGTTAGAGGAAAGATCAGGATAGTCATACAGAAAAATTAGTCCACTTGCCTTCAATTTGTGTCTATTATACTAGCTTGTATCTATCCCCTGACAAAACTGCAAGACTGCAATTCCTAAGGATGTTAAAGAATACAAACACATACATACCAGTTCACAAAATATAAGATGAATGATGAATTGATTCCCACTGGCAGAGTTGTGGGAATGCTTTAAATATTCCTACACTCTGTGGTAAATGAAGAATCTCAATTTGCTCACAAGACTGTTACAAACTCATCGCTATTTAATAGGGCAGAATTCATTATGATGTTCACTGCTAAAGTAGTCTTCATATATTAGTACTAACACCCCTAATGCAGTTATTCAAAACAGGCAGTGATTTTGCCCTGCAGGAGATATATGACAATATCTAGAAAAATGTGGAGTTGTCACAACTAAGAAGATGCTACTAACATCCCATAGGTAGAGGTCAGGTATGCTGTTAAACATCCTGCAATATACAGGACAGCCCACAAAGCAAAGAACCATCCTGTCCAAAATGCCCGTAATGTTGAGATTGAGAAATGTTGCCCGAGGACTAGATGAAGGTTTTCTGAATAGAATCATTTTAGGATCCTTAGTTTTTTGTGTGTATTCTCTGAGAAAGCTGCTTCCTCTTTTCTGCCTCCCCCTTTACAATAATCTCACTTCCACTCCACGAAAGAAAGATTGAACTCTCTCACTCATTTCAAATCTTATTATGTACATGGTTCCCAACATGGAAAACTTCCACTGCAGTAAAAAACAGACAATTTGAAATATTGATTTTGACGTTGAGAAAATGAGTGATTTTAATGAATGGGCAAAATCGTCTTTTGCAAGTCAGGTAGTTTACTTTCAATGAAATTGAAGGAAGATGTATTCAAATTCTCAGTTATTGGTCATTAAAAATAGTTTTTGATAATAGAATGCTATGTGAATGCTATGTGATTTGAGGCATATATCTCAGAATGAGTTTAAAGAAGTGAGTTCAATTGCTATGGCAAAATTAGTTCCACTTTCCTCTGCATATTTATGTGAATACGTTTTTCAACACTTGCATTCCTAAAAACAAAACATAAATAGAATCGATGTGAAACCCCATTACATTCTAGTAGTAAATAATAGTCAACAAAAGTAGCAGAATTAAGTGAAAGAAAAAAACCTTGCTCTGGTCCATTAAAAGGTAAATTTTCTTTTAATATTTACTATTATATTTAGTATTAGGTTGATGCAAAAGTTATTGCAGTTGTTGCCATTACTTCAGCAAAAACTACCATAACTTTTGCACTGACCTAATAAATATAAAATTTGTAATATATGTATGTGATTTTTATCAATTGTGTTCTAGTGATAATGACAATAATTCAATCTAGAAGGAATTTTAACTCAGAACTTGTGTTCACAGAAGAAAAAAATGGTTAAATCTATAATATATACTTTTTTTGGAGAGAGGTATAACCTAGTAACTAATAAAAGATTTTCAAACATGAGAATTCAGACATTAGAATAAAATCACGTGCAGGAAGTGAAAGCATGAATTCAAGGAGAAAAGTAGATATTGTACAATCCCTGTAAAAAAGTTTGTTTATGCATTTTCTTTTCAAATGTATGATATGGCTATTAAAACATTTTGAGATTTAGATTCTATGGGTATATTTAAATAGAAACTCATTAGTTCTATTTTAATATATAAAATCTAAAATGCTTCAAAAATTACATTCTTTGCAGTGTTATTGTATATACTATGTAATCTGCTTTTACAATAGTTCTGAAATAAAAAAGAATGCCGTGGGTCCCACGATTCCTATTCCACAGTGTTCAGCCCTGGTTTTTCTGGTCCGTATTAATACAGTCTCCTTATTACTTAGAAACTGCATTAGTCAAGTACTTGGGCAACGACTATTTCAAACTCTTTAAAGAACCCAGCATGATAATTCATTCTTCATTAATTTTTCTTAGATGACCAGGTACAATCATATCTGAGAAGTTTTGGACAACAGCTACTGCTTATTTCACTCAAGTTTTTTAAAGTGCCAGTTTTCTGCAGAAATTGTGAATAACTACCAACCTCAGAATTAGCAACCCTGAAATCAAAACAGTATCCTCCTCAAAGAGACGCTTCAGTACATTCCGCTAGACCACATATCTGCAAACCTTTATGTAAAACCCCAAATAGTAAATATTCTAGACTTTGTGGCCCATGGGGTCTCTTTTCTCTGACTTTGTAGCATAAAATGTCAGAGTAACACAAACATAGCCACAGTCAATGTGTAAATGAACAATCATGGCAATGTTCCAATAAAACTTTATTTACAAAAACAGGTGGCAGGCTTAATTGGAGTGGGCAGTAGTTTGCTGACCCCAACACTTGACTATCAAGTCCCTAAAGACAGGTTATATGTCTTATTGAACTTAGTATTCCCATCACCTAGCACAAAACCTGAAACTCAATAAATGTTGAATAAATGAGTAGAAGCATTTAAGCCTTAAGAGGATAACAGTATATTTAAAATATGCTAAATGATATTTATATAATATATATTTAATAATATATATAATTATATATATGTAAAATGAATGATAGAGGAGAATAAGACAATTGTAAACCTCATTGAGCTTAGATATTGGCCAAGGAGCTCTATTTCTAGAAGTACTAGGCAGCTTGACCACAGTTACTAGAATGAAGCTATAGTATTCAATTATTTCAATATAATTTTGTTATACAGTTATTTCAATATAATATTGACTAATAATTGTTAAACATAATATTGAATAATTAACTAACCCTGAAGTATAACTTCTCATATATTTGTATTTTATATTTTTGAACCCCTTGAGGTCAGACAGCCTTGAATCCTCAACTTCAACTCTATATCTTCTCCATAATAGGTCATTGAAAATTCAAATTCATTATGCATGAGGAAAGGTAAATAAAAACCTGGCCAATTAATAAATCAACAAACATCTGTTGTACCTAGTATGCTGTAAGCATTACATAGTTGTTGAAAAAGATCCAATGAAGAAAATGTATTTATTCAACAAACTAACACCATTAAAGCACTTACGTGTCATGTTTGCATCTAACTTCTAATAAATATTAACTCAGTTAATCCTCACAGCAAATTTGTGATTAAACAGTGTTTATTATTAGGCCCATTTGATAGACAAAGAGGCTAAGGTACAGGAAGGTTAAGTAATTTGTCCAAAGTCACACATCTAGTAAATGGCAAAACTGGAATTCAGACCCAGGCACTCTATCTCCTGAGTCTGTGTTCTCACCATTCCAAAATGCCATCACTTTTCTTGCAAAGTGAACCTATAATGTTGCAAAATGACAGATGCAAATTGTTAAGTAAGAGTACAACATACTATGGCATTGCCAAATGACACCTGTAACTGGTAAAAGCTAGATGACTTAAAAAGAAGATCAATATCCCAGTGATTGGGAAGAACTCTATGAGAAGTCACTTGAGCCAAGCCTTCAAATTGTGTAGAATTTCATTGGCAAAGAATCACAGAGAAACTTTTCAGGTGGAAGGACAGAGGGAACAAAATCTTGGCAGCAGAAATCATGTGTGTGCACCACCCCAAATGAAACAAAGCATAAGAGAGAGAAGTAACACTGACTCTACCCTATGTGTCAGATACTGTGTTTGGTCCTTGACCTCCTAGAGGGGCTAGTTACAATCTCAGGCATGGAAGTAAAGCGGTCCAGGTGCCAGTGCCACCTCTACTGCTTACCATGCTACTTAATTTCTCTAAGCCTCATTTTTTTTTTGTAAAGTGAAGATAAATAATACCTTCATCATAGGCTCATTGTAAGAATTAAATCAAATTAGATAACATCATAACATGCTTAGCACTGCACCTGATATTTAGCCCTCACTAAGTGGCTTAACATTGTTCTTGAATTTTTATTGCCACACACAAAAAAAGTGAAGTATTGTTATCTCTACATTGCAAATGAGAAAGCTGAGGCTCAGACAGTCTTAGACTAACATCTATAATATATGTATAATTACCCCAGTACAATAGGCCTCCAAGGGAGTTCTCACTGGGAAGTAGAGATTCGGTTATTAGAAGAAAGAATTGAGAGATGCTGAAATGTCAAAATAGGAGTTTTGTTGTACTGAGATAAATTAAAAATGTTGGGGGCCTAGCTTTTGAACTTTTGAAAAAAGGAAATCTGTGACTGTTCCTGTGTTTAAAACTTGCCTCTTAATGATTTAGGGGTCACTGAATAAAAAGAGGAGTCAAGCATGAAGCAGAAAGGCGGTCTGGGGACTTGGTTTGGCATTCAGTGACAGCAATGTCAGCTTAACTGACATATCAGTTACCTCCCTAAAACCTGTCTCATAGTAAGTGTCCTCCCTCCCACCTAACAGTTCCCAACATACCTGGTACACTTGATTTGAGTCTGGTGTTTTTTCCTTATATTTATTTACATTTGTTTAGCACAATCTGGTTGAAAAAATTTATAGACACAACATTTACCAAATATAAATTGCAATGTTTCCTCACATACCATCTCACTGAATATTATTATACCCATTGTGGTTTTTACATAGCTGTGGAAGGGGATTTGTTCTTTCAGGGGAGTATTTTATGAAGGAGTTCACCCCTTTTTCAATGGGAGCTAATTATTATTTTATTTTCTCATATTTTACACATAACTTTTGAAGATTCTTCCAAGAATCTGAAATAGCTGAGCCTTTCCTCTCCCTCCCACTAAAAAATATGCTTTCCATTAGAAAAACTCAAAATTTCATCGGAGTCTACTTTCAAATACACACCTGCAAAATGCACGTGTCATCTTTTAAAAAAACTGAAATTCTCTCATCATTTTTTTCTTCAAATGAATCAATGTTTTTCTTCATCATTTCATTTTGAAGATTCCCTTTATTCCCATGATTCCGATGGTGTTTTCTGCTGTAACGAAAGGTACTGACATCAGGAGATCTAAATTGTGAAACTTATGTAACTTGCACTATACTCGGTCCAACATCTTGTGGTCTAATTAAATACAAGCCAAGTCAGTTGGCAGAAAGGTACGGCGTGGTGGTGTGGATATTAGCACCTTGTTAGCAGTCAAAAACCTGCTTTCTCAGGCAGAACCTATTTCCGAATACAAAGTTTTATATAGATTAATGCTGTAATGTTTAAAAGGCATTTGATAAACAAACTTATATTTGAATCCAGAAATAGAAATATTTTCTTACCAGACATTTTAATCTAATTGTATTTTTTTAAAAAGGCTAGCCCCATACTCTAGTGGGCATTGCCCTAAAACCATTGTTTTACCTTTTAGTGTTTAATTTCCAGAAAAAGAAAAAATTATATTTAAAATGTCACTATGAGAGAAATGATCTTGGAAAAAATATTACAAATGTGTAATATAAATAAAAATAAGTTATAAGGTTCACATTCCCTGGCATCAGTCTAAATCTTCTTCATCATCATAGGTAATTCTTGTTGAACACTCACTATGTGAAAGGCACTGTGGTGAATACTTCAGATGAATTACCTCAGTTAATCATCAAAATAAACCCTTGAGATTAGTAGTATTTTTATGCCTATGTCACAGGTGAAGAAAATGAAGCACAGAGAGGTTAAGTCATCTGTACAGTTACCCAGATAGTATTTGAAGGAACTGGGATTCTAATTCAGATTTTTAACAGCTCTGCCCTCCCCATTACTGACGTATGGCTGCAAGATGCTTCAAGCTGACCTCCTCCTCTGGGTCTGTCTCATTTGTCTCAGAGGTCCTTTCTGGGGTACACCTCCCTTGCTCTAGTCAAGCCAAAGCTAAGTGAGTGGTCTAGGGAAATGCACTCATTTATCTTCTTCTTTAAGTCATCCATAAGATGAAAGCTTCCCTCCATGGCACCTTTAATTGAACGTGTGAAATGAGAGGATGATCGTTCAAAAACATTGGAAAGCATGTCTTTCTACCGAATGGGCATTTAAAAAATTGCCACCAATGACCACACACTGCAACTGACCCTAAGACAACCTGAATTAATTTGAGAACATGTGGCTCACACCCAAGTGCAAGGAGTATCCAACATAGTGGTGCTTTGCTATCTCACCAAAGACAGATTGTCTTCTGGGGGTTCCGTGGAAAGACTTCTAGAATTTAAATCAAGAGGCGTGTTGCTACCCTTAACTGTGGAGCCTGTGCAAGTCACCTCTTGGCCCCCCGACCCTCTTCATTTCTGAATGAGAATGTGGGCTGTAGTTGTCTCCAGAGTACTTTCCAGCTTTCAAAGTCTGTAAGTTCATGCCCTCTAGTATCAAATTTTTCTTACATTGTTACAAGGATTGGTTTTCAGTTATTTTAGTTTTTGAGGGAGCAGGGGCTGTTATAGACTAGGTAACCCGTCCAAAATCAAACAGATATAAGATGTGCCATTGGGATTCTACCTCAGAACCATGTAATTCCAAAATCCTGAACTACAGTGTCCTTTGTGATCTTAAAGTCTCATAGACCTGTCCCCTAAACTATGCTTTTTCCCCAACTTGTTAGAATTACAGTTAATTTTTACATAGTCTCATTAGCTTACAATACACCAAGAATACAATATTCATTAGAACTGTAGTAAGGTAAGGGTCACATATATCAAAAAAAGAGTATGGCTGTTCTTGAACGCTATGATAAAGTATATTTTATAGAGAAATTCAGCCTAGATTTTATTTATACTCCAGTAAATGAGTTTACCGAATCCTTTCCTAAGAACATATTTTCATAGGGATATGAGGAAAAAGCTCAAAGGCCTGAAAACTTGAAAGATAGTTCCATCCCCTATTGACAAAGTCGAGATGGGGCCAGAAAGGTTGTGCTGATTTCAGATAAATATCCTACCTACTGCACAATTTTGCTGAGGGCTAGTTGGAGTGTGTAGACGCATGCACGCGGGAAGTATTTAGAGAAGTCAGGGTGGGTAGGTTGTGTGGGAGACAGGAGAATTCAATGAAGGGAGATTCTTTAGCCTTTCCTTCAAGTACATCTTTCTCCTGAGTACATTTACTTCCATCACAATGGACTAGAAGAGATCCTTGCTTAGTGGTGCAGAACCCTTGAGACCTAATTTAGCTTTTATAGGAAATTCAAAAAGAGAGAGACGGCACAAGAGCAAGAGAACAGAACAAAGATATGAGTTTGTACAGAGAATATTGATACTTGTGGACTGCTTCTGTAACTCTTTTAAAAGAAATTTTCTAAGTAAATGCTGACGTAGACTTTTCTGTTAGTGGAAGGCTGGGCTCCTCCCGCCAAACAATGCACTGCCCAAATCATCTTTACAATTCCCGACAGTCTGTCGTCTCTGAAGCTCGGGTTCACTGGTTTTTATTCTGTGAAGGTCAGGAAACGTTTTGGAAAAATAAATTTTCCTTTTTAATTTCTTAAATTAAATGTGTCTTCCCAAGGATGCCCAGAAATAGGAAAGTTACATAAATGCTAATTAAAAACATGCCTGACAAGCTGTGCCCACTAGTCCCGTTGATCATTTTTTAATTCACATTTCACAGCAATTTCTAAGAACATCACCACGTCCTTCATTAACTACATATCAATTAAAATACCTCTGAGAGGCAGGTACGATAATGCACTATATATTATCCTTGAAAACTGAAAAGCCCACTTTGCTAACAGCACATAGAGACTTAGAGAGAGAAGTAAAAAAAAAATAAAGTCTGCCCTTAAGGATTTCGCAGACGATGAAGAAAGACATTTTTTCCAATGCTGTACAAAAAGAAAAGAAAGGAAAAAAAAATCAGCGGCTTAACCAGACAATCAGTGGGAGGGATAAGACCAGACCTAGACATTCTTATTCTTTCTCATCTAATGCAGCCACAAAATCTAAACAGTCATTCACAAGCAATTTTGCCACACAAATATAACGTTGTTAATGTAAAGAGCCCATATTATATTTGTGGATGGCTGTAGCAGTGTAGTAGTAAAAGGCAGACTGACTGAAAGCAAAAAAGAACTTTGAAAACCTTGAATTCTGAAAATAAGTGTCTTTCTGCCCTACTTAGCGTCGGCTAGGATCGTTTACCCACTCCTCTTCATCTGTTTCCTCACCTGTCCAATATGATACCAATGACAGCTACATCACTGAATAGGGGTAAGAATTAAATAAGGCAATAAATACCAAATCTACCAGGTTCTTTTTAAAAATCATTTTTTGTTTATCAAATTCAGATGATAGTGAGATAAATTGCCAGATTCTTAACTGGTTGTGTTATTATTTGATAGATAGCAATAATATACAATAGTTCAACTTTTAAAAGTTGGCTTCAAACAGCTACCAAGAATTTAATATACCTTTTATATTTCTGGGCCTGGCATTTTTTTCTGCACATGTGAACCTGCCTGTGGTTCTGTTGATCTTGCATCTTGCCTAATAACGAGCTAACCATTATGACTAACCTTAGAGTCTTATGTATTCTATAGTCTATTTCCTATCTATAGCTCCACACTATTGCAGGTCTGTTAGACATGAAAATAAATGGTAACATTCTGTGATTTGACAGATTAATTAACCAGGTCAAGGTGTTAAATTGAGTCAATCATCTTCATGTGGCTAACCCTGTATTTAGTTTATTAGGCAACCAGAAGCCAATCGGCATTCCCTACCAGCTAGAAAAATACATGAACATAGCGTCTTCCTGGTCTCTAAATCCTGCTATTAACTAAAACTTCATTGTACCACCGCATTAATCACCAAGCTTGAGCTGAAACTCTTGTTTTCCCTCTGGAAAGATAATTTATTCCAAATAATGTTTCACTTGAGGGTCTAATCATAAGCCCAGGATGATTCAGATGGTGAAGTCCAGCTGTAACAACAACAGTATCATCCAGAAAAATAACCACATGTATATTGAATCCCTTGAAAGTTTTCCATAACAGATCTGGGGGTGATAAATCATGCAAACTCATTCTATAATTAACTAAAGTGTTTCTTTTCCTTCACCATAATCCAAAAGGATTAGCCCACGACCTTTTAGTTGGATAAATCAGGGGGCCATAATTTACTCCGCTGTACAAAATTAAATTCAGATTTCAAAATCTAGAAACAAAAAAGTCAAACACACACCAAAGTGAACCTTTTCTGAAACTTTAAAAGAAGTCTTCACAGTAAATAAAAGTTTGAACAATGAACAATATCTCTATAGTAAATAGCACAGCTTTCAATAATATATTTCAGAACTTTTCCATAGGATTCTCCTGCAATGTCATGATTATGTCATCTGGAAAAGTTACTGAGCAAGTGACATGGATAAACTAAGAGAGCCAGGCTTCTACAGTTTACTCCTGATCTCAGATTGTCACAGGCTAATTTTTCATCGTTTTATCCCTATTGTTGAATACAGTACCTGTCACGAGTGTCTGTTACATGAAAACACCAAGAAAATTGAACCATACCTTGTTTCCTAATCTGTAATAGTATGAAAGTACGGTTAGCCTCTTTAGATGGTTTACTATAAAATTATAAGGACTAGTGAAGCAACATTGCTGCAGACCTTTGACATTTTATAAATATGCTCCTCGTGTATTTTATCCTATACTAATTCCTGCTTTTGTCTGCAACAGGCCTTGGTTCTGTTCTGATTTGGCTTTTGTTTTCTGTTGTCACACCCTTGATACATTCAATGAAAATGTATTGAGCAGTCACTTAAGACTTTTTTGCAACAAAGTAGAAGATGGATAGATTAATAGAAAGATAACTTTCTCTAGAAAACATTTATAATTACTGAATGTTAGCAGTAAACTTAGTAAATTACTGCATTTTAGCATGCCTTCAATTTGTTTTACATTTTCAGCCCTCTAAAAAATTGACTGTGTTTGGAGAATTGCATTGTGTTGAACTTATTGATTTCCACTAAGCATGCTGAAAATGCCCATTATTTAATGCATCATTAATATAATAATAGAAATCAAGCAGTTTTAGATCCAAAGTAACTGACATCAAAATCTTACAAGCATTAGAAAAATAGAAAGTGGAATTCACTTTCTCTCCAGGAACAACTAAGCAAAATTATTCTATACAGTGATTTTTATTGCATTATTGTCTGAGTTACCTGTATGTAGGTCAAATAAAGGCTGAGAAATTGAGTTCACATTATTAACCCAATAACTGATCACAAACTGGTAATACAGCAGTGGATGGGTGTTTGCCTCAATAAGGGTAAATCCTAATTCTTTGATTTTGCTAAAATAAATTATTTACAATGTAGTGCATTGTCTGTCACTTGCTTCCCTAGAGGATAGCGTTGATATTCAGTTTTTTAAAAATGGTTACCAAAAAGAGGACAACATAAATCAGAATCCGTGTAGGTTATTCTTCACAAGGAACAACCTGTAAGCCAAAGTCATTGTTTTGGTGCTCCACTGTACCCAGATAATCAACTAAAGAATGGAAGGAAGTGTTTTGATGAATAGGGGCGTCACTGCAAATCACTACTGGCCTAAAAAAAGAAGCAGAATGTAAAATGCACGTGAGCACCTCTTTTCTTACTTCTAGCTCTACCTAATTCTTATTAACCTAGCACATCACACTGATTTATAGGGTAGGGATGGTGCCACTTGAGTTTAAGTGCGTAACAAGCAATAAACATTGGGTAGATATTTCTTGAGGTTTGACTCTGGTTGTTATCTGTTGCTTCTCTCAAATTCCTCCTCTTTTAATTTAAAAATTAAAATTTAAATGTGGTCTTTTACTTTGCTATAGTCTTATGTTTTTCCCTTACATTTTCTTACAAGTCTATTTTTTTCTGTCATTTCTCAGTTTTTCCATTATCTCATAGTTCTCTCCCTTAAGACTGATTCATTTTCTCTCTTCTTTTGTTATCCTTTCATCTTTTCTTCTTTTTTCCCTCTTTTTCATTGATTTTATCTCAGTAGTCTTCTAATTTTTTTCCAATTTATTTTCAAAGCATTTGTTTGGCCTGCATCTTCCTCTTCCTCTCTTGCAACTGCCCATTTTCATGCTTTCCTTTAAAGAGCTCCACCTTTAGCAAAACTTTATCACAACTGCCATTGGATTCAGGAAAAAAAGATTGCAAAATCTTGTTCTTGTATCTTCGTTAACTGGGAGAGATGCAAAATATAAATCTGTGTTTACAGGCCATGGATCTGATTTAAAAGTATGATTGTCCCATATCTGTGTTATTGTACATATGTAAACAATTCACAACTAAAGGACTCAAGCCAGAGCTTTCAAAATAAAATTCTTGGCCTGATTGTCAGTGCCCTATAATCAGAACATTAAAAGGAAAAAAATCACCTGTTATGCTTTTTCCAAACTAGCTTTAACTAAACTCTTTGTCTAGAAGATGGTTAATCCAAACACTTTTTAAACTTGATCATTTTAATAAGGATAAGTAATCTTTTGTTTCCTGTTGAATCTTCCTTCTTGAATCAATATTAAGTGTGGCCTGACTTTTGATGAACTGATATATGCACCTGAGGCTGTTTGGGTTCATAGTCAGTCTTTAATTCCTGAGCTGTGAAATGCTCTTGAGAATGAGTCAATGGCACACCACACCAGAGTTTGAAATTTGCGACATGAAAATTATTGCCATGACTTTATTCACTGAATCAACAACACATTTTTTTTTTTTTAACCAAATAGTATGTACCAAAACCTGTGCTAATATGAAGGGAGTAAAGAGGAACCAGGTAAATATTTCACCATCTACAGAAAGCTGGAGACATAACCAATCAGTAATTCCAGTACAGTGGGATATACCACAGTGGGGTTTTACGTGAGGTGCTAGGAAGTCACAGGAGAGGAGACTTCGTTTGTCATGGATGGCAAGTGAAGAGAAGACTGTGGAAAGGCTTGAAGAAAAGTGGGGTTCCAGAGGAAGGGACAGTTAAGGTCAGTCAGAGCAAGAGCAATATCCAGAAAGTGATTCACTTTTACTAGATGTTATGGATAATGAAATTGAGAAAAAACTTGCCTTGAATGATTGATACTACAGCAGAGTCATTATAATCTCTTACATGCTAAGTCTTAAGAGATCTTGAAGGAAATCCAAAGGTCTTGACTTCTGCTGAAAAGCTAATTACCTTTATTTTTTGCTGACCTTTTCGTTTCCTCTCTACAAGATGAGCTGTTGATTTAAATGCATGCATAAAATGTTCCACCAATTTATAGCAGAATGTAATGTTTAAATACCTATCCTATTGTTTGTTCAAAATATGCCTGTGATGTCTTCTCTATTTGCATAATGTAAATACTTTTTTTCAACCACTATTGATTCTTCCCTTGTCTGGTAATCAAAGCTTAGATCAACCATTATAATTCAAATATGAAAAACCACATTCAAAAAATTATATTTGTCTTCTTTTATGTTCAACAATGAAAGAGAAAAATAAAAGTATTATATAGCCTGCAAAGATCACATCTGGAAACCTGATTTTTCTTTAAATTTGTTAAAAATTTTTTGAAAAATATGTCTTTGATTCTAATTTCCTAATGCCTAACATTTCAAAATTCTAATAATCTAATAAGGAAAATCTTTAGAAAGGGAAATTATTATTTTCACCTGGAATCTGCCATAGCAGAGAGCTAAGAATATACAAAGTACCCAATAATTACTCATCAAATTATATTTAATCTTACTTAAAACTAAGTCCACTTAGTGACTTACATTCTTAATGCTGGTAAATAAACACAAAAGATTAACTCAAAGCTATATAATCTTTAGATCAAGAATGACAATATGAGACTCTTGATTTTCAAAAAACGAGCAATACTTCATTTTGTCAACTGAATGGAGAAAGAAGTGTGTTTTATGTGCCGTAATCACTACTGTGACTTAATAATTCCTTTGTAAGAAAAATGTAGAAGTTATAAAGAGTTGGAGGTTATATTGATTTTTCATTACTAGCTAAAGGCTTGCATGCCATATAAAATGCATTCTAAAGTCAAGGTGGGAGAAGTCATGTTCCCAAGATCCTTTTTTAGAAACCAATGGGAAACCGAACAGCTATATAGTCTAGTTAATAAAGTTAGGCAGTAGGGTGGTAAAACTGTATTGTTACTCTTTCACAGAGAAAGCTAGAGGTTTATCTTTATACATAATTGATCAAATGATCTTCCATTTCCCATCTTACATTTCGCATTTTATTAAACCAGCCAGATTTTCTTCCTGGTCCCTCTTAAAAGGACAAGAGGATGTCATGCCCACACAGAATTTTCACTCTATGAACAGCAAGTAGGCAGGTATGTGGGAAACCGGATTTAAGTTCAGATGTTCCCATGGGAAGATGAATAAATTAAAGAGCATACATTTTCAGTTTTTGTAATAAGTATAGAATTCTACTGTTTTTTGCTTTCCATCCCCATTCTAACAGAACCTCAATGAAATTCAGGAACCCTTTGCGTCCTGAAATTCCCAAC
The DNA here is from genome assembly GCF_008728515.1 of Papio anubis. Lineage (NCBI taxonomy): Eukaryota > Metazoa > Chordata > Mammalia > Primates > Cercopithecidae > Papio > Papio anubis. Next base: position 22,843,259 of record NC_044988.1, on the reverse strand, counting down.
CAAATGAATCTGTTTTAAAGATTCCGGTGATTTTCACATAGAGCCAAGGCTGAGAGACATTGAGAAAGCAAATGCAAATGTACTAGAGTTAATTACTAAATTTTTTAAAGTATAGGGGGGAAAATTGCAAAATGACTAGTTAGAAAATACAAGGATGGAATACAGTCACTTTAAGAAAAAGTTGTTTGTGTCGATGAATCTAATTTACAGCTTCTTCACACACGGTCTCTTTCACAATAAGAAACCAAAATGGACTATCAAAAACTCTTCTAATTTGGAATCACTCAAGCTGTAGTAGGCACTCCTGGCTTGCATCAGACTCACAAGGGAATTTATTTGAAATGCAGATTACTGAATCAAAATTTGTAACAGGGACCCAATAATGCAACAAACATTCACTTTCACTTTAACAAAACTCCCCAACATAATTCTGAAGCTAAAGCTTGAGATTCATTACTCCAGTTAACTCTCACACACTTTCCCCTTAGAAAATAAAAGGTTTACATTTAACTTGGCGGCTTGAGCAGCCAATGAGAAAACCCTAAAAGACTTATCCAGCCCCAACAGGGCAGTCAGCAACAGTGATCCCAGCATGGAGCTCGCCTTTCTTCCCCTGCTCAGTGCCTCCTCCATCACACTTTCTCCTTTCTCATCTTCGAAGCTGCACTGCCACAATAGAATAGGTCTATTTTCATCAAATGCCTACTTCTCAGAATTTTCCATGACTTCTTCTAGCTAATGAGGATGCATCTGTAAGACATCCAACACAAACTTCCTGTCAACTACCAAAAACTCACATTTGTGCCAGAAACTTGAGGAAGGTGTATTTTCTTAGATGCCCAATATCCTGTGATCTGTGGTATTGCTGCAGTGGTATCTGGTTTTTAAAATTGTGTAGTTATAACCAATTTCAGAATGCATCACATCTGCAATAATATAAAAGAGACACTTAGGGCAAAGATGGGAGATGCTCATGGCTGATCAGAAGAAAAAAGGGGGCCAATATACCATTTAGAAATTGATGCTTTAGGCCGGGCGCGGTGGCTCAAGCCTGTAATCCCAGCACTTTGGGAGGCCGAGACGGGCGGATCACGAGGTCAGGAGATCGAGACCATCCTGGCTAACACGGTGAAACCCCGTCTCTACTAAAAAATACAAAAAACTAGCCGGGCGAGCTGGCGGGCGCCTGTAGTCCCAGCTACTTGGGAGGCTGAGGCAGGAGAATGGCGTGAACCCGGGAGGCGGAGCTTGCAGTGAGCTGAGATCTGGCCACTGCACTCCAGCCTGGGCGACAGAGCGAGACTCCATCTCAAAAAAAAAAAAAAAAAAAAAAAAGAAATTGATGCTTTAAGAAACAAAAAGCAAGCAAAGGCCACAAAGAGAGTTGCATCAGGCTCTATCACTGGACTTATGATTAGAGAGAGCTTGGAGGGGTTGCATTTCAGGGAGGTTTACAAACATAAGCCTCCCTGAATGGAACGTTGGGATTAAAGAGCTAAATTCCATCAAATGCTAATATTATATGTTGATAGATTTACAGCTACTCTCAAAAGACAACTTGTGAAAGACATCCTTATTAATTAAAGCTAGCCAAAAGACTCATGAGAATTTAGAAACCATAAGCATGAGTAATCGACCATTATCTGTTACTGTAATAGTAATACATTTTTCAGCATGAAAAGGACGTTGTTATTCAGATTTCACATTAGAAATTTATTCTCAAGCATTTTTTAGATAGGATGTGAGGAGTAGGTTTAGTTACCATACTCTACCGTGGAAAACAAGATGCTAAATTATGAACAGTTATGAATCATTCATTCTGAAGTATTTACTGAACACCTATTATGTGCCAGTCGCTGTTCCAAAATCTGGGAATCAAGCTGTGACAAAAGAGACCAAAACCCCCTACCCTAATGAAACCTACTTTCCAGAAGGGAAGGACAGACAATAATTTTAAAACAAGTGAAACTGAAAGTATTTGTGATGATAGTAAGTTCTACAAAGAATAATAAAGCAAGGAAGAGGTTTAGAGACTGTCAGAAGGATGCCTTGCAGGGAATTATTTTTTATATGACAAAATTTAAACAACATACATTATTACCAAAAATGATCTCAGATTTTACAGACTCGGTATCATTTAGCTCAACCCCCTGTTTTTACAGAAGAGAGAACACAACCGTCCACGATTCATGTTTCGTCGAAGATTTCCAAGTCTGATCACATGAAGGCCAGTGCTCTTTGCACCGTTTCCTGTGCCTGTCTTGGGAGTTTAGGAGCTGTCCCTTCAAATCCATTTTGTCACTACAAATGAGCCCAGGCTTTGACTAAGAATGTTTTCACTCTTCCAAAATATTTCTCTCTGTGTATCTCACCAGCAGCGTGTTTATAGGGTAGCAGGTTGACTTCATGCACTTGAAGATAGATGGCTGCTAACACCATGCTGTGAGTGGTGACGTAATTTCACATGATTCCAAATGGGGTTTCGGAGCTACTCTTCCAAGACAGAGATCTATATAGACGATCAACAGATGACCATAAATATAGTTTGCTATAATTTATTTTTAAACTATCTATGTGTTTTTAAAAGAAACTCCAAATCTGTCACTTTCTTTTCCCTAAACCTCAGTGGCATAAAACCAGAGATCTTTTTTTTTTTTTTTACCAGGGCAAGGACCAGAGAGACCTCAAAGGAAGAGGAGAAAGAAATTACCCAACTTGAGTGAAACTGTAATCTACATAAAGGGACTGAGGGGTTCTTAGAGTCCAAGTGTTGAAACACTTTTAAAGTGCAGTTATTACTAGAAGTAACTGTGAAAATACTACTCTCCTAGCGCAGCTGCTCCCTGCATATTTGCTTTACTGAAAAAAGAAAAATGTTTATTCTGGTTAGTACTGCAAGCCTCAGGCATCAATGTCTCAAGTGTCTCCTAATCTCTCCTCGCACAGCCGTCCGTCTGGCGGTGGGAAAAGCAGCAGCTCTGGATGTTTGAATCCAGGATTGAGTATGCCAGGCCAAAGTCTTGTTACCCTTTCCACTTGTAAACTGTGAACAAATGAGAGAAAGACAGAGACAGACTGTGGATATACCTAAAGTAGTTTTCACACTCTAGCTGTGAGCATAATTGGGTTTTCAATACCGTTTAGGATAACCTGAAAATTGTTTCTTCTGGATGTAACATCTTCTTTTGTAATATTACTGAAATTATTTTCTTCTTCTTTTGTAATGTTGCGCTAGCATTTATTGAAGAGCTACTAGGTGCTATTCCATGTCCTATGCTTTAGGTTTTGTTGCACAGGCCAGAAGAGTGACCAACATTTGTTTTGTGCTTACTCTGTCCCAGGCACTGGATAGGCAATGCCATGAAGTGGATATTGCTATTAATGCCATATTTTCCATGAGGAAATGAGATTAAGGTAGGTTAAATAACATTCCTAAGCTTACATACTCACTCAATGAGTGTTGGAGCTAAGATTTCAGACCAGCAGGAATCAAATTTTTGAAGCTTCTTTCAAAAAATGGTTTATTGAACTCTCTTTTTTTTGACAGCCATTTTAAGGACAAGTGCCCTATTCATTATCTAGGAAGATAGTTAAAGAGTAGGGAAAATATTATTGCAAGCACCAAATATTTCATAATAAAGAAAAATTCCTCCTGCTATTACAGAATTTCCAAGCATGGACTTTTAGATGATAAGTAACATTTATTTTTCTTGATACAGGGGAGAGATATTAAAACCCAAGGACTTCTAAAGGTTGATTTGTTGTAGAAGAATTAAGAAAGAAAGAAGGATAGTTTGTCATGGAAACAGGACTGAACAGAAGAATGAAGAAGATAAATAAGAAATTTATAATCTAAGAATAGTTAATGCAAAGCTAGAAAAAAAAGTAACACTGATATCAGATTTAATAATTTAGTTCTTAACCATAAAAAATGTCTCCAGGCCAGGTGCGGTGGCTCACGCCTGTAATCCCAGCACTTTGGGAGGCCGAGGCGGGTGGATCACGAGGTCAGGAGATCGAGACCATCCTGGCTAACATGGTGAAACCCCATCTCTACTAAAAATACAAAAAAACATTAGCTGGGCGTGGTGGCGGGCGCCTGTAGTCCCAGCTACTCTGGAGGCTGAGACAGGAGAATGGCGTGAACCCGGGAGGCGGAGTTTGCAGTGAGCCGAGATGGCGCCACAGCACTCCAGCCCGGGCGACAGAGCGAGACTCCACCTCAAAAAAAAAAAAAAAAAAAAAAAAAATGTCTCCATAGTTTCTGCTCCTTGTAGGATCACTGCATATTTCTCCAATATTTAAATCTTTGAAAATTGAGGTTTTCTTTGTCTCAACTTCTCATCTTTAAAATGGGCATAACAGTAGTACTTGGCTCAATGACTTTTCAGAATTAAAATAGTAAAATTTACTAATAATAAATAGTAAATTTGTGTTTATTTTAAAATATAAACAGTATGTTTAAAAGAGCTAATATAAAGTACCTTAAAAGTGCTTTAAACAGTGGCTAGTACATAACAGCAGGCAATAGATGTTGGATACTGTCATTTTTATTATTACATATCTTTGTATAAAAGCATGATACCTAGGGAAATGAAAACTAGCTCCCTGGTTTCTGTCCTAAATTATAGATTTTTAAAGTTAAATTGCTATATTAGGGTGATGGGTGCACCAAAATCTCAGAAATCACCGCTGAAGGACTTATTCATGTAACCTAACACCACATGTTCCCTAAAAACCTATTAAAATAAATAAATTAAAAATAATAAATTTGCATATTAATTTAGCAACACTTCACAGCTATGTCAAAAAAAAAAAAAAGTGCATCAGACTGATGGTGTGCCCACTCAAGATTCTGTAGTATAAATATCCTGTCTCTCATCCCAAATGTATAAACACTTCACGTTTCTTCTGAAAATTGATCCTCCCTTTCTGTTTCTACAAATCTCTGAGATAAATCCAAATTCCACTCCAAGTAGGATGAAAGGTCACATTAGCAAAATATTTTCCAAGTAGAAGTAAAATTGTATTCCCTATTAGATTTTGGTGGTTGAGGAAGAAAACATAATTCTATTCATTTCTTTTGGGTGTTGACTGAAAATTCGCCACCTTTCTTTAGGTTTAGCAAAGTCAAATCTATCATAGTTTGTATACCCTGAATTTGAAGCCAAATACAGCCCCAAGATTAAAGTGAAGCCAGTATCTGTAAAGGTGACACTGGTCGTGTTATGGATGCTGCCGTGAAAACTTCGCAATGCTTTCTGCAAGTAGAATTGGCCATATGGCCACCTAGAGAGGAAATTTGGTCTTTCTTGTCATGTAGATCGAGGGACGATGGACCAAGTAGAAGAAAAATTGTCACTCTGACATTTATGCTGATAACCAAAAGGAACTGGTCTGTAAATCAGACCAACACCTATGGCTTGTGGTTTGAAATTACTCATTTTCCTTTGTGTCCTTCCTGGTAGGTATGAATTAAGAACATCGATACTTCCACGCTGGCCTCAAGGTGGCGTTGTTTCTAATGTAGGCTAATTGTTTATTTCCCAATGACTGAGATATTTAAAAAAATTTTTTTTCTTTTTTATCATCTTCATTTGTTAAACATTATTCTTATCCCAGAAGTGAATTTATTTATAACTCTTTATTTTTCCTTGTTTCGTAAGGCACTAGGCTATAATATCGTTAATGATACTATCCTGCAATATAGTACTCCCCTAATGATGCTATTTGTATCATGAAAAAAACCTTCAGTACCTGAGAACATTTTGTTAAGGAGGCAGTTTACTTTGAAATAGTTATCAGTCAGTATAAGTGAGCTCACATCTTTGTAAAGATGTAAACTGATGGCCTAAACACTGGGATTTCACTGATTATTGTATCAAAGTGACAATGATTGATCAAAGTCAATTGTTCTGCTTTTTAAAATGCATCCATTACCCAAAAGCTGCCTACCCACAATGGGTGCAAGATGCCACCTTCAGACTAGGTCCATGTGCACAACCAAATCAAAAGTGGCCCCAAAGCTTCCAGTTTTCTATGTATTATCTCCAAGATAAACTGAAGATCTGGAAATACTGAGAAGCTGAATTTCCCCTCCTGAATGAATGGCATTCCCACTTCAGAAATACCAAGCTTGGGGTTTTATACCATTTTATCCCTCTGTGAAACGCAATTCTATTATGAGATCCGTTTAGAGACTCAGACATCTTAGGTTCAGACATCTGAGCTTAGGATATGTATAACCACTGCATAATTGCCTTCTTTAAATAGAATGACAATCAAGTTTTATTGTTATTTGGCTCCTTTAATATACAAGAGAAAAAAATAAGCCCTACATTTTTTAATGATATCTTCTTTTGAAAGAAACATAAGTACAAATGAACTCAGAATAGCTTTTCTCTATCCACCCTCCCCTGGTAAATTTTGAGTGTAAACATACTAAACTTTACATGAGAAATTTTGTATAAAGACTGCTGTCTTCTTGCAGATGGGGTGCAGTTTATCTGGAGGGGTGATGAATTCCTAATCTTGAAATTCACAGTGTCAAAATCATTGCCATTTAAAGTCACATCTTGAAAATTTTTCATCAGAATTAATGCTATGTGATGTCTGAAGCCCGTGAAAAACCTCCAGTGTTTCTTTTTATCTAAGCTGACACATTGTCACTGTGAATAAAAATAAAAGAACATATAATGCTGTGGAATCATTTGCAATCAGAAATTTTGTTTCAAGCTTACCTATCCTTGATCAGCTATCTATGATCTCTAGAGTCAATATTAGTTTCTAAGAAGTAAACGACTAATATTTATATAATTATTTTCTATGCTATTCTATACATAAGGGAAGTGGCTAAATGTAAATGTAATCCTATTTCAACAACAATCCTGTTTCAACAGTCACATCACATAGATGTGTATATCTTTGAAGATCATTCAAATCTAACAGATTCTCCAGCTCTCCCCACTTTTGCTTAGTGATCAGTTCTGATACCCAGCTCCAAAGTACCACTCTAAGTTTAGTTTCTATTTTTCCCTTCCCACTCTCCTTCACTCTTCCTGATCTTTATTGCTCAAAAGCCTATTTTAGTCTTATTACTGCTACTAATCAGAGTGAAGAATCCAGTACCATACTGTACATTGTTACTTTCCTTATTGGTTCAGCTATACATCATACTCTTTAGGAGTAAAATTCTTGTCTTCAACATAGCCAACAAATCTTTCAGATCATAAGTAGTGATCTTTATGTTCAGGAGACCCTTAGTAAATGTGGATAGTGTGGTAGCATGTTCCAAGAGCTAAAAATGGCAGCTGGTGTGATGAATTCCATATATGTGTGTGTATACATATATAAAGTACATATATGTATAACATATATATTATACATATATGTTTATATACATATGCATGTTTTTTCTATACACACACACACACAAATATATATATATATGTATTTGTTATTTTTGGGGGGGCTCATTTTGAATAAGTGACCTTCATTTTAAAATCAGGAAATTTGCAAAAATTCAGATTTCCAGTTTTTTTAAAAAGTTAGGAGATTTGGGCCCCCACTCCCATAAGGCAGCATATCTGGAGCTGAGAAGAGGCTTCCGTGTTGAAACGGGCATCACTTTCTCTGTATTTCCATTGCCCACTGAACTTGCTTTACTCATTACACTACCTGCCTGGATTCTCTAGGCATTTGTGTTTGCTACCTCTGCTCCACACAAATGTTGTTCAAAGACTTTCTAATCCATTTTATGGAATTTTCTCACAAATGTAACTTCCCCATAAGGAAAATGATAGATGCTTCCCCACGAGAGGATCCAGTCAGTGTCAAAATGTTTTTCCTGGGGCTTTCCTCATATTTATGCAAAATTTTGCAGGACTTTATAGTTCCACAGGAGCCCTCATTCAGCTGCTCCCATTCTGGGAATTGATGAGATCTACACTTTTGAAATGTTCTGTAAAATATCCTGAAAAATTACTCACAGTGGCAGTGACAGCAACATCCCCAACCTGGAGAAGTACGAATGATGATAAAATAGAAGCGGAGTCCCTTCGACATGTATGTTTTTCATCACAACGTGGTTCTCCGAGAGCTAACCAGCTCTAATGCATATGATTTTATTGTCTTTTAAAAATCTACCCCCCAACACACACTTTTTTGAAAAATTAGTTTAATCTGGTTGGACCCGGTCAAGCTTATTTAAATTTATTGCAGGGCTGAGCATCAGTCCAGAGAGATGATGGTGTCAGTTCTCACGTGTTTGGCTTTGTTATTATATCCATCAGCTATAGTAGTTATGATTCCTTAATTAGGAGGAACCTAGAGAAATGTCTAATTCCTTTTTACTAAATATATTCACGCTGAAATTAGACTTTTAAGAATATTGAACTTGTTCTCTTACTGAAAAGTTAAAAAGTTAATGCCATTCTTGAAAAAAACTTGTGCATTAGGGGTTGGTAAAGGGGTCATTAAAGAAGGACACTGTACTATTGCCTTATTTCTTTAATCTTGAATTGGGGAGAAAATCTCTCCAAATAGTGGATGGCTACTGTGGTGTCAGGATAGCTGTTCTGTTGACTAAATTATTTATATCTCTACTCGGTGTTCTTCAGGACTGAGCCCACGTTTAGGTTTTCTGAAGCCGTTCCTTCTACTATTTCATAATTATCTTTTCCTTCCCTGTTTGATATTTTCCTCCTATGGTTAAAATGGCAAGGTTCATATAGGGATAAAAATAAACTAAATGCCTTTTAGCACTCCCTTAAGGAGCTAAGAGGGTTCTGAGAAAGAAGTTTCTCTCAGATACGGAATCGTGAATGGAGGTTGGTAGTTAAAGGGCACTGGTTAAATATGATTGATAATGGCTTGATATTATTTCTTTGATCTTATTTCTTCTCCCCTCTTTAATCCACATGAATAGTAATGAACACAGCTGAGTGAATGAACACAAAAGCAGATAAGCCACTGTGTGCATTTTATACCCTCCAATCTAATGAGTGCATTGTCTTCAGCATCATTAATGAGTTTTGCAAAATCTGTAATATTTTCATAGAACACCATTGCAGCTTGTTTAAGGGTCATTTGACCATATTTTGCCCCTGGCACCAGAGTGATAGCTTCATTTTTAATGACAGATGCTAATTATAATTAGCAGTCTGGAAAAAGTCAGACTGAGTTCTGGGTGAGCCTGCCTGTCTACCCATGTACACAGTAGATGCTAACTTGAACCCCAGTGCCACCATATATAAATTCCCTCTGCAATGCCTGAGAAAAGATGCTGACGTTGCTGCTGCACCCCCTACGGTGGATACAGACGAAGGGAATATTTTGACATAATGATCACAATAATATTTTCATTCTGCAGCTAGTGTACCCCAAAGTGGCTATGTCAGGACATTACTTCGTCTTTTTCTGTTTTCTCAACCACAAAACCAGGCTCACAATTGGATTTGGCAGCTGCCAAGCTACCCTAATATAGCAGCAGACGAATCCAGGCAAAGAACAGATCTATCACTGTATCTGACTGATCTTTCTGCTTATGCACAGTGACAAATTCTCACCTCTCCATATAGATCAGCGGGCTCTGTAACCAGTCAGTCACGCATAAGTTGTGACAGCGCATCACAAGATTGGCAATTTGAAGCCCTGGAGAACAAGGTGAAACATGCAGTTATTTTACACGAAAACTGCAGTCTTTCCCAGGGCAACATAGGGTTGTGTGTGTGTGTTGTGTGTGTGTATGTGTGTGTCTGTGTGCACAACATTTCACAAAAAGAAACAGATTGTTCTATTCACTATATTAAAATACACAGAAAAAGGAGATGAAAAAACAAATCTTTGTGTTACAGGAGAGGGATTTACATTGCCCATTCAATAAAGACCAGGCAGATCTTTTTCCCACCTGCTTCTAGGTTACTCAGAATGGCTAAATCAAGGGAACGCCCAGCTAATGAGAATATGTGTATGTGTCTCTGGGATTCCAGGGCTGTGCCTAGGATGGCAGAATGGAAAAAATCCTGGAATACATTTTCCAATCTTCCTCTCCCTAGTTCTAGTAAAACACAATCACGGGAGGCTTCTGTTTACCCTAGTAAAATCAACGCCCCCACAGACAATTTTATCTCTCAATTTAAGAACTCTGAGAAATGGTTTTGATATTTGATATTTGCAAGGATTTTAGAGAAACTTCCTTTGCCATTTTATGGTAAGCATATTAACAAAAGAAGATGTCTGGCTGCTTCAGAAATGTTTCAGGGTATGAGGTGACAATAATTCCCATGAGCTATCCAAATTCAGAAAAAACTTCGGGGACTTGCTAAAAAAATCCAGTAATAATGCATGCGTGTTGGAATTTATAGGTTAGTAGTATACACATTAAATATAGTTTAACATTACTCATTTTTAAGAAGCCAAGTGTAAGAACAAATGACTGGAAAATAAAATGACATAGGATCTTAAGTGGTTGCTGTTGTTGATTATCTATAAATTATGGATATAAGGGATAGTAGGTCCTGGTCTTAGGACATTCTTAGGTCATCGATTCAACAGATACCGCCAAATGGAAACAATAGAGTCATATCTAAAAAGTAAATTTATTACAAAGTCTCATAAAATATAATGCATTTCTCTGCTTACAAGAAGTATTCTTCTGTTCAGTTACTTCCACCAAGAAAAGACAAGACTTTAGTCAGTTTATGGTTTATCATGATTTAGATAATTAAAATAACATCTTGTTTTTAAAAGGTTTAAAAAAGAGAGGAGTCAGTTGCTATACTTACTGTGCTTAAAAAAAAAAAAAAAAAAGCAGGGGGCTAAAATACTGCATTAAAACTGAGTAGGATTCTGATGATGCTGAAGAGGAAGAAGAGGGGAGGGAAGAGGAGAAGGAGAACGAGGAAGAAAAGAGGTAGTAGAAGAGGAAGAGGAAATTAGCAAAATTATATTAACTCTGATGTATTTCTATAGGATAATAGAGAGGATCCTTGCTATGTTAACTAGTTCTTCAAGTTCATCTAAGTCTTTGGAAATACATTAACTAAAATCCTTCACCTCTTTTTGGGACATGACAGAGCCATTAGTTCAAATATTTGTTAAATTAATTATAAACAACTCTAAACCTCCCTTCTCTCACTTTCTAGGGCAAACTCAATTGACTATATTATTCTAAACCAATTATTCACTCTGACTTTCCCGTCGCAATAAGATCAAGTCAGTAACTTCAAGGTTCCAGAAATGGACTGTGTATCTGGAGTCATTTGTTAAGTTGTTTCCATAGCAAGAAAAAAAATTCTGAAAATGTAAGAACTCCAAAAAGAAAACATCAGCTTACTAGCCCACAGTCACCTGGTGAGACAGCAATAAAGACAGTAGTTTAATCTGTGCCATTCAAAAAGCTTTTAACTTGCAGAGAGAGAGAAAGAAAGAGACTTTTAAAACTTTTCTATAATGTTTTAACTATTCCCATGACCCACACAAGGGAGAATTCTCTCTTATATTAATGCTGCACTTTCATCCTTTGCTCATGCAGTTTACTTATTTGAATTTGAATTGATTCCTGCCACCACTTGGTAATATATATAAGGCAGTGATAAGACCCATTTTACAAATAAGGAAACTGAGCCCACGAGGTTAAGTGACTTATTCCAAGTTATGGAGCCAGTTAAGAGCCAAGCTGAAAATAGAATGCAGCTCTTTATTATCTGAATTTAATGTAGTTTTCTAGACTGTCATGGTGCCTCCTTCATCATTCATCATTGTCTCTTCCCCATGGTTCCTGGCACGAAAATCTGTTTTTGCTTGGGAACTTGAAGAATAAAGACTGTGTATCCTCTTATGTAGTAAACAGAGGTGAATGAAGTAATAATGTATTAAGCATCTGAAAGCAAAGACTTTTTCTGCATATGGCTTTCTAGTTCTTAAAGTTATTTTTTTTCTCTTACTCACTTTTGTTTATTCAAAAGAAAGTCCCCACAGCATCTCCTGAAACTTAAAAAGGCTAATTTGTTTCCCCCACATGAAACCCTCAACTCTAGTTTTTTTTAACAAGAGTTGAAAAAAATCATCAAACAGGTGTTTGTTTTCTTAAAAACACGAATAACATTTAATTTGATTCATTCTGCTTTAAAAATAAGCATTTTATTCATTAATCCAAAATTAAACATTTTCAAAGAGCTTTGTTGTGGACTAGTTGCATGCCATTTGAAGTTTTAAATGTCATTTGATGAGTTTTAGCAGTACAGACATAGAAATAACAAAAAGATGTATGTTAACTAATGAAATACATAATACAGTCATGTGCCACATAGCAACATTCTGGTCTGATGAGGGTATCATCAGACTTTTATTTGAATGAAAAATGGAGCTGAAAAATACTTATCTCCTAGTTATGTCATAGCAGTTGTAACATTGTAGCACAATTACTTTAAAAAATATATCTAGTACAGCCTAAGTGTAAAGTGTTTAGGAAGTCTACGGTAGTGTACAGTAATGTCCTAGACCTTCATTCACTCAGCTCTCACTTACTGACTCATCCAGAGCAACTTCCAGTCCTGCAAGCTCCACTCATGGTAAGTTTCCTACATAGGGATACCACTTTTATCTTTTATACTCTGTTTATGCTATACCTTTTCTATGTTTAGATATGTTCAGATGCACAACTATTTACCATTATGTTACAACTGCCTACAGTATTTAGTTCAATCACATGCTATGCATGTTTGTAACCTAGGAGCAATAGTTAAACCATATAGCCTAGCTATATAGTAAGCTGTACGGTTTAGACTTGTGTAAGTACGCTCTGTGGTGTTTACCCAACAATGAAATCACCTAACATGCACGTCTCTGAACTTATCCCCCAAGTTAAGTGATGCATGATTGTATTCTTGTTCTCAAGAAGCACTCTTGGATAATTTTAAAATAGTAAAAGAAATGTTAACAATAAAGAAATTTATTTGGTTTTGTCCACTGTTCACCCCCTCAGTTAAAAAACTAAAGATGAATGAAAGAAATAACACTTTAGGATTTGAAAAGCAGGGAAAATTTTTCAAGAGATTATCTGTTTTGAATAATTTATTGTGAAAGTGCTTCCTTTGTTGGTATTTTGCTTCAGCAATACTATTATAAATGCTGTGCACCTCAATTATTATTATTTATTAGCAATTATTAATTAATCAACTAATATACAAATAAAATCAAAAAAATTTGGGAGACATTTATTTATATATGTATATGTATGTACAGATTATACTTGATCTACTTCATAAAGTAATTTTTAGTAGCTTCCAGCAAAAGACAAAGATGCAAAAAAATAAATAAATAAACAGAATTAAAAGGAAGGGTTAATCAGTAAAAGGGAAATAGTCTAGTCATAATTAAGAGCATTGTCTTTAGAGTCAGATAAAGCTGGCAGTTTGGCATTTCTAATCCAAGATTGTCTGGCTGTGTGACCCTGGACAATTCACTCAACTTCCCTGATCCCCAGCTCCTTAATTAGTCAAACACACATCATAATGCCCACCTCAAAGAAGATGATGGTGGCGGCTGTTGTTTTCATTCCTGAAATGCTTTTGCTAATGAACTCTACACTAATTAAATACAAAAACAAAATTCTGACCTACACTCCCTGCCCCACTTACGATTATATAGAAATATATATTTAAAAAGCTAAACTAAAGTTCATGTTCTATGAAGGTTAGAAACACCAAGTTAAATTTTTAAACAAACGCTGTAGAATGGTATTCAGGTGTACACCTCACACGTTGAGGAATACCCTATGGAAGTAAGCAATCAATTAAGAACCACAGCAGAAAATTGTAAGCAAACATTAGAGATAATGACATATATTTAGTTTTAAATTTATAGGCATGTTTTGCATTAAGATTTCATTTAGACGTTGCTGGTTTCTCTTTATAACACCCCTTGAAATGCAGTCTCTTTAGAGAGACTACTTCTATCATGCTGTAAAAATGAGTGCACAGCTTTCCAAGATTGGCTGTTGTTCGCATGAGAACAAACAAAAGAAACAAAATGTCATGTACAAAATTGCTCATTTCGAATATAAACTGGAACTTTCTATTCATAACTTTCATACATATTTACGGAAAGCAGGCCACATTTGAGACACTGTTTTAAAGTACTAGGCTACAGCATTAAGAAGCCGGACAAGGCTCTTGCCCTCACAGAGTGTTTTGTTCATTTGTAGTGAAGAAGATCATGAACACGACAAGAAAAAAAATGACACAAATGGCATCTATACATAAATGCCATGAAGAAAATAAAGCTGGATAGGGAATAAAGAATGGCAGGGAAGCCAGGGGACAGTGAGATGGGGCTAGCTTTTACCATGAATTCCATGTGTAGGTAGAAGGAAAGTATTATTTCAAGCCCAATCCAGAAAACCTTAAGTTTTGTGGTTAAAGTACCAAATCACCTACCCACCTTAATCTCTCCAAAAAAATTTTTTTTTCCAAAGAAACAGAGTAATTTTGCTCCTTGCCTCAGCCCTAAGTCATCTCCCAGACAAAAAAGCAATCATCATTTTCAAATCTAAAAGGGAAAAGGAAAGACTTTCATTTGAATGAAAAGGTTTTTTTCAGTGTGATAGAGAGGGAAGACTGAAATAAACAAGATTTACAATCAACTTTCGCACCTTTGCACCTTCCTCTACTAGCAATATGACAAACTAAATAACTTGCACTGAAAACAACTAAAAAGGCTGTATACTTTTTAAAATATATATATATATATTGTTTGTGTCATTGATCCACGCAGTTTGAAGAAAAAATATAACAGGGAATATATTGAGGGCTTTTGCTCCCACCCCTGCCAGATCGGCTCGCTCTGTGCCCCGACCTGCTGCCTCTATCTTATCATTTGTGTTACTTTCTTTTGCATCCTTCCACATCACAGCTGTGTAACCTCAGTCATGTTACTTAACCCCTCTGTGCTTCAATTTCTGCATCTGCAAAACTTAAGAAAACAGTATCCACATCAAAGGGTCTCAATGAGTATTAAGTGGTTTAATATTCAGAAAACACATCGAAGAATGTGCAAGCTATCTGTTCATTAAGTAAATCAACACATACAGCAAATAAGAAAATCTATTGGTAACTTCCTCCTCAGTTGTACAAAAGGTAGAATATAATACCCTCTAATTTGTGATTTACATTTTTTACTTAAAATATCTCATTATTGGTACAGAGATCTTTCTCATTCTTTTTTTTTTTAAGGTGCATCGTATTACACTGAATAGATGTACCGTATTTAATTTAAATGCTTCTCTGTTAATATTGGGGATGCTTCCAGTCTTTTGCTTTTAGAAACAAAGCTTCAGTGGAAAACCACATAAATATATCATCTTGTAGGTACGCAGGTAAATCTGTCAGACAAATTTTCAAAAGTGAGATTGCAGAGTCGAAGAGTTAAATACATCTGTTATTCTATATACATTTCCAAACTGCTCACTGTAGTGTTTGTATCATGTCGTCCCCCACCGGCATCTATGAAGGTGCCTGAGAAAACATCTTTTAAAAACACATTGTTGAGCCGAGCACAGTGCTGCACGCCTATAATTCCAGCACTTTAGGAAGCCAAGGCAGGTGGATCCCCAGACGTAAGGAGTTCGAGGCTAGCCTGGCCAACATAGTGAAACCCCGTCTCTACTAAAAATATAAAAGTAGCCGGGTGTCGTGGTGCATGCCTGTAATCTCAGCTACTCAGGAGCCTGAGGCACAAAAATCACTTGAACCTTGGAAGTGGGGGTTGCAGTGAACCAAGATCGCGCCACTGCTCTCTATCCTGGGCAACAGAAAGAGACTCCATCTCAAAAAAAAAAAAAAGTAAAGGCTTTTGAGAAGCAACCAACCAAACAAACAAACAAAAAAACACATGACAAAGCTAGAATTAAGAGAAGTGGGCTCTATATTAAACAATTATATTTTAAAAGACAGATTTATATAATAAAATTCTTGCCATAAAAACTTAGAGTGATGTGCATAATGCAAAAGAACATCCCTCCCCTGTAAACAGCCATCTTATCCTCCAGCCTCCCTTCATTTTCTTAAACTGACTCTATTTAACCTGTGATTGATTCTTTTCCTAAACTATGTTTTGAAGTTTTAGAGATGATGTAGTTCTGGGAACAGGGCTATTTATAAATTGATGTGTGTTTAAACTGTAAGAGATTTGCAAAGTTTAAATACAAAGGTTTGGGTAGAAAAATAAGCTTCCCTTTAATAAATTTTCAAACATACCTAATCTAGAAAGGAGGAGGGCATTTAAGCTTTTATTTCTGAGCTATCTACCAACCCTCATGAGCTTTCATGTCAATAGCTGCGGGGAGTACAAGAGACAGAATAGTAATCTTAGGAACTTCTCCTAATGGAGATTCTAATAGGAGACCTCCATGACGTTTGATCATTTTTGAGATTTAATGGCTACAAAAACATTCCTAAGAATTAATACTACAAAATTGTCCTCCTGTGGATTTTCAGCCCAAACTTATACTACCTATGTGGGTGAGAGGGAGCCCAATCCAATATAAAAATTTACCTTAAATAAATGACAGTACCCTTAGATACCTACCTAGAAGCAAATGCGATCCTCTTAAAAAAAAAATGAAACTTCAATCCAGACTTCAAAGAATTCACACAAAGTTCGACACTATATAAATTAACAGTCAAAAATGACAAAAACACTAAAGTAAACAAAATACCCTAACTGAAACACAGACAGAAAATCTAGATTCCTTAAAACTCCAGATACTAGAATTACAGGATCCAAATATGAAATTAGTATGCTTCCTATGATTCAAGAAATAAAAAGTGATACATATTATGTAAGTAATAAGCAGGAGACAATGAATAACACCAAACATATTTGCAAAAAAGCAAAAACATTTACAGAAATGAAAAATATATTGATTGAAATCAAATTTCAGTGGACATTAAATTGCAAAGTAGGCACAACCGAAGAGAGACTTAGTGAAGACATTATCCTCGATGCAGCACAGAAAGGCAAGGAGCTAGAAAATATAAAAAACAAAGGAAGAGAAATAGAGATGGAGGTCTAATCTAGAATCACAGAAAGATAGGGAGAGAAAATGAGAGGCAATATTTAAGAAGATACTGTGCAGTTTTTCACAACTGATAAAAGATGTTACTTCTCCGATTTAGCAAAATCATCCCTTTCCTGCTTCTTATCCAGTATCTTTTTCCAAAAATTATGGCTAACTCTACTCAAGATGCTCATAATTCCAATATTAATTATCTAAGAATTCTTCCAAGGATCTCCCAAGAACACATTTCTCAATCTTGTTTCTCAGGGCCCACTTAAAAGGTAGTGGGGTATTGTGGAAAGCCTCTGGGAGTACAAGAATCTGGATCAAGGTCTGGTCTTTGCACAGCCTATCTTTGTAGTGCCAGGCAAGGTACTTAAGCCTTCTGAGCTTCAGCATTCTCATGCTTAAAATGGGAATAATGGAATCTACCTTAAAAGACAGGTTATGAAAATTAAATACTGTAGCATAGATAAAATGCCCAGTATACTGCCTGGCATATTTTAGGTACTTAGCACATGTTCATTCCATTTGCACATCATTAATTCTCACAGTCCCTGATTGTGAGAGCCTTCAGACAGACGGGCCCATCAAAGCCCTTCTGTCAGGTACACTCACACCACTCAATCATTCACTGATTTTGGTATTAATCACACCAATGAGCCTGGTAGGCACCAGCATGCTTCTTTCCACCATATATGGCAACCCATCCTCAAGTGAGAATATTTGTTTTCACCCCTAGCAGTATCTACAGGCTTCAGGTACAGGCAGATATATGAGCAACAGGACGGTGTGGAACAACCCTTTGAGGAAGAGTTGCATCACATGCCACTCATTCAACTCATGCATTGTGGGAAAACAACAGAGGCCCATTTGCTCTTTTAATTTCAAAGAATCCTCTTTGTTCATTCTTTATTATTTCATTCAACAAAGATTTGTTGAGCCCATTTTTTGTGTATGCCAGACACTACTCTAGCCCTGACTTCAGGACCACATCAATCCCAGAAATCATGAGGCTGTTTTTAACAGACCACTCTAGGTAAATCCAGAAGTTCAACGAATTTGAGTTTAATTTTTTTTTTTTAATCTTCAATTGATGGAGGAGGAAGCAAAGGAGTTGGAACTATTTTGAAATAATGCACGTATGTCCAAATGAAAGCAAATTGAGTCAGTAAATAATATCTCCCTAATCACTTCTATCAAAAACTAATATAATCCCCTTATCAATGATCTTTAAAAGAGAGTTGGGAGATATTTTTCTTTATAGTAATGCAAAGGAAATTAATATCACTTCATCAGAGCCTGGGAGGAAATTACTGTGAAACACAGTCTCAGCTAAATGCATATAATATGAAACCTAGTTTCATATATAGGTGTAAACTAGGCTGTGATGTGGATTTGCAATTAAATAGAACACCTTGAAGCTAGACTCAAGCTGCTAGAGGGTTTTGTTTCCAATCCCTTGACCTAGGGTTTAAATTGGATGAAATCTTTCAGGATATTGTACCAGTGACTCTCTTTGGTGGAGGAGAGCCAGTGAAATGTACTGTCAGCAGACACAATACCTTTTCAGTTTCTTATTTTGTCTTCATTACTCGGCCTCTGTTACCCGCCTCCTCCAAACACTCTCAGGCTTGCCGCTTGCCTCGGTGCCTCTGTTTGCTCCATTCTCTATCATTATCCTTCTGATTTGAGGACACAGCTATTGATGTTGATTGCTATCCGGTCACATGACGGAGGCTGAAAAGGCCCACACCGCTACAGCAAGCCCTCATTTCCTCACTCACACACCCGCAAAGATTGTTCTTCAGGTTCCGGAGACCACAGGATGTCTCCGCGCAATTCAGTACCGTACACTGTTAAAGCCAAAGGTAGGGGGAAGGGATGTGCTCCAGTGATTGCTTATAGTTTTCTCATTTGCATACAGTGGGGCTAAATTAATAAATCAACGTGCTCTGAGGCTGCAGGCCTGATACAGAGGCCTAGTTCTGTGCTAAATTGACATTCATCTTCAGAGCCTGAATGTCTTCACCTGCCTCCCTTCTTGCTTATTCTTCTCCCTCCAAACACAGCCTTACTGGGCTGTCATGCAATGCTGTAGCTCGTGGAAGTCCCTGACTAGGAAACTGCATCACGACCAGCCCTCCTCTATGCTTTTACCACATGTGTCCTGGCAGAAACAAGTGCACAGATACTTGTCTCCTCTGTGTGCACAGGAATCCTGAGGGGAAAACCCTTCCTCTATCCAGCCAGCTCGATCAGCTGAGTCCACCCCCACCTGCAGAAGGAAACAGATGTCACAGTCAGGTCCCCATCACATCTAGAGGAATAAACATAAACTTTGAAAGCAGATCTTTAGAATTTGCATTCAGCATGGCCACTGAGTGGTCGGGCACAAATGGGGAGGCCATTTAACTCCTTGGAGGCTCGTTCGCCTCATCCTAAAATCGGTATTAGCAATATGGGATATTTCAGCACTTGAAAGTGGGAACGTATTGACAGTCCTATGGAAATTGCTATGTACTACAGAACTGCAAATTTGCTCTTCCCTTCTATTTCCACTGAGAGCAGGATTTTTTTGCAGTGCTTATTGGGGTTGAGGGTTCTTCCTTCTGTTTTTGCAAAGTGATTGCTATCTAGTTAACTAGTATTAAGTTGCATGGAGTTCATGGCTTAATTTACTCACAGGCCCTCCCTTCCAATTTTGTGCCTCAAAAGAGATCTTCTGGTACAGTGTTTAACCCAAGGTTACTGCAGGCGTGGGGATTTGGAGCACATTGGTAGTTCTAGTTGGAGTAAGATTGTGCTGCCTTTTATTAGGCATCAAATCATTCCATTATTTTACACAAACAACTAGCCCACAGGATTTTTTTTTTTTTTTGAGATAACCCAAGTCATTTATAGTAAATATATCTAACATTATCATAGCTAACTCATTCTCTGTTTCAGAAATGAATGAATCCAATTTCCCAGTATAGGTAATCAGGAGAAGTGTTCGTAAAATAGGTAATGTCTGAGAAAAGCCTTTGAAAATCAGAGAAAGAAGCAGAGTACCCTCAAGAAGAAAAACAAGCAAGGGTGAAGACAGAGAGATGAGAAGGTTGGAGAGAGGTTGTAGAAAACTAATCTGATTAGGCTGGGGAAATTTCTCAGGAGAGAAAGAAGTTCCCAGGTCAATTACATTTAGAAACACTTCAGACACTCTTTTTGGAGACTTGCAGTGCTCCTTAGAATATTAACCTGCAATATGGAAATTACAATTGAGTAACTCTTATTTTACCTGAAAGTTTTTTGGTTTTTTTTTTTTTTTTTCCCCAGAGGACATATACCTATTATCGTTGGCATAAGCCAATAATTGATGGACCTTTGGTAGAGTCTTTAAATCAGGGCAATGACACAGTCAACATTTTATTTCAAACATAGTCATCTAACAAAATGCAAAGGCATAAAAATAAAAGGAAACTAACTGGCAATAGAGAAATAAGTACAGGTTGTTGTATTAGTCCAGAAGAGTGATACTCATGAAAATTTTTATAGTTATAGACAAAAGGATAAATATAAAGACATGGCAGAAGGAAAATATGTGAGCTTTGGCATCTTATCAATGGGGATGATCTGGATAAAGCAATCTAAAAATGACGAAGATTTCAAACTGTCAGGATGGGAAGCAAAAATTGATTTGATTTTAGATAGAGGAGCTTGGAGATTCCTGTGGGAAAATGGTGGAAATCTGGGTTTACCACTTGAAAGGAGAGATGTGCCAGGGTTTAGGGAATCATCTTCAGAAAAGTCATCATTGAAATTGCTGAAGCAGCTGCATCTCTCATAAATGATATAGTAAGAGAAGCGATCAGGGTTGACATGAGACCTTGGAGGATTGTCTGGCTTTAGGGGGCAGAAAGAGGAAGAGGTACTAACAAAGAATGCAGCAAAAAAAAAAAAGAAGAAGAGTTAGTGTAGAACACTGTCACCGAAGCAAGTGAAAAAGGTTTTAGAAGATTTAGAAGAAGGACATAATCAATGGCATCATAAACTGATGAGAGTTTCAGGAAGAAGAAAGCTGAGAAAAAGCCATTGGCTTTGATGCATAGAAGTTTAATCACAGACAGCTCAGAGGGAAAAGTTCTCAGAGAGAAGTGGCAGATAGACTGCTAGGAACTGAGACTGTGGTGCTAGGTAGGTCTAGACCCTGTTGTGCATTTGAATCACCTGTAGATTTGATTGCTGTTGTTGTTTAATGCATGTAATCAAAGCCCACCTAGAGATTCTGATGTAGTAGGCTTAGGATGGAGCCTGATTATCTCTTGTGAGTGAGTTTAGAGGTGATGCAAATAAAGGACTATGTTTTGATAATACTGACAATGGGAGTGAAGACAGAAGAATATCGGGATCAAAATTTAGGAGTTTGAGACCAGCCTGGCCAACATGATGAAACCCTGTCTCTACTAAAAATACAAAAAATTAGCCAGGCATGGTGGCACATGCCTGTAGTCCCAGCTGCTCAGGAGGCTGAGGCAGGAGAATCTCTTGAACCCAGGAGGCAGAGGCTGCAGTGAGCCAAGGTCACGCCACTGCACTCCAGCCTGGGTGACAGAGAGAGACTCCATCTCACAAAAAAAAAAAAAAAAAAGTTGTTAGATTGTTTTGGTTCATTTTGTTTTCAGAGGAGAGACCCAAGTATGTGTGTAGGTTGCTGGAGAGAATTAAAACTAAAAGAAAATATGCACGAGAGAGATCATTGACGAAGCATGGCACAGAGCAAGAAAGGAAGAGTTGGGATCTGAGGTATTAGGAACCTGGCTTTAAATAAGGAGGTGGTTTGAACTTGGAGGGAAGCAGGATGAAAAGAAGGATGGTAAAGCCTACTAAGATGTAGAGCTAGAGAGGAGGGAAAATAGGTGATGATTAAAAATCTGTCAGTTAACCAAGGACCAAAGACCTTCTGTCAATATTGAAGGAGATAGAGTTATAATTGGAGAACCAAGATGGGAGGTTTATCACAGACGATTTGGGAAATTCTAATAGTAAACCCAAGAGGCTTGCAATTTTAAATAGAGTTGTCAGGGAGGCCTCACCAAAATGATGATATTTGTACCCAGATCTGAAGTTGGTAAGGGAGTAAGGGATGTGGATATCTGTTCAGTAGCACCCCAAGCAGAAGGAATAGCCCATGCAAAGGCCCTGAGGTGGGAGGGCACCTGATATGTTAAAAGAACAGCGATGTGTGAGAAGATGAGGTCACAGAATTAATGAGGGGAGGAGAGGTAGTGACTCCTATGACCCATGGTTACATAAGACCTTGTACAACATTGTAAATAATTTATTTTTATGTTAAGTAAAATAGGAATGCATTCAAGGGTGGAATGGAGAGTGATATTATCTGACATGTTTTTAAAAAATCCTCCTGGCTGCAGAAAATAGGCTGAAAGGAGGCAAGTAAGAAACCAGAAAGACCAACTACCAGGCTACTGTAATAATCCAGGCTAGAAATAAGAGGGACTTAGACCAGAAATGTAGCTCTGAAAATGCTTTAAATTTTTTTTAATGTTGAGTTTTCAATATAGTTTTTAAAGAAAGAACAAATAGCTTGCTGATGGATTAAATATGGAGTATGAGAGAGCACTCAAAGATGACTCCCCATGTTTTTTAGCAAGAGCAGCCAGGTCATAATGTTACCCATAACGGCATGACCGTGTGGGGAGAGGGTAAGGACGGGGCGGATCAAGAGCTAATGAGTGTGAGCTAGCTGTTATTATTGCAGCTTGTCTTATGATCACTTTCTCTTATCCTGGACATTATCTTTTTTTCATTGAATAGTATTGCCTTCATTGAGATTATAAATTAGGTAATTTTTATATTTGGAAAGATTTTCACAACTTCGGCTTCTCTGAAGCAGCAGTTTCTGCTGGCTGAGAAGTATAAGAAAACTGTAACTTCAAAATAATGCACGGACAAACCCTACACTGGAAATGAGCTTTCTGGTTAGAAAATATTTTCTTTATCCCATGGAATTCACTACTTCTTGTCCAGATTAATTCTTTTTAGTGTTTCTTATTTTGCAATTTACTTTTTCAGAATAAGTGGATTTACAGCATAATCTGGGTTTGCTGCACAAACAGTACACTGCACAACTTCATTTATGTTGCGGCTTCTTGCTCCCTGGAGTGGCTCAACGCAGCTACCCTGAGAGCAGCGTGAGCTTCAAAAGTGATAACTGGGCATTGCAGAGAATGTGGAAAATGCAGAAACATAAAGAAAAAATAAACATGTTAAAATATGTCAGTGAATTCTCTTCCAACCTTATTTTCTAAACATAATACCGTAAACAAATTTAGTATTCTACTCTTTTCATTTAAAATATTATAAGGAATTTTTTTATGGTTTTTGTTATTTTTCATGAACTTTCATGGTGATCCATAATATGGATAATGAATACCTCATATGTGTTTAATAGCTGCATCATTATTGGATATTTGTGTTCTTTTAAATAAAATATATTAAAAATAATGCTCTTTCAATCTTTTATTTAAATTGTCAATCCTTTATTTAAATCTTTGACCACATGAAAATGCAATATTGCATCAAATGGTATCAGTATTTAAAGACTTTTGAAATATGCGTACTGCTTAGTTGCTTTCTGTGAAAAGTTGTACCTGTTTATATTCTCATCCATATTGCTTAAGACTGCTTGTCGACCAGCCGCAGTGGTTCATGCCTGTAATCCCAGCACTTTGGGAGGCTGAGGCGGGTGTATCACCTGAGGTCAGGAGTTCGAGACCAGCCTAGCTAACACGATGAAACCCTGTCTCTACTAAAAATACAAAAATTAGCTGGGCATGGGAGCAGGCGCCTGTAGTCCCAGCTACTCAGGAGGCTGAGGCAGGAGAATCACTTGAACCCAGGAGGCAGAGGTTGCAGTGAGCCGGGATCGCATCACCACCACCGCGCACAACCCAGGGAAAAAAGAAAAAAATTAATTAAAAAAAAAAAAAAAAAAAAAAAAAGAGAGAAAGAAAGAAAGAAAAGAAAAAAAGACTGCTTGTAGAATTATGCGTATTTTTTGACTGTTGCAGGATTATGTGTCTGTGTTTTTGAGACAGAATTTTTCTCTGTCACCCAGGCCGGAGTGCGGTGGCGCAATCTCGGCTCACTGCAACCCTCCGCCTCCTGGGTTCAAGCGATTCTCCTGCCTCAGCCTCCGGAGAAGTTGGGATTACAGGTGCGTGCCACTACGACCGGCTAATCTTTTGCATTTTTAGTAGAGACGGGGTTTCACCATATTGGCCAGGCTGGTCGCGAACTCCTGACCTCAGGTGATCTGCCTGCCTCAGCCTCCCAAAGTAGGATTACAGGTGTGAGCCACTGCGCCCGGCCGACTGTGTGTATTTCTAATTCCCTTTCTTCTGGCCACACTAAGCAATTGCATCAATTTAAAAACATGAATTCAAAATGTTCTTATCAATATTTTCTTAAGTATTGTAAAATATTTTATGTTGTCCCACTGTTAATTAATTTGATATTTTTAAAGTGGAATGTGTTTTTAATCTCTGGCATTTTTTCACTTAAAGAAGAAAAAACCAATCTATGTATGAAAATATAGATTGTTTAGTCACTTGCAAATACCGATGTAGATGACTTTAGAGAGCAGAACTCACTCTTTTGGGAAAGACACACTTTTTCAGCCCTAAATGACTATAATAAGTGGTTCTTAACTTTGGCCACAGATCAGGATAACCTGAACTCTATCTCCAGAAATTCTCATTTAGCAGACCAGGGTGGGGCTTGGGTAACAGTAAGCTTTGAAAGCTCTACAAGTGGTCCTATTGCCTAGCTAGGGTTGAGAAATACTTTTCCATTAGTTTCCAATGTTAGAGAAGTAGTTTTTATTTCGAGCTCTGTGCAAGTTTCTCTTAATTGGCCAGTACCAACTTTGGTCCCTTCCACCTTTCAATTACCACCTGACAGTACATTTGACAGAAAAGGATGTCACTTAAAACCGTTTGCTCTTTCCTTATACAGCTACTCTGGAAGAAAGCAATTGTCAGGTTGATCCTATATACTGGTAATCATAAATAGCAAACTCTAAAGGGCAGCCCGAAGAATAAATATCTGCCAGGCATTATCTCTTCTATGAGCATTTATAGCTGCATTGTCCAATATGGCACCACTAGCTGTTGGGCAGTTGAAATGTGGCCAGTCCAATTGGACATGTTCTATAAGTATAAAATGTACCATTGATCCTGAAGACTACCAAAAAACATTAACTATGTTATTAATAATTTTTATATTGCTTGCATGTAAAAATAATATTTTAGATATATTGGATTAACCAAAATACATTTTAAAATTTTATCTATTTCTTTTTACTTTTTTAAATGCAGCTACTAAAAAGTTTTAAATTGCATGTAACATTTGCATTCTATTCCATGGAACAGTGCCGATCTAGAGATAATGTATGTGCACTGACATAAATTAAATTTGTTGTTTTCATATTATGGTATTCCTCATTTATCTGAGGGGGGATATATTCTAAGAACATCAGTGAATTCCTGAAACTTTGGATAGTAGTGAACCCTATATACAGTATGATTTTTCCTTATTGTAAGTCAAAACTTTGACACTTTTTGCTTAAAGAAAGTGCTTTATGGCTTCTTTTGGCATATGTAAATCGCCAGCAAATGCACTGGGGCCATTTTTAAATGAAAGAAGGGTGACTTGAACACAAGCACTGTGATATCACAATAGTTGATATGATCACCAGGTCAGCTACTAAGTGACTAAGGGGCGGAGGGCGTCAACAGCATGGATACAGTGGACAAAGAGATGGTTCATGTCCCAGACGAGACAGAGTGGGATGGCGAGAGATTTCAACACACTACTTAAACCTTATGAATTGTTCATTTATGGAATTTTTTATTTAATATTTTTGGACCAAGGTTGACCACCAGTAACTAAAACCACAGAAGGCACGGATTGGGGCAGACTACTATACTGGAAATTAATTCAGGAATCCCAACTTATACAATATAATTAGAGACTTAACAGTAGGTAGTTTCGTTTAACTTAATCTTAGGTTTTTTCACAGTGTATATGGAAATCTCTCAGAGTAAACTGGAATGTAAAAGTTCATCCTGGGGAAAAAATTATAGTGGTCGCCATTCGTTTGATTTTCAAAAGTTTATTATAAAGTACTTTTTCACCCTTTTTTGTTGACTGGATCATACCAAAAATATGGTATCCAATGCGGGGACCAAATTTTTAAAGGATATACACTAGATGGAGCATGTTCAGGAAAGAGCAGCCAGTATAGTAAGAGAGCTAAGGTATCACTACACAAGAGGCCATTGAAAGAACAAGGGATGGTCAGTGGAGAAGGAAAGATTCAAGGAAGCAATGCTGAGTGGCTTGCAACTGCTGGGGGGCAGGTGGAAGAAAGGTTACAGTTGTTCTATAGGCCTCAAGGAGTGAAGCTGCACCTAAAGGGTGGCGGTAGCACTGGGAGAAATTTGTGGTCAGAAAAGGGAGAATTTCTCATCAGAGCTTTCACTGTAAGAAATGGGCTAATTCTGCCGGGCACGGTGGTTCACGCCTGTAATCCCAGCACTTTGGGAGGCCGAGGTGGGTGGATCACGAGGTCAGGAGATCGAGACCATCCTGGCTAACAAGGTGAAACCCCGTCTCTACTAAAAATACAAAAAACTAGACAGACGCAGTGGCGGGCACCTGTAGTCCCAGCTACTCAGGAGGCTGAGGCAGGAGAATGGCATGAACCCGGAAGGCAGAGTTTGCAGTGAGCCGGGATTGCGCCACTGCACTCCAGCCTGGGCAATAGAGCGAGACTCTGTCTCAAAAAAAAAAAAAAAAGAAAGAAATGGGCTGATTCTAAGGTAATGAGAATCTCATCAGCAGAGGTGATCCAGTGTTATTGGGTAATCGTTTGGCAAGGATATGTTTTGTGGGGAGGATTTTCAGAATTTCACCTTATCATCTATAACATAATGATTAAGAGCACAGTCTCTGAAAACAGACAACCTAAGTTTGAATCTTGGCCATGTACTTCCTGGCTTTCTGACTTTGAGCAAGTCAAGTAACTTTTCTCCGCTTCCATTTCCTCCTTTGTAAAATGTGGAATATAATAATGGGACTACATCCTTAAGTATGTTATGAGAGTTAAATATTAATATATTAACAAACAGAGAACTTTAAAAATGCCTAGCATGTAATATGCACAGTATAAGTGTTTAGCTATTAATCATTCAATGTAGGGTCATGTTTCTATACTGAGCAAAAGGGCTTCTTCCATATCATGTTTATAATATCACTTATTCATTCACTCATTCATTCCATAAACTAATATATTGAGCACATATCCTGCACGGTGCACCCTTCTAGGCTCTCAGTATAAGGTGGTCAATGCAGAGAAGATTTCTGCCCTCACAGAGAGACAGGCGATAAAGATATAAAGACATAAAATAATAATAATGGTAAGTGCTATGCCGTTAAAACAGGGCAATGTAATGGAGAAAGATTGGCAGTCACGGAAGAACTGTCTGAAGATCTGAATCGAAGGGCAGACCTAAGCAAGAGAGCATTTCAGACAGGTGTTTTTGGTGGAAAAACCATGAGGAGGAAATAAACTTGGAGTGTTCAAGGATCAGAAAGAAGGCCACCGTGGAGTTTAGGAAGCCACGGGAAGCTGACTTAGGACGGATGAGTTTGGAGAGGGGAAGGAGCCTTGATATAGAGTTTGGGTTTTATTCTGAGAGCAGGGAGAAGCTGTTGGAGGATTTTACACAGAGGGGTATGGAGCAGAAGTGGAAGCAGGAAGACCAATTTTGGGTAGTCCTGGTGAGAGCAGATGGGTTTTAACAATTATTTTTCTTCCTGAATCTGGAGCCACCAGATGAGACTTACGTAGTTTGCCTCTTTTTTCATTTGCATTTTGGTTCTGTTTCAGGAACCAAACATTTCATCTACTTACATATTTGAAAATTCAGAATCATAAATAAATATTAAGAATTCCGGGTAAGAATGCTCTTTTTATCCATAAGAATTTTGAGACCCGGAGTAGTAAAATTACTTCTCAAAGGCTATATTTTGTCAGTAACAGAACTATAACCAGAATTGGCATCACATACCTTACCAGTGACTAACAGGTTACCACTTATGTATCAGGCACTGAGGGTAGTATTCAACAGTGAGGTGAAGTTTATGTCAAAAATGTGATTTTTAAACGCAAGGAGCAAATGGATTCAAAGAGAAAGCACAAGTTCTATAAGCATGAACTTAAATGAATCACCAAACCTATCTTTGCAGGCCAATTTGTACAGCCACTAATTGATAGATCATTTACCTGTTTGAAAAAATTACTTTGCACTTTCAATTATTTTACACCCTCTGTTTTAAATATCAAGCAAATGACTTCAAAGAAAATTGGGATCTTATGATTTCCTACTAAAACCAGAGTAGGCTGAGCTGTGGGGCCAGTCTTTACTTTTTTCGACCCAGGCGTAAACAATATGCAACCATCTAGAACTGACATGAAATGATCTGTAGCACTTTAGAACTTGAAGATCTCTTGGAAATCATCTAATTCAACAGTTCTCAATGAGTGACTCCCTGACCCACAGTGTCAGCATCACGTGGGAAATTGTTAATTTCCAATTAACAGTTGGAGATCATGAATTCTCGGGCCCCACCTGCTGAATCAGATCTTAGAGATGAAGTCCAACAATTGGTGCTTTAACAAGCCCTTTTGTTAGGAGCTCTCAATCCACACTTAAATTTGATAACCTCTGATTTACTCCAAACTCTTGATTGCACAGGTGAGACAACTGAGAACCAGAAAAGTAAAGTAATTTGCTTGGGGTGATCCAGCTCAGCATCAAAATCAGGACCAGAACCTGGACCTCCTGACTCCTAGTGCCATGTATTTGCATTTTGAACTGGACTTCCTTCCTTTCTCTGCCATTGCAACCTGAGAAGCCCAGGTTAGGTCCAATCATCATTGCTTTTTGTCTGTGCCCTCCTATCCTACATCAGGGAAAGTTATGCTTCACCGAAGCACCTGGGCTTTTCATTTCTTTTTGGACAGTTGCAGGAGTTTGTTATTTAAAAGCTGCATAAATAACAAGCAGACACAGCCAGCCCTGTTTAGCCACAGCTAAACCTTAGAAGGGAGTGTAGAACAACCCAAAGTCCAGCCTCTTCCAGATGTAATTTGAATAACTTTAAAAAAAAAAAAACAGAATAGAAGGCCACTATCTATCTTCACAAGCATTTATCTGATCATAGCTTCAATACAAGCTTTCTGTTTGTTTGTTTATTGAGGACTGAATTAATACAAAGGTCTCAGTAAAAGTGGAAAGATAGTTGAAATACTAGCCTGAAAATTCAGATGACCAATGAATATTTGGTAGCACCAGGCCACAGCAGTGTGCCCCCTGCTTTCTCTGCTAGTAAGATGGCATTAAGAATTCAGTCCCCGCTAAAAAGATATCTTGTCATCCTAGAACGTTGCCCAGCATCTCCTTTCTATAGTTGTGAATATAGCCAAATACGATACAGTTACCCAAATGGTTGGGTGGTGTTTCTCTCAATCAGAATGTGTCTGTGTACAGAAGAGGAGAGAAGGAAAAAAAAAAAAAAAGACCTAGAGAGAAACGTGGGCACAGAAGCAAAATCAACACTGGGAATTGGCTATCTGAGGAAATCAGTCATTAAAACTAGGCACATGCTAATTGCATGGCCTGGCCCCCATTTTTCTCCCTCACAGCCCCCCTCTCAATTCAGTTTATTCTCCTAAGCACTGAGGCTACAGCCTGGCTGGCCTCTTATGTAAGTCTGAAATCAGATCTGGCATGCGGTTTGTTTTAGCCTGTCACAGACGCAGGGCACTGTGTTGCCCTCGACAAGGCTGTTCAGCATAGCATATGACTGTAAATCTTCTTTTTCATGCACCACAGTGGGGACCTTTGTCCTAGCAGTGATTTAGCAGCTTTTATTAGCCTGAGAAGCAGCCAGTAATCAGGAGACATTTAAAGTGGGAGCTTGCTCTTTTCGATGGAGAAGAATCCAGAAACCAACGGCTCTTTGAAAATTACTTTTGATGGGAGAGAAATAAAACCTTAATACATATAAGTATATGGTACGTTTCCATTTTAAATTTATTATTGCTCAAACAAATCTATACATAATTCAGCAAAGACTTGAAGTCACGTATCTTTAAAACTCTGCATTCATCAAGTCATGAAGTTCAAGGGTTTATTTAACTTTGAGTTTTCAGAAGTATGCATTTTGAAAGAACGTGGGTCTTGGATGGCAGCTCCCTGTACGTTATTCAGATCCTGGAGTGTCCACTGCTTTTAAATTCACTGTAATTCCAATTAGAGCTTGGGCTCAGGGGTTGGCAGCAGCTGCAAATAAGAACTAATAATGTTTCATTCCACTGCTTATGTATTCTGCAAATGCGTTCTTGACATGGTAGTTTGCATATGATGTCAGCGTGGGAAAATAAGAAGGTATTAGCATCTGTAAGCCCAGCAGAAATTTCTCAGAGAAGTCACTTCTCGAATTCATACAGCTGATTCCACAATTTAGGCAGTGTTCACATTTTTAAAATATATTTTGGTGATTTTTTAAAATTAATTGAGTCATAAAATATCAATGGTTCCTTATTTGCATGTATTTGCAAAGTTTAAATTCACTTTTTCTGAGATGGAGTTTTCTATTGCAAATTGTTGACGTTGTTACTTTCTGCCTTTGTAATTTTGGTGCTGATATAACATAATTATTGTTAGAAATTTAAATATTTACGTATAGCCATCAATGTGAAGGCTAGTGGTTGAAATAACTTCTGTAAGTCCCTGGAACTATTTGTGGGAAGACAGAGCATTATATGAATCCAGTTCGTTTATATACTTATTATTATACTTATTACTGAGATATGTTATTGTAGAAACACAAGGGCCTCTGCTGTAGGTCGTAGGACCCTCTGGGATGGTGAAAGAGTGTCATATGACACTAAAAGAGTAAAATGAGCCTTTCAAAAGGAACTCTTGCTTTTAAAATGTGGCATAAATGATCTTATCTCTACAGCAAGGAGTTTGATCCTGATTCACAAAGAACTGGAGTTATGCAGCCAAAGAAAAGTGGAGCCCTGTCCATTTATCTGAGGATTTGGGGACCATCCACAGCGACCAGGCAGATTGTTCAGGAAACAAAGCCCACCCTTCCCTGCATTATCTGATGGCATAGATGGTCTTATATTTCCCAGATAATTGCACCACACACTGTTTTACTTTGCTGGGTCATAGCAACTGGCTGATCTGCCATAAGATAAATGGCAACAACAAAAAAAAAATTCACCAGGAAAGTCATTCCTTTAAAAGTATTTACCTATATGCTGTAGTGGGTGCTTTGTGTGCTGGGGAGCAGGCAGCCAGGATGGGGGCGGTAGGAAATGAGTAATGATCTGATAATGGAGCTGAATGGGGCCATAGAAATATTTTCACACCATCCTGCTATTGCTACAATAGCTGAAACCCAGAAATTTTGTGGCTTTCTTCACAGTCAAATGATGTGTTAATGTCAATAGATTCTGGTTGTCTTGACTCATTTCTTGATAATTTTTTTTTTTACTCTGACTATACTATCGTGTAGTAGATATGTCCTTGCCTATTTAGTGTTCATTTCTCCCTTTTTTCTACCCACTAGTGCCTCCCCTCCCAGCTGTTCTTCCAGGAGCAAACTCCCCATGTAGCTCATAAGATGCAGGTGAAGTTGATCCTATTCTCATCCCCATTATCAGATTGAATCAGTCTAAATGAATCAAGGTAACCTCTTCTCCTTTGCCTGGGATTGCTCTGGGAAACAGGCTTAAGCCAGTCATCACATGGCATTCTCTAACATCATTGTTGGCTCAAATAAATAGATGAGAAAACTACCCTTCTATACTTGAGACAGAGCTACTCCTGCCCCTCCACAGACATGAATGAGGAAGCAGGTAACCCCTGTTGCTGCTGGCAAACATCTGGAACCATGCAGAAAGCCAGCTTGAGGAACAAGCCTTACACACAGAGGAGAATAGTGCCAAGAGAACAATCTGAACCTTAATTGCACCTTGAGCTTTTCCTGTCTCTGGATATTTTAAGGGAGTTAATACATTTTTTAATTGTTTCAGCCAATTTGAGTCAGGAGTTCTGTGACCTGTGGTTGAAACATCCAACCTCATGCGCACTAATGTATTCAGGTATGCAAATATACCAATACTTATGATTTGGACTAAGGAAATGATTTTGCTTTTACAGAAGATCCCACTATCATTGTTAACATGGTTTTCCACAACTTTGGCCTTAATTATGTAATGGCTGAGGATTTTTTATAATATCCCTCACAACTCAAGTAACCAGGACAAACTTATTAGGGCTTCAGCACAAAATTGCAACAAGCAGAAGCATAGAGACTAAAATTCTGTCTTGTTCCTTTTTTTGGTTTTGCTTTTGACTTCCTAACAAGGAGGAAACATCATGTTTGATTTCTTTCTGGTTGCTCGTATGAGGCACATTTATTGGTTCATGGTGTATTTTTCTATAAGTTTTAAGTTTATACAACTTAAGATATGATAATCAATTACTGTGTAAAATTTAGAAAATATTTAAAGAACAAGAAAATAAAAATGACCTGTCATAGTCTTATCCTCCAGAACAAACAATTATTAGCAGATACTTATATATGCTTCATTGTGTACACATTTTCATTAATATTTACTTTATGTAAATATTGCTATTTTTAAAACTACTGTATTCTTCCCATACTGTGAACATCTTGATTAATGTTATATTCCATTTGAATTCTCACAACCCTCAGAGCTACCCTTCCTTTTGCGGCTGTTCCTCAAATAGCTACATCCAGCCTGTGTGCCTACGGATTGAAAGGATATTCAGTTGAGCTTGAGCAGGACGGGTGACTGTCAGAGCTGGGGACTGTTATTATTCATCATTCAGAATCTGTTGTCCTTGTGTGGGCACTTCTTTGAGATAGGCCTATTACTTCTGCCAGTTTTCCCTCTTTCACTACCTTTTTAACTTAGTTCGCCTTCCCATTTTAAGCCTATATTAAACAGATACATATGTTGACTTTAGAACTCAAATGAATGGAAGATTCACTTGTTATCAGAAACTGCATCCATTCATTCGCCTGTTCATCCAGCTCATATTTATTGAACACCCTTGTAGGGAGTGAGTGGATTATGGTACCTGACCTTCAGAATTTCCAGTGTATTTGGAGAGACAGAACTTTAAAAATATCACAGTAATGCAACGTAAGAAGAATAAGGACAAAGTGCTGCGAAGAGATAGAGGGAGAAACAATGAGAATCTGCAAGCCCTGCTTGTCTTCAGGAGCTTTGCAATCTGTATGATGTCATTTTACATAAGCCTTAAGCCTGGTTATTTGCCAGTTATCCTGGGACTTTTAGCTGTAGAAAGGATATAAGTACTTGAGTGCTATATTAAATATCCCTCTTGAAGAGAGTCTATTAAAATCAGACACATGTAAGTGGTCATTGCTAGCAATAAATATGAAAAGAAAAATTCTAGGGAGAGTGTAACTGATCCATTTAATTAAGACTTCAGTCTCTTGGACTGGAGCATGGTTGTCCACTTTAAAATGTGGTATTTGGTAGCCATATTTTCCAAACTCTGTGCATATGATTTGATAACCACCATGGGCCCAGGGCAGGGGGCAAAATATATGAAACTACTACTGTTTCGAAAAATCCAAGGCACCAGATCTCTATAAACGATATTGCCCAATATTTCCTTGTATATTTGTGTCTTTTTAACAAATCATTTTCTTTACCGTATATACCAGAATGCCAGCCTTCTGACACCCTGGAAGAGGTGGAGTGAGTCATTAAACATTGCCTCCCAAGCTCCAAGGTACAGAAATTAACGGAAGGCAGACACGTTAGACCTAGCTGCTCCTACCAGAATCTGAAAACGAGACTGGTATTGCGTGGAGTTACTGGATGACAGCTCCCTCGACCCAGACCCATGAAACCCATTTCATATAACCTTAGCTACCATGATTCCTTGCATGTTTTTAAACCTTGGTGAGTTGTTTTTCTTTTTAATATAGCTACGGTTTCACCTTTGACTTTGCACATTATTGACAGAGCTAAAAACCTGATGAAATTTAACAACAAATCCAGATATTTCAGACTGGATTTTTATACACAAAGACAGGACCTTTGGACTTTAAAGATCACTCAGGCTAGACAGGATAATAATAGTAATATTCTGGTTTTCTATGACATTTTCCTACCAAAGAGATGAATGCACCTTGATAGCAATATTGAAATATTCATAACCTTCTCATACAGTAGATGTAATACTGTTATCCTCCCTTGTTTATGAAAAAAACAAGGCCTGCTTTTTTTAAAGGCATTGTTCAAGGTCATATAGAAAGTATTTAAGTTAGGACTCTCAGGATCTTTCCAGCAAGGACAGTAAGGAAACATCTAAGAATTCCACATAAATGTCATATGACCACATTGCAAATCATTTGCAAAATGTCATTTGAATGTATTAATATTGAATAGTCATATGGAATGAATCCTGCTTGAAATTCACATCTCAAAAAACTAAAGCAAAGGTATTCAGAAAATGCCAAGAGAATTGGAGCATTTGTTTCCTCTACAATTTACCCATTTCTATTCACTATTCTTCAGTGACATGTGAGAACCTCAAGGTTGTCATACAATATGTCGTTTAGGAGTAAGAAACCATCTCTAGAAGCATCGTTTGGGTGTTTACCTTACAGCTTAGTCTACAAAGTTCAAATTGCAAGTCACGACTTGAAGTGCAAAATGTTTTTAATTTGTTGTGTGCTTGTCAGTGTGGCTTAATGAAAGTACTCAGAATTCGAAGTAGGGTGGAGGGCTCAATGTGCCACATCCCTTAAATTCTCTAGCAATGTAAGAACGTCATCCACACAAAGTGTGTTAAAGAGCACTGTGTCTCCATCTGTGAACAATCACTTCCAACTCTAAACCAGGTTATTGAACTGAAAACATCAGGGAAAATGGCATGAGTAGGGTTGCTTTTTCATAGATCTAAGAAAATACATATATTCTCAGAAGTTTTTAGATTTGGTAGAAACATTTGATATCTTTCCAAAGAGAGACCAAAAGTGGTTGAGTTAAATTTTAAGGCAGATTCCAAAGATCTTAGTCATTCTTTTGAAATTTTTCTAATAAAGTTGTCTAATAATAATTTATGTAATAAAATAATAAATTTATATAATAATAAACCTAAACGTATTTCAGTATAGATAAATGGTATGTGATTATCACAGTTTATTTGTAATTTCGTAATTACTTGCCCTCACTAAAAATCAAAAGTAAAACACATAAATGGTTCTTTCATACAACAACATGGGTTTCTGTTTCTGTTCCACAGTCCAGTTAGAGCCATGGGAATATACACTGTTTGCCTTCATTCTATCTGAAAACACATTGGTTATCAGGATTAAACCTTGAAATCCAGCATGAGACTGTAGTCTTTGCTTTCATTCTATAGTGTGGATAAGAAGCAGTTATTCCTCCCAGCTCCTGAGTCAAATGAAAGATGATGTTGCTGCCAATAGATTCAACTTCCCTTCTTCTGTAAGAGAGTAAGCCACACTCTTCTACATACTCCCAGAGAATTGAATGAGAAGAGGAAATATTAGAATCAAATTGTAGGAGTAGAAATCTCCAACTTCCTGAGAGGCCTTCACTGAGTCTCTCCCCGAGATGGGAGGAATGGACTATTTCAGCTCATTAAATAGTCATCGCTGCATTCTATGTTTCTCTCGTTCTTGTTCTAAATGTCAATCAAAAAGAGGAGTGAAATATCAGGAGAAATAGTTAATAAAGAAATACACTCCCTTGAAAGGTACTAAAGTAAATATCTTTTTTTTTTATAAATAACATAAGCCTATACAATCATGTTTTGACATCTGTCTCTAAGTACCAACTACATGAAATAAACAATAGAAATAAAGCAAATCTTTTATTTCTAGTATAAAATAACATTTTAGGATTTCATGTGCCATGTTCATCCACAAAATTGGAAACATTCAAACTAGAATTGTGATAGTTTTATTAGGAAGAATGAGTCCTTAGTCATATTTTATTTTTTATTTTGAAATATCATAATTTTAGACTTACAGGAAAGTGCAAAAATAGTACGAGAGTTCACACACAGCCTTTACTCAACTTTCCCGGTTGTTAACAATTTATATAACCAGAATACTGTGATCAAAACCAGGAAATTAACATTGGTAAAATAATACTAATTAAATCACAAACATTTTTCAAATTTCACCAGTTTTTGCTCTAATGTCATTTTTCTCTTCCAGGATCCAATCCAGAATTCCGTGTGCATTTAGTTGATGATGTGTTTCTCTAATCTATGAGAATCTCTCGGTCTTTCTTGTCTCTCATGACCTTAGCACTTTTGATGAGTACTGGCCAGGTATTATGTAGAATGTCACTCCACTCAATGTGGGTTTGTCTGATATTTTCATGAGTAGATTGCTTATATGCATTTTTAGCCAGAATATCATAAAACATTGTATGCCTTTCAGTGTGCTATATCAGAGGATGGTGCATGTTGTCAGTATGTCATATTGCTGATGGTGTTTACTTAGACCATTTTCTTAAGGTGGGGTCTTGCAAATCACTAGTAATCTTGACTCTGTTACCCTTGAACCCTTGAAAACTTCTATGCCCAAATGCACTATATATTTCAGTCTACTGTCTTATTGTACACACAATTATATGTCAGGTGTGACTCCATATCTTTCCTATAAGGATATGCTCAAATATTATTCTTGGTATCTCAAAGTTAGATCCAATGAAGTAGGAATTCAAGTAAAATACTTTATAATGTACTGTGATTCCTATAATCTTCTCTGTGTGTATGTATGAATAAATTGTTGTATCTCTAATATATAATATTACTGCAATGCATTTTTATACCAAGGATATCAAGAAATTTATACATTTTCATTTGTTTGGGAATCCCATCTGAGACCAGAGGTGGAGCTCTGAATGCTTTGGAAGCACTCCAATCACTGTCTTGCTAGTTTGCCTCTTCTTAGACCGGATGTACTAGGAAGCTCTCTTATTTTTTTCTCCCTACTCTTTCACCATGACCCAGTGTTGGCTCATGTACCTCTGAAGCAATAAAGGAGTTGAATGGTGGGATCATTATTTCTTAACAAACATCAGTCAACATGGACATTGGAATCCATGTCAGTGAGGAACTTAGTAAGAATGAGACAGCACACAACTAGGATTTTTGAAAACTCTTTTTAAATGTTTTTTATTTTGAAGTGCTGTCAAACTTACAGAAAAGTTGCAAGAATAGCAAAAATACTCCCATGTTCACCTCACCCAGATTTCCCAATTATTAACACTTTATCACTGTTGCTTTCTCATTCTTGCTCCCTTTCTCCCTCTCCCCCATCTAAAAATCATTTTAAGGCAGGTGGAGACATGTTCTTTTACTTCGCTAAATACTTCAATGTGCATTTCTTAAAATAAAAACATTATCTCATATAATTACACTACACTAATCAAAATCAAGAAATTAACAATGATATGTTGCCACTACCTAATGAACAGACCTTATTTATATTTCACCTACTTTCCCAATAATGTTGTTTTTAGCAAAAACTAAAAATCTTAAGTGGAGTCCAATCCAGGATCACGCATGCCTTCAGTTGTCATGTCTCTTCAGTCTTTTTTTTTTTTTTTTTTTTTTTTTTTTTGAGACAGAGTCTCGCTCTGTCACCAGGCTGGAGTGCAGTGGCACAATCTCGGCTCACTGCAACCTCCAACTCCCAGGTTCAAGCGATTCTTCTGCCTCAGCCTCCCGAGTAGCTGGGACTACAGGCACCCACTACCACGCCTGACTAATTTTTGTATTTTTAGTAGAGACAGGGTTTCACCATATTGGCCAGGCTAGTCTCGAACTCCTGACCTCATGATCCGCCTGCCTCAACCACCCAAAGTGCTGGGATTACAGGCATGAGCCACCACACCCAGACCTCAGTATCCTTTAATCAGAACTATTTCCTCAGTTCGTTTTCTTCTTTTATGACATTAACATTTTTTAAAGTGTAGAGGCCAGTTATTTCATTGATGTTTCCTCCGTATGGATGTGTTCAGTGTTCCTTTGTGATGAGATTGAAGTTGTGCATTTTTGACAGTCATGTGTCTTGAAGAGACTTGTAATGAAGGGACTACCTACACAGGTATGGGCAGGGCTAAGGGATGCTGAGGCACACAGAACTAACAACAGAGGAAGTGGCTACAACTCTAGGGGAGCCTGTTTCCAGGTAGAACCTTGGAGTGAGTGGGTTAGAGACTGAGGAAAGCAAGTCTTAGAGGGATGCAGACACTGCCACAGCTGTGCCAAAGACAGGAGCGGAAATAGATGCCTTCCAATGGTGACTATAACGCGAAGCCAGAAGGCAGGAAAGACCCGTGATGTCCGTCATAAGCACCAGCCTTCTGAGGCCCAAAGCAAGACAAACAATGGCAAGGGAATGCAGCTGTAGGTAAATGGAGAATAGCCACTGCAAAATTTAATATGCCTGTTTCTCATTTCTCTTCTTCGACACATATCATCAAGCTGTCATGTGCAATGTCCTACACAAGAAAATATATAAAGAATTCTAATCTATGAATTAGAAAACCTGGTCTTAGTTGCTGGTATCACCTGCTTTGGGCCATGTTACCTTAAAGGAGACACTTAGCCCCTCTGAGTCTCCGTAAAGATGGTATTCTAACATCTGTCCATCTCCCCCATGATGTAGCTGCAAAGATCATTATCATTGCTATATAATAGGCATAGAACTAGGAAGTTACTCACAATTCATTAACTTACAGAAAAAGCAAATGAAGCATAAGGATTTGTGTTTATGCCTCATGTTCAAAGTAATAATGCCTATGCCTCTGTATTTGAATTGTTTTCCAAGAAAACCATTTTCCAGTGTAGTTTTCCTTTCCTGCATCTACTTCCTTGTGAGTTATGTAACTGCAAATTACTGTAACTTGCAAGCCCACCATTTTCTCCCATTTGGGTAGATTGCTGAAAAGAATTGTACTTTTTTGGCTGCTGTATCTCTTGGTTGCTCTGTTTTCCTTCCCCCTTTGCATTTCTGCAGTCATTACTTTGTATAGCCAACTCTGGTTCTTTGAGTAGTCAGTAAATATGCAGCTGGTGAAAGGTAGGTAGAGTTAATGTAAACATGGTTTTTATTTAAGTCTCCTTTTTAAAAAATATAGCATTCACTAGGATTCAAAAAAACTTAGAAATGAAAAAGAAGATTTTAAAAAAGAAATAGACTAGGAGAAAGCACTGACAGGTTGAGATTTAATGGGATCTCAATTTCTCAGTTTTAGGTTTTTTTTTTTTTGAAAGGTGTAAAGAGGCCAGAAGCTTAGGCTTGGGTTGGTGGCATTGAGAAAGTGTGGCTTTCTGATTGGCAGCAAACATTCAGAACATCTTTCTGCTTACAAGTTCTCAGCATGGGTTGAGTAAATATTGGTTCACTGGCATTTTTGAGCAGTGGCGACTATCACAAAGAAGATCTCTTTACTGTAATGGGCACTTGTCAGACACAGAAAAAGAAAACAAGCATCTCTTTAAATTTCCTATTGTGTTGTTACATCTCTGTCAGTGGTGGTTCCTATTATGTGTTACTTGAATCTGGTATTCAGTAACTAATGACATGAATACCAGATATCAGGATAACTCTGAGCTAAAAACACCCACTCTTTGCAAAGGCACACTCTTTGCAATATACTCACTCAGCAGAAAGGGCCCTGTGCAAAAATCCATTTGTTCACAAATTTATACAAATAAAATTACTATTTGAGAATTGCTAGGCAGAACCAGCAGGTGGATTTCTGATTGTTTCTTCTTTGGTTGAACATCTAGTGACTTTGAGCAGAAGAACAATGAATTTTGAGACATAGTAACATCAAAATCAATATGTTGAGTAACGTCACATATATGATGTGTTTCGTCACTGTTCACTGCCAGCTCTCATTTTTGCTGGCAAATATCAGCATCAAACTTTTTTCATAAGAGTTCTGTACCTTAGAGATCAAAGTGGTTTTGTTTATTTTTAGTTTGATAGGCAGACGCATGACCCCTCAGTAGTTAAATTTTTCAATTGTGAAGATGAAAATTATTTATCTTTACATTTATTCAAAAAGTGAAATGTAAAAACGTGTCTTAATATCTTAGACCATGCCTTTCCCTAAAAACCATCTTTTTTTTCATATATTTTAATTTAAACTTTTCTGCTTGTGTGTTGGCAAAATAAATCTTTTTCAGGTTATATGTGATTGTCCTATGGATACGCTGTTGAGTGAGATCTCCTAGTTTCATCGTCTGTACTTAGACTTAGGTCAGAGTCCCCTTCATGTCTCTTACATGAATATCAGAATT
Source organism: Papio anubis (assembly GCF_008728515.1). NCBI lineage: Eukaryota > Metazoa > Chordata > Mammalia > Primates > Cercopithecidae > Papio > Papio anubis. The sequence goes on along the minus strand of NC_044988.1, from coordinate 22,802,687 downwards.
GCCGAATTCGAATAAAACTTCCCTGATTAATGACAAGTGCTCTTTGAAGATGTTCTGATGATCTCCAATCCTAAAATTCCTCGTTCAAAGGGTTGTGTAAAAATACTTCATACATTCCAATGTTGCTCTTAGGCACTGACAAAGGGTTAATATAGGTGAAAAAGACCATAGTCATCAATGTATGTGCTACCTATTGAGGGCAATGGTAAATCTGCTTCCTTCCTCTGCTGTCCTTTACCAACCCCTGTCACCTCAAACGATGAAAGGAAGAGTGAGGAAATGATAAAATCTAAGACCCGGGAAATTCATTAGCCCAAATATGCTCTCCATTAATGCCTTTCATCAAAAGCTTTTACAGCAATTCATTTTTTTTCTGGCTCTGTGAAATCTAAACTTTTTAAGTTAGAATCTCAAAATCATTCTGCTTCATAGAGTTGTTGGGAAGATACTAGATAATGCATGTACATTTCTTCTCATGTCTTGAGAACACATTATTTATGTTATTTTCTATTATTTTGTTAGTTGTATTTGTTGTATTATTCTGTCTCTACTACTATCAACAGTATTGTGTTTCCACAGTGGTTCTTTATATCTTCTTCTCCAAATCTTCATCTTTTATAAAATAAGCCCTTCTGGCTGGGCACAGTGGCTCACACCTGTAATCCCAAGACTTTGGGAGGCCAAGGCGGGTGGATCACCTGTGGTCAGGGGTTCGAGACTAGCCTGGCCAACATGGTGAAACGTCGTCTCTACTGAAAACACAACAATTAGCTTGGCATGGTGGCCTGTAGGCTCAGGTACTTGCAAGACTGAGGCAAGAGAATCGCTTGAATCCAGGAGATAGAGATTGCAGTGAGCCGAGATGGTGCCACTGTACTCCAACCTGGAAACAGAGTGAGATTCCATCTCAAAAAAACAAATAAATAAAATAAAGAAGCAGGGTAAGATGCAAGGCTGATAGCCCCAAATAAATCAGAGATGTCATAAGTTTATCAGTTATTCAGCCATATTGACATTGTCATTTGTTTATGTGAGTGTTCTTTCTATGTAGGAACCTAAAGTAACCCAGAAGTTTCTGTGGGTCTTGGTTTTCCAAAAGCTGCTGTTTGCCTACCTCATTTGGGGCAACAAGTGCCCCCTGCCAACCCTTTTTTTTTCCTCTGAGACAGAGGCTCGATCTGTCGCCCATGCTGGAGTACAATGGCGTGATCTCGGCTCACTACAACCTCCGTCTCCTGGGTTTGAGGGATTGCCGTGTCTCAACCTCCTGAGTACCTGGAAATACACGCACACACCACCACACCCAGCTAACGTTTTGTATTTTTAGTAGAGATGAGGTTTCACCATATTGCCCAGGCTGGTCTTGAACTCCTGTTCTCAAGTGATCCACCCACCTCGGCCTCACAAAGTGCTGGAATTATGGGTGTGAGCCACCGCGCCTGGCCAGAATGCCCTCTACTTAAGAGGACACTCTCTAGTGCTAGGAAAGCTGGATGGATTCCAAAGGAAGGAAACAGAGATTGACACAAGACAACATTGAATTGGACCTTCACATCTTCTTCTTGGTTACTGAGCTCACATAACCAAGATCGGGAAAGGGGTAGGGATTCAGAGTAGGTAATGGCGAGGACAGAGAAGTTGAGTTCTTCACAGCTCTCAGGAACAAGAACATGATAAATGTGGTGGGAAATGATGGTTTCCACAGAAAGCATAGTTTTAATAGATCCTGTGGTTTAATAGAAACCATAGTTTTAACAGGATCTGTTAAGTTGAATTGAATTCAGCACCACAGTCTCCCCTCATTCTGAGACTTCGTTCCCAGTCATAAGGAAAATGGTACCACTTACGACAGACAAAGATGGCAGCTCCATTTTCAAAACTCTGAAGTGTTCCTCTCTCTGAGCCAATGGTTCCTTTCATTCAAAGACATTGCATGTATGTGTGCTTTCTTTGGAATGGAAGTGCCATGAAAGAAAACACATTTTGACGAATTCCAGAGCAAGCGTCAAGAACTGCCAGGTGACTTGTCATAGAGCTTTTAAGCCTACTGTCATTTTATTTTTACAACCCAGGGTTTTAGCAACTCAAGAGGCTTTTATATGTGGTGTTCATTAACCACAAATCTGTAATTTAAATGGACAAATTATCCTGGTTAATAAGCTAACATATCATCCCCAATTCTTCCTGCTGTCAATATTCCAAACAGAATTCAATATTCCAAATTTTTATAACACCTTTCACATGTTAAGTGTGTGCAGTTTTGACACACAAAACAAAATAAAATAAAATTCAGTACTGGACAACACTCCCAAAAGCTGCTTGATTCAGGTGAAAAGTATTTTGCTTCCATATCGGCCTAGAGCATCTATTTATGGTTTTTTTTTTTTTTTTTTTTGAAAATAGAAATTCAACAAAATTATCGTGGTATGTTTTAGGTCATTTTATAAGGGATTGAGAGAGGTCACCTAAAATGATGAAAATTAGCACAGTAAATATGACTATGAGAGGAGCAATCAATTCTTTCCTTAAGAAAATTAAACTGGAGCCGGGCACGGTGGCTGACGTCTGTAATCCCAGCACTTTGGGAGGCTGAGGTGGGTGGATAATGAGGTCAGCAGTTCAAGACCAGCCTGGTCAAGATGGTGAAACCCCGTCTGTACTAAAAATACAAAAATTATCTGGGTGTGGTGGTGGGCGCCTGTAATCCCAGCTACTCGGGGGACTAAGCCAGGGAATGGCTTGAGCCCGGGAGGCAGAGGTTGCAGTGAGCCAAGGTCGTGCCACTGCACTCCAGCCTGGGCAACAGAGAAAGACTCTGTCTCAGAAAAAAAAAAAAAAGAAAATTAACTGGAAGTTTGTCTTTAAAAATGTTACAATGGTTTGTACTAGCATTATCACTTAGAGTGAAATGAACATTTAAAATCTAAACCTAAAATCATAAGTATAAATATATATTAAAATATTTGCAGTTTCCTCAAGATATTTATAGTGTCACAGTTACAAAGTTATGAAAATCTTTCATCTTTTATCAAATATTGACAATCATACACTCGAAAAAGCCCTTATTAGAAGAACTCTTCTAAGAAAACATAATGTGTTTAGCTAGACACATTAGTGTGAATGTACCAATGTTAAGGTTTTTGTTAGCTGAGCAGGTTGTTGCTAGGATAAATATAAACCATTGATATGTTATTGTGTAAATAACCATATATGAATCCACTTCAGTCACCAGACACAAGTGGAAAAATTCTTAATAGATCATTATAAAATGGAATAATTATTACTGTTATGCAAGTCCAAATTGGGAGGTCATTAATTAATACAACGGTATATCTGTCATTATTTCAAGCTTTATTTTATAAAGCTCGTGTTTATTTTTCTTAGTTTTTATGAATACATGAGATGCTTTTTTAACTTTGTTGTTAAAAAGACGGTACTCAAAGACATTAGGAATGTATATGTATATTAAAGTATATAGTGCATAGTGTAGCCATAGGCAGGTTTATTTATAAATGTCAATGGTATTTTTTTGTGAAAGTTCATTATGATGACAGTTTTAAAAGTAAGGTCAATTCAGGAGTGTTTATTACATACCAAAAAAAGTAAAAAATATTTACCTTGTATTTTTTGATGTCTGGGGATAAGATTAATTTGTAAATCTGACGTGTTGCATTGAAATAGCAAATGTAAAAACCAATCACAAATCCTAGCCTTAAAGGTAAAATGTGTGCTGTTTTTATAAGCCCCTGCTCATCACTGAAACCAGGTGACTTTAAAAATAATCCACAAAATTAAAAAATTTGAAGTTTGGTTTATGATTTTTAAATACCTCAGGAAAATAATAAAAAGAAAATTACATACTCCATTTTTCACAGATCTATCTATCTGACAACTCTAATACAAATATACATTTCTCTTTCTTTGCTTGTATATAAATAAGGCCAAATATCTAGCTTATTAAATTGAAGATTCACCTGCATGTTTTCTCCACTAAATATTTAGAAACTCTTGAAATTTTTATTCTGTTTTTTTAGATCTCATTAAAGTTTTTGATTAAGATCTTTTTTATTTTCTCCTCCCCTCCTATGTTACTTTAAAAATGACAGTATATCCATTTTAACAATATAAAACTTCAGTTGATATTTTTTAGAGCTAGTAAAACTGTCAATCTTATAACACTAAAATTCTTCCTTCTTCAGAAATCTTCTTTGGAATGACATAGAGAATAATCCACACAATACATTTAATTCCTTAGAGGTTTGTTGTTTTTAATGGAAGGACGTTTTCCATAAGCATTCTTCAAATAGCTTTGTTCCATACCTTCTCACTTTTTAATATTTGTATCATTACATGTATCAATTTATTTGTAAATTAATTGAATTCTGCATACAGACATATATGTGCTGAATGTGTAAATGAATATGTATTTGTCATCTTTAATGTATTTGAATTTGGCTGATGCATCCATAAAAAAAGCCTCCAGCATATTTGCATAATTAAGCATAATATTATGATAAACCATTTCAAGGGAAAAAGTTGGTCTTACAATCACAATATGTTTTTTTTTTTAACCTTGCAAATTCAGAATACATTTGTGGGAAGAATTGGAGATAGAAAAGATTGTCTTTACCTTCATGGAAAGAGGTCAAATGTTACTTTAATTAATATTGTGTTGTGCCAAAAAGAATAATTATAGAACACAAAAATATTATGTGGTACAGTTTCGGGGGTGCAAGAGTCTTCTATTCTTTCTAGCTTTCACATAAGAAAAGAATTCTAGAAGAATTCTTGATTAGGACTCAAGTGTACTACAGCTTATGAATTTGTGTGTGCACACGTGTGTGTGTGTGTGTGTGTGTATGAATGTGTCTCACCACAGAGCCTGAAAAATAGTGTTCAATACATGCCCTTTGATTAATTCTTATTATACTTCTGAGTTATATCATCAGAACATATGTGAAGGTGACTAAGCAAATGGATCTTTTAAAAGGATATTACTTTTACATTTTATTATTAATATTTTTAAAAGTAAACCTCAAAAATTGTAAATTCTGGGAATCGCACTAGTGGTATAAATTAATAATAAATAATATAAGTAATATTAAATGCTTGTTTTATAGATGGAAAAGTCATGAACAAAATAGAAAATAATTTAACCTATGGAGAAATGTGTGCATTAGTTTCGTCCCAAGGCTGTCGGTACTGCAGTTATTGGTGACATCGTGTGGTTGATGTTGGTATCGACAGCAAAGTCAGAGCGTTTCCTAAAAAATGGTTAAATTACTATAAGCAGAATTAAAATCTTAAAATGCATGTTGTCTCGATTAAATTTGAAACAAAGAATGTCACCTAAACCATGAGTAAATCATTCATCCCTCAAATTCTAGACTTCGAATTTGGACGTTAGAGTTTAGAAGGCCTTCCCCAGGTAGAGAAAGAAAGTTCCCCAGAGGTCTCTGCATTATGCAATATCATGTTATGCAGAAACCAGGTAAGAGCCTCAGGAGGGCGGAGGGAGGTGCATTAATTAATATTAAATGCTTGTTAGTTTCATAGATAGAAAAGTCATAAACAAAATAGAAAATAATTTAACCTATGGAGAAATGTGTGCATTAAAGTTTCGTGGTATGCACGAAATATTGTGGTATGCAGACACATGAAAATTGATGCATTACAGTACTACACAGTACAGAGTACTCTGGAGCAGTATTTTTCACGACAGCACGGGCTACTTTCCTTTAAAAAAAAACAGATAGTTTTAATTACTAGAGTTGGGGAACAGTTGTTCTCTCCAAAAAAAAAAAAAGGATAGAATTCTCTATTCACTATCTCACATTTTTACTTGAAAAAGGTTATCGTTGTTAAAAGAATTTTAAAAACTAAATTTGTATCCTGTTTTTACTTAAATTACCTCTGATATTTTAACCAAATAATACCACTGCCAGAGAGCATCTAATATTACTCAACATTATTTTTTCATAATAGTAAAAGGTGAACTAATTTCTTTTAAATTTGAGGTTAATTTTTCAAATGAGAGTTCTGGTTTTTAATATGGTAACTTTGACCTCCACAATGTCATGCTCCTATAGTTTGATAAAATGAGAGGTTGCAGATGTTAAATATAGCCCTGTTCTCGTAAAGGAAAGGCAAGGCTGCAAGGCAGGATTTCCAGCACAGGTTGTAGTAAATGCTTTCTGAGCCATCTTCTTCACACAAAGAAGCAGTGATAATTCCTTCCGTGGACATTCCCAGTCGGTGCGCATCTCTGCACCTCCCTCCGCCCTCCTGAGGCTCTTACCTGGTTTCTACATAACATGATATTGCACAATGCAGAGACCTCTGGGGAACTTTCTTTCTCTCCCTGGGGAAGGCCTTCTAAACTCTAACATAGCATCACCTGAGATATTAATTTGCGACTCTTGCTAGGGTTTAGTGAAAGCTAATTCCCTAGAGTAACTATTATTGTACCATGCGATACTACATGAAAAGTTCCATCATTCTGTCTCTTTTTAAAATTCAGACTGCTAAATTCAACAGGATAGGGAAGCACAGATAACATTTATTAATATAGACACTTTTCACTGGTTTTAAAGGAAGATGGTTATGATAGGTACCGATAGGAAAAAAAAGTATTATGGTCAGTTATGTCTCAAGACCAGTCACAGGAAATATAATCCTTATTTGACTAGGAACATGTCCCAAAGAAAGCACAGGTGTGAAGTCTTTTTCCTGAGCTTAGATGACTGAGGAAATCTGGGGTTACCTGGCACTGCATGCAGGCTGTTTTTGGAGACAGCCAAGATCTGCTTCTCGTCAAGAAAGATGCCCCACCTTGATAGCTGGTTATTGAACTGGTAGCATTGACAATTGATGAGGTGATGGTATCACCCTTGAAGTGCGGGTCACAGGAGGGAAAAAGGGTGCTCTTGAGGGTAACAAGATACAAAACCAGCAGAATCACACTGCCATTGCCCAGAGCTAAATTAAAACTGGTAAGGAAAACCCCTTGGAATATTTTTTCTTTCTACACTTGATTCAGCCGCAATCCCTGTTTTCCTCAGTAGGTTTCACTTAATTACTTTATATGTTTCCTCATCCAGGTGTAACATGACAATATAAGTTAAAACAATTCCCAGTGCCACCTTGTGAAAGATACTCCCAATTTTCCCTTCACGTGTGGCACAAGGGGTAAGAATGTGAGGAAACTGCTTATCAAACAACTGTTTCAAAATTAGCAAATTGTAGCTGAATTTGAGAGGGTAATTTTTCACCCTTCAGAATCTTTTAATTGTAGATCACAAAAATCTTATATTCTTTGTATTAAACTATTTCGGTAATTTAGTCAGGTGCCCATTTTCCCAACCTATCAAGTATGTAACTTAAGGTAAAAGTAACAAAAGTTTTACACGTACTTCAATTACTGAAGACTAGAGAGTTTTTCAATGTGTTTTTTTTTTCTACATCTTAACTCCATGGACCTCACTTTTTTGAACAAAGTATGTGGTGCCATTTTGGACATTTCATTAACTGGTACATGTTGTAAAGAATTCAAGCATGATCTGTAACTGTTTTGAGGGGGTTGCACATCAGATATCAGTGAGGGGCAACTCAGCCACTTGTGCATGTCACTTGTACAAGTGTGTTTTCGCATTCAGTTTTGGCTCCACTCTAAATGACAACGTCAGTGCTTGAATTTTTTCCATGGAAGGCCAGGAAGCACTGCATTCCCTGAGCTTGATGTGACAACCTTCAACGAAAGGCCGAGCTTTTGTTATTTAAAAAAAAAAAAAAAACTAGGCCTAATGATTGCAGCAAACAGCGTTGGGATTTTATTGATGCACTCTATGTGACTGTGACAGTGTTGACATGAAATCAAATTCAATTAGCAGGGGCTTGCTAATGACTTACACTGCTTCAAAAACTCACAAGGACAAAGCACTTGGCCAAAAATCTCCCGGTTACTGTCTGGTTTCCAACTCCTTTTGGTTGCTTTTCAGAGCAATAACCAACTGCCAGATTGTCTCCATAGATTAATGTTAAAGAACTTCACTAATGAAACTCTTGACAACATCTGTGTGTGATGAGAGGGAAAGGGTAGGGAAGGCAGAGGGAATTTCTGTCCTCAGGTGCTCTTGAAGCAGTTTCTAAAACCACTGTGGAGCACATCGAAAGAAACAGCAACTGTGTCTCTGGAGGATAACTTGGCTGGACAGGGTATCAAAGCTGCAAGGGGAAATAAGGTCTGTGGTCAGGATAGGGTTTCAGTAAGGCTAGAGGCACCCTCTCGGAATGCGTGGGAGGCCAGGCCATTATCTGAGCAGTATTTTAAAGGAACAGAGGCGCCATTATGATGCCCGCATCAATCCAGCAAGATGAAGACGATGTCCATTCTAGATTTCCACAGCTTTTATTGACGGCCTCCTCATTGTGTCTTTCCCAATCATCTGGCAGTCTCATTATCATACCCACTCCTTCCCCTGAAAAGGAGCAGGAACAGCTTTGATTCACACATACAACCCCCACTACCCGATTAGCAAACAGACCCAGCCCTGAGTCGGTTGCAGGGTCCTCTGTAAATACAATATCAAATAAATAAAGTGTGATCTTAATTAACAGAAAGTTTACGAGGGGAAATAAGCCAGTATTCTGCTGTGTTGTTATATCACTTTGATACTTCAAGATGGTTTACTTCAATGTTTGTCCTCAAATTATCTTCTCCATTTTACCTCATAGATATTTTCCCTTAATATTTCTTTCTTTATTAATTTAAATATGCTGCTAACAACAATTGCATAAATAGTAGTGTTAAAGAGCTCTAAGAAATAAATAAGTAAAGCATGGAATCTGGTAGAAATATGGCTGTTTGTGTGTCCTTAGGCCTTCACCACCAACCACATTATAGTGCAACCAGATTATTGTCAAACAACAAAACCTTGCAGTCAGAATTGGGCACAAACTCCAACCTTTTGGGATCTCCCATGACTCATAGGTAAATTTACCATGTAAACCTGCAACTTGAAAACGTCATTAAAAAACCATAAACTAGCCATACGATTGAGAATCCAAGCCACTAGTGATATGATTTTCACAAGCAGGAAGAAATCTTAAAATTCTAGTGACTTCTGAGATTATAAAGAGGAAAAGACAGAAAGCAATGCCTCAGGAAGGAGTTTTGGTTTTTTTTGTTGTTTTTTTTGTTTTTTTTGTTTTTTTTGTTTTTTTTTTTTTTGAGACGGAGTCTTGCTCTGTCACCCAGGCTGGAGTGCAGTGGCCGGATCTCAGCTCACTGCAAGCTCCTCCTCTCGGGTTCACCCCATTCTCCTGCCTCAGCCTCCCAAGTAGCTAGGACTACAGGCACCCGCCACTTCGCCCGGCTAGTTTTTTGTATTTTTTAGTAGAGACGGGGTTTCACCGTATTAGCCAGGACGGTCTCGATCTCCTGACCTCATGATCCGCCCGTCTCGGCCTCCCAAAGTGCTGGGATTACAGGCTTGAGCCACCGCGCCCGGCCAGGAAGGAGTTTTAACACAAATGAGAGCCCCTTCCTACCATCAGTCCCAATCACACTGCTCAGTGCTGAGTGAAGCTTCTGTGAGACTGAAACTTAGCACTGATGGGAGCCAAAAGAGTATTGCATAGGAGGAATATGGAAGTAAATAACTATAAGAAATTGAAATTACTTAAAGTGTGTCCTAAACCCTTGAAAAATGGCTTGTGCCATGTTGACAATGAGTATGGACACCTTGAATACCTGGACTGATACAACAAAGGTAGACCGTGCCTCTCTCAATAACAACAACTGCAAGACTATAGTTTTTTTGCCCAGACGTGTAACAAATCACATTGTTTACCCTTTAAAATGACTCTGGTAATTTTACATTACCAGGTATTACTCTTCTCATTTTACAAACAAGGAAACTGAGTCTCAGCCTCCGTGATGGCTCCAGAATTGCTCAGGAAAATGTCCATTTGTTGGAGACAGTCCCAGGACAAAGGGAAGATGGAAGACCTGCAGGGCTTTGCATTCGCTTCGCAGTTACCTTCTTTTCACCCAAGTCGATTGTTCATTTGACACGGCTTAACACTGCCATTCTCTCCACCTGAGCGCTTGAGAAACTTTTCTGAAGCCCCCGGAGCAGTACAGGAAGTGGTAGAGCCAGAATGATTTGTATTCACCTGCCTGACAGGAAAGCCTGTGTTTTTATGGATTGCCTGCAAAATTTTCTAACTTTCATTTACTATTATTATCTTCCAGGACAAATGTATATGCCTGGACACTCACCAAGGAATAGGCTCATTATTTCAAAAGGCCCAATTGTTAAAAAATCTGACTACTAGAGCTCACAAGGCAGTTGACACAGAAAAATGTTGTGCTGTTTGCTGTATAAGTTAGAGATCTGCCTCCTAAAATCTTGCATAGATTAAAAGTCAAAAGAGGGAGGGATAAAAGTCTCCTTATAGAGTGGCACAGGGAATATTAGACTCCACAGAGTAGGAAGGACAAATCAGACACAATGTTATGAAGATCAAATGAGATGATGCATGTAAAAGCACTTTGTAAATGAAAAAGCGCTGTGAAATGTGAGCTGGTGTTATTATTAATAGTATCACGCAGGATTTCTTTGCCTCCTTCTTAATAAAATAATGGTCTTCTTCAAGGTCTCTCGAAGCCAAACCAAAGGAGCGTGTTTCCAGAGAAATGAAATGTAAAGGTAATTGTGGGTGTTCAATAAATATTAAACAGCCTCGCTATTTGTGGGAAGCTTCAAGTACATGATTAAGTTGCAGGTGATAGTAAAGGAAACCAGCATGATCTTTAATTATAAAATACTTGTTAGGTTTGATTCCAGTAAAATGCAATTACCTTGAGACTTCTGGTAATATCTCACAAGAGGCTATGTTCTCGAGATGAAAGCTTTTGTGGATGCATGTTAGACTCCATTGTTTGGGACCATGTACACCCATCCTGGCTCCTGTCTGTAACAGCTAATCACTATTAACTTGACGAGCCTTGCAGGAATTCCCAGTTGTATGCCAGCCATTCTGTGGCCTGCCTTGAAGTATGGAAACATCACAGAAGTGGGGATAAGGGCAACAGTGGCAGACCACAGCATTAGCTAGGCTTAGGGAGAAAGAGACTTGAAGGGAATTCAAGATTTCATAGGGGACAAAAGAGGGCTCAGTAGGAGGGAGAAAATGGAATTGTCCTTGTACATGTCACGATGATTATAATGCAAACAATTTTTTTAAGACTAGCGGGGAAACCTCTGGATTTCATTTTGGAAAATTATTCATCAATCTTTATAGCTTCATTTTAAAATGAAATTTTTAATCAGTGTATATTTTTTGAACCTGCCCGGGAAAGCAATTGGTGGGCTTAGAAAATGTTATTTTGAAAGCCTTTTTTAGTTTCATGCTGGTAGGGTTCCAAAAGCCTTTTTTAAAGAACATTCTTATATAATAATAATAGCTAACACTTCACTAGTGGGTCCTACGTGCCATGTACCAGCAAGTGCTTTATATATGTTAACTCTGTCAATACTCATAATGAACCCATGGGGAAACCGTGGCAGTAATGCTCATTCGTCTACAGTCGCACAGCCTATAAGAGGAGAATCCAGTTTTCATGTCCAGGCAGTCTGGATGCAGAAATAATGCTCTACCCCGCCAACACTGCCTCCAAGGCCAGTGCTCTAGAGGTTTCAAGTATATGCAGGTTGCAAGAAAGACTGCTTGTGTGTGTCTATGTATTCTGCTTAAGTGAGATGCTTAAGATGAAAATGTTTACCCATTAAAAACTATGTTTCTTATTTTCTTACACACTGAAGCAATTGAATTTTGCTGGGTTTTCTTTTTTTCTCTCTATGTTCATCAGTTTCTTCTTCTACCATCAGTTCTATGAATTGGATTTAATTTCTTCTCTAATGTCAAAATGGTTCTGTAAAAGAGTCCCATCCTCCTTTTAAGAATGATCTTAGTGTCTTTCCTTTGTCTTCCAAATTATTACTACCTCCAATTGTACTCAAGGGCTTTAATGCAAGTCAGTCTACTTTTAGGAATCTACTTAGTTTCCTTTGTTCTTCCTCACCCTAAATTTGCTCTAGGGAGCACTATCGGGCATCACAGTACATGACTCTTCAAATGGAAAATACCTCTCTATAGGCAAAGTAATGTGTATCTTTCTATTTGGAAGAAACTGTGAGCTATGGGCATGCAATTGCAAGGTGAATGATAGATGGCCTCCAAAAACAAGAGCAAAACACTTCCCGAGAGAAAGTTAGCAGAAGGTGACACCCATTACGGATGCAAAGTGAAATGGGGCAGAGACACCAAAACCAAATAAGCGGGTTTGCCCCAGCTCTTTTACTTCCCAGTTATTTAGCCTCACTGATCCCCAGATTCCCACCCTATAAAATGGAGGCAAAAACATTGGCTCTGTTGGTTTGTTATGAGAACTAAATGAAAACCTGTATAAAATGCCTGACACACTGACAGATTAGTTATGGTGCCAAGCAGTGATTGCTTTTGTTCAGTTTGGTTCCTTAACTAAAAGGAACCTTGGGACCCTCCTTGAGACTGTCTCCACAGCTCTTGGGTCCCAACTCAAAGAATCCTAAGTAGCAGAACTGAAAGAAATCTGAAAATATTATGCAGCCTAACTGGATAAAGTATTAATCCCCACCCACCCTCCCATTTTACAGATCAGGAGACTGAGGACCTGAGAAGCTAAGTGGCTTGCTCAAGGTCATACAGGAGCAAATGAGGAAGATAAAATTGGGACTAAACACTCTGCCTCCTTATCGGGCGTTTTTCACTAGGCTTGCTGTTTTTCTTTGTACTAAAAGTCTTAGGACAGTAGGGGTCATCCAAGAGCAATCCTCTCTAAATTTTTAGTGTTTCCAGTCACGAAGATCATATGATAAAAACAGGGGTCTAGGAAGGGGACAAGATAGTGATTATATTAGGTCGTTAATGGCTCATGTGAGAAAGAAAGCAATAAATGTTTATAGAGAGCATTAGGAAGATCCAAACTGAACATATTCCTAGAGATGGTCCTATTGCCACATTATTTGGTTGAGTGAAGTTTGTTTAGGTTTAGGGAATGAAGGACTTTGGGAAGACAGAGACAACCACATAAAAACACCGATGACACACAGTTTACCCATGTAACCAACCTGCACGTGTATCTTCTGAACCTAAAATAAAAGATGGAAGAAAAAAATTTTAATGAAATAAAAAAAGACAACCAAGTGATACAGTTGCCTTATCAAATGAATTCTTTAAATTGTGACAGAAAATGCTGTAAAAGATATTTTATTTGGAATTTTAAGGTTTATTTGGAGTAGAAGATTCTTTTAAGCATAGCTTTTTAATACCATATACCACCAGTGTAGTTAAAATGGTACAAGACTTTAGTCTTTGGCACTGTTTCTATATGAAGTATATTCTGGTTAAATTGCTACTGGGGTTCTATCTTTCCACCCAAGTCATTTGCACGAGTTCTGATTACCAATCAGGTACTCTGCTGGTTGATGTGTTTCAGCATGTCCTCATCCCTCATCCTCTGCCTGCCCTGCTGTACTCCAGCTCGCCAATCAGCAATTATCTGCAAGTGAAAAGAGAGCACTCACCGACCTTGATTTTATGTATATGAATAGACGAATGTCTCTTCCCGACGAACCAGTGTTTATACTGTATTAATCCTATGTATGAAGATTGTTAGTTGATCATTAAATTATATTTTTGAGATTTTCTAATGTTTACTCCATTGTTTCCTCATCTAGACTAATAAGCAACAATTTACATTTAGTAAGTAATATTTAGTCTTATAAGAAGCATCCCATTTCATAGGACTTTCAGCAAGTCAAGCAAATGAACATAGAACTTTAAACTAAATAGATATTAAGTGCTGGACAGTAGCAAAACTGCTGTTTTATTATTTATTAAACACATTAATTAATTAATTAAACACATTAATTAATGATTTACACATTGCAAAGTGTACTTTCACAGTTTTATATTTCTTTCTTTTTTTCAGTTTGCCTGTTTTAAGTTGCTGGCAGCATCTTTGAGCATTTTAAACAGGCTGAACTTCCAAAGGCTTTCCTCCGGGACAACAGAATTAAATGAATTCTGAGGGGTGGGTCACTTTTTTTTTCTCCTGGTTTTGTTAAAAGCTACAATGTTGCAATACACAAAACTTGGATTGACACAAGATGAAAATATTGATGGTTAACAAAGCTTCTGGATAACCAGCTTATTTGCCTAAGAATGTAAATTGCAAACCTGAACTTGAGAAGCCCTTTCATTGACTTTTCCTATGGTATCACACTCACCACAAAGGAACGGAGTAACATAGAAAGCCCCAGCAATACGAAATGGAAAATACCAGATTTTTATTTCAATTTGTACCACTCAGCCTTGGCTCTCATCTGTCAGTGGACAGAGTTTCTTTTGGGGAAGCCTTATCTGACCACAGAACATTGGGAGTGCAGGGGTGGCATTTTCAGAGAAGCCTTAAAGGGTTTTACAGTAGTGCCCTCTTATCCACGGTTTCGCCTTCAGCAGTTTCAATTATACGCAGTTAACTATCATCTGAATATATTAAGATATTTTGAGAGAGAGATAAACCACATTCATATAACCTTTTACAGTATGTTGTTATAATTGTTCTATTTTATTATTGTTGTTGTTAATCTCTTATTGTGCCTAATTTGTAAATTAAACTATCATAGGTATGTATGTATAGGAAAAAACAGGGTATTTAGAAGGTTTGGTGCTGTCTGTGGTTTCAGGCATCCGCTAGGGGTTTAAGAACATAACTCTTTGAATAAGTGGTGACAACCGTATTTAGCAGGAGTAAAACCTGGAAATGGCACAGATATAATATACCTCAACAAGAGTGTAACTGGAGGGATGAGGAAGTCATCAGCCAGTGTAAAATAAACTTCCCTGTGACACAAAGAATCTCCAAAATATGTATAAAATACAGTTGAATGTTTTTCTGCGGTAATTTGCTAACCCAGTGTTACCTTTTGCCAAGATTTGCATGGATACTTAAGAAAGTGAAATTATTCTAATAGATCTTGTTCCTTGATTGGGATCCAGAATCGTCTTTCTGCGAGATACTGCCTAGCCAACAGTGTAAGACCAAGAGTAAAGTCTTGCTGGTACACTAATTGATGGTGGCTAATGGGAAGACTAGAGAGAGATTATCCCTTCTTGTGTGTCACTGCAGTGCTCCAAAAATAATTCTATAATGATTTTTGAGGAATATACTATTTTTTCTGAAAAGAATTAAGGCCATCAAAATATGTCCATCAGGGATAGTAAATAAGTTAGTTGCATTTTCCTTAAACTGCTGATCCCAACCAATTCACAGAAATCAGCCCACACAGGTGACAAGAAAACTCAGCTAGCCAATGTTTTATAATGATGTCATCTTACCCTGGGGAAGAAACTGAAATAAACTGTGCCTTTGTTACTTTTACTGCATAATGGGAACGTTTATAACAGCAAAAGTAGTAACAGGAAAATTTCTCTAGAAAGTCCACAAGTAAATAAGGGGAAGTCATAGCTCGCTCAGAATCCAATACTCCATTGAATCTCCAGATGTGAATGAAGCTTTGCCCCATCCCGCTGTGGGGAGGAGCCAGAAGTTCAGATGGGGATGTAGTCTGATTTCTTCCCTCTCAGGCTTATTCCTGAGTAGTCCCTGAACTTGGTTGCACAGAATCACAGACATCTTACATAATTTCTCTGTGTCCCTAAGTTGAAATAAGAATGTATTTCCCAAAACCACAGTGAGATACCATCTCACACCAGTTAGAATGGCAATCGTTAAAAAATCAGGAAACAGCAGGTGCTGGAGAGGATGTGGAGAAATAGGAACACTTTTACACTGTTGGTGGGACTGTAAACTAGTTCAACCATTGTGGAAAACAGTATGGCGATTCCTCAAGGATCTAGAACTAGAAATATCATTTGACCCAGCCATCCCACTACTGGGGATATACCCAAAGGATTATAAGTCATGCTGCTATAACGACACATGCACACATATGTTTATTGCGGCACTATTCACAATAGCAAAGACTTGGAATCAACCCAAATGTCCATCAGTGACAGACTGGATTAAGAAAATGTGGCGCGGTGGCTCAAGCCTGTAATCCCAGCACTTTGGGAGGCCGAGATGGGCGGATCACGAGGTCAGGAGATCGAGACCATCCTGGCTAACACGGTGAAACCCCGTCTCTACTAAGAAATACAAAAAATAGCCGGGCGAGGTGGCAGCGCCTGTAGTCCCAGCTACTCGGGAGGCTGAGGCCGGAGAATGGCGTGAACCCGGGAGGCGGAGCTTGCAGTGAGCTGAGATCCGGCCACTGCACTCCAGCCTGGGCGACAGCGCGAGACTCCGTCTCAAAAAAAAAAAAAAAAAAAAAGAAAATGTGGCACATATACACCATGGAATACTATGCAGCCATAAAAAGGATGAGTTCGTGTCCTTTGTAGGGACATAGATGCAGCTGGAAACCATCATTCTCAGCAAACTATCGCAAGAACAGAAAACCAAACAGGGCATGTTCTCACTCATAGGTGGGAATTGAACAATGAGATCACTTGGGCACAGGAAGACGATCATCACACACTGGGTCCTATTGTGGGGAGGGTGGGGAGGTATAGCATTAGGAGATATACCTAATGTAAATGACGAGTTAATGGGTGCAGCACACCAACATGGCACATGTATCCATGTGTAACAAACCTGCACATTGTGCCCTTGTACCCTAGAACTTAAAGTATAATAATAATTTTTAAAAAGAATGTATTTCCTAGCTTCCTTCTTCCCTCATGAATATTCACCAGCCCCTTAAGAACCTCAACCCTTGAAACCTTCTTAAAGATCCTAAGCCCCAGAGAAAAGGCTCCATGCAATCTCAGAGACCAGAAAATGCACCCATGACATATACAACAGATAGTGGGAAAAGGTAAGGAAAAGGTCTACTCTTTCTTGAGCTGTAAACAAACATTCTCCATGTGCTCTACTGCTACATCAGCTGACTGATAAACTAAGACTAGTTTCAGGGGGAAAACGGGGAAGAGATCATTTACTAAGGAAACCAGGTTTGTTTTGTTTTTCATCTCTTATCCCAGGAACTTAAGACCAAAGGAAGGCTTCTATTAACAAGTGAGGGTTGCCAGAAATGAATTGATTGCCTTCACAACCTCACCACACATTTGGAAAGTGTCTCCACCTGCTTGAGCAGGAAGTCTGCAGACCTCAGACCAATATACAAAGGAGCAAGAGACATTAACCATAAAATGTGACCCTAAATCTTCCTCTTTTAATCTTCTACTCTCCCTACAAAAGTCAGGAGATCTGCATCCATCTATTCAGAGGCTCTGGTCTGCAATGAAATTCTCTCTTAATAAACTGATTACCCCCTGAGAACCAAGCATCATTTGTTATTGAATTCATGAGTGCAAGTAGGCATGAGAACACAGGGCGTTCCTCTGATGGATTATTACATTATATATTTTATGCCACAGTTTCTATAGGGCTTCAGAAACTCAAAGGTGCCTGCTATGTACTTTATACATGTGTAGATTATTATTTTACGTTCTAAAAAATAGCATTGTTATTTTAGCTCTTAAAGTCTATACTCATGAAGTGAAATGAAGAATTTTCATCTGTATCAGTCAGTTCAAAGAAAAATCAGATTCCTTGGGTTTGTGGTGACAGTATAAATATTCTATCATCTATTCAATGTCTATTTATATCTCTTCTTGAGGTTACCAGCATGGATGAAATAGTGCATTCTGTCAGGAGAAATAACACTCAAAATAGCATTGTGCTTTAAGTGGAGTGGGAAAATTATAAGACTAAAAAGTTTATAACCATATTTAGTTGTTTAGGCCATGATATTAATCAGACCAAGATTTAGGGTTGAATTTATGAGCCAGTTAACCATTCTAGGGTAATTGACTTCCTACCTTTCTCGATTATGAATTTCCACCTGGCTTTTCCTATGTGTACAATAAAGAACTAGTCAAGATGGCAAATGGGCCACTGGAAGATTTCCCCCATATTAGAAAAATGGCTCAGAGCTCATGCCCCATGAATGGCAGATAAGGAATGCCATTGTTACTCAAAAATGTGAGCAAATTATTAAATTGAAGAGAACCTTACAGAAGTTACAAACTGGCAGATTGCATGCCAAATACCCTTCACAGTGTTGTTGTTGTTGTTGTTGTTGTTGACCCTTACAGTGTCCTTAAAACACTAGGATTAGTTACCAACAGTACAAGATTGGAAGATGTCTGAGTCTGCATACTTGCTTAGCAACAATCAGCTGGATCTGAGCAGCCACTGCTCCTTTGGACAGAGCAGGTACTTACTAGTTCACCTCAGCCCACACACCCTGTAGTCTTGTGCCCATCTCCCTTCAACTGTGTCTCAGAAGGCACTTTAGCTTGCAAATTCCTAAAGATCCTGTATGCATGAGACAAGCAGTAGTAGGATCTGAGCAGTGTATCTTGTAAAAAAGAAAAAAGATTCACTTTTTGGTAGGCGTCAAAATTTTCTTTGTAGGAGGGATAGAAAAGTGAGAGCTACTAAATGTTCAAGAGATGACCCATGAGCTTGGACCTGCTCAGGTGTCTGTATGGGATCATATGTCCTACTCATGAATAAGGCAGCAATGTGGCACATGGACTGGCCCCCATGTACACAAGGGGAAGGTTGGGGAATGCATACGTTGCTCCCTGTACCCACCCTCTTTCCCCAAAAGTTTGCAAGGCATACCACTTCAAGGACTGACACAAACCTACTTTTTAATGTAGCGGTCATGTAAGTGTTTCTTTTTACCAACTTACTATTGCCTCAGTAGATGCTTATAAAGCAGCTGATAGACTAAAGAGGAACTGCCACGTGCCCTTGCAGACAACTCTCAAAGCTGCACATGCCCCCAAGCACCTTCCCCGAACACCCAAACAGTTCCTCCAGAAACAATGGATCCATTTTCTGTACACAGTCATGGTAATTCTGCAAAACAGATACTGCTTTACCTCTTTTTTCAGGATTGTTTCTATTTCCGAATATTTATGATATCCTTAATTTGGGTTACTAATTCTACAGGCAGTTATTTGTTTGCCAAATGATTGTTTTGTCCAGGGAGCATTTTCAGTCAAACAGATTTCCAAAAGTTAGCCCCAGGTTGATGTTCTGTCAGTTGTAGAAGATGAACAGTTCAGACCAGAAACCAGCTCTATCCATCCTTAGAACTCAGGCTGGAGTGAGGATATTGGCATATGGCTGAAGTATAACATCTAAGGAGTAAATATTATTTAGCACTAACCCTCTCAACTTTTTTGAGATTCTCAAAGCTGAATCCAAATATGCTCAGTGTTAGTTCTGGTGGGCCGTCTACTAGTAAAAGATGTCTCTTCCCTCTATAAGGCAGAATTCAGCATTTGCCAGCCAGAAAATAAGCTCACTACGAGACAGACTGAGTACTTTGATGGTGTTGCTCAAGCTTATGCAAATGTTGTCTTTGTGTAGAACTGGTACAAAAATGCAACTTTTTCTGTGAGATAACATTTCAGAGGACTTAGCTTGCGCTCTCTCTGTGTGCCAGTCTTGACAGCCACAAACACTTTCTCTAACCTCAAGACTTTGGCTGGAGAAGCTGAGAATTAAAAAATATTAATATCATGAAATAGGCTATTACTGGTAGACTCAGGGCAGCAAATCATACAGAATTTTATTGCTATTCCCTGTGCAGTCTTACCAATTATGTGGGTTTTGTTGTAGTTTTTTAAAAATACTGCTGTGTCATTACTGCAGCATGTATAGATAGTATGATGGAGTGGTAGAGAGTTTCTTGGGAGCCAGTCTGTCTGGAGTTGTACCGGCTGCATAATCTTGGGCAAAACATTTATCCTCTCTATGCCTCTCAGTTTTCTTATGCAAAATGGGTATTATGATAATATAATTACTTATAGGGTTGTTGTGAAGATTAAATGAGATAATAGATAAAACAGGACTCGCTACAATGTTCAGCTTATAGTCAGTACTCAGTTAAATGTTAGTTTCTTATTATTTCTGCAGGAAGGGTGGTATGCTTTGTTCTAAAGAGCAGGCTGGGACTTTCACCATGCCATTCATTGCATCAGAAAGGTTATCTGTTGGTTCTCAGAGCCCAGAGTCTACTGTTCTTCATTTCAGCCCAGTATCACAGAGGACAGAAAGCCATTAATGGAACACACCCAGGAAGACTTTAGTTTATTCTATTTAAAGTCATTGTTCGTTGGTATTGGAGATACATCATTGGTAATGGAGACACATCATTGGTAATGGAGACAGTAGCTACTGTCAAGACCTTCAGACTCATGGAGCTATAGGAAAAAGGGAGGCAGGAGCCACAGAATGAGTCTGGGAGCTGCCTTCAGAGTGGATAGCCAGTTACGCTAACCAAAGCTTCCAGCACTAGCACTGGCTCTCAATGGATGGGAAGTTGGGTTGTTGGAGACAAAACAGCCATACAAAAACAAACGCTATGGAATGTGTTGAAAGTGATGATACACCCAGGGCTCTGGTGGACTGGGTCCCCATCCCCCTTTCAATCTCAGCCCTAACGCAGTGGCCCAGCCAGAGATCTTCAGGGTAATGGCAGAGCCACCCAACCTATACCCACACCAAGTATTGCCTGCAGACTAAATAACTATCATCTCAAATAGGTAAGTATAGTCATTTTTCGAATGTAGATATCTTACTGAGGGCATTGATAGCATTTTATAATTGTTAATCCTCCCCATCGACAGCTTCCAAAAGTACGACTCAGGATGGGCCTTTTTATTCCAAATTTTGGAAACTACTCTCCCTAGCCTAATTTCAAAATATATTAAGGACTGAAAGAGTAAAAATATATGAAAATACAAAAGGAAATGGAGTTCTCCAAAGGTTGAGTAACATATTCTATATGAAACTCCACACTTTTATTTTCTTTTAATGTAAGCAGGTGTCTGCTATCAAATTTTTTAACCGGTTCATAAATTATTCTGAAGTTGTCAAACTGAAAATGTAGTGCCTTTTGGTAATCTTCGTAAAGTCCTCTCCTCTTTCTGAATTCTGTGTTAGAAAGAAGGCAGCTGATAGCTATAGTCCACCTTTTGCCTTGCCCTGACCAATAGATTATGAAGAACAGCCTCATTGGTACTATACCGTCAACTAGTCCCTTTTTTCTCCACTATAAAAAGCTATTCACATGGTTTGTGCATATTGCCACTCAACTCTAACCCTATGTAAGCTCATGAGCATTCAGCTATTTTAAAAATCTACACAGCACTTTTTTCACAGGGGATATTTAAAGAGCATAAGATACTTATAAATTTACCAAAGTGTTAATGACCCGCAGATGTTAATGGCATAGAAAATCTAGAGCTAACAGATATATTGTAGAGAATTGTATTTTGGGCCAGGTGTGGTGGCTCATGCCTGTAAACCCAGCACTTTGGGAGGCCAAGGCAGGTGGATCACTTGAGTCCAGGAGTTTGAGACCAGCCTGGACAACATGGCAAAACCCCGTCTCTACAAAATATATAAACATTAGACAGGCATGGCGGCACATCCCTGTAGTCCCAACAACTTGGGAGGCTAAGGCAGGAGAATCATTTGAGCCTGGGACGTGGAGGTTGCAGTAAGCCAACATCGTACCACTACACTCCAACCTGGGTGACAGAGTGAGACCCTACCTGAAAAGAAAAAAAAAAAAAAGAGAGAGAAGCGTGTTTTATTTATTTGTATTTGTACTATTGTTTTGAAAACAATAAAATTGTATGCAAATGAGTATGTACGTAATGTCCGTGTGTGTGCGTGTGTGTGTATTTTCAGAGTATTTTATTTGGGAATCATTGTTCCTACTTTTTATGCCACTCCACATGGACAAAGTTGGAACGTTTTCTCTAAATCTGGCAAATGTTTTTGTTTGTGTTTTGCCCTGTATTTGAATTTAGAGTAGAACAGGGATTACCAGAGCATGTGCTAGTATCACTCAGGAGGACAATGAGATTGAACAAAATTTTTTTAACTTTGGTTTAATCATGTAACACTGTAGCCTTCTCCTGTCCATGTCAATGTGGATGCATTGTTCAGTTTTTTTTTTAACCTCATGCTCCATACTAAATGTCATATCTGATACCCAGTGAGCTCCTAACCAATCTGTCCATTCTCTTGGTACAGATGTTAGCTGGTACTGCCTTACAGATCAGATTGTTTAACTTTGAATTTTAACTTTCTCCATCAACAAATTAAGCAACTTCATCTAAACTGAAAGTAATACTATGAATGATATAAATACTTATGAATTAATAATGATCAAATAATTAAAGAGGTCCAATATAGTCAATCCACGGTGTTCTGAATCGATAGTTTCAGGATTTGAGCTTTCATTGGTTAGAGCTTTATTGCTCCCATCAGATACGATACATAGCATGTCTTTTCCTAACCATCTTCCAGTGGAATATGTGAAATTCTTTATCAGAAGTTACTGTTATATGCAAACTTCTGTCACCTCTAAAGATAAGAGGCATTGGATGGTTTTTATTTTTGGAACTATTGAAGAATTGCCAGACTGCATGGATTAACCTGGAATCACCCTCTTGCCTATTTTATATATTGTTCTCTATGTTTTTCAGTCATAGCCTTACTGTCCCCCAAACTACCCCAAAACTTAAGAACCTGTAAAACAAACATGTATTATTAATTGTGAGTCTGTGGGTCAACTGGGTGGTTTTTCTTGTCTGAGTCAGTTTAGCTGATCTCTGAGGTCAGCTGAGGACTCAGCTAGGGATGGATGATCCAGGATGGCCTCACACACATGTTTGGGGTTGGGAGGATGGTTGGTGAAGGGAAGGGAGCCTCAGCTGGCATGACTTATCCTCCAGTAGGCTAGCCTGGGCTTTTTCACATGTGATGTTAGCATTCCAAAGAGCAACAAGTGATGGCAAGGCACAATGTATGCTCACATGTCAATCTCTGCTACTCTTAGGATTGCTATTGTTCCATTACCCAAAGCAAATCACATGGCCAATTTTAAAGGCAGAGTGGGAGGCACTACCAGAAAGTGTGGATATAGGGAAATGTGCAACATTGGGAGCCATTACTGCAATAATCTACCAGATTAAACTGGCGTGAATTTAGTCTAAAAAATCCTTCCAATATAAATGTGCATGATTTGTCACTAGATTTTGATTCTTGCTCCCCTTTCACACATGGCTCTTAGGTTATAGAATTCTATATTGCTCATAGGAGTTTTTTAAACAGTAAGTTTTCTCTGCGTTTAGAAGACACTTTTCAAAATATTTAATGAAGGTGGGGGAAATGGTGGCGAGAAGAGTAGACTAAATTTAAACAAGCATGCTTTTCCACCAGCGTGATAGTGGGGCAAGCGTAATAATTAGGGCAAGTCTCTCACTCTCAGTGAGACTCAATTTCCTCGTCTGGAAATTGAAGGATTTGAGCTAAGCTTCCTTCTGACTCTAATATTCTTTAACTATAAGACATCTGGAATATGTAGAACAGTACAAAAAGGGATTCTGTGGTTCAGTAAACATATGGATATACTGTCTTATGAGGAAAATATTGACTTTTGCAAAGTCAGGTCAATGAATTTTGATGTTTGCCTTAAAAGAAATCAATACCTATGTTTTTAATCTACACATAAAATAATGCTTTTAAGAGCCAAAGTTATTGATGGAAATAAGTCTACCTCTCATCCTAATATATGCCATTATATATGGTGTAATATTATTATAGATCATCATTCATTATGGTTGAGCATTCTTTGATTTAGAACAAGGTATTATACTCTTAATTCATCACCCAGTTAACTTTTCTTCTGAAAGTAAGATAAAAAACATTTCTCATTCTTTTCGGGCCATTAGTACATGAAATAGTATATTCATTACATAAGAACCGGAGCTTTTAAGCTATCAATGGAATCTTGTTTAGTCAGCTAAAGCACATGTATTACCTTGTTGCATGGGTACAAAGTGATTCAAAGCAAGATATCTTTTAATCCTCTGAGGAAAACAGTTGTATATTTTTCTCTGGCCTGCTTTCCCTGTTAATGTTTCTTATTTCTTTTTGTTCTCCTCTGGATTTGGCGATGACTATTAAATGATGATTTTTTAAAAAAACAAAGGACACAAAAAGAAGTGAAAGCTTCATGTTCATGCTTAGGAAAATCATTATTGTAATCATAACTTTCCTTTAAAATGAAACATGATGTTAACATTCACAGCATAGTACAGGGAGGACTTATTAGACGTCCAATTACAGAGCGTCTCAGAAACATCACTTGAAAATAATTGTCCATGTTTTAGGTCAGAATATTCCTTGGAATCATTTGTCCACAGTTAGAGTCAGTCTAAGGATTTAGTAATTTTGCAAACAGACAGGAAAGACAGAAAGTGGAATGAAGGAAGTAGAGAGTTTCAATGTTTAAATAAAAGAATTTGTGGCCCTAAAAGAACAAAAAACTTTAAGTGCGTTCCTGTGTCTTTCTATTTCTTCCATTCCTGAAATATGACTACACAGGTTCCCACCTCCCTCCCCCAACACACAAACCATGGCCCCAAATTTTCTCCTCAAATAGGGTCCCCACCGGTCAGTGATAAGAGCCCAGACCAGAACTGGATGCAAATCCTAGCTTCAACCTATGAGACAGTGGGCAAGTCACTTTGTAAACCTCATTCTTAAAATGATGTAAACCTCATTCTTAAAATGATACCAAGCCTTATCTCATAGGACAGTTATGATAATTTAAAATAATTTATTGTACAGCTGTGGCTAACAAAGTGCCTAAAACTCAACAAATATTAGTTTTCTTTTCCACTCTTAGATGTTTCGTCTCCACATTCATGTAAACAAAATTTAAAAAGAAAAGGAAAAAAAGCACAGGATGAGTGTCACTGGAGGCTCCTCATGTGCCCTCACATGAACCCCACGGTCTCCTCCCCCAGGGGCTTGCTGGCCTTGCGTGTTCTGCGCTCCACCCAAACCACAAGCATCAGGTCTTCCTCAGGGAAGTCCTTTCTAACCACAGACACCAGGTTGCGTCTCCAGTTATACATGCCCTATTCTTTGCCGCAATTTGCACACTTGCTATTAATTAATTTATTATAGTTAGTGGCTTTCTGTGGTGGATAAGAACATAGACTTTGGTGTCAGACTACTTAAATTCACATTCCACCCCCTCCATTCACTACCTGTGTGACCTTGGGCAAGTTACTTAATATTTACCTGCACTTCAGTTTTCTCATCTGTAACATGTGGATAACAGCATTACCTACCTCAATGAGGCAATGTATAGAAAGTATTTTAAATCCTGCTGAGCACATAGTAAGCTCTCAGTAGTGAAAATAATTGTAGTAGTAGTAGTAATAGTAGTATTAGCAATAATAGTAGTAGCAGCAGCAGTGCTGGGAGTACTAAGACCTCTAGGAGTAGCAGTACTGTCTACTGGACTGAAATGCAGTGTCTTTTGTTTACCACTCTAAGTGCCTAGGTTTGTGCCTGGTGCACAGTAACCTCTCAGATACATTTGGTGACAGACTGATTGCTTTCAGAGCAATTATGAGTCTTTGTAAATTATAATAGAAATACTTTATTACTTATATAATCATCTGGGTTATAGTCTAAGAGTTGTAGTGGTTAAAATGCTGTACCATGGTCTCAGTGTAAGTCCTGTTTCTGCCATATACATATTGTGTGGCTTGAAGAAATTTACTAAGCCTCTCTAATCTTCTGTTTCCTCACCTGTACATGAAAATCATCATGAGGATTGAATAAAATAATCCATATAAGATGCCAAGCAGGTTGATTTGCACACAGCGAGCTCTTTCCACAATATGCTTTCATATCAAGTGAGACCTCTGGTCCAGCCAAATAGCGGTTCTGTATGGACCTCACAAGGCCCCAAGGGGGATTTTAGATTTTGCAGACATACATCGTTGCCCTTTAGGAGATATTTGTATTTTCACTTCAAAAATCTTCCTAATCTATTTTTTTGTTTTGTTTTTGAGACAGAGTCTCGCTCTGTCACCCTGGCTGGAGTGCAGTGCAGTGGTGCAATCTTGGCTCACTGCAACCCCCGCCTCCCGGATTCAAGTGATTCTTCTCCCTCAGCCTCCCGAGCAGCTGGGACTACAGGCGTGTGCTATCACACCCGGCTAACTTTTTGCATTTTTAGTACAGATGGGGTTTCACCATGTTAACCAGGATAGTCTCGATCTCCTGACCTCGTGATCTACCCGCCTCAGCCTCCCAAAGTGCTGGGATTACAGGCATGAGCCATCGTGCCAGGCCAATTTGGTTATTTTAAAAGAAGCTTCAGAGCAGAGCCAGCTGAATAGAGTGAAAAGGGGTAACGATGAAGATCCCTTCTTCCAAGCATTAGAAAGCACTGAAATTTCTAGTTGAGTTTTTGTAAAAAGGACCTTAGGGTAGACTGAAACTTCTAAAATTCAACTAGCTTTATATTGCCTTTTAACAATGGCCCCAGTCTAGATTTGGGACTGTGATATCCTATGCATGTGAATGAACCACTTTCCACTGTGTGAATCGGTGCCTATTCAGCAGGTAAACCATCACGGTCTCCTCATTAACTCCTTTTTCAAGATGGAGTCACTTCGCTTTGAAAACATTTTAGAACACAAAAGTTACACACACTGTAGTTACAAAGAAAAGAAAACTCCAGATTCATGGCAAATAATCTAGATAAAACAAAGCCATAAACACTTTAATGTGGATAGCTGATACTACGTGGACGTAGATCATAAAATCCTGGAGACTAGTCTGATTATTTATTTTACTGCCCTAGTGTGATATGATTGAAATAATAAGTAGATGTTTTCATGGAATTTGGAATTGTTTTTCACATAAAACATGTTTTTCTTAAAGCTGGATTTACCTAAATTCACTGACAGCTGGAAGCCAAATGTATTCACACTAAATTGTTTATATCACAGGGATTCCAGTAGATAGATTAAATATGTTTTATTTATTAATGTACAACAGGTAGAAGAGACCCTGGCTTTCATATTTTACCAAACATTTTTCTCATTATTTCTAAAGTTTAGAACGCTACTGAAAGCTCGTATGGGGTGTGTGTGCGTGTGAGAGTGAGAGAGAGATTGAGAGAGAGAGAGGATAATTGCTTGTTTTGACAGTGTGCCATTTTTATGGAGCGTTTTCTCTTTTTGGTTTTGCAAAATAGGAAGTAGATGACTGTTTACAAAGGCTCAAATTTTGATAGTTCAGAAACTGACCATAGCCATCCATACTCACTTGGATCTTCTTGGAACCCTCAATCTCCTGCTTCAGGATTCTCACATCCCTAGAAAAATAAACAGTGGGAATGCAGAACTTCAGGAATGATAAGACAAGAATTTGCTTTCTTGCTACAGAAAGTGTAGTACCTAGAGTGGAAGGATTTATTAAAAATTCAAGTTCTCAGGCCCCATCTCATACCTACTGAACCAGAATCTGTTTTATAAAAGTGATTTTTACATACATTAAGTTTGGGAAGCACTGCCCCGGGAGATTTCCTACATGGCTGGCCACCAGGTACTTTGGAATATCCCCATGACATTGCTAGAGAACTGGATAATAAGAAACAGCCAAGGGCATAGAGAAACCCTTCTTTTACCACCCATTGCCTCGGAATAGATGACTTACATGCTGATGAAAAGAAGAGTACTTCAGAGAGAAAAACAAGTACTACCTGTACATGATCTGAAGAGGCAGACCCAAATGGCTAGTAATGGTCAGCAACATGTCTCAAAACCTGCAGTGGGTGATAAGGAGGCACTGGGAGTCTATCAAGAACATTCCAAACACCATGATTCAGGGATGAGGAGAGCTAGGGGAAGCCGTCAGGAGGCCTGCGTGGAGCTTTCTGATCCTTAGGAAAGTCTTCCTTGTATCTATTGACTGTTTCTTGGGCTGATGAGAATCACAGCAGGTTTCTACTCAAGGTGTCTTCAGGTACAGCCCGTTGTCCATCCATTACTGAAACATCTAGTGATGTTTTCCCAAGATACATACCGTAAGTTTTGCTTAATTCAACTCAACAAATTGTTATTGATGGTAAGTCAGGCACCATAACCATGACTTGATTAAAACAGAAGAGGAAGACGCCGGGTACGGTGGCTCACACCTATAATCCCAGCATAGAGATTATATGGGATTATATATAATCCCATATAGAAGGGATTGGGAGTCCAATCGAGTGGATCACATGAGGTCAGGAGTTTGGGAACAGCCTGACCAACATGGTGAAACCCCATCTCTACTAAAAATACAAAATTAGGTGGGCACAGTGGTGCACGCCTATAATCCCAGCTACTTGGGAGGCTGAGGCATGAGAATCACTTGAACCTGGGAGGGGGAGGTTGCAGTGAGCCGAGATTACGCTGTTGCACTCCAGCCTGGGTAACAAGAGCCAAACTCCATCTCAAAAAAAAAAAAAAAAAAAAAACAGAAGAGGAAGAAGAACTTCTAAATAACCAAAATAGATGGCAAAGTTCATTCCTAAAGCTCATCACTCTTCCGGGATGTAAAATCAGGCTGGGCCTATGCTGAGTCTATTTTTATTTTTCCATTTTATTCTACATTACACATAATTCCAGCAAGCTTGGATATCTGCTTTCCAAGTCCTCCATAAGAAGGGGTGAATTGGAGTCAATGGAAAGGAAGGGACAGGACAGTGGATAATGTTGCTGCAGGAAAATGCACTAATCCAGCCAGAAGAGCAATAGATTCTCAGCAAATAGAGGAACAGAGACCTACAAATAGAAGACACAAGAGCTTATAAAGCATGACCATCTGGTGCCATTTTTGTGTAAACACCAACGTTTCTACATACCTCAAAAGACCTGGGTCTTGATATATTACATCAGTGCAATGGGTTCTGAAAAGGGAGCTGAGTCTTCACAAAAAGTTAACTCATATTCAGAATACTATAATCAGAAAAAATAAAAATTATGTAATATATTTTAGAAAGCACTCCATGCAAAGAGCCTCCAGTAGAAAAATAATGGTGCTTGAAATAGCAACCACAGTATTTTTGGGGAATTTGCAAAGGCTCCATCTATAAAATTCTGGATGGCTGAGACTTCAGTATGTTTTTATAAGAATAAAACTTACTTAGCATAATGTCAATTGACTGAAATAAGGAACATTCACCCTGATGGACCCTGAGTTATCCATATGCCTTTTGCACGAGTGAGACCTTTGCATTACCTGCACCAGCTGTGCAGGTATAAACACTGCATAGCACTGCCCATGATGCATCCAAGCACTCACAGCTGTCAGCACACCCCTCTCATACTTCAACCCAAATTTCCAGGT
Organism: Papio anubis; assembly: GCF_008728515.1. Taxonomy (NCBI): domain Eukaryota; kingdom Metazoa; phylum Chordata; class Mammalia; order Primates; family Cercopithecidae; genus Papio; species Papio anubis. Next base: position 22,773,274 of record NC_044988.1, on the reverse strand, counting down.
CCTTGATAGTTATTTCAATCAAACCTCATGGAAGCTCCAAACAAAAGAACCACAGTCCTTATTTGCCTACTCCTTAAGGCATATTCAAAACTGGGGCTATCTGCATCCAAAATATGAAAATCATATACACAATCTATATGTAGTATATATGTTGATATAGTATACTTAATACAATTTTTTATATCATCACATTCATATATATGAGACACAGAGACAGAGAATAAAACAGAAAGTTGGGAATATGCATAGGGAAAGTTCATAAAAATATATTCTAAACTCTTAACAGTGATTGTTTTCTGGGAAATAGTATTACTTGCAGTTTTACTTTCTTCTTTACATCTCTGGCTGCAGCCTATAAAGCTTTTGTAAAGAATACACACATGCACACGAACACATGCATATAAAATTCCACTACTTTCATTTGAGAGGAAAAGAAGAAAGAAAAAGAGAAAAAGGAGGGAAGGAGGGAGGGAGGGAAGCTGCTTCATTGATATCCCAATTTTCATCTATCCTATAGGTTCCAATTCATCTTTCTCGACACCAGGATATCCTTCCCTTTTTACGTGTATGTCCCTGTCCATGCCATTGATTATTCTATACATCCAGTCCCTGAGGGTGTCCCTTTTTGGTGGATGATAAAACCCAGGCCCTAAGGATGAAGAACATCCTGAAGCCATAAATCCAGCCTTGGATATAGCCAAAAACTGGGGAGCCTTCACCAATTGAGTCACTCTCCCAGAACCATAAGGTATGCTGTGACCCTCTGCTTCGGTTCCATAATGCAGTCAGGTTATTTTCCTATTCAGAAACATACCTACGAACTGAGACCAATCCTTGGGTCAGAATGACGATCATCCTGTCAAAGGTTAGTACACATGAGGACAGGCAGTAGAAAGTGACAACTTGGGAGACAGGCTCCCTGAAGCTCATGGCTCACCAAAAGTAAGCAGAGCTTAAGTAACCTAACAAAGCAGTCTTACTTTATTCACTCCTGACCATGCCCTTTCTTTGTATGCTGTTTAAGACTAAACTGTATAAAACAAGATTGACATTATGTAATTACTTGCCTTTTACACTGTGCTAACTTAATTTGCTTTTCATTCTCAAGTATTTAAGAAACCATTACTTTCCCATCAGACTTTACTGTCTGCCAATTAAAGCATTAGATCGATGAGGTAGAGAGAGCACAGCGTTTGGCAAGATTTCAGGTGGAGCAATTGAAAACAACAGCTTGGTATCCCTTTCCTTTTGTCAAAGAAAGAATTGTTTTGCCAGTTTACCAGTTTATGTGACACCCTCTGCTCATCATATTTTGTTTTTTTGGTTCCACTTGCAAGTAAGGATGGTCTAGCCATCATCTAAGATTTACAACTAAATACAAACTAAATTTCCTCTCTATGGGAAGAGTAGGTGGGTGAGGATCAGGTTGAGGAGCTGGAGTTTTTTTGGGGTCATATTTACTCTTTTAGGGGCACCTAATTTACCAAGCATGTGGCAATGGGCTCCTCAGAGGTCCCACAGAACTGTGTGGTCCCTCTGTCTTAGTAAATTTCCACAGGAGCTACATCCCAGCTCCATAGAACCCACTTCAATCTCATGATCAAATATGATTTGTGTCCAGGGAAACTCAGAGTTTGAGTTGGTTTAAGTAAGGCATGATGACCTGAACAAAAAATGTAAGTCACTTTTCTTCTAATTCACTCTTATTTTGAGTAATAAGAGCTGTAGCACTGAGGGCTTTCTGTCTCATCCTCATCCCTTGAAATCCAGTCATTTTCTTTTTCTCTATGTCATTATGGAAAACACCTGTACTTTAGAAGCACAGGAAATCATAGTAATTGCCCCCAAGAACAGCAGAGGGATGAAGAGTCCAGGGCAAAGGTAGAGAGATTCGTCAGCTCCAGAAAGCACTTTTCAGAAAAGAGAATTAACAAATAAAAAGGGTCACCATCAGCACAGCCAGATAGCCTGTGTCATTAAAAAATTAATAGACTTCCAGTTCTGATAACTCAGGGACCAGAGGATGAGAACAGCTTGTCCAATCACTAAATACAAAATATGATTATTGTGTATCGTGGCCTCCTTGTGAGATTTCATGGTTCTTCTGCTGACCTAGAAAATGTAAGTCCACAGGTCTCGATCAAACAATGGGCTACGGGTTATTTTGATTACCCTAATCCTGGATTTGGAACACACACTGATTCAGTGAATCCATTTTTTTCTCCATTCTCAGAGAGTATCCCTGGAGAAGACAGGGCTGTTGCCTCAAAGATTCTGCCTCAGACTTAACCCTGAGCTCACTCCAAGTTTGGATTGATGATTCCTCACTACAATTACTGAACCCATGCTTTCCCCACTTGTTGGTAAAAGAGGTTAATTAGATAGCCACTAACCACATGCAGCTCTCTAAATTTATATTTAAGCTAATTAAAATGAAAGCGAATTTACAACTTAGTTCTTGATTTGCATTAGCCACATTTCAAATGGTCAATGGTCATGTGACTAGTGGCTACCATATTAGACAGTGCAGATATAAAACATTTCCACTATCACAGAAAATTCTATCAGACAGCACTGCAGAATGAGAAGCTCTTGCTCTCTCGGCATCCCTTCATCCCCAGGGAAAGCCCTAGGGAAAATAAGACTTGTTTAGACCTACAGCAATAGTTCTCACAGATCACTGGGGCCAACCCCAAGAGTTTCTAGCTCAGTCGGTCTGAAATTAGGTCCCAAGGATTTGCATTTCCTACAAGCTCCCAGGTGATGCAGATGCTTCCACAGGAGACAACGCTTTGAGAACCACTGCTCTATAGGAAGTAGGAGCAACACCAGATCATTGGTAACTGGTACATCTGAAAAATGAATTCGAATACCCAAGTTTTAGTCTCAAGTCAGTCAAAACTCATTTGTTGAGTTTCTTCTGTAAGCCAAGCACCAGACTGCAGATATCAAGTCTTCACTCTATAACTGAAAAGGAATATTATGTAGAGAGGCACCAGCAAATACAGCAGCCACAGGGCCACATGGGGCGAATGAGCACTTGAAACATGCACAGAATAAATGAAATTTTTAACATTATTAAATTTACATATCAAAGCGATTTAAAATATTTTCCATTAAGCATAACTATATCATTTTGGCAGAACTATGTCTCACTTCAATCTTTGAAAATTTAACGTTAAAAGAAATTGAGAAAATTCAAATGAAAACAAGTTGAGATGTGGTCCAAATGTAAAACACATACTGGAAATACAGTATGAAAAAAGAAGGTAAAAAGTCTCAATAATTTTATATTGGTAGCTGGGCGTGGTGGCTCACGCCTGTAATCCCAGCACTTTGGGAGGCCGAGGTGGGTGGATCATCTGAGGCTGGGAGTTCAAGATCAGCCTGACCAACATGGAGAAACCCTGTCTCTGCTAAAAATACAAAATTAGCTGGGCATGGCCCCAGGCACCTGTAATCTCAGCTACTCCGGAGGCTGAGGCAGGAGAATCACTTGAACCTGGGAGGCGGAGGTTGTGGTGAGCCGAGATAGTGCCATTGCACTCCAGCCTGAGCAACAAGGGGGAAACTCTGTCTCAAAAAAAAAAAAAAAAAAAAAAAAAATTATATTAGTTACATGCTGAAATGATAATAGTTGATATATAAGGTTAAATAAATTACATTAATGAAATTATTTTCAGCTGTTTGTGCTACATTTTTAACGTGGCTACTAGAAAAAATTTGAATTCCATGTATATTTTGCATTATGTTTGTATTGGACTGTGCTCATCTGCAGCTTGAACTCACTCTCTTGGCGTGGCGTGTCAATTGCCCATCAATCGATTGGGGCCCTGGGTGTTGGAGGTGAAGAGCAGTAGATTAATGACCTCTAAGGCCACTTTATCTCAAAATCTGTGATTCCTAGACAACCTACTAGGAGATCATCTTTTTTAGGTTCTGTTTTTCCTCCAAACACTGGGCAAAATCTACCATTCCTTCCCCTCTGAAGATCATGACAGCGCACTCTCGATCTGCAGTTCAGAGAAAAAGAGCAATCATAACCGAATCTCCTTCAGCCACGGAGTGGGTCAGCATGTTGGACCCACACACATTTTTCCAACTGGGCTGTACTTTTTTTAATTTTTTTTTAATTATGTATTGACAAAGTATGGTTTATAGTTGTATATATTTGTGGGTACAAAGTTGTGTTATGATTTCCAAATACAACGTGGAATATTATACTAATTCACAGTTTTGTGTTGAGAACATTAAGAAATTTCCTCTTAGCAATATTGAAGTATACAGTACTCATTTGTTAACCGCATTCAGCATGCTGTGCAATTGATATAATAATAATCAGACTCATTCCTCCTAATTGAGTGTCCTGTTTAGTGTCACTACAACAGAATACCTGAGGCTGGGTAGTTTAAAAAGAAAAGAGGTTTATTTATTTCATGCCTCTGCAGGCTAGGAAAGTCAAAGGTATGTCCCTGGCTTCCGGTGAGAGCTTTAATGATGTATCATAACAGCAAAGAAAGTCAAAGGAGGAGCAGACACACGCAAAGACAGGACCAAACCAGAAGAGGAACTTCACTTTACAACAATCCCCTCTCTCATGAATAGTCTATTCCCTCAATAACTTGTTAAATCTCTCTCACGACCATGAGAACAGCACCAAGATATGCATGAGGGATCCACCTGCATGACCCAAACACCTCCCACTAGACCGCACCTCCTGACACTGCCACAATGGAGATAAAATTTCAGCCAGAGTTTTGGTGGGGACAAACTCAATCCATAGTACAGAGGCTTTGTACCTTTTGACTAATATTTCCCCATTCTCCCCACACTCCACCCTTTGGACCATACTTCTTAAACACATGCCTATGTAATTAAGTAAAAATAGGCTTGTTGTCTTGTGTATAGCAAGACATTGGACTCCCAACTCCAGTCTTTCCACCAGAAAAAAATGCCACAAATTGAAATGCTAATTATTATTCAACGGCCTCTAAGGTCAAAAATATGGAAATTACTTCAATCAGAATGAATAATATAGACACATTTAAAAAAATTAAAACAAGCCCACAGATTTTCTAACATTTTGAATGCTATCTACTATCTCCTTTCCTCTGCTGTCCCCAAAGAGCACTCAATCCCAGAGAATCCTTACTAATAGTAGTAATACTAACAATAACATTCATTCTAGAGTTGTGTTGTATTTAGCATGGTCTTTTAAAAGGCTTTGTAAATGCTAAAATGTTTACAAAACTTTTAAAAATACAATATTTCAATTTATACCACCAACCACATTGTAACCATGTAGCAATACATAATTAGCTACATTGAGGAGTAAGGTTCAATGGTGTGCCCAAGGTCATAAGGCTGAGTCGTGGCAGGGCCAGAACTGTGTCTCCATGCCCTGGCTCTTTTACCTGCCCCGTACCTGACCTTCCTCTGGGGTGCTAATGACTGCCCAGGAATAGTGATAGAGCCAGACCATGGGATGAACTTTAAACATTCCAGAAATTCTAGTTATTTTACAAACTACTAGCTGTGGAGCCGCTAAGAACCAGGTAAGAAACTTGAGGACTAGCACTAGACAAATTATGAAGTTGAGATTTTTCTCTAGTGAATTTCTACCTTCCCTTTTTATGCTGCTATCTCCTGCCCAGACTTATGTCTGCCTCTCAGATAGCCAACAATTTAGCAGTCTTATAAGGACTAGTTTCCAATAATGACACTTAGGGCAGCTCTGGACATGTCCCTCTCCCCAGCTACATTAAAACTTACCCATCCTGTGTCTTAGCAATAAGCTCCAGACTCGTAAAAGACTAATTCACATTCAAGATTGCAGTATTTCTCCTAGAGGTGGTTTTATTCTTGAAAGTAATTCCTGGGCAAAGACAATGTCTTAAAGGAATAAATGATCAAAAAATCTTGGACACTAGACAGACCAAAAGTATTTACAGACTTGATGGTGTCTTTAATCACATTATGGAAACATTTTTTATAGGTGAAGGTCATATTCAAAGTGAATTAAATTAAACCTCTCTGTTCATCACTGAGGTGCTTTGGCCATCTTGCTGAAAGTTAATGAAGATGTAGAAAAGTTCATGAAGTTCTTCTGAGGCGATTGGTGTTTCTGGGATCACTGATGGGCTGCACAGTCCATCATCCCCAACGGTCATTTCAGATCATCCTCTGAGTCACAGCTGGTCCCAACATAAACTACGGAACTGAGTTTATGGTCTCCTGCTAGATTTGGTATAGTTTTCTTACTGAGATAGCCTCAGATACCAAGATATTAAAATATTTCAAAGGCTTTACAGTTAACAACATTAATATACAAAATTTTTTATTGAAGTATAAGTCCTATTTTATCAGTACATCTTCTACATTGATAATTAGCTCTATTCTTTACCCAGCAATATCTAAAACAATGCATAGTTTACCAAAATTATGGGCAATCTACAGACGACTTCTATCTAGGGTTGAGCAGATTTCCCTTTAAAATTATAATTCTATTAGACTAATGCTTGATACAAAACATATAAAAGCCAAAAATTCATGTTAAATGGCAGGTAGAAGGCAATCCGGAGTAAACTATGTTATTGTATTATAACATGAAGTTTTCAAGAGGCCATTGTTCACCTATTACATTAGCAATTACTATTTTTTAAAAATAATAATATTCAATGTTAGTAAGAGGCATAAGATAGGCATGCTCATGCAATGTGCAATGTTTCAAAGAACTTTCAAAATAATTATGCTCCTTTTCTTAGCTATTCCTCTTCTAGGAATAAGAGAAGTAAACAGACATGTGCAATCTATAGTAGAGAAAAGAAGCTTAGAAACAACTTAAATATTCACTTATGAAAAAATTTGAATAAATTAAGGCACATTACATGAAGAAATATTACATATCCACTAAAAGTAATCTTTTAACAATTGTGGTTTTTTATTTTGAATTTTAATTTAATTTAATTTTGCATAGAGAATATTTGAATTATATATATATATATAAAATATTTTAGTAGTAGAGAAGGTTTTCAATTATATGTTCCCCTTACATGCCTAACCATCTCCCCAAGGCAATCAGTTTTACCAGTTCCTTGTTTATCATATCAGAAATACTTTATGCATAAACAACGTCTAACATGTGTGAATAAAAGTTCTCCTCAAGGGCACCACATTAAATTTGGAACTTTAAAAAAGATTACTACTCAATTCTCTATGATTTCTCACTACAAAGCTTCCTGTGAGATTTCCAAATGTTTCCATACAGAAGGACTTCCTACCGTGGGACATTGCTAGAAATCCTATTTGCCCACCTGTCTATAGAGACCTTCTGATTAAGAGCAAAAGAAATAAGGAGTTGTAGTCATGCGGGCACTTGCCCTCCAAATTCCTAGTCGCTGGTTGTATTTTAGGGGGTGAATGGAAGTGAATGAGTTTTCCTTTTTCTCAGCCTAGATGAGATTCACTCACCCACTAGAAGAGATGAGTTGAACAAGCAAAGCAGCTTCTTAATTTTGACACTGGCTACAGTGACAAGGAAACACCTTAAAAGCAAAAGTAGACCTTGAACTTAGCTTCTCACACGGTCAGCAGAACGGTGTGCTGGCCAGTCCCACACCGACACTTCCTGCCCTCCATCGTGCTGAGCCAGGGGCCCCACTATGTCATCATGGCACATTTAACTTCCATCCAGGTCCTCCATCAACACCACTGCCCTCATTGTGTTTAGAGGAAACATCACAAACCTTGGAAGACAACCCTCACGCACTGTCTCCCCAGGCTGAACAAAATGTCTTCCACAATGACCTTTTTGCCAAAACTTTGTGCTTTTCCCTCAGATCAAAATCCCAAGATGTAAAACTTGTTATAGAAACTGTTTAATGAGTTTCTGGACCGGAAGCATTACAAGCACTTAATAATTTTCCAAGCAATGACTAAATGAAGGAATCCTGTCTTGTTGTTTTAAAGAATAAATGTTAAAGATGCATGCATGATACCTTTCGGCACTGTGTATGGTACTAAATGAAAACAGCAGAGGTGGACATTCTGATAGTGAGAAAAGGACTTCTGGATTTGTATTTGAGAAATGCTTAATGCAGTGTTCGGTTCCAAAGCCCTAATGATAACAGGATACACATGATGACAAGTGACTATCTGTCCTTGGCAGCTGACCTTACTAATGGACTGTTATGTCCCCAAGCTATTTTGTTTGAACTGAGCCGTACCCACAGAGGAGAAGAAAATTAACAATTCTTGAGTAATATAGCACCTTTCTCCCCCAAAAGAAATCCTGTACTTAGTTGGCAATGTCTTTCCCTATATCTGGCTATTGAATGCCTTTCTTTCTGCTCTGTAGAGAAATTCTTCACTGTATAAATTGGTTTCATTTATAAATGGTGAAAAATTTTAAATTAAAAATGTACAGTGCCATTTAAATATAAAGTATTATTATTTATGGTAACAATTATTGCTGTTATAATTAGTATAAGAATGATAATGTTTATAATGTTCTCCCAAAATAACAAGCAACTTGTTAGCTGGATAACTAGCTAGTGTAAATGAGTATAAGCCCAGGCATTTAGTATGCATTTGGTAAGAATTTATTGCTGAATTAATCAGTAGGTGTGATTTTCCCTGTCTTGGAATTGTAGGGAATAAGAACTAGCTTCTAGGGGAAGGAATGCAAGGTCTGTCGGGACAGCTGTATTTGGTACATGATCTGCCAAGTCAGAAGAGTTTCAGGTACTCAACCCCAAAACATGCACAAGCCCAGTAGTGGCTCTCAGAGAGGATGCCCAGCCTCCGGTGATGAAGAAAACACAGGCACTCATCATGTCTGGGCTTTTGCAGCTCTTTTTGATGCAGTGGCAGTGAGCTCAGCTATAGGATGAGGCTCAGTAGTGACCACCATCTCTCTGCTCACCGCTTTCTATTTGCCAAACATGAGGAAGGAATCATGGCACCAGTTTGATAAATGGGGAAAGTGGGACACAGAGAGGTTGATTCTGTTGACTAAGGATGCATCTCTTAAGTGGACTAGTCATAACATGAGTACAAGTCCAAAGCTCATGCCACAAACTGGTGTTTCCCGAAGATTCAGTCTCAGTCCACTGGGAGGATCATGAATTCCTCCAGGCAAGACTCTAATTAGCTATCACAAGTCCTTATCGCAGGTCTTATAATACACAAATAATTATTCTGCTGAGTTTCACTTTTATATAAGAATAAGGACAAATTCACTAGAAACTTACTTAGTTGATTACTAGGAGTTATTAAAATGTTGGTATTCACAAACTAAAATGAACATGCTATTATATAGCTTATAGATGCTCTAATACATCACTCTACCAAAGGTTCAGGCTAACATAACACATTGTAAAGTTGCTATTTCGCCTGTGTGACACACAGAGAGCTAGAAATCCACTAGACAGTGATAATTGGTGGGGTAGGCAGACTGTGAGGTCTTTGCCTTGCTTAAGTGAGCTGTAATAATTTTTTTAAAAGGTTGAGTGTCATCATCCTAACCATTATGCTAAAAGGAAAGAGGAGAGAGAAGTTTATTCCCTTCCATGTGAATGGAGCAGTGCACGCTGGTACTATGTTCTTGTATATGTAAAGGTAGCTTAAGCACTAAATATTATTTTATTTTTCTCATATCCCTATAATTTACATAGAACACAATTCTTTTAAAAATGTTCTATTATTTTCTAAACTAATGATCTAAAATCTCAAATAGGGCAAGATATATCCAATGCTGATGAGGTCTTAATTCACAGGTTGATTCATTTTTTGAGTAAATATTATTTGAATCTTTACCTGTTTTGAGGTATGCTAAGGAAGCTGTCTTTTTTATACTCTAAGCAATATAAACTCCTTGGCAAGGCCATTTAATCTCTTTTCAGAAAATCAGAATAAGCACTTTTCTAAAACATACCTAAGGCAGCTGTGCATTCAACACATCACCCATCAACTGCCTTTAGCAAACAGAAGATCATTTTTACATTCCCAGCATTAACTATTCTTGGACCCATTAGTTGCAAGGGCATGGGCAAATTGGGTTATTCATTCTATGAGTGTTTTTATCACAGAGTTGAAAATATATATTGTTCTTTAGTAAAATGTTCCTACTCATCTGAAAAATTCTTTAGCCATTGGGATACAGCCCTTAATTTTCAACCATAAGACAATAATTCAACATTTATTTATCTAGATCACCCAATTATTATTTGTTAGTAAGTGTAGTGGTGTTAAATAGCAATTATTTCTACTTGGCAATTTTTATCTCAGCTCAGGAAAAAATAAATTGTTTAAATAAGGTAGAAGAAGAAGTCTTTTAAGTCTTTGATATGACATTTATCACTGAAGATTCCCCAGGCTTTGTTGACCTCCAAAGCAGCTATATTTTAATAATGCTTTTCAAGCAGTTTGAAAATAATTTTCATTTACCAGTTAAGGGTACTTAGGACAGCAACTTGAACAACTGGTAAGTATTAGGGATACGAAACAAAAAGTAAATAAAATGGAAATGCAAACGCTACTACATTCGGTAAATTGTATTCACATTCAGTACTTTTTCATTTGTTCTGATAAAATAGGGTAAGCCCCCAAGTTTTATGTAGTAACCCTCCATACTAGAAAGAAAAGGAGAGAGATCATTGTGCATATGTATTTCTCTTTGTACTTTTTTCTTTCTTCAGGGAAACCAGAGTTTAATATGTTTTCATTCAGTCCCGAAATAACATTCAACATTAAGTATAGCATAGGTATTAATGATAATAAGTAAAAATGGTAATGATGAAAATGCCAACCCAGCCTAATGTCTGTGATTAAAAGGTAGAAAGAAAAAACAAGTGACAATTCTCATTCGGAAACACGGATTTACAGCAGGCAGTCAAATTTCATGAGGGTTAGGAGGATTGTAGATAGATTTTCAAACCAAAAACTCATGGTATTTTTGGTCAGTAACCTCCTATGGACAAGCAGTATCCCAACAGAGGCCTTTTGGGGAATTTAAACTTCAACAACAGTGACATACTGTATTTTCCACAGTATAGGCGGTGTGTCTACCATGGTAGCCACCAAATTTCTCCTAGCAAGGGGGTGACCCAGTGTCCGTCTGCTCCTTAGATTAAAGAGGAAAAGGCTTGTGTAATATGTAGTTTGTCTTTGTTGGCAAAGATCACCTAGGCCTACTGAAAATATGGGGGTTGGAAGCACAATTCTTCAAGACTTCCTCAAATAGAAGAAATATCAATATTTAATACTTAAACATTAAAAAGTATGTCCTTCTTGAAATGCTCTAAATTCACTCACCTTTGTAAACGAGTCTATATATAGTGTACGTGATTTAGAGAACGGGCTTAAACGCTCAAACAGACATGGATCCACCTTATTAATTATGTAATATAAGCCATTCTTCACAGATGTTAGCAAGCATTAGAATCAGGCTGGAGATGTTTTAAGACACAGATTGCTATAATTTTCGTTCCTAGGGTTCCTGGACCACATCTCAGTAGGTATGAGGTGGGTCAGGGAATTGGCATCTCTAACAAATACACAGGAGCAGGAAGTGGTACTGATGCTACTCATTGGAGGAACACATGTGGAGAAGCACCAATCTAAAGTTCCATTCCTTAGCCCTGCTGTGCCTCAGTTTCTTCACCAGTTACTTGAGAGTACTAACATCTACCACCCAGAGTTGTTGTGATTAAATAAATGAGATAATGCATTTAAATATCTTAACACAATGCCTGGCACCTACTGTAATATGTTCTCAACCCATGCTAGCTATTACTACTGTTTAATTCTATGGACCCTGGAGAGATCAGAAAATGAAGACAATGAATGGCATGATATATTTGCCTTTGGTTGCCTCTCTGAATTTTCTGCTTTTACCTTTAAGTAAACTAAACTCCTGTTTTCACTTTTGAGTTAGAAAGATGTAGTTCTTCAATGACGCTAAGTCCGTATTTAGTTTGGCAATGTGAATTGTTCATATGGCTTCACATCCCTCATTTGTTTCTCACTCTGTTCAGTAAAATATTCATGATTTTGGTTGGCTGTGAGATGTCCCAGGATGAGTGAGGGAAAAGAACCGTACACAGTTCTACCTTGTAAGATACCTCAGGGACAAATTTCTTTCAACGAATGCAAATTTGGGCTGCACACAGAGATAATGCTACCATTCTTGGACTTTTCTACATTTTTAAGTAAATTTACTGTAGTTGGTTGTTAAGCTGTCTCCTGGTGAATATGTTCCTTAGAAGATATAAGATGAGAAACTCAACTCTCTTGCTCGTTTTGGAACAGAGCTGAGGTGGTTTAACCTTAATGACTGTACTTGTATTCTTTCTGACAGGATTGTTGTGTTCTTATGTAAATGAGTACATGTTGTTGGTGCCTTTGTACAGAAAGAAAAAAAACAGAATGAGATCTAAAGAATAGCAATAAATGAACCAAACCTACACATTTAGGGTTAAAAAGTACGAATGTTTATAAAGAAGCAGCTATTCTATTTGTTGTTGTTCTTGTTGCTGTGATAACCACAATGGAAGACCAGACTCATGAGAGATAGGAATGATTTTGGTAGAAAATTCTGAGCTAGCACGGATGAAACCCATGCACGAATGTGTAATAATATAGGTCCCAGGTGCAGCAGCTTATAGCCATGTATCCTGGATTAAAACAATCAAAGCTCATCCTGTGATGCTGCATATTCAGCACCATGCAAAATTACTACCTTCACCCATGACACCAAATAACAGAAGTCTTCATCATATATGGGCTTCTGAAGGGACTTATCTGAAGTCAACTTCCAAGTTAAGATCCCCTGGGAAAGATTCTTATGTTATCAATTTCTTTCTCTATTTTTTTGAATGGTTTCTCCTCCTCTCAGGGAAATGACTTCAGATTGCAAGGAGGTAGAACAAACATCATTAAGGCAGGACTGAAGCTCACCACTGAGTTGAGGGTTGTAACGGTGAGGCTTGCCACTTTACTTAAGCGTAAGTGTCCAGATGAAAGGTATATTGGGGGACTACAGATGTGTTTCTTCTTTGATGGCAATCTTTGTGATTCCTGGATAAATGAAAACGTTTCAGAAGTTAGAAATAATTGAAATGTCCTACATTCAAAACAGACAAAGATGCGTTTCACATAGATACATGTTTATACTGTATATATATTTATTTGTATAATACATACACACACATAAGTGTATCCATATGTACATAAGTATATATACATATATACATGTATTCATATAGACACACATGCACTGCAGACACTATAGACACTCTACACCATGGCTGTAGGACGAATTACTGACTAGAGCCTTACGACTTGGGAAGTAAAGTGGTATCATTGGTAGTCATCTTGGGCGTACCAGATATTACGTAATGACAAACTCATCTCAGAGCATTTCTGATAGGGTTTACTATACTGATAAGATCAACGAAGCAACACAGAAATTGTGTTTTTATTTTAGCAAGGTTTATGGGCATACTACCTACATATGGGCTGGAGGGAATCGTAATTGGTTGCAGGAGAATGCAACAGGGGAACTTGTTTTGCAACGTGCTGAACTCCCCATTGTTGAATAGATGCTGAATGGGAACCAGGAAAGTCTATTTCTCTTCCTGCACAATAAGCTTATGGGCTGAAAGTTCCATGAAGTGAGGTACTTAACTCGGGTACTAGAATATCCACTCAACAAAGAGGTATTTGGTAAATGAACAAATGTCAAAATCTAAGAAGTGATTGTTACAGTCTTTTTCTAACATCCAGATTTCTATTCCTAAATAGCTTCGATTTCTACTGAGTTAGGGGATGCTTACTTAATATAAAAAATGTTTAGCACTTTTTATGCAAACAAAAATTATTCCCCAAAATCTACCTTACATATTTTATCTATCTAATAACTTATACAATATAATGGAACAGAAAGACTCTATTTTACGTGATATTGTGAAGTCATTCTTGTTTTCTTATGATTTAAAATAAAAAATATTGGAAAGAAGCTGGGAAACATATTAGTAAATGAGCAATCAGGGCGCAAGATTTCTGCTGTTTGAATTTTGGGTTCTACTCCTAATGTCATCCAATAAGAAAATCGCTAGTTTTTTTGTTTTCTACTCTATTATCTGTGTAACTTTCCCTTTGATGAAAAGTAAATAGAAGTACTGTTGGGAAAATACTTGAAACTGTGAATGGTTTTTTATAACATGGATTTGAATCAAACTTAAGATATTTGCAAACCCAGTCACCAGAATAATTTTACTACTAATTAAAGCAATAATCCCTATTCTACATTGCACAAAAATTAAACTGCTCAAGTTTCTTAGTGAATTGTAAAAAATAATTAGTGCTGAATAGCACAAATGATGTGTTTACCAAACTGTAAACAGATTAACCCATTCTTTTAGCCTTCTAAAGAATTGACTACATTAATAATACTGAATTTTAGTAAGTACCCTTCAGATACATTTTGCCAATGCAGATTTGACAGAACAAAATGCTGTCATGATTGAAAAAAATATTTTTCACTGCTTACTCATCAATTCAGATGAAATGATGTCATACGAAGTTCAGAAAGACACAGATACACCCACATTATTCCCACACTGTTTCCTTCTATGCTCTCATCTATAATTTTAATGGAATTAAATGTTTAATGAGTGCCTACTATATACCAGGATATTGGCTTAAGTGCATTCACATATATTATCTGATTCAATTCTCATAACAAATACACAAAATAGTAATTATTTGTCCTAATTTACAAATGAGGAAACAATGGTTCTGAGGAGCTGTAACTTCCCAGCATTGCATAGCTAGAGAAGTGTAGAAACAGAACCCTTTTCTAATTCTGACACATCCTTTCATCCTTGCTTTTTTCTTTGTCACCTACCAACTGTTGACCCTAGGAGGTAATGAGTAGTTGGTATTCTGATTCTCAACTCAAAGGATGAATTAATGAATGGACACACAACTTCTTTTTTTTTTTTTTTAAATGACCCATACTGCCTCCAGAAGGATACATGGCTTCAATGTAAAGACTTCAGGAGAAGATTTTTTTTCAGTGAATGGAATCAAAATAAGACTATCAATAAACATATAATTGATAGCTGATATTTACTGAATATTTACCATGTTCCAGACACTGTCACCTGTGCTTCATATGCATTTTCTCTTTTATTTCTCAAACAGCAAAACTGAACTTTATCAGTTGGGTATAATTTTCATCTCTACTTCACAGAAGAAATTGAGGCACAGAGGGATTAAGTAACTTGCACTAATCATACTGTTACATAGTAAAGCCTGGATTTGGGTCGAGGCACTGAAACTCTAGAACAGTGGTTGTCATCTGGGGCCTATTTGGTCCCCAGTGGGTATTTGGCAATATTTGGAAACCTGTTTGGTTGTCATAAGTGAGGGACGACACTGGCATCTAGTGGATAGAGGCCAAGGATGTTTAAAATACACAGAGCAGCTCCCCAGGAAAAAAAAAAAATATCCAGTCCAAAATATCAATGACAAGCATAAGAAACCCTGCTCTAGAACCTGACTTTCGGCATTTCTCTGGACTTCTGTACTACTGAATTTGGGCAAAATCATGGAAATGATGAATACAACATCTCACATTATTGATGATTAATTCTCAGCTGCTTTTAATCTCATGACACTTTCTCATGACAATATTAATTATAATACATTGCAACAGCAGATTTTACTGTATCTCATAATGATCTTGGTATCTTCTGTAAAATAAAAATGCCTGGTTTCAATTCCCAAAAATTCTTGCTAAATTAGTCTGATGTAAATCTCTTAGGAATCAGATATTTTTTTAAAAAGCTCCCCAAGTGATTTTAATGTGCAGCCAAGTTTTGAGAAACGTGTAGAGAAAAATAACAGAGATTTTTAAAGTATGGAACACTTTCTATTCTCCACTAAAATAGTATTCTAGTAATGGCTCAAAGTTATTGAATGTTTATTATGTGCCCAGGGCTGGACTGACTGCTTTGCAGGAATTATCTCACTTTAAATTCTTCAACACTTCTATCAGGTAGGTGTTCTTACCACCTGTCTTAGTTTGTTTGGGCTGTTATAACAAAGTACCATAGACTGTGTGGCGTATAAGTGACAGAAATTTATTTCTTACCGTTCTAGAGGCTGGTTAGTCGAAGATCAAGGTGCCAGTAGATTCAGTGCCTAGGTCTTGCTTTCTGGTTCACAATCTTCTCCTCGGTCCTCACATGATGGAAGGGACAAGGCAGCTCCCTTGAGCCTCTTGTACAATGACACTAACCCAATTCATGAGGGCTCTGCCTTCATTCTCTAATCACCTCTCAAAGACCCCACTTCCTAATACCATCATCTTGAGGGTAAGAATTTCAACACATTAATTTGGGGAGGATGCACACATTCAGACCATAGCATCACCATTTTACAGATGATGAAATGGAAACATCTGAAAATTAACTTATCCAGACTACACAGCTAGTGAGTAACAGAGCTGTTTATTAAATCTAGCTCCTTCTGACTAGAAAACCCATGGTGCAAACCAGCAGTTCTGAAACATGAACATGCCTCAGAACCATCCAGAGAGCTAGTGAACACATAGATTGTTGAGCTCAGTCCCAGAGTCTCTGATTCAGTAGGTCTGGAGTGGTATCTAAGCATCTACATATTTAACAAGTTCCCAGTGATGCCGCTGACTTTGCTGGTCTGGGGACTACACTTTTCAAGAACCACCGTGGGATGGGTTCTGTAAAATCAAGCTATTTTTTATGACATTTCTTCTATTTAAGGGGATTCATCCCTCATTTCCCCCTGAATCTTGGCAGCGGTGGGTGGTTGGAGTTTCTGTCCCTCCAGCGTAATGTCTTCTGATACTAGGGACGGCTGTAAGCACCATGTTAGTGTGAAAAGTGCGTAATAGCTGCTGCCTACTCTGAGATGGGGTCAAGGGAGAGCTACCCAGGGGAGAAATCAACTCCCTCTTGCCTCTAAAGTTAAGATCCCTAACGAGACAAAATGAAATCTACCAACAAGACAGAAACAGACCTAAACCATTGGGACCAACAGTTCAAAGTGACAATTAAATGCCAGATCAAGGGGATGAAGGGACAGGTTGTATATTAAGGGAAAACAGGAAATCAAGAGAAGTTTTTTTTGTTTCAACTTCCTTGTTCCTACACTTAGAACCACCTATGATTAAATTAACAATAAAAAGAGGCAAGTGCTTTTCTTTTTAAACTATCTCTCATCCCCACTAAACATCGGCAAGCAAGCAAACAAACATATCCCAATCTCCACCTCCCAGGTTCAAGCGATTCTTCTGCCTCAGCCCCCTGAGTAGCTGGGATTATAGACACCCACCACCATGCCCAGCTAACTTTTTTGTATTTTTAGTAGAGACGGGGTTTCACCATGTTGGCCAGGCTGTTCTTGAACTCCTGACTTCAGGTGATCTGCCTGCCTCAGCCTCCCAAAGTGCTGGGATTACAGGCGTGAGCCACCACGCCCAGCCAACTCCATTCATTTTATCGAATCCCTTTGTTAGACACTGGGAGACACATAAAGAGAGGGTTTTATCCCTAAGGAGCTTATAGTCAAGGTGAAAGAGAAGCATATAAACAGGATTATTGAAGAGTACCAGGACCAAATGAGTGGTGGGGACATAGGATCCCAGGGTAAGCAGAAATTACTGTGGGTGAATGGTCAGGGGACACTTTGCAAACGTGGTGGGAGTTGAGCTGGGTCTTCAAACTCAGGTTAGGTGCAGGTGATTGGAGCAGAGTGGAGAGAGGCTGTCAGGAAGTTCAAGGAGGAGATAGAGGTGGCATGAAAAGGCAGAGACGTGAGGCATTTGGGATGGCTCAGGTGAATGGATGGCTTTGGTCTAGGATCAGAGGTGAGTGCCTGAAGACAGAGCTGGCCCAGGTTGTAGAAAGGTAGGCCAAGGAGGAGCTTAGGTTTGTTTTGGGGAACCTAGAGGGCTGAAAAGTTTTTGATAAGGAAGGTGATGTGGTAAGACTGAAACTTGAGAGAGATACCCGCCATCCTCCTTTTTTCCTGAACACAGGCTAGATCCACCCCTCCTATCTGAGCTCCTATCTCCAACTCTGCCCTTTGTTTCTAGGCAACGAGCATACTGTGCATCAAGATGCTATTAATTCTCCTTTGATGCTCTTTTGTACCCACTTCCTGGTTGCAAGAGCGGGAGTTGGATTTTTATCAAGGCTCAGGAGACATAAAGATGTATAAGTTTCTATGCCTAATATTTGGCTTTCAGCACCCTGTGAAGGGTGCCTACTAATTTCATTTACTCAAGTTAATATTTAATAACCTTTAAATAGTTCACAGGGAACAATTCTGTCTCCACATTTGAACTATAACACATCAAATATTTGATATCCCCCAAATCGATTTTCTTTCCGACAAAAAAAAAAAGAAGTTCTTAAATGGTTTTCTTACTTATCCTCATTACCTACAGATCTTCTAAGTTAGAATGTTATTTCTTGTATAATACAGAAAACTAACAATTACAATGAAAACAATCAAATAGGATTAAATCCATAGGATTTAAATACACACTGGACTGTGAGCTTCCTCATATTTATTTCCAAATACAAATGATGGGAGTTACTTATGAATTAATTAATAAATATTGAATGAATGAATGATAACCAAAGTCAACAGCCAAAATGCATATCGCCACAATGAGCAAAGGCATAAAGATTCATATTGAACTACGTTTACTGATTCCCAAGTGTTTCAGACATAATATTAAGCACTTTCACATTTACTCCTTTTATGATTTAATAAGTGTTACAATCCTATTTCAGACATGAGTAGCCTGAGGTACAAAAAGTTAAGTAATTTACCCAAGAAGTGACAACCAAATGTGTTAACTCAAAGCCCAAGATTCTTTGCTAAAGTTTTTACCAAATGTATCTAATCATAGCGAATACCTAAGTGCTTATGAATATAGATCCCCAGACCCCCCCCTCATATTCTGACTCAGTAGTTGCTGGGGTCAGCAATCTATGCCATATGTCTCCGGTGATTCTGAGGACCATTCCAAGGGTCTTCAGTCCCTGCTGCCCATTAGAATTACTTTAGAAGTGTTTAAAATTCCAGATGCCTTGGCCCAGCTCCCCCCCACCCGCCCACCAAACAAATCAATGAGAGTAAGAAGGAAATCCCTGGACATCAATATTTTTAAGCTCTCCGGGTTATCCCAGTGGGCATCCACAGCTGAGAACCACTAAGTTCAGCTCTACCATGCCGAAAATAATCTTGAATGGATTTCCCAGCCTCCTGTCCACCCCTTGCCTTTCTCCCCATCAAAAAACAGTTCTACTACAATGTAAGCCAGGAAAAAGTGGAGACGTTTAAGAGAAGAAAGGAACAAAAGGAGGGTTCATAAACCATTTGTTTTCTGTTCCTGTGTTAATTTACTTCGGATAATGGCCTCCAGCTGCATCTACGTTGCTATAAAGGACATGATTTTATTAATTTTTATGGCTGTGTAGTATTCCATGGTGTATATGTACCATATTTTCTTTATCCAAGCCACCATTGATGGGTATCTAGGCTGATTGCATGTTTTTGCTATTCTGAATAAAGCTGTGATGAACACATGGGTGCATGTGTCTTTGGTAGAATGATTTGATTTCCTTTGGGTATATACCTAATAATGGGATTGCTGGGTTCAATGGTAGTACTGTTTGAAGTTGAGCAATATCCACCTGCTTTCCACAGTGGCTGAACTAATTTACACTCCCACCAACATACATGGTTGCATATGCATAGACTTGCTCTGAAAAAAAAGCAAGGAAACATCATTCGGTAACTCATTGGGGTAGTACTGAGGGCTGAGGGTGGGGCTCATGCAAAGAGATTAAAATTTTCCCTTTATACCTTTTTGTATGTTATGATTTGTTTCATATCAAATACCACTTTTTTTAAATTAAAGACAATCTCTTTTTAAAAAAAAAAAAAAGAAGCCATTTGTCATAATAGTGTATTGTATTTTCTACTAAATGAGTAGTAGACTAAATGCTCTTGTCACAAGGAGGGAATGGGTAATTATGCGAGATGATGGATATGTTAACTTATTCCACTATAGTAACCATTTTACTACATACACTACATGTGTCCTATAACATCATGTTGTATATTTTAAATATACATAATAAAATTTATTTTTAAAAACTTAAGAAGAAAAATGTTTGTGATAAGTGATTAGTGGAAAGAAATCAAGAGCTGTCAAAGGGGGTAGGGGATGAGAAGAGCAAAGAGAAAGATCTGAGATTCATCATGCAAGCAATTGAGCAACCCTAAGTAAAGTTAAATAAAGCTAATACATATGTAGGCATTTTGCTTTCATATAAAGAACATATTTTGTTCCCATGGAAGTTAACGCAATTTTTACCTATTCATATATTTAGCCTTCCTAGCGAGGATCAGAAATTTCTGTCTTCGTTTCTTCATCATTCTTGCAAGTGGGAGCACCAGGGCACACTGGGGAAATGAAGTTACTTTAGACTTCAGGTGTGGGGCCGGGTGAGGTCACCTGGTGGTGTCTCTACACTGGTGTTCACGCTTTCTTGCTGCTGCTACTCCTGTTAGGTACGCGTATTTTCTTAGACTCTAAAATGCTCCTCTGCTGTATTAACTACTTCATAGACAACTGTGATCCAATATCTGACAGGATAGGAACATGGTAATACCTTGATGCAATCCTTCATCCAAAATAATTTGAGACAAACTAATTCTGAAGAAAATTTATGTTGTACTTTTATAGTCACAGGGATAACTTTTGTTACATGCCATATGCATATCAAATCTGTTTCCAACAGGATGAAAACAAAGGGGAATTTAAGTGCAGAAATTATAGGGATCTGTGTAATTTGGGGGTGGGAACATCTTGAAGCTGCTGATTGCTATTAAGCAAATGCTGCATTCTTTAGCGAATAAGTAGCATCAAAAAGAAAAACCGATATTCTCCCTCCCACCTTCAGCGCCTGAGCAGCCTTTCACCCTTACTTAATGAAATGGAGCCGTTGATGCCTTTAACTCCTCTTTCATTTAATCTCATTAATGCAGTCTGTTAGGACTGTAGTTGTGGGTTAACGCAGGGGCAGTCTTCAGACCTCCCCAGTGAAAAGTGTCATATTTTTCAGTTAGACTTTTTTCATTGCTACGTCAAAATGTGTGAGAACCAGCTCAAAACTAAAGCTGACGCCACTGGTGAGTTTTACATTTTCTTCTCTCTTCTGACATTTAACTGTATGGACCATCCCCCAGGCAAGGAAGTAAGCATTTATAAGCTCTCAGCAAAATAAATTGATAGCTAGGTGTGGGAACAATACAATATTTTCCGACTCAGGAATGCATATAGTGAAACAAGTCACTCAGGCTTAATTTTACACTGGAGAAGATATTTATATATAAATACTGTCATATCCTGCAGTGAACTACCAAATGCATAAGTTTTGAGATTAAATTCAAGTAGTTATCCACCACATTATACTAACATTAGGTTAATCATATGAATATCCTTCTCACAGTTTTGTAGCTTTGATTTTGGTCCTCGGCATTGCTATCATAGTCATTTTACTCTTTTAAGTTTTAAAAAAATCCATTTGATTTATATATATGATACCAGATGCTTTATCATACGTAAGAAACATATTTTCAAACATAATAGCTATTTGGTTGAATGATTATTAACAATGAGATGAATTACATTTCAGTTTTTCTCCGAAATTTTTTACAAGTTAGTGCATAATTCCCTAGACACACATTATCTCATAACATAGGCAAATTTGGAGCACTGGTTTTAAGAATATTTCAGTGTAAAATGATTTATTGTCATTTCCTTGCTAGTACTAGACAGCAATGCACAACAGTTGGAAATATTAAAATGTAAATTGATATAATTGTTTCAAATAATATAGACACTGCATTGTTCAAAAAAGATACTTATCAAACTAGAACTCCTTTAATATATAAACTCAGAATCACATCTTTTCACAATGCTTATAGCTTCCTGGTGCTTGTATTTGCAAGGAAAAAAGTAAATACTGTTTCTATGCAATTACCAATTTCAAAATATATGCATTTAAAGATTTTATTGGTGAAATAAGCTATAACCAGCAGATTGCATTTCTGACATCAATGGAGTCTTTAAGTATTTATCCTTGCTACTGACAGATTTACTCAGGATTGTTGCTGCTATTGTTTAGAAATTAATAACACTAGACATACTAACGTCTATGTACTTAATCTTCTTTGGGTCTGAATTACAATAAGCAGGGGCTCAAAGGTGAACAGAAATGTTTCTTTCTCCTCTGATTTTGCGTTTAAAAAAACATGAAGTTATCTTCTACTGTAAAAGTATATAAAACATAGTGGTCGATTTTTGGGGTTTACGTACACATACACACAGACACACACAATTCACTTTTTAAATGAACTATATGAGCAAATGGGTTTTTGCTTTTTGCAAAAAGAACCAGATATTTCTCTTTCTCCACTTAAATTTTAGTAGAATTAAAATGAGTATCCCAAATGAAAGCTGTAGTTTAAAAAAAAAAAATTCCTACAGTAGAATACCTGGTGTTATACTTAGTAATTCCTAGTTTTCGGTAATGTTTTCTCGTCTAATACTGCCCCCCAAAAAAACTCTGCCTCTTTAGAAGTAATTCAAATGTCTAAAAAATGGAAAAGAAATGTTTTGTACCAATCCAATTTACATGGTAGCATCAACATGCCTTTGCTACAAATTAATGTATAAGAAACACAGCTAACAAACGGAACAACCATAAGTATCTCCGTTCAAATGTTAGTATAGATCACCAAAAGGTCATTAGATTGTTCTACTTGTAATAAAAGCAATTTGAAAGACGGAAATTTGTTAAAGTGAAATTTGAAAATTATAATATCGTTTCTCACTACTTTTTGTGGCAATTATACACAGTGATGTTGTCTCTGGGAATAAGGGACAGTCGACATGTTCATACAACTTCACCAGCTTACATAAACACTGAATAAAGCTGTTAGGGATTAGGTGCAGCATGCTGGATCTGATGCGCTCAAATATAAGATATCTCGGGTCCCATAATATTTAGGATTATGCTGGTAATCTCTTTAGAGAAAGTGTGCAGTATCAGCAGAACAGACGCGTCAGTCTTTGAGGGAGCTATTCACTAATTCTACATTTGCTGGGTGACTAAACCTCCACCTCAGTCCCACACTGACACTAGGCCTTTGTGACATTTCGCATGGGGTGAAATTATAAGAGGGAGCTTCTAGAGTAACATTCTAAATTATCATTTTGCTCCTGAAGCAATTTCTGGTATGGCGTGCAAATGAGAATACTTTCCTTTAAATTCTGTATGTCTCCTTTTCAAAAAGACCCCATGGGTAAGGATAAACTAAACTCAAACTTGCCTTTCTCTGACCTCTAAAGTCATTCTTATCTCTAGAGATGAAATAAGAACTAAAATTATCTCTTTAATTCTATAATTTCCTTTTATATCAAGATTCAATTCCGAAGCAATGGAGGCTAAATTGCAAATTTGCTGGAACATAAATTTTGTAACAACGTCATTTTCAGTGCAGAAATTGACAATATAGTCGTAGCGTCATCTATGTTCAAAAAAAGTCAAAGCTCTTTTAGATAATCCAAACAATCTCACACACTCACTCACACACACACACACACACACACACACGTGCGCATGCCAGTAAATATCTCACCTATGTTCTATAGTTTGTGTATATAAGTATTTGGGGCATCAGTGGCTAAAGGCACATTAAAAATCAAAAGTGTCTGTAAACGTGAAAAAGGGACAAATAACACTACAGGCAAATTGGTAAGATGTTATGAACCAGTTAAATAAAGTTACTATTAGATTAGGAAGAGAAATGTTAATAGAGTCCTAACATTCTAATCTTACATGGACATTATCTCAGTGTGGGGTGATAATCCACTCACACACCTCATGAGAAGATATGATGTCACTTTTATTTTACAACGTTTCTTTTTTCTAAAACAAAGGCATTGAAATTGGTTCTGATCACTATATTTTAGAACATAGCCTCCTTCTTTTCTCTGCCGTCCTGTCTTGTCTCTTTTTTTAACACACTCAAGAGATTTAGTCTTTCTTTGCCACCAACCAGAAAAAGACATGTTTTGCTTTGCTTATTTTCAAACTCTCTGAACAAGTGCTGAGAACTTCAGGAATGGTCTCTACTGTGTCTATCAATGAATACAATGAGAAACAGCATGTATGCTTTCTACACCAAACTTTAGTTACTTGACTTTTGCTCGTGTGTGTGTGTGTGTATGTGTGTGTATATTGTGGGGGGTGGAGGGCCAAAGGTTATTGTCCCAATCTTTGAATTGTCTGACTCCAAGTATCTAATTTAATGGCTTTATGTTTATAGTTAGCAAGCATGCATTAAATCCTTGGTCTTTTCAAGTATTCTGGAAAACAATGCAGTATAGGAATTACATCTCAGAATACAGTGAATAATACTTGGTCGAACTATATGAAATTGGCAATATTAACCATTTTTTGCACAAAAAGGTGGCAATTTCATATGATTCAACTTGATATATGGTTAGTGACTACAGATTAAGGCATGATTGATAATTCTGGAAGCATTCTGCTACTAGTTACTTTTCATTTAACCCCGTTAACTAAGTCTCCAAAATAAACATGTCATCTGGAATTTTGTTCTTGTTATTAGATTTTCCTTTTTCACTTTTTAACCACCAACTTTAAGATTGCTCTTTCCCATCAGTATTTACTACTTGAAACTTGCTCAATTTCCAAGACCTGGCTCAAAAGCCACCTCAGCACCAAAGCTTCCCAGCTTCCCCCAGTTCATATTAACATCGTCTTCTTCCAGGTTTATTTAGCAGTCATCTGTCTGCCCTGCATTCTGGTGACATAAACGTGTGTGGCTGTAGAATTATAGTATTAATTGTGAAGATAGAAACTTGGTTTTGCACATAACTGTGGTCTAAAATAAACAGATGTTGGCTGAGTTGTTTTTGTTCTCTTGGGGTTTTTTTGTTTGTTTTTGTTTTTGAGACGGAGTCTCACTCTGTCGCCCAGGCTGGAGTGCTGTGGCGTGATCTCAGCTCACTGCAACCTCTGCCTCCCAGGTTCAAGTGATTCTCCTGCCTCAGCCTCCTGAGTAGCTGGGATTATAGGCACACACCACCATGCCAGGCTAATTTTTGTATTTTTAGTAGAGACGGGGTTTCACCATGTTGGTCAGACTGGTTTCAAACTCCTGACCTCGTTATCTGCCCGCCTCAGCCTCCCAAAGTGCTGGGATTACAGGAGTTGATTATTCTTAGCATGAAGGGCTGTTGAATTTTGTCAAAGACCTTTTCTGCATCTATTAAGATAATCATGTGGTTTTTGTCTTTGGTTCTGTTTATATGCTGGATTATGTTTATTGATTTGCGTATGTTGAACCAGTCTTGCATCCCAGGGATGAAACCCACTCGATCATGGTGGATAAGCTTTTTGATGTGCTGCTGGATTTGGTTTGCCAGTATTTTATTGAGGATTTTTGCATCAATGTTCATCGGGATATTGGTCTAAAATTCTCTTTTTTTGTTGTTGTGTCTCTGCTTTGGTATCAGGATGATGGTATCTAGATGATCAGGCTTTGGTATCAGGATGATGTTGGCCTCATAAAATGAGTTAGGGAGGATTCCCTCTTTTTCTATTGATTGGAATAGTTTCAGAAGGAATGGTACCGGCTCCTCTTTGTACCTCTGGTAGAATTCAGCTGTGAATCCGTCTGGTCCTCGACTTTTTTTGGTTAGTAGGCTATTAATTATGGCTTCAATTTCAGAGCCTGTTATTGGTCTATTCAGGGATTCAACTTCCTGGTTTAGTCTTGGGAGGGTGTATGTGTCCAGGAATTTATCCATTTCTTCTAGATTTTTTACTTTATTTGTGTAGAGCTGTTTATAGTATTCTCTGATGGTAGTTTGTATTTCTGTGGAATCGGTGGTGATATCCTCTTTATCATTTTTTATTGCATCTATTTTATTCTTCTCTCTTTTCTTCTTTATTAGTCTTGCTAGCAGTCTATCAATTTTGTCGATCTTTTCAAAAAACCAGCTCCTGGATTCATTGATTTTTTGAAGGGTATTTTTGTGTCTCTATCTCCTTCAGTTCTGCTCTGATCTTAGTTATTTCTTGCCTTCTGCTAGCTTTTGAATGTGTTTGCTCTTGCTTCTCTAGTTCTTTTAATTGTGATGTTAGGGTGTCAATTTTAGATCTTTCCTGCTTTCTCTTGTGGGCATTTAGTGCTATAAATTTCCCTCTACACACTGCTTTAAAAGTGTCCCAGAGATTCTGGTATGTTGTGTCTTTGTTCTCATTGGTTTCAAAGAACATCTTTATTTCTGCCTTCATTTTGTTATGTACCCAGTAGTCATTCAGGAGCAGGTTGTTCAGTTTCTATGTAGTTGAGCGGTGAGAGTTGATTGTTCTTAACGTACTCCTTACTTGTCTTTGCTGGACCATCTCAGATGCTCCTCACTACCTCCAGCAAAAGAAGCACCTCTGTGCAATTCACTTTTTTGAAAAATTAATAGACATTTTTAGCACCACTTTAGATTTACAAAATAATTGAGCAGATAGTACATAGAGTTCTATGCACTCACTAACCCCCAGACACAATTTCCTCTATTGTTATTTTGCATAAATATGGTATACTTGTTACAATTATAAACCAATACTGATACATTATTATTAACCGTTTATTCTTCATGTTGTACTGTTCTATAGGCTTTGACAAATCTGTAATGACGTGTACCTGTCATTACGGTACTGTACAGAATAGTTTCACTTCCCTAACAATTCCCTGCCCTTTACCCTTCATCCTCTTCCCCCACTCCAAACCCATGGCAACCAGTGATTTTTTAAATTATCTTTGTAGTTTTGCCGCTTGAAAAATATTATGTAGTTGGAATAAAACTGTCTTCTTTCACTCAGTGATATCCATTTAAGTTTCCAACATATATTTTTCTTGGCTTAATAGCTCTTTTTATATTGCCGAATAATGTTACAGTGCACAAATGTACCACAGTTGGTTTGTCTGTTCACCTGGTGAAGGACATCTTAGTTGTTTCCAGTTTGGGGTAATTATGAAGGAAGTTGCCATAAGTATTTGTGTGCAGGTTGTCATGTGGACGTAAGTTTTCAGTTCAGTGGTAAATACCTAGGCACACAATTGCTGGATGATTTGGTAAGACTATGTGTAGCTTTGTAAGAAACTGTCAAACTGCATTCCAAAGTGGGTGTACCATTTTGCATTCCTATCAGCAACAAGCAAGCATCCCATTTGCCCTGCGTCCTCTCCAGCATTTGGTATTATCGGTTTTTTAATAGGTTTATAGTGGCACCTCATTGCTTTTAATTTGCAATTCCTTAATGACTTATGATATTCAGCATCTTTTCATATGCTTATTTTCCATTCATAAATCTTCTTTTGTGAGGTGTCTATTCAGATATTTTACCCACTTTTTGAATTTTAAGAGCGCTTTGTATATTTTGGATTCAAGTACTTTATTACATACATGTTTCACAATATTTTTTCTCAGTCCTGACGTCTCTCCATTCTCTTAATGCAATTTGATTTTCAACATAGAAAAGCTGTATTTTTTTTTTCATTTTCTGAAGCGACATTTTTTGCTCTTTTTGAATTATTCTCCAAGGAATAAACTCTGCCTGGTCATTCTAAATTATCTCTGAGACCTGGTTTTGTGGTGTGCCATATCCCTGTCCTTCAGTGAAGGTGAGGCTGTGTAATCACAAGCTTCCTGTTGAAGGTTTTAACTAAAAGTAGTCTAGAGAAAGGGGTTTAGAAAAAAAATAAGGAACTAAAGAGAGACGAGTTTTATTTACTGAAGCAAATAATTCTGTTTCTTCTTTTCATAACTGGATAAAATGAGCTATCAAGTAGAGTACATGTCTTCATATAGAAAGCAAGAGATAGATAAAGTTCTCTTCACAGAGAGGAGAGGTTTGGGAACAGAGATCCTGAGGGGTAAATTATAGAATGTATTGCTTTCCTCTTTTTTAGAACCTCTCAAATGTTATCGTGTATATGAATCACAGAGATGCTGTTACAACCCAGATTCCTTTTTTTTTTTTCTTTGAGACAGAGTCTTGGTCTGTCACCCAGGCCAGAGTGCAGTGGCATGATCTCAGCTCACTGCAACCTCCACCTCCCAGGTTCGAGTGATTCTCCTGCCTCAGCCTCCCGAGTAACTGGGACTACAGGTGCACACCACCACACCCAGCTAATTTTTGTATTTTAGTAGAGACAGTTTCACCACGTCGGCCAGGATGGTCTCCATCTCTTGACCCGGTAATCCACCCACCTGGGCCTCCCAATGTGCTGGGATTACAGGCATGAGCCACTGCGCCCAGCCACAACCCAGATTCTTATAGGCCCAGGGTAGGAGCAAAACGCTGCATTTCTATCAGGCACCCAGGGAAGGCCAATGCTACTGGTCAGGGACCACACTTTGAGTCAGCAAGTCTCAGGACAGCACACGACAGATGAGAGGAATGCCATGAATATCCATCATGACCATTGAACTCCGTGTTAACTAATCTGCCTCAATGAGACAGGACAGCTTTTCAAATGTTGCATTTCCAGAACTACCGTGAATCGCTAAAATGAGTTCATTGCTTGGTTTCAAAAAACTGCTTGATCTCCCTTACCTTTATCAAAAGAAGTAGACTTTGTACCATTCAATTTTCAAAATAGAAAGACTGTATGTTTTTTAACTTTCTCAAGAGAGCCTTTGTCAGTATTGAGTATCCAAGGAGCGAGCTAGTTGCCACAACCACAAGAGTGAGTGTACAGAAGAGGGAGGTGTCATTACCAAGCATTGCTAGAATGTGGAGAAAATGTGGGTGCAGGTAACAATCATTAAATCTGCAAAGGAAGCCTGGTACACTGGGTGTTAATTACAGTAACGCAAGATATTTCAGGAGTATGCTGTGTTCTCTTTTTTCTGCCTTGTCAATTAGTGACCAGAGTTTTCTCTCTTTTTTTTTTATTTTATTCTAACCTTTCACTTATCCTACTGCCTTTATAATCCAAAGGAAATGCCTAAAAGGCAAAAGCAGAAACCACTTTTCTAGAATCTAGGAAAATTTAAAATGCCATCAGTTCTTACATTTGCTAAAACTGTGGCTACCTGGACATCACAGAACAGTGCTTCTCAAACTCGAATGCTAGCCTCGGGATCTCATTCTAAAGCAAATTCTGATTCAGCTGGTCTTGAGTGAGTCATGGTAGTCTGCAATTTTACCATGATCCCTGGCAATGCCAATGCCACAAGTCTGTGGACCACACCTTGAGTGATCATGGAAGACATTCACTCAACCTGAATAACGTCAGGTTCCACGCACAAGTTACCCCAGTATAATTAAAATGTTGACAGGACAAGAGGAATTTAATGGGAATTAATTCCTAAAGTATGAGTTTAAAGCCACTGCAACTTATAAAGTGATTTACTTTGTTTACAAGGGGAATATTTAACTTATCAGTATTTTCTCTTAATGATTATACTAATTGTTGTCGTTATTTGTTGGTCTCGTGTTCTATTGTTTCAGTCCTCTGGGGAGTGAGCGAACAACCTTTCAGGGGTAAATGTTCACGTGTAAAAGATAAATCAGCCTCTATTGTGATAATCCTACACATGATGCCTTTGAAAATGATCTTCTTTTGTCATTATCATACGGTAGTAATTTTTTTCTTAATCTAGCTTTCAATGATAAATGGTATAGGGAATTAAAGTAATATAAAGCTAATATAAAACCAAATGTATCTTTAAGTTATTTAGGAGCTATCAGCCATTGGAACAGAAAATTCACACAGCCCACCACCCAGAGTATTACAGAGAAGACTCCAGGTGCTGATAGACGTGAGAGTGTTATGGTAGAAATTAGAGTGCACTGAATTTCATGCACTGTATTGCATATTTAGGCAGGAAGCTGATGTTGAGATGCACTCTGCACTGATGAGATACACGTGGGCACAATCCAACGACAGGAATCTTTTAGAATCACCACCTTCTAGCATGGTATATGGGCCGAAGTTCAAGACTTTTATATTTGTCCTCTGAGGATCTTATTTTTCCAAGTTCCTATCGCATCCCAACCTTGGGGCTACTGTCTGATGAATCACAGTTACAGTGGAACTGGTTCCTAGGGATACCTGCTGCATCACAGACCTTTGGGTTTGTTATTAGGTGACATCAGAATATTTTGTACCTAATAGAGATACTTATCAGTCTGCCAGTGAGAGAGGGAAAGAGTACAAACAGAGATTTTAACTTGGATTTGTCGCAGATGGTAGATGAGATACAATTTGGGTAGATGAGATACAACTTGGGCTACTGAGACCATCTGCAAAAGGATTTTTAACCAAAATAGTCATCTTTATTGGAAATTTCTACATGTGTAAATTGTGCTTTACTCAGACATTAAGAGATTTAATTGCACTGCCCACTTTTAGCATAACTGTAAAAGTATGGGAAACAGAAGCTGACAGGTGAATCCAATGTTCAGGAATGTAGTCTGTGTCGAGGAATACAGTGTCCGGTGTCCAGGAATCATAGCTGGGTCAGATGTCCTTAAGGCAAAAAAAAAAAAAAAAAAAAGAGAGGGAGAGCGAGAGCAGAAAACAAAGATGCTACAAGTATAGCCCCAAACCAAAAGTGAGAAAACATAGAGAGAAATACTGTTGACTCTTTAAAATGTTCAGATCTGGCCTGTCCCTGAGTTTTTCCACCTTCACAGGTGATTTATATGGTAGAGAAAATTCCTAGCTAATAACTTAACTCATTTAATTCCCAATGGGAGCCTTCTCATGTACAAGAATCACTTGGGGGCCTTTTCCAAAATATATATCTCCCACAATCTCTGGTTCATTCTCTTTACCCCAAATATGAAAAATCAGATCCAGCATGGTGGCTCATGCCTGTAATTTCAGCCCTTTGGGAGGTCAAGGCAAGTGGATCACTTGGGGCCAGAAGTTAGAGACCAGCCTGGACAACATAGAAAGAGTCTATCCCTATGAAAAAATGTAAAAATTAGCCAGGCATGGTGGTGCACACCTATAGTCCCAGATACTCAGGAGGCTAAGATGGGAGGATACCCTGAGTCTGGGGATTTGAGGCTGCAGTGAGCTACAATCACACTGTACTTCAACCTAGATGACAAGGTGAGACCCTGACTCAAAAAAAATTAATATTGCCTCTTGCCTCTTTTATAAGAAGGAGCATATCAAATCTTGTGGTTATACTGAAATAAATAAAACATTTAGAACTACTTTAAGGAGTTATAAAAATTTTCCTTTAGACACAGTAGAAAGCAAAGTATGATCTTGTCTCTGTCTTCAATTGATTTAAAATGCCCAGAATATAGGAATGGGCAAGTTGAATTGTAAGAGTTGGAATGGTGAGAATTGGGAGCCATAAGAACAAACACAGTAAAAATGTTTCCTCCAAGCAGAAAGTACGTGAAGAGTCTATTATTATTACCATTCTTAATGGATGCTTTTAAGAGTTAAGGTATTTTGTTGCATCAAAGTGATACATATTCTAGTTAACTAATTAGCTGGATTAGTTTATATAATCTTAACACCTGCTGTTACTAGCAGAGGTTCTGAGGGGGCAGAACTAAAAATATGTGTGTTTTGATACGCAGAAAGAAGTGAAAACATGGTAGATTTGTGCGAAGTTGTGGCAAGGAACTCTAAACAAAGAAGGAGCTTTCAGGGGGAACTCGGGGGAGAGAGTGCCATCTTCAGAGGGGGAAAGAAATTTGGTTTATTCCATAGTTGTTGAATAGGCTCTGCCTGCCAGATCGCTAGATAGTAAACTAATTGTACTTCATCAATTGTTCTAATATAAAAAAAAGCAGCAAATTATTTTAAATTTTTCACGACACTCTTTGACACTGTCAGAATATTGTTTCAAAAAAGATAAAACTATATAGCATTGATTTTATAAACAAAAAATATTAGTTAATACATAACATTTTAACCATAGCCTCCACAAAGGATTACCAATAGAAAAATGTAAGTGAAATGAATATATAAGAAATTGAAAAATATGAAAAATGAATAAACTTCACTAGAGCCATCTCTCAGGGCATTTCATTTCCTCTAAGTTTGTCTCTTGGGGAATACTATTGTTGAATAAATCCATGAGTCAAGCAAAAGTACAAAAGTCAAACTCTTTCCTCAGTTTCCTTCTATTACCTTCATTGTAACAGCTGGTGAAGTCCAAACAACCGAATCCTCCCAAGATATTCAGTTGGAAACCACAGTCAATATCATGTCACTAGATCTGTATTAACCGCAAGACAATTCCACCAGAGGCTATGCCTGTTATAATGGCAAGATATTTAGAAATGGCAGGCATTGAAGCAATAATGGGATTTGTTGTTCTAATCAGTTTGTGAAATGCTGTCTGGAAGATGTGCTTTATAAAATACATAGTATAGGCCAGGTGTGGTGACTCACGCCTGTAACCCCAGCACTTTGGGAGGCTGAGGCAGGCAGATCACAAGGTCAGAAGAGCGAGACCATCCTGGCCAACACGGTGAAACCCCATCTCTACAAAAAATACAAAAATTAGTTGGGGGTGGTGGCGCACACCCGTAGTCCCAGCTACTGGGGAGGCTGAGGCAGGAGAATCTCTTGAACCAGGGAGGTGGAGGTTGCAGTGAGCTGAGATTGCACCACTCCACTCCAGCCTGGCAACAGAGCAAGACTCTGTCTCAAAAAACAAACAAACAAACAAACAAACAAATAGTATAAACTATAAAACTGTAGCTCAGAAGCAGTTTATTTCCTTACAAGAGAGAAAAGAATTAGTACTTTAAATGACTTTAATCTACCTTTACCTATCATAAACCTCAGATGATTTATTCTATTGCAATAAGTTAAAATGGTCACAGATTTCCAAACCGATAACCCCTTTCCACACACAGCTGTACACATATACCATTTTGAGTGACTTACTTCTCTTTAAAAATGCTGTTAAGATGTTTATAGTTCTTCAGGATTACATGTTGAGCCAGGATTATAAATATGTATAAATATGCAGATGCTCTATCGAATGTTCCTTATCTCATTTGTATTTCCAAAGTTGTGTAAGATAACCTCTGTGGCTTTCAAAAACATCTTGTCACACCCCAGGGGGCAAATTATCTCTATTTTCATTTCCTTTAAAGTTAGATCATTTTATAATTAAAAACTTATTGAAGCAGATTCTCCCCACGTGTAAGCTACTCCCTGGGGAGTAATTTATGCAAAGAGAACCTTTGACTTAATATTATATAAGCCAAAAACCATACGATGGATACCTGAGGTTTTCAGTCAATTTTATAATCGCTATAAACAATCCAACATTTGAAAAGTTATTGCTAAAAAAAAAAACCTGTAGTACAAATGACTTGCAGTGTCATTCATTAGATTATTTTTAAATGAAAAGATCTTTGATAAAGGAATAATAATGTGGCTTGTCATATTTTGTGTCCAAAAGTTTTAGAAAACCAGTTAACAAGGATGATTGATGTGATGATGATGATGATAATGAAGACTAACATTTCCTAGCTCCTTAACCATTTTACAAGGTGCTTCACGTAAAATATCTATCTGATCCTCCCAAATCTATGAAG
This sequence comes from Papio anubis, assembly GCF_008728515.1. Classification (NCBI taxonomy): domain Eukaryota; kingdom Metazoa; phylum Chordata; class Mammalia; order Primates; family Cercopithecidae; genus Papio; species Papio anubis. Next base: position 22,739,516 of record NC_044988.1, on the reverse strand, counting down.
TTTGTCAGTTATGCTTTACAAACCAGAAAACATAAGATCAGATATTTTATCTTGGCCGTGGCTCCAATCATTAGCAGACTAAGGACTGGAGTCTGGAAGGACAGAATAGAATAACATCAAATCTCATAGTTTTCTCCTATCACAAAATCTTGAAAACAAATACTAGCTCACGTAATCTAAAAGCTAAAATAAAAAGAAATGAAAAGAAACGTATACTTAGTCTCATAAGTATTTTAGGTGACTTTGTCTCTTCTGATGCTGTTTGTCTTTAGCTCTTTAGCTGGAGCTATTGGAGAAATACAGGAATTTAAAACTGTAATCTTATTTTGTCTGTGTGGAAGTCAGAGAATGGTTACTGAATGAAGTATCAGGATATTTAGCTAATTTCTGGTTGTCAATTCCCAGTTCCACTCAAAAGCAGAATTTAACCTGTATCCTCAATTTTTTCACATGAAAAATAGGCACATAACACTGAGGTATTTTTGCTTACAAAGATGATTTGAAATTTCTGTGAAATATTTACTTTTTTAAAAATGTAATGTACTACCCTAAAGCTAAGTATTGTCTTTTTTAAAAAATGTAAAATAATAAGAAAAAGAGGGCAATGTCTTGCATTTATTTGTTTTGTATATTCAAGAGTGAGAAACTGTAGAAAAGCATCCAAGTGGCAGATTGATATACAAAGCATTTTGAAGTATATTTTGCATAATTATTTTAAATTGGAAGAGGAAATAGCAGATCTTCTAGTGTGTGTAATTTTAACAACTCTTAGAATACTATCAGACATAGGAATCACTACATTCTAAATAAATTTTATCTCATGGATTCATCCATAACCTGTGTGCTGATTATTTAAAATCATCTTACCAAGAGGTTCTATATACAGGACATTACACCAAATTGCACACATAGAAAATAGAAATCCCATGCCCCACCATATTCTGCCAAAGTAATTGCCTTACCAACAACCCTATTTCTGTCAAACCTACTACTTTATCTCAGCCTCTTGGCTAGGAAGCTAGGAGTCACCTTTGACTCTCCATTTCCACGTCTGTTCCCTTTTTTAATTATATAATCTAGCTTTTGCCTTTGAACCATCTTTCTATTTATGTCTTCCTCTCCATTTATCCTGCCACTGATGTAATAAGCCATGTTTTTATCTCCTAACACACAAGTTAGAAGTAATCTTTAGTTGGTCTTCTGCTTGTTTATGGGTAGCCTGCCAAACTCACCTTTCTAAGGTGAGTTACTTTCATCATTTCTTTACCCTGTTCACTTCATTGATTCCTTATGGCCAGTGAGATCAGGTGAAAACCCCGCTGCCTAACCCCAGGAACTCCATAATCTGGCGTCATCCCTCTAGCCAATCATCTGACCTAAATTTGCATTATAGCCAAGTTATTGTCTCAATGATCACAATCCACAATCATCCCAGGCCTCCAATCTTTTTTCATTTCCCTTCTGCCTACAGAAATGCCCTTTGCCTTTCCCTTCAGCCTAACTAAATCCTTCAGAATCAACAAAAATCTTCAGAATCAACAAAAATGCCTTCATCTCCAATGAAACGATTTCAGTTTGTATTGAATTCATATTTAGTACCCTCATAATTCATCCTGATTTCTCCTTGTATTAATTTTATTTTATTAATTAGATTATTTGTATAATTAGCATATCTTATCCTCCATCAACAGCCTTTATTATCTTAGAGAACATATACAGCATGCTCAATAAATATTGGACTGATTTATTATTGGCATTTTTGTAAGTAAATATCCAGCCACACAATGTATAAAGCTACCATGCACTGCCCCATCCCATAGTTTTGCTTTATTTATGTATTTATTTTAAATATCACTGAGATAAGGCTATGTGAAAGCTCTCAGTAACTTAATGTTTCAAGTGCAAAATAAGAAAAGAAAAGCCGTGGGTTCAAAGGCTTTTTGAGTCCCACTATTTTTAAGGCCAAGTTCACAAAGGAGAAAACAGTGAATGCAAGACTTTGGAAAACTGGTTCTGGTTATATTTTTTTAGTTTGAGAAAAACAAAGCAAACAATGGCGGAGAAATGTGCTTTGACTTAGAAGAAGTTTAGGACAGCCATGCAAATACTAGTGGATGACTCCCATACCACCGCCCACACCCAGTATTTTCAAATACAAACATCAAGGCAGAGATAGATGGGGAGATAGGAAGAGTGAAAGGAGAAAGAAAACTTTTGTATGCTCAAAATGTGTATTTTCTCCTTTCAGCACAAATTGAAGTGATACCATGCAAAATTTGTGGCGATAAGTCCTCTGGGATCCACTACGGAGTCATCACATGTGAAGGCTGCAAGGTATGGGACTTTCAGACCGCACGGTTCTGTATTTGCCTCAGGCATCTGTGTACCTCACAAGACGAGGTGACACCTTTTTCAGGAAGGCTTGCTAAAGGATCCTTCTGCCTGCTGCTGACATTCAGGAATTCTCGCGTGGTGGGTGGGAGGGTTGATTTTCTGTTCTTTCGCCTTTTACCTTTTTGTTATTGTCTAACTGGTCAGCAGCTCTTTAAAAATGGATTCGTATTTAAAACCTTGAATTTTTCACATTTACAGAGATATAAATACTGACTCTTGCTGTTTTAGCAGTATTGTCTCCAGTAAATTCCAAGGCACTTATTACTATATGAAAAAACTAAAGGTTAAAATAAAGATTATAAACTAATAAGTACATATTTATCTGCTTGAGAAAAAGGAAGTGAAGGTTACAGCTACAATATGCATATGGCCATCCTTTATTCTCACATTACAGAAAAAAAAAAAAAAAGAAAGAAAGAAAGGAAAGAAAACTGGAAGCATGGTATGTTAGAAGCCAACAAGATTATCTCTAAATCAACTAAAATTCACCTACCCCCACCCACCCCTTCATTTTCCAATGAGGTCCTGAGGTATAAACAAGATTATGTCATCTGATCAACATCATTGATTCAGACAGTGAAGAACAGAGCATGGCCAAAAACACAGGATTTTTCAGTCTCAATCCAGCGTTCCACTTCCAGACAGATTCCACCCACCCTTCCAGTGGCAAACTAATTTCTGTAAGCAAGTTGCTCTCTTAAATAAAGAGCTGGAGGAATAGCAGTAAACGTAGACTGAATCTGAAATAAAAGAACTTTGAAACTTAACAGTAAGTTTTAATAATGAATCCTTAGAAGGAAAGAAAGTGAGTGTGAGAGACATAATAGCCAGGGAAAATCTAAACAGTTCTATAGCTATAGTTAAAGGACCATGTGTAAACAGAACAAATAAAATGCAGCCACGGTCTGGGAGGGAAAGGTAATATGCTGGTAAAGTTATTGGCAAGAGCAATTGTGTTTTTGATCAAAGATGCAAGCAAAGTGAATTATTCTTTTAAGATCAGTAAACTGAAGGAGGGGTAGTACAGTCATAGAGTCTAAGATCTAATCTTAATCTTAAACAGGTTTTCAAATGTACACAAGGCAAAACATACTGTAACTGTCAAATACTGGTACTGTGTGATAAATTGACAGTGTCTTCATAATACTCTCAAAAAGGCGTGAGTCCTGGAATTGAAACCGGAGTGAAGAAAAGGAAATAAATAAGAATAAAGTGGGAGAGGGAAGAAGAGGGAGCGTATTAACATACTAACCTGTCAACACACTGCTGTACTTTAAAGATGATTAGTGATAATCTATTTGTGAATATCATGAGCTGTTCTTTGCATTCTGTTCCTCTGCAGCCCTATAATTAAGAATTGCATGTTATTCACTTTAATGCAATTTTTCAACTCATCAAGAATAAACAAGAAAGCAAAATTATGTCAGCAATTTTTTACCCTCCTTGAATAAGTTATTACATCCTCTAGGCAGAGACACAAATAGTTTTCTTCATAAACAATAATAACTTAGGAGTCAGAATCTTCTCCATTGAAAGTATTTCTACCATTATATTGGCTTGTTATGCAATCTTGAGAGCTCTGGTTTACATAATAGCTACTAAAACTGATTTTTAGATCAATGTCAAAATGGAGATGTTTGGCATTTGATTGTGTAAGCTCTATTTGAAAAATGTGTGATTTCAAAAGATGGGGATATGTACAGGTTAAAAAGCAAAATATTTTAAACAGTAATTTCCAAAAGATATAACTAATGTGCAAATATAACCCAACAGGCCAATAGCCAAGAACAAGTGTCATCTTTTCTATGTAAAGGAAGAATCCACAATTAAAGAAATTATGTTGTTATTATGAAACATACTCTGAGGTTTCAGTTAAAATGGCACTATACACCACACTATTTTTTTAATTCATGGAAAAACTCACATTTGTATATATGCTACAATTTTCTGCAAATAGAAAACTTCAAAATTGTCTTCAGAATTTGATGTCAATGTCAGCACATTCAGTATCAACCTCTGAGTTTTCATAATGCTGTTTTCAAGTCAACATAAACAACCCATTCTGAATAACATCAATTCAGCTTGTGCACTTATTCAAATTTCTATTCATTCAATAAAATTTGGAACACAATCTCTCTTTCATGCCAAAAACCTCATTTGCAATAATGAGCAACAGATAAGCAAGAAACGTGTCGTAATTAATGTCAAATTGGTCTTAAATTAGGGCTGTAGCTGTGACTTCAGAAAAGTCTTTTCTGTCCTGTCAACTCTTTTGCTAAGTAGCACTAGAGTATCCAAAGATAAAAACCACACAATTCTGTCTTAAAATGTAAATTTCAAGTCATCTTTAATCAAGACTGATGGGCTGAGGTTATGCTTTCTGACAGTTTTCACAGTACATAAAGTACATCATTTCAATCCCTGGGGGCTTACGTTTGATCTCTATTCTAAGATGCTCCATGAATTCAGTCAAACTGGACAGTCAGGTGTCTCATTCTGCCATCACTGGTTTATTAAATAAGGAACGCACGTGGATGTATGGGGATGAAACTAGTCCTTGTTGTTGAATGGCGAAGCCAGTTGGGACTCTCTCTCTGAGGAGATCCTCGACCACACCTCCATGTTTGAGATTCCTCACAGACTGACTAAGCTCTCTTCACCAGTGCCATGCTGAGCCATATTGGAGCTCAAGACAAAAGGAAAATCAGTAACACAGATCCTTTCTTTAAGTTATTGGGTATTTTTGCATTAATGTTGATTTTTTAACACATTATGTTAAAATATTGTATTTTCTAATTACAAAAATTTTAGGTGACCTTTAAATGTTGTGGGCAAAGTGTTTGCCTCACTAGGCTCACCTAGCCCTGGCTCTGCTTCTTCCTGTAGATAGTTGAGGAAACAAAGAAGCTGTTTGAGGGAAGTCAGAGGATCTATTCTAGGCTTCTCTGCAAGAAAGGCATTGAATCTACCATTCCTGAACTTTTCTAGACTTCCTCCTTCCAAAAGATGATGCTGTGGGATATCTTTTCCCAAAATTTGTCTTAGAAAGCTTAATGTAGACCATCATTTTGCTCATGATACATTGCACTTTTCCTTTTTTCTCTAGACAATTCAAGAGCAAAGAGTGATTAAGGAAATCGATTACATGAGTCAATGAATGGATGAATGATAACTTAATCTATCTCTGGAGAAAATGCTTATTTTCCCCAATAGAATTTTCTATAAGACAACTACGGAAAAATTTTTTTAAAAATCAACTCAGCTGTGGATTTATTTAGAGAAGCAGTGTGTGGTCACTGGCAGTTCATTTTGTACCTGATGAACCCAAATGTACTTGCATGAAGACATCTTACACCGAGTAACCTGAGGCCAAGTAGAGACCATTCATTCAGTTTTTACTTAATACTTTTTGTTGTTGAACAGCTTATATATAATATTTTCTTTTTTCAAAAGTATGGTTGATTATTAAAAACAACTTTCCAGACCCAGCCACAGTGCACACACACACCTGTAGTCCCAGCTATAGGTTGAGGCAGGAGGATCACTTGAGTCTAGGAGTTTGAGGCCGCAGTACACTATGATCCTGCCTGCAAATAGTCACTGCACTCTAGTGTGAACAACATAGCAAGACACCTCAAAAAGGTAGAAAAATAAAACACTTTTCAGCTGCATTCTAGCCAAATTCGAGAAGTTTATGGTGGGGGAAAACACATCTTAGAAACTAAGAAAACAGTAGCACATACTCCTCAGTGTTGCTTTTTCTTACCAATACCTCAAGTTCCTCACCACCACAGCACTTGATACAAGCCTATGTGATTGTCCCCACCAAGTTCTGTCATGTTTGGTTTAGAACTCTCCTTTGCTACTCCTTCCCCACTGCTCTTTGCGGGACAGAAACTTCTATTTATTTCTGCATAGAACAGCACAGCTGCAAATGTCTTTAGCGAACATTTATTCAAGGAATGAATGAATGAGTGAATGGGTAAATGAATGATACCCTCATATCTCTGCAGATAGCATCTATTTTCCCCAGCAGAAATATCTGCAAGCCATACGAGAAGAGGTATCCAAAGAGCTTTAAAAATTAAACTCAGTTATGTTCACTGCAGAAAACGTAGCAAATGTATATGTTAATGTTCTCTGTTTCCCTTCTTATAAATCTGTTTCTCTCCCCTTCTCTTTTTCCCTCAAGGGATTCTTTAGGAGGAGCCAGCAGAACAATGCCTCTTATTCCTGCCCAAGGCAGAGAAACTGTTTAATTGACAGAACCAACAGAAACCGTTGCCAACACTGCCGACTGCAGAAGTGTCTTGCCCTGGGAATGTCAAGAGATGGTAAGGCATTACATTCCTGTTTCTTACTTAAGCCCTTTCAAATGGATGCTTTGCTGGAGTCTATTTAAGCTGCTGGAAGAATTCTAGACGAGGGAATTGGGGATAAGAAGAAAAGAAAATCATCGTGCTGGTAGTGCATTAAAAGGAAAAGTAAGAATATACAAAAAGAGAGCATTGCCTACGAAATAAGAAGAAAGCAAAGACTTTACTGTAGCTCATGGAGCAACTTGTGCTAACTAGGTTTAGCGGAAGCCACATAGGCCTAGGTTGAAGGTGACCATCTGTCTAGGTTTGCCTGCAAATGAGGGATTTCCTGGGACATGAGACTTTCAGAGATAATGCCCAAAAGTCCTAAGCAAACCAGGACCACATCCGAGAATGTTCACTGGGCAGGTCTGACTGGGCTTGCTTACTGTGTGGAGACACTAAGGAATGGCATATGCTTCTATGGGAAGCCTGGAAGTCCTGCTGGCTGGTCATAGCTACCCAGAGGAGGAACTGGACTATCTGAGCCCATAATGAAGTTTCCAAAGACTAGAGCGAAGTCCAAGTCTTGGAAGGGCTGTGTAGGTGATGTCCTCCTCAGAATATGATACCATCTGCACTCCAACTTCACACCTACCCACACTGAATTGCTTGGTTTCCTGAGGGAACATCTTAGAGTAATGAAAGAGGACAAATGAACTCAAACAAGATGAACGAAGAATTTCACCTAGCTTTGTTTCCATTTTCAGTCATTCATCCAAAGTAATTCTTTCCCTGTTGACATTGGACACATCACCCCTGTGTCATACAGTGAGTGGTCCTGAGTCCTGGGGCCATTTCTGTCTTGTTCCCACTAAAACATCAGGCTCTGCTTAAAAGCACACACCTAAATGTTTATTGAATGAACAATGGAAATCCCTTCTACCTAGAGACTAAGACATAGACAATGCCCCGACACCTTCTGTTTTTATGTCAATCACCGTGGATTCTGCGCATCTGGTCGCACTCCCTCTGGTGAAATTCAAGGCTGTATAAACGCACACAAAACAAGAAACTTCCAAATTTTAAAAAGATGTGAATAATTGGCATGCATTTAGTATAAAGGGATTTCATGAGTGATTAGATTCTTTACCTTTTCTCTAATTCCCAATCCATCTAAATTTGTCCTGCACAAAAGTACACCTATAAAATAAATTTGACCAAAAAAAAAAAAAAAAAAAGAATCTGACCTGAAACCCTTCAGTTTATAGGTAGCTTCTAAAGCTACAGAGATGAGGTTTCCAAAATTTTTCTATTAACTGACTTTTTTGTTTTATTTGTTTTACTTGACTCACTAACCACATGTATTTACTCCTAAGATAAATTTATAGCAATGGATACTTCTGTATAATCAAGGCAAATAAATTAAGAGAGAGGATTGAGTAGTTTCGGATACTTATTTGGTATAATTATATGGGAATCTGAGTTGATGATTTTGTACTTCATTTCTACCATATGGCAGTAGGTAACACATTAATTCACAGTGTCCTAAAAGCCCCATTAATAATTGTGCAAAGAGATAAGCCATAGGGTATTTGTTTTTGTTACTTCTTCCTACACTAAAAGGAAGTATCTTTCTGGAAGGGCAAGTCTGTGTCTGTGCTGGTGAACAGAATTATGGGCAAGAGATGAATATATGACCCAAGGCAGATTCAGCAGATTTAGTGACATCAGCCCACAAAATCTAGACGGTCTGAATCCCATAACATAAAAGAAATGTGTCAGGAGGATGGGAGGGTCATTTGACAGAGCCACAATTTATGCTCAATGAGGAAGGAATTCATTGCAGCACATAAACCTCTATGCAAATAAAAGCAATATAGTGTCTAAGGACACTGAGGATTAAGAATGATTCATTTCAACTTTAGGTCCAGAGACAATCCTGAGGCTGTCTGGGACATCTTCAAAAATGCCTCCTAAGCACATCTTATGTGAAATTTATCATGAGGAGAAATGGTCAGGGGTGTGGGTGGGGTGGGGAATCTGGAGAAGAAGGGGCTCAAGCAGATGGGTGGGGTGGGGAATCTGGAGAAGAAGGGGCTCAAGCAGAAGAGAAAACAAATGATTCTTTATAAGAGAAAAAGCTGCCTCTTCACTATATCACACAGAGAAAGTTTGGTCTGAACCTTAATTAGAACGGGTGCCTCATGCCAAGTAAATTATGCTAATACCAGGGAAGCCGAATAGGTTTTCTCTCCTATTGATAAGTATTGCCTAGTATGTAGTACTGAACGATTCAAAAGCCCTGAAATTGTGGTTGATTACCTATGTCTAGTAAGGGGTCAAGAATGAAAGGCAGGGTTATTTCTGAATCAGAAGAATCCCTACCTTCTTCTGATTCAGCAAGTATTTTTAAAGTACTTTAGAAATTGTACCAATAGCCAAAGTGAGATGCCCTCATACCTAACTGCTTTCTACAGCCCCCTGCTTCCCTCAGAGATAAAGTGGCATCTTCATTTTGGTATATGCATTTGCTCTCTGTCGATTAGGCTCCAAGAATGTTTATTTCACCATACCTGGCTGTTTACTGTGGCCCCTAGGAGACAGCTTAAAATAACTGTTGAAAACACTGGATTTTCATTCTCTCCTGAAATTTCACTGCTATATTGGTGTATTAGCTATCGAAAATATATCAGTAGTCATCAAATTTATCAATAATGAATTTGTTCAAATTTAGCTTAAGCGAAGACTCAAACATCAAATCCACTTAGAATACACATACATGTGTCTTTATGTGTATAAAAAGGTGAAGGCATGTGTGCATGGGTGTGTGTGTCTGTGTGTGAACTGGTAGCATGCATAAGCCCACTGAATCTTCTCTGTCATTTTATTTTTTTTCTTTTTCCTACACCCTTTACAAAGGAATCTTCAGGATAACTGTTTCCAATTGTGCTACTACAAATTGATACTCACTAGAATATGTCCTCCCAAGTGGCATGTCTCTACAAAAAGACAGAAATTGCCCTAAAAGGACAGGTTTCACAGATTAAGCTTCTTCTATCCAGAACTGCATTGCCCAATCCACATGTCACTATATAAATAATTTAAATGTAAATGAATTTAAATTAAATAAAATTCAAAATTCAGTTCTTCAGTCACACTAGCTATATTTCAAGTGTTCATTAGGAGCATGCAGCTTGCAGCTACCATATTGGAAAGCACAGAGAACATTTCAACATCACAGGGAGTTCTGTTGGAGAAAAAGAGGAAGGAGAAGAGAGGGATTTTAAAATAATGAATAGGTTTAGCTAGATTGAATCAGACTTCTAATACAAAGCCTACAGCACTAAAAAAAAGGGTGGCAGAAGAGGCACATCTCTGAAGCTGACAAGAGTTAAATTAAGACCAGTTTCAATGGTAAGCAGCAAAACGTAAATATAGAGAACTTTACAACCAAAGGTAGTAGATAAAATAATTTTAGAAATTTATAGAAAGTCATAGATGACAGTCAGTTGGGCTCTCTTGAAACCGAAAACACATGTTCATGTGTTATGTAAATAGAAATCTTCGAAGGAGCTATGACTTTATTTTTCAAATATCAAAAACTTCCATTCCATTTAGAATACCACAATTCAAATAAATATAAAATGATTTCCAATACTTTCACATAAAATTGTTCTTTGCTATTATGGGATCAAAAGGAGGGTTAAGAGCATATCATGAGCAAATACCATCATCATTGAATATTTATAAAGCACTTGCAATGTATACAGAATTGTGCTGGTTTCTTTAAGAGGTAGCAGTTTAACAAGAGGCTGTCTTTACAGTCAAGTGAATGTCATTAACAGAATAATTCAAGTTTGAGAGGGGCAAAGAGTTAAAATATATGCCAGTCTGATTAATATGTAGTGATAAGAAGAATGCTAATATTTGAAATATTAACATGGCCTTTGTTAAAATAGTTCTATGCATTCAACAAATGTATTTACAAATAGTGAAAATGAATTATGTTAAGAAAGTCAGTGGGTTTATTTTGGCCATGTACTGTAATTTTTTCCCAAATTTGTCACCACTGTTATTGCAAGAAGGGGCATAAAACTGAAACACTGACTCATCAATGTTTCTGAAATAAATGAAAAATTAATCATAGAATAGCATTCTAGTCATTGTCAGTGAAGTCTTTGATTTAGGATTACACCTGAAATAACTCTAAAATGTAGTAGTTTTAAGTTGCTTCTTTGAAAGTATTTCAGTTGCTCAGTGACCTGATAAGTCCATTTTGTAAAAAATGCAGAGCTTTTCTTTGTTGAGTTTTTAGATGTTAACCATGGCAGAGGTCTTCACAACATACTCTTTTGACATTGTTAGCTTGTGATTATGATGTCTGTAGTTAACAGCAGATTTCTGCGTACATCAGCGGCAGGTCAGTTCTATGGCTCTGCTGATTGTAGATGGCATTGCCTGATATGACCAAGGAGGTTTGGCTCTGCTTCACATATCCCCCAGTAAGTTTACCCTCCAACAAGATAGCTCAGGCATGTCCTCGTCATGGTGAGGTCCACAATCACACAAGCCTTTTTCAAGTCTCTGCTGTGTCACATTTGTCAATATTCCATTGGTCCACAATAGGTCACATGACCCTGGGCAGGATGCTTGCAAAGAATGAAAGAGCACTGCAAATTGACATGTGGAAGGGCGTGGAAACAAATAGATAAGAGGAATCAGGGTCATTAATGCAATCAGTCCTCCACAAAGTATATTTCACCTAAATATAGAGTAAACAGAAATCTAAAGCAAGGATTAAATGGAAAAAGAGTTTTTTTTAAAAAAAAAAAAACAACACACATTTCTGTATTTATGTTAGAAGAGTTTCTTATTCTCAGTCTTTAATTCCTATAAATTTCAAACCAATAAAATGCAAAATTACTATACTAAAATAAATCAGAAGGTAGATCTACCCTAGCTAAAACAAAAAATCCTGATCTATAGCAGTGGATACAAACCTTGTATTCACTTCCACAACTCTACAACAAAGAGCTATTCTGAACCTACCCAAATGCAAAGGGCAGAGGGGCAGCAAATACAGAGCCCTCCTTTCCTGGGGGAAAAGGGGAAGTTCTTTCTTAATCAATATTTATAGTTGTTTATTTTTTCCTATACAAAAGGTGTTTTTCCCCTAGAGAATAATATGTAATAAATTGCTTAGAAAGATGTAATATAAAGATACAGAGGAAGCTTGCCTTACAAGTTACTGTAGAATTCGGTACATAGACAAACTGGAAATGTCACCTCAATTAGTAAGCAAATAAATTTGTCTCTGAGAATGAGAATCTAATAAAGGTAGTGTCTCTACAAACAAAGTTAAATACAATGATCTAAATAATTCAAGACCATATAAAACCAACCACTAAGATGGAAAGGGGAGTTTAGTCTGAATGAGTCAGATTGTTTGTCTTCACACAGAAAAAATTACTAGATAATTATCACTTTGTTTTCCTACTTAGGCAGCATCAGAAAGCCAGAATGTACGGTTTTTTGTTTGTTTGTTTGTTGTGTTTTGTTTTGTTTTGTTTTTTGAGATGGAGTCTCCCTCTGTCGCCCAGGCTGGAGTGCAGTGGCTCAGTCTTGGCTCACTGCAACTTCCGCCTGCCGGGTTCAAGGGATTCTTCTGCCTCAGCCTCCCAAGTAGCTGGGACTACAAGCACATACCACCATTCCCACAAGCACATGCCACCATGCCCGGCTAATTGTGCATGTGTGTGCGTGTGTGTGTGTGTATTTTTATGCGTGTGTGTGCGTGTGTGTGTGTGTGTGTGTGTATTTTTAGTAGAGACGAGGTTTCACCATGTTAGCCAGGATGAGCTCGATCTCCTGACCACATGATCTGCCCGCCTTGGCCTCCCAAAGTGCTGGGGTTACAAGTATGAGCCACCACGCCTGGCCCCAGAATGTAGGTTTTTAAGAAGGATTAAGAAGATACAGAAAGAGTTTGGCTTCTTCAAGCCCAGCCCTCACATCCACAATCCAGCAGGCAAGAAGGAGGAAAACATGCCCCAATACCCACAAGTGAATGCGACACTTCCATTTACTTCCCGTGAATCAGAACTTAATCACCTACACACCTGCCAGTGAGGGGGATGGGGAAGTACAGTCTCCACTCTGATCAGCCTATGCTCAGATAAATATGGTAGCTCTGTACCCAATGGAAAAAGAAAATGAATTTTGGAAGAATATTGGAGGAGAAGGGTGAATGGCAGCTCTTTCAGACTGTGGGAATCTCTTCTGTGTTCCCTTTGTGCTAGAGAGTTCTTAAGCACTTCACCATTTAGATATACTCAGAAGAGCATCAACCCTTGTGATTGAATCCAGGAACTGAACCTTTTTCTAAACTCCATTTCCTTCTTTCTCCATTCTCTGAGCTCCTAGCACCAAGAGGTAGTGGGCATACCATCACAAAAGAACAGAAAACAGAAACTCAGACAGGAGCCTCCAAGTTCGCCATAGCCCCCACTATTAACATGAGCTGAACAATGCTTGATAATTCAAAGAAAATAGGCCTGTGACTCAGGATGTTCACATCCTAAAAAGGCAGTTGACAACCTGTGAGGAGAAATGTCAATATTCACAACAGTTCAGGAGGTTAAGTATCTGAAGAAACAACACATTGAAATGAAAGCACCTTGATATTACTCTGTGACTACTTGCAGCACTTCTTCCTTCTTTTTCCTCAGACTGCCTGAGAATATTGCCAGAAGAGATAGGAAAAATAAAACTTGGGAGTGGTAGAACGAGAAAAGATAGTTACTGTTTTGATCACTTGCTGGGCATCGGATGACCCAAATTGCTATTTTCCAAAGATTCTTATCATTTGATCCCAAAAGCCAACTGAAGGCAAATGATGCCGTCACTTAAAATTATGTTTATCACCCAGCCCCATGCCTTTGGTCTTACCCAACACACTATTTAGAAAATCGACCTGGCCGGGTGCAGTGGCTCACATCTGTAATCCCAGCACTTTGGAAGGCCGAAACAGGAGGCTTGCTTGAGGCCAGGAGTTCAAGACCAGCCTGGGCAATGTAGCAAGGCCCCATCTCTACGCAAATTAAAAAAAAAAATAGCTGGACCTGGTGGCAAGCACCTGTAGTCCTAGCTACTCAGGAGGCTGAGGCAGGAGGATTGCTTGAGCCCAGGAGCCCGAGGTTTCAGTGAGCTATGATCATGCCATTGCACTCCAGCCTGGGCAACAGAGCAAGACCCTGTCTCTTAAAGAAAATTATTGTAAAAAGTAAAGAGAAATTTAAGAAAGAAAACAGAAAATAGATTTGAAAGTGAAATACTAGGGTCCTATCTAGCGATCTAGTAATCCTAATGAATAAAAGTTAGTTGGTTAACATTTTAATAGTGGGTACTATTGCTAATTTGGTATTTGGTTTTTTTGGTATTTGGTATTTTGGTTTTTTGCGATTTTTTTTCACAGGTAAGGAAAAAAGAGGAAAACATGCTTTCTATCTTCGTGGCAATGAGAAATACATACATACGTTTTTATATTTCTTCCTGGCTTAGATTTATTTCTCACTGTGGGCATCAACCAGGACAGGAACCCTCTGAATATAACCTTCCCCAGATGTGGAGTGCAAACGAATGGGTTCTTAAGTGATGGTGCTAGACGTGTGTGCATCTGATGTTGAAGGGACAACCATCCCGTGACCCGTTGTACCTGAGGTGGTTAACGCGAATGATAACCACAAGTGCTGTTTTCTGCTTTTCTCTCCAACCCAGCTGTGAAGTTTGGGAGGATGTCCAAGAAGCAAAGGGACAGCCTGTATGCTGAGGTGCAGAAGCACCAGCAGCGGCTGCAGGAACAGCGGCAGCAGCAGAGTGGGGAGGCAGAAGCCCTTGCCAGGGTGTACAGCAGCAGCATTAGCAACGGCCTGAGCAACCTGAACAACGAGACCAGCGGCACTTACGCCAACGGGCACGTCATTGACCTGCCCAAGTCTGAGGGTTATTACAACGTCGATTCCGGTCAGCCGTCCCCTGATCAGTCAGGACTTGACATGACTGGAATCAAACAGATAAAGCAAGAACCTATCTACGACCTCACATCCGTACCCAACTTGTTTACCTATAGCTCTTTCAACAATGGGCAGTTAGCACCAGGGATAACCATGACTGAAATCGGTAAGTGGAAGTTTCCTCCCAGTGGCTTTTTTTGAGATTCTGCTTTGAATTTACCTTGGTCCTATTTAATATGGTCCTTTTCTTAGATTTAAATTGAATTACTTGGATTCACAGCTTCTACTGAGAAAACAAATTTATTTTAAAATATATTCTAATAAATGTCATTTTTCCCCGCCCCATAAAAGTTTATTTCAAGCAAAGGAAGAAAGAAGAAATTATAAATAGAAAGATGCTATCTGTAAAGAACAGATGCTATCTGTTGAATTTGGGTTCTCACTGAAGGGAAAATGTTATTGGTATAAACAGGGAAATTTCGGCATGTATTCAAAGTTGATGCTATTCAAAGTGAAATTGCTGAAGGATATAGAAAAAGTGGGAATAACCAAACGAACAGGGGCCCAACTCTTCCTCTAAGATAAATGGGGACAAACTTTAAGCAAACAGTATCTCAGCTTCCTTCTTGGTGAAGTCAGGGCGATAGACCAGAAGACCGCCAAGGCTCTTGTATATCTGAATTCAAGAATTCCATATGGGATTCTGAATTACAGCAATGAAAAGAGTGTAGTCTGGAATGTTACAGAACATGAGAGTAACAAATAAGCTAGTCACAGGCATGATTGCATCAGAAAGCTGATCCTCTTTCCTTCGATTCCTAAGGAGCGATCTTCAAGAGTGCCCTCTCTTAGGCAAGCTCTCTTCTGACCCGCTGCAACTTTGTTTTACTCCGTCAAACTCAGGAGTCTATTAAATGTTTAACCAGTTAATCTCATCAACTAACTGCCATAAAAATATCGAAGTAGGTTTAACACATTACTCTCCTGGGTAACAGGGTGGCATGTTAACAGTAGCCTAGAAGAGCTAAGCAAACAGTGGCGATGTGATCCCAGGCTTCACTGCAATATTTAGTGTACTGGAGAAAGCAGGTTAGAGCTCAGGAACCTTCGAGGGCTCTTGACACGTTACCCAAAGAGGTGGCGGAGCAGAGCGATTAAGAATTGTGCTGCCTGAGGTTAAATCCTGGCTCTTTGGCTTATTATTTAAGCTGGAGCAAGTTTCTCATCCCAGTTCCTTCATCTTTACAAGGGGGAAAGCATGAGTTTGTAGCTCACAGGGACATTGTACAGCTTAAATGAGTTAATACATGTAAAACATAGCAATGTGTGGTACTCAGGAAGTGCTCAATAACTCTTAGCTATTACTGTTTTATGCTGCATGCTCAGTCACCTTCTCTGTCTAACCTGCAAATAGGAGCCTAAAGCCTACAAGTGTTTTAAATTAAGCTGCTGTGAACACATCATGAAATACATGGCCATATTCTTGGCTACTTGTACCATCTGGTTGAGGAAGAAGCGATGGTACACAGTTATAGACCTGAAGTGTTGTTTCTCCCTTTTAGCGATTCAGCAGGTGACAGTGAGTAACATTGTTGACAAAGCACCTGTAATGACTTTCACAGCTGAGAGACATAAAAAAAAAATCAACTATAATAACAAAAATAGTCAATTATTACTGTCATCCTTAACCTTGTTTCTACTATATCATGGGCCCTTCACACATTTACTTTTCATGAACATCTTAAAAGATAAATCAGAAGAGTATTTCTGTTATACAGATGCTGAAACCAAGGCTTAGAGATGTCTCATAATTTCCCAGAGTCCTATAGTTACTAAATGACAGAGCCAGGGTTCACCTCAGACAGTCTGATTCCAGAGTCCCTCCACTCCTCTGTTAACCTGCTACCTGCCATGGGTCTCAATTCATAAACTGCATTGTCAACTAATAGGGATGGTCATTTAAAACAGTCATTCGATCTTTTCAAGAGGGAAAAGGCACCTTCCTTTGCATTTATACTACTTAATATCTAAGTTCCTGAGTCTACTATTAATTTGGGAGACATGTTTGAATCCTTATAAAACAAAAACTCGCAACAGTGGAGCAATCTTCTGCCCTACATTCAAAAGGGGAGTCTTCTAAGAATTCAGAAATCACAACTTTTTTGTGATTTAGCAACCATAGGAAATATTATGGAAAGAGAACTACAGCCAAACCATCAGGTCTGGGTTACCCTGAACAAGTCATTTTTCCCCTCTGACCCTGAGTCTATTCTGTGAACTGATAGAAGACTAGAGAATCTCAAAATTTATCCAGATAGTCTGCACAGACACTGACATGCAAAATAAACTCACATATATTTTTCTCAATTGTTTCAACCTCTAGTCTTCAGATATCTTTAAATATGTTTCAAATATTGGAGGATTTTTTCATCAGACATTTAGGGATCCAAATGTACCGTCCTGCCAGTGCTCTCAAATTTAGCAGACCCCTAAGCCTAAATATTGGCTTGGTTCACATTTCGTTAAAACAGCAATGCCACCTAGTGGACACAAACACATTCTATGAGTGTTGAATCTAGGTACCTATGAAGAGCCACAATAGTATAATATACTATCTTTCCTGCACCGTCCAAAACATTGACATTCATTTCACTAAAATATTAAATCCTTGACAGTATCACTGGGCAGGAAGGCATCTGTGGTATAGTGTGGTGGCTAAGAACTCTGCTTCTGGAGTCAAAGTGCCTTTGTTCAAAACCCAATTGTGCCTTTTCCCTTAAACAATTTACTTAACTTCTCTGAGTCTCAGTTGTCAACCCAGGGCAGTAACAGTCTTTATCTGTGTGTGTGGATTAAATGAGTTAATATTTATGAGTTCTTAGTACAATACCTATCATGTGTAAGCACCATTATTATTAATAATATAACTGATATTTTATTGGACTATTACTTAATATCACTGGTTATTGCAGATAATATAATTACCTTTGATCGAGCTCCTACACTGTGATGAGCAATGTCCTATTTTAATCTTCATAACAATCCCATTATGCCTGTTATGTAAGTATTTGTGTATTTATTTTACTGATGGAAAAATCGAGGCTTAGAAGTTATGTAACTTGTAAAAAACAAAGAACACATATGAGCCCATATCTAAGTAACATCAAAACCCATTCTTTTAACCATTATACTATATTTCCTCCCACCAATGGCAGCTCCTCACAAGCTGACTGCCATTCTCACAGCAAAACAGGTTTGGTGTTTGCTGCCTACCTGACCTCCTTCTAGGCGCTGCAAACCGGAGCTTTCAGAGTACGCACGCTGTCATTTTGACTTGATTTGATTAATGGGCATCTAAACCAATCTGGTTGGTGGCAACTTGCCATAGAAAAAAAATCCTATGCATATAAAACTGAAAATCGGATTTTGCCACATCCCGACTGGGTGAATTTGAGATTATGTCACACCAAAAAAAAATTTAACATCACCCTTGGCTACCAGAAGTCCTGATCTGCTTCCTCTGGATTCTAAGAGAATAATGAAATGTGTGCAACTAGGTCACTATGCTTCTGATATCGGGTCATCTTAAAAGCAGATCGATTTTAAAAACCAGTTTTTAGATCAGTCCATATAGAATAGATATCAAGAGTTTAAAATATTTGATAAAAACACACATGTAAGAACCATAACACAACTGTATAAGCAACTGCATGCAGATCCCAAAAAGTCAGTTTTTGAATATTAGCAGAGTCAGGAATATTCTCCCAAAAACCAAACTTGTCTTGCTGAAAGTTCACCAACGAAACTACAAAATTCCTAGGTTAAGGCCCCTCATGATAATGTTTGATATATGGAGAAAAATGTAGAAAATCCTTTCACGCATTTTAGTGATTTTGAGGCTCACGCCAATTCCTTCAGGTGAGCAGTGAAGAAACCATTTCATTGTACAGATGAAGAAATTGAGAGTCTGAAACAGTGAGTGATGTTCCTAGGATACAGAGTTAGTTAAGCCATAAAACTTAAATTCTAAGGTTAATGTTAAGTCACTGTCTTAGACTGCCAGGCATTTCTTCAAATACCTATTTTTGAAATGTGCCGTACCCTCAGGAAGAGCAGAACAAGGTTTCTGCCCTCACCATCTAGGAGATACCATGAAAATGAACAGTCATGGCAATTCACCACATCCCATAGAATGCGTTCTGGGCAGGATGCTACCACATTCTTCTGGAGGTGAGGGAGATGGCAGGTGTTGATCAACCTGAGCCACATCTCTTATCAGGAATGTTTTTATTCCCCTACTTTTGAAGGGAATAAAATGTGGGTAAGCAAACAGAAAACCATGAAACATTTCAGGAGTTACATTCTTGGGTTTTTCTAAAACTGTAGGAAAAATAAGCCATGAAATAAAAGAATGGCAACAAGTAAGCTGAAAATTAATATTTAGACAGCAGTATTAACTGGGTTTAGCTGGAATTTTACTTCAAGCTGGCGTGATGGATGTGTTACATCTTTAGGGATGAAATTTTGCAGTGGTTGGTGGCAAGGAGAGGAAGCTAGCTAAAAGATGCTCCGTAAACATGCAGAAAAGGAAAGTAGAACATCTTGTCTTTGCTCCACCACTAACGAGCTCAGATGAGTTGGGGAATTCTGCAGGACTAATACTCTTAATGAAAGCTCATTTAAGCTGGAAGTGATTGACAATGTATCTACAAGATCCCAGATAACAAGACAATTCAAACAGCCAAACAACACGCTTTTTTGTATTTAAAAAATCCATCAAATTAGCTACAATGCTAAGGGTATACATTGCCTTTTACAAACATTGCCTTGGTTTGCTCTTCTATTCAGTAATTTTCTCTCCAGATAAAGACAGTGAAATGTGAATTAATTGATCTCTTCTTGTATAGTCTTTACCATAGACTTATTTTCATATTGCTTTTGTGTTCTATTTATAGAACCTGGAATGTTAAGCATCATAAATAAATATAAATCTCTTTTTAAAAAATTCACCTATTACAGAAACTGAGTATTAATAGTTAAAGGAGATTACAAAGAGGTATTGGCCTAAAAGCAATCTAGTCCCTGTAATGTACTACTTCATTCTATTAAGGCTACATAAAAATACAGAAGATTTTACTAGTAGTGTTTTATTTTGCAGAATTCTATTAAAAGTGGTGGTGTTTCGATTGTGGCTTATTAAGAACCCCAAGAAGATGCTTTGGTCTTAAAGCAGCACCTTTAATGGCATATGCTTTTAAGGATAAATATCTTATACTGTTTAAATCTATTATGCACATCTAACTACTCATGCAGAAATGGTGCAGAGAATAGAACTTAACTCTCGCTATATATTTCCTGTGTCCTGTGATAGAACCTGTATCAAATACAGGTAGGCATTCCATTTAGAAGTAACTGTCCAATACATCATTAAAACAGATAGAAGTAGACCAAACTAGCAAGAAAAATTATTTGAACAATATGGGGACAGGAAAATTCAGTGTTTAGCTCTTTCTTCCTTGCCTTGAGAGGAGACATCTTGTGAACTTTCATTCTCATCTAACTCCTCTCTCACCCCCACCCCAACCACACACCCTTTGCAGGCAATTTAGGGAAAGTACATTGAGACTGGGGGTCCTAACTCTGTATACTAGCCACGTGAACGTATCCAAAATTAGTCCAGCTGTCTGAGATTCTGTCTCACGATCTGAAAAATAAGACAATTGGACCAAATGACTTTTAAAGACTACGGTTCTCTCACCTTCCAGAGAGCTTTGGTCGTGTGCATTAATATTCCCCCCTTGTTATAGCCACGGACACAGATAAGAATAGGGTAGAAGAGAGGAGGTGACTGGGAAGCAACTAAGCAATTCCGAATGATGCTGAATAACTTGTCTATGGCAGTAGCCAGCACACCTCCCTCCTGGAGAGCAGGACGATGCTCGGGGCTTTTACTGAGTGAAATGACAAACATGCAGTTAACAACCCACTGCCAAGTCAGAACTGTACACCAGCCTCTTC
Source organism: Papio anubis (assembly GCF_008728515.1). Classification (NCBI taxonomy): domain Eukaryota; kingdom Metazoa; phylum Chordata; class Mammalia; order Primates; family Cercopithecidae; genus Papio; species Papio anubis. The sequence continues at coordinate 22,718,791 of NC_044988.1, read as the reverse complement.
TCTCCATCCACCCTCCTGAAAAAAAAAAAAAGCAGATTAAAATGAATGTCAAAGACAACCAGGAGCAGCTCAAGGAAAGGCTTGTAGCCAATCCCAAACCACTCCAAGTTCATGTACAATCCAGTTAAAGAGTGAGCTGCTGCACAGATGCAGCTTTAGGGCAAACACACCTGTCCCCCCTAGTTCACTACAACCTGATCACTTCCAAAAGCAAATATGTTCATAAAATGATGATAGGTTCTCTTTTTTTTTTTTTTAAACCGAGTCTGCCTGTCACCCAGGCTGGAGTGCAGTGGTGCAATCTCAGCTCACTGCAACCTCCGCCTCCCAGGTTCAAGCGATTCTCCTGCCTCAGCATCTCGAGTAGCTAGGATTACAGGCCTGGCTAATTTTTGTATTTTTAGTAGAGACAGGGTTTCACCATGTTGACCAGGCTGGTCTCGAACTCCTGACCTCAGGTGATACACCCACTTCAGCCTCCAAAAAGTGCTGATATTACAGCTGTGAGCCACCACGCCTGGCAGAAGATATGTTCTTGACTACTAAGGAACCCACCTACCTGGGTCACCTGGGTCATTGGAGAGGGGCTTACTTGACTCTTCTGAAATTTTAACACCACCTTGTTCTGTGCCAACCCCAGAATATCTCCCAAAGCCTGCTTAATTTCAAAATTCTGCTTTCTATCTCAAAAAGGAATTCTTCCAGTTTGGGGCCAGTTTGTCATATTCCTAAGACCCCTATCATGGTTACACCTATAGTATTAACCAGTCTATGACCATGAATTATTGTAGAGGATACCTGGAACCACGGACTCTACAGTTAATCCCTAGGGTTATTTGAATGCATATCTTTCTAGATATCCTCTCATAACCCTGCAATGATGGTCTACAATCACCTAATAACATGTGCAGTGCTTCCCCACAACTGCAATAAATGGTAGAATGTATACAAAGCACTTTGTAACCAGCTAGTTTCCAAACAAATATAAATATGATTTACGTCACAAATAACACACACATATATACTCAATTCAAGTACTCATGGACATACATATCTACTTACAGTACATGTGTGCATATCAGTCACTACATGCTTGTGCCTCTGTTAATACAGTTTTCCCAATGTGCTAGCACTTCACTAGATTACATTAATCTTCTAAAACACTTCTTTTATTTTGAGTTGAAATTGTGCAAAATTTATCTTCCTCAGTGTATTTCTCCTGGAGATAACTAGTTTGGGATCACATTTTGTCTTAGAATTCAGAACCTCGAAAGAAGATTCTAGAATCTACCAACAACAACAACAACAACAAAATGTTATTGAGAAGCTACTGGAAAGCCAACTCCATTTTATACATTCAATTTCAAAAGCCATAGTAATTATAAAATCTTCTACAGTAAGCAAAAGGAAAGGAGATTTCAGGAGGTTCTGCCTGTGACTTGGAGGAGTAGGAAATGTTTCTATTTATGAAGTGACCTCAGAATCAGTCCCTAATGACAGTTTCCACATTGAATCGTATTTCAAGATGTTATACTGCAGAGAAGCCATACTTTTAAGGCATTGCAGGGTTTGACATTGGCTCTCAGAGCTCTGAATTACTTTTCCACTGGTGGGGGTGAATGTATTAGCCACATTTTCAAGCACCCATTTTTGGAAGAGCTGGTAAGGGTTAAAATACCACATGGGCTATGGAACACAGAAATGCCAATGGATCACAACGTTGATGGAGATTAGTATACTCTGGTGTGATTACCATGGTATGCAACCAATGTAACGGGTGCTCTCTGCTAACCGATACAGGATTTATTTCTGTGATGTTTGCAAATGTGGGGAAACCTGTTGGAAATTGTCCCAACTGGAAAAAAAAATTTTGTTTGTTTTATTTTATTTTTTGTTTAGGTAAGCTTTCTCTTGACAACATCATCTTAATACTGAGGAGAGTGAATTTGCTGTTTATATTTGAGGCATGTTTATGAGGCCTATTGGGGAACTGCTATGTGGTTTTCAGCAAGGTTTGTTCTGGAACAATTTGACACAATAAGGAACCATAAAAACCCACTATTTTAAAGCATTAGTCAATTAAATGCATTATTTAAATTACCAATGTACTTTTTAAAATTTAGGATGTTTGAAAATATAAAAATGGCCTCCAAAGATCACCTCTAAATTAGTTCTTCGAAAGGTCAGAAATGAATTGGCTAAACCTCCAAAAGGGTGGCGAGGTGGAGGAGAGATTGCATCTGTTTAAATTAACAATCAATCCATATGTCAACAAAATTCAAATGGTGAAAAATCAATCCTAGTGATGGCCCTGAGCAATTTTCATAATGAGGTTTCATCATCTGTGACCCATTTTGTTGTCCTTTGGTTGCGTGTGGAGGTGCAGTTTTTAAGGAGACTGAAGGAAGATTTTCATGGCCTCTGGATTGTGCTGTTTTGGTTTGTCCTATCTAAGACTCTTCAAGTGCTTTTAAGCCTGTAAACTGTACTCTCACCCTCTGTAACTCTGCAAGGCTTCTCCCTCGTGCGTCAAAACAAAGAAAATTCTCATGTCAGCCAGGCACCGCGGCTCATGCCTATAATCCCAGCACTTTGGGAGGCCGAGGCGGGTGGATCACATGAGGTCAGGAGTTTGAGACCGGCCTGGCCAACATGGAGAAACCCTGTCTCCACTAAAAATGCAAAAATCATCCAGGTGTGGTGGCATGTGCCTGTAATCCCAGCTTCTTGGGAGGCTGAGGCAGGAGAATTGCTTGAACCTGAGAGGTGGAGGTTGCAGTGAGCCAAGATCGCACCACTGCACTTCAGCCTGGGTGACAGAGCGGGACTCCACCTCAAAATAATTGGAAGAAAATTCTCATGTAGCCTCTCCAGACTCAAGTTGTCAAGCTTCACACAGCGCTTAGAAAACATCGCCGATGCCAAATCCTCTTGCAGATGGAGGATCAAACCCCAAAAAACGGAGTTAAATAGGTTAAGCAACTTCCCCAAATGCACAAACTAAAAGACTGAAAGGGGCCATGTTGGCTTCCTTGGTCTTACTATATAACTCCCTTAAAATTCATCAACTGCCGGACATTTAAGTAAATTCATCTTTCTGATTGTTCTGCGAAGGAGATCTTTTACTGTAAAAGTTCACTTTTAAATGTAATCTTTTTATAATAGATTCTTTCTCAATTTCGTCACCCGATTTCAAGAAAGGAAACTCTAATTTCCCAAAAATTAGACACACACTTGCAATACAGCAAAATGCTTGTGATCCAAAACAGCTTTCTGTTGTTAAATAAAGAAAGCACCCTCTTAGATAGTTAACTTGTTTTTGCTGCTTGTGCTTTTTTTCCCCGCTTTGGATATACTCTGTTTAAACACAAATGCGATGTAGATTCTTTCAGCTTTACTTCCTGCTTTCTTACCTTCCATTAGAAAATGCTGTCTTACTTGAAGCCAGGCATGGTGGCTCACTTTGGGAGTCTGAGGCAGGCAAATCACCTAAGGCCAGGAGTTCGAGACCAGACTGGCCAACATGGTGAAACCTCCTCTATACTAAAAGACACAAAAATTAACCAGGTGTGGTGGCTCGTGCCTGTAGTCCCAGCTAGTTGCAAGACTGAGAAAGGAGAATCCCTTAAGCCAGGTAGACAGAGGTTGCAGTGAACCAAGGTGGCACCACTGCACTCCAGCCAGGCGACAGAGCATGATTCCAACTCAAAAGAAAAAAAAAATGCTATCTTACTTCAGCTTCCTAAAATTCGAGGAAATGTTAATTACTTTATTAATCTATTCATTCGGTTTTTGCCCAGCTATTACTATTACTTGCATCAATCTGATTTTTTAATTTTTTTCCATTTCATAGTTTATTGAACTGTATTTTATCATACTTTTATTGTTTTTAAAAGTTAACAGCATAATCTTACATTTTGTCAACATATTTTTTTCTGAAGAACTCTAGGAGCAAATTGGTTTCAGAATATTCAGGTCTGCTTGAAGTAAAAATCAGTTATGCCATTCTCTGATATGTGAGTTGGCAATAGAATTTGCATGTAAAGGAGACTGAAAGCTATCCCGATTAATTGAGGAGGAAGTAATGAGCGGTTGGACCACGAACTGAGCCAACAAATAAGTTAGAAATTATTGATGCCCCCAATTTCTGCTTTAAAAAACTTGAGGAAAAGAAATTCTAAAGCTACTACTCTTCCTTTGAATCTAGAGATCACCAATAGATTGCTGTTTTAAGCTTAAATATATTGATGGTTTTATTCTGACAGCAGAATTCTATTTATGCTAAAAATAACGATCTCTAGGGATTAGAAAAATCAGAAAGGTCTTTAAATGACATTGTCTTTTCTGACATTGCCATCAGTGACAAACCACTAGACTTGTTCTATATAACGACAGAAAACAAAACTGACAGTCTGTTTTGACAAAGGAAAAATGTGTGTGCATTTGGTTAAATGTTTTACCTTTCAACCAACTGTTTTTATATGTTTTAGTTACCGCCTAAGAGTACAGATTATAAGAAATCTTGATATTATGAAAACCTAATGTAGGCACTTAAAACATGCCTTGAGCAAGTCCATAGAGATATCCTGCCACTAATTCAAAGTGAATCCCCTAAGAATTCCATTTTCGCACTAGCAGTATAAACTAAACAGAGAATTCAGTGGTACTCTAGATCCTTAAGGCAAGTGACAAATTAAAAATTCATTAATCACTTCAATTGAGGCTGAGATACGGTACTTTAGGAAGAATACTTAAAACTTAAAAAAAAAAAAAAAAAAAAAAAAAGTCCCTTGTGGAGAAAAATGAATAGAGGGTATAGTTCACCAAGAAGAAACCATTCTTTCTCATGAGGAAAAAAAAAATGGAGGGAGGAAGTGGGGGTAGAGAATTAGGAAGTTCAGGAGCAGCACCCTCTAGCGCTATATATAGCTCTGAGTCTCAGCTTTCTCGCCTTGCTGCAGTTGGGCCTCGGGTGCTGTTGGCAATAACACTGAAAGCAGCAGTTTTTAAAGATATACTCAACTTTCCCCACTCCCAGGATGTGGGATTCTAATGAAACTACCCGTGCAATCCGTGTCTGAGACACCGTAGCCTTTGGAGAGCGCCATTTGCTGAAATGTCTAGTGAAGCTAAAATAAGCCGCTTTGGTGGAAAAAACCCGCTGAGTGGTTGAAATCAGAGCTACAGAAGGTCACTTGCTATTTTAGTAGCTGCAAGCTGGTCCTCATTTTATAACATCACAGTTATAAACAAGACATTGTCACCTTGCTTGTCAGTTTACTTCTTTCTCACCAAAATAAGCAGATGTAGCCCTTTTTCTTTCTACATAGAATTAGGTAATTTGGATGACTTGTTTCCAAACTTTGCTTAACTATGTGGATCAATATGTAAGAGAAGTTATTTTTCATGTATTTCTTTAAACATTGCTTCAAAATATTATTCTTACACCTTTTTACATCGTCTGATATAATTGACCTTTTAAAACTCTATTTACCTGCCTGCATAAACCTTATCACGCACATCTCAATCATGCTGTAAATCCTTACATTGGACTTTCTTCTTTGATTTATTAATAGATCACAATGAAGAGTATTGAGGATGGGATAGGATATGTAGAAGTCCTTTACAGTCTCAGGGAAAGACAGAGAGAGAGAGAGAGAGAGAGAGACAGAGAGAGAGACAGAGAGAGAGAGAGAGAGAGAGAGAGAGAGAGAAAGGAGAGTCAACTAATTTCTAGGATTATTTAGATACAGTCCATTTGCAAATGGAGGAAGGAGGTTAGTTCCAGCCCCAGGGTTCTATAATTACTGCGCACACTATTGAGAATTGCCATCAATTTTATTCTAGTTTTCCCTTCAAAAATTTAATTTCTCTCTTCTTATTGCCCACATCAAAAGTAAAGATTACCCTTAAGACTTCTAGGGAGGTGTGACAATTTTAACAATATTTTAAAATATTTTTTTCATCAAAGTGATACAGAAGTATATTTACCTATATCAATTATTTTAACACTTTCTAAGACTTTTTTTTCATTTGAATCACACATTGCCATTTCTATCCCATAAAGTTGCTTAATATATAAAGTTACAAATTCTGTTAATTGAATATACATCTTGGATTCAAATAAGCCTTCCACGAAGAATAGTATCAGGGCCAAAGTTGAAAACAAAACAGCAGTTTTGCAGAGGGGAAAGTTTACGTGTTTATACATATGAGAATATAGAAGGGAAAGGAAGAGAAAGAGAGAAAGTGATAGCGAGTGATTGTTCATGAAATTAACAAATAGAAAATGAGGAATGTGGACTTAATATTAACCTGTAATACACACCCAATTTTTCCTTGCCTGCATCAATGTTCACTTTTTCCTTATCATGGTTAAAGGGAATGACTGGACAGACTGAGCATATACAATTGTTTTTCTCTTTCTTCTACATGATTATATTAACTATCAAAGCAGCCCACATACTCTTAGTAAACTGAACAAACCTCTGTCTCACTGAACACATGTAGGGAATCTTAACTACTGAGAAGATGTAGCTGCATTTTCATTACAAGTTTTCCTTCACACCCACTTAAGAATTCTCCAGCCTCATCTCTGGTCTCAGGAATCGCAGAGCGTAGGGTTTGTGTGCATCTCCTTTGGAGGTGGTGGAATTTCCCATCAGTTAGTTATCTGGGCAATATTCCTGTTGGACTTACTGTTCCAGCACAGAGCATGCTGACTACTTCTTCGACATGTACCATCTGCAGCCCAAGCCAGTCAAAGAATCCAACAAAAACTGAGCTGAAAACAGCTGCAATCCAAGTTAGGGTAACGGATGAAGGATGTGAGATTGCCCAGAAAGATTCCATATCCTCTGCTCTTTTACCTCAGTCTCTTTTGTCTGGACTTTCTCATGTGGCTGGTCCCTAGAGAGGACTACATTTACTTTTACGTTTTCTACTTTTCCAAGCAAGGACTCTTGAAAGTTCCTTTGGCTCCCAACAGGAACTTTGCATACTGTATTCATTGTCTCTCCTTTGGCCTTTCTTTTTAAATCCTTCTCTTTTCACAACTGCAGACTCTCAGTCTAAGCAAACCATCTCCTTGGACATTCAAGCATCTTTCTAATTGACAGAATGAGCCCTCCAGCCTTGCTCCCATGAGACTAAGTCTAGCTGTACCGTGTCTTGTATCAACCTGAGATTTGAGAGGGTCAAGTTGGCTTTTGCACGTGGCTCACCTCTGCACTGCAGAACAGTGAGAGAAAGTGGGGGAGGAATGTGTCTGCAATTGCTGCTACTGTGCTTTTGCCTTCATTGCCATTCATAATAAGTCTTATGCTCAAAAGAGATTTGACTTGTATTTCCCACCACAAGGATATGGAAAATAATTTTGCATGCTTGCCATTTGACTTCAAAGCCATCTGAGTGCTTAGGCTTTAAGATCATCAAACAAAGGATCAATCTTAACTCTTACAAGTCCTTTGCAAAATAAAGCAGACAATTGAAGGAAGGAAGAGGGGATGGACGGATCATCTTCAGCATTATCTTCCCTAACTCAACATTGGTTGAGCACCTACTATATTTAATATTTCCTTTCAGTGCCACATCTGCTGGTCCCATGTATTCTCCTTCAAAATTGTCTTGAATCTAGCTCCTCCACTCCACCTCTGTCATTATGACCTAGTCCAGACCTTCCTCAGAGCTTGCCTGAATTTTCGCAACAGCCTGATTAATTTCATGTACTCACTAATGCCATCCCATCTTTACCATGACCAAAGTCACCTTTCTAAAACAAAAACCAAAGCCAGGCGTGGTGGCTCACGCCAGCAATCCCAACACTTTGGGAAGCCAAGGCGGGCAGATCACCTGAAGTCAGGAGTTTGAGAACAGCCTGGCCAACATGAAGAAACCCTGTCTCTACTGAAAATACAAAAATTAGCCAGGCATGGTGGTGTGCACCTATAGTCCCAGCTACTCGGGAGGCTGAGGCAGGAGAATCACTTCAACCCCAGAAGTGGAAGTTGCAATGAGCCACAATCATGCCACCGCACTCCAGCCTGGGTGACAGAATGAGACTCTGTCTCGGAAATAAATAAATAAGCCAAAAAACAGATAATATTTTACAACTTTGGTTGGTTACCAGTTATCTCTGAATTGGTAAAATTCAAGCCAGGAAACACAGACTCGGTTTCAAAACATTGCTTACTAGCTCCATAGAAACTGGTCTAGACTCATTTGGTCTTTTTTTTTTTTTGACAGAGTCACGCTCTGTCACCAGGCTGGAGTGCAGTGACCTGATCTTGGCTCACTGCAGCCTCCGACTTCCTGGTTCAAGGGATTTTCCTGTCTCAGCCTCCCGAGTAGCTGAGATTACAGGCACCTGCCACCATGCCCAGCTAATTTTTTTTTTTTTTTTTGTATTTTTAATAGAGATGGGGTTTCACCATGTTGGCCAGGATGGTCTCGATCTCCTGACCTCGTGATCTGCCTGCCTTGGCCTCCCAAAGTGCTGGGATTACAGGTGTGAACCACCGCACCCGGCCCTCACTTGCTCTTTCTACACCTCACTTCTATCCTCAGTAAAGGGGAGGCTGGTTGTAAAGAAGTAAAGGTTGTAAATATATAAGATGTAATGTCAGAAATTACCTAGCCTACAGCTAGCTTTCTATCTATCATTCCCTCCACCTGGGATGCATCTTTCTCTTCTCCATGTGGCAAACTGTGCTCATCCTTCAAGACCCAGGCATCTCCTCTATGGTTATTTTCCTGCCCCTACCCCCAGACTAAGTGAGCCACTTTCTTCTTTGGGCTCCCACAATAACTGTGGGCATTTATTGCATCATGATATGAAATTATATTGTTGTAAAATACTTTAAAACAAAGGCAAGAGTAGGGGATGGTGGCTCACACCTGTAATCGAAGCACTTTTAAGAAGCTGAAGCAGGTGGATCACTTAAGGTCAGGAGTTCGAGACCAGCCTGACCAAGATGAGAAAACTCTGTCTCTACTAAAAATACAAAAATTAGTCAGTCATGATGGTGGGCACCTGTAATCACAGCTACTCGGGAGGCTGAGGCACGAGAATAGCTTGAACCTGGGAGTTAGAGGTTGCAGTGAGCCAAGGTTGTGCCACTGCTCTCCAGCCAGGGCAACAGAGTGAGACTTGATCTCAAAAAAAAAAAAAAAAAAAAAAGATAAAGAAAGAAAAGAAAGGAAAAGAATAGAAAAGCCAAAATCTTTGTTTCTTAATCTATACCTTGACCTGATATAGAGTACCTTCTCAAAAATATTTGGTGAATGAATATATGAAGGCATTATACTGGGATCTGCTATCCAGTTCTTGAAGAGCTCATAATCTTGAAGGGTGTGGGACAAACAGAGGGATTCAAATAACCACAGTAGGAGTCTCACTGGAACAAGGGCTCAATTAAGGCAGAATCAAAGTGTGATGGCAGCCAGCCCTTCTTCCTGAGGACATGGTTGGCAGGGAAACTTTCACCAGGCATGGCCATCCGGGTTGAGTCCTGAAGCATGCATGTGGATTTAATTTCCTATTTCCTTAACCTTCCCACGTATTTATTGTACCTACCCTTCCTCGTAAACCATAGACTCCTATATTTTGATATCAGAAGGCCAGAGAATTCTTAAGCTTCGGCCAACAGTTCCAGGCAGATATCATAAAGGAACAGATAGAGTTTTTCATAATACAATTGTAAGTGGCAATGATCGTCTTGTTTAAAAACCTTGAAGCCCAACACATCAGCATGTCTTTGAAGATGAAAACAAGCTACACCAAGAAGATAATAGTTTGAAAACTATAAAGCTATAAAATCTTTTGTTATCATTATATACCTACTGGAGAGCAAATATGTTTTCTAGATTCTAAGTAATTAGACTGCCCCAGTGAAATTGAAAAATGATGAGCCATGACATACCAATCTATTTTAATATGATGGATAGAGGAATTTTTATCCCTTTTATACTATAGGAGAATGTTCAATAAACTTCGAATACAGGATTTTCTAAAGAAAGGATTTTGTAATATCATAAGCAATGCAAGTCTTGAAATGCTCAATGCTGAACCCAATAGAGTAGAACTATCATCAGAAGTTAGCATTTGGTAGCATCTTCTACATGCATTATTTTATTTTGATTGAAAAACTCTAATAAATATTGAAATATCTTCCTTCAGTAGGATGGATTGCAGAATTAAATATATCCCCTGAATTTTATCTCCATTGGAGTCATCATATTGCTCCCCTGAGGACAAACTCTGTAGACTGTCCTAATAAGGATAACGGTGGCTACCATTTATTCAGTGTTTCCAATGTGCCGGGTGATGGTCTATAGGAGATTTTTATTTAGAAAATTTATTAGAAGCTTAAATTTACAAATTTTTGTTTTTTACCTCACTAAAATGTAATTTACTTCATACCCTGTATACCAGAAGCTGAGTGAGATAGAAAGGAGACACCCAAATGCTGCTTTGAGGGCTGTCCTGGAGAGATGGGGTTGGTCATTTAGAAAGAACAGAACTTACGTTTGAAATGGCACACCCTGAAATACAAGAAAATTTTATTTTAAATAGCAGGTGGGATGACAAGGGACCACCTCCTAGCTCCAGCCGCCTTCAGGGGACTCACAGCAGGCTGGTTTTGTTTTGTTTTGCTTTGTTTTTGAGACGGAGTCTTGCTCTGTCACCCAGACTGGAGTGCAGTGGTGCGACCTCCACCTCCCAGGTTCAAGTGATTCTCCTGCCTCAGCCTCCTGAGTAGCTGGGATTACAGGAGTGTGCCACCACACCTGGCTAATTTTTTGTGGGTTTTCTTAGTCGACATGGGGTTTCACCATGCTGACCAGGAGGTCTTGATCTCCCACAGCAGGCTTTTTTCAAGGACAGCTCTTTTATCTGGTTCTATTGCTCAACTTTCATGTCTCAAAACCCAAAATGATTGGTATTTAAGATACAATGTGAAGTACAATTTGATTGAGATAAACTGCCCAAAACTGTGCTTGCTACTAATTTTTGTGAATATAATCATTTAATCATTTTTAAACTTTTTTTAAAAAAAAAGATTATTATATAAAAAATTTAAAAAGAGAATATAGTGGTCCCTATGACCCAATTCCAATCATTATCAACTCATAAGCCAATATTGTATTGTGTATACCACCTCTCCTATTATTATGTCAGATGTTTACATTGCCCCAAAGTCAAATCTACAAAAATATTATCAGAAAATTTAATTTCTTTCCTTGTCCCTGCATTCTATTCCCTATTTCCTCTATACATAGCCTTTCTTTTAGTTTATTCTTTAATGCTTCCTTTTAAAAAAAAATATAGGCAAATAAATTTATATTTTAATGCCCCCTTTCTGAGATAAACAATAGGGTTCTAGTGATTTTCAAAACATTTTAAAGTGTTTTGGAGTACAAGTGTTAAGACTGTTAGTTGACTTTCAAGCCAAAAAGCAAGAAATATGATAATTTTATGTCTTTTTAAAAAATAAATACCTTTGAATGGTTTACAACTTGTAAAACCCCTAAGTTGTGATCAAAAGATCTGGGGGAAAGCAGTAAATTTTGATTAAAATACTGAAAGTTGAAAAAAGGCAATAAAGAGTTTGTCTGAAGATTTTAAGATAGATAGCAATGTTGAAGACACTTTAATACAGTTGGAGTATCTCCAAAAGGCATTCTTATAGTAAACACATTAAAAGCTAATGAGCAGAGTGATTTTATTCACAAAACTTTGACTTGATATCTTTTCTCACAGATCGAATTGCACAGAACATCATTAAGTCCCATTTGGAGACATGTCAATACACCATGGAAGAGCTGCACCAGCTGGCGTGGCAGACCCACACCTACGAAGAAATTAAAGCTTATCAAAGCAAGGTACTCTGGGCAACCATGAGAAAGTTTTTCTGTGATTACCCTATTGCTGTCTTGCTCAAACTCAGCACTATTGGCACGTTGCGCTGGGCAATTCTTTTCTGTAAGGGCATCCTGCAAATTGTTTGATACTTACCAGCATCCCTGGCTCTACCCACTAGATGTGGCATCGCCCTCACACACACTTGTGACAACCAGAAATGTCTCCAGATACTGCCACCTGTTTCTAAGGAGGCAAAACTACCCTGATTGAAAACCACTGCCCTATTTGAGTGACTACAGAGACTGTGCCTTCATCAAATGACTTTAGGACATCTCTTGATGACTTCTTGGGTCAAGGCAAGGAGCAGGAGCAATGTAATAATCACAGCAGTTGTAACTGTCACAAACTTACACAACAAATATATAGAACAAAGCTTTCTAAATTTTCTTCTTGCCCTATATGTTAAAAAGAGTCCAAAAAAAAGGAACAACTCATCCCGTATTTTTATTATTACACTATGTTATTTCTTTGGGTTTATTGAAGAAGTTTTTAAGAGGAATTTATTGTTGTTTTTCAGCATTTACATTATATTACTTTGGGATAGAGATCCCCAATTACAAAATCTACCCGTAGATGGAACTTTAATAACTTTAATAAAATAATATAAGTATGTGTATATCTAAATAAATGTTTACAATATGCTGATTTTTCTCCACCAGAACAATTAAATCTTAGTATTTTTATATAAAGAGGGAAACAAAGGTATTGGGTCGCTATGGTCAATACAAATTAGAATTAACACATTTCAAAAAATAACCCGAGGACTAAAATATATCTGGGGGATTCTATTGAACTTAGGAGAATGATTTGATTTAATATGATGCCTTTTTCCTCGGAATTCTTTTTATGCCAAAAAACAATCTCTGTAGGTCTGGAAAAAAGACACAACATAAAAATGTTACAAATTTAGTGTCCATCAGGTACCCATGAAAATGACGTCATGGAAGCCTGTGAATGAAACCGCTATCCCTCAATGCAAAGCTTTGCTTTTTATATTAATAGTATATAAAGATAGATCTGTTATTTTCTTTACAAACTCAGGCTTCGTTTAGGTGAGAAGGAGGAAAAGGAGGAAAAAACAGTAAAGAAAATAACAAAGCTATCCTTACATACTATAAACAATGTTGCTGTTATTTTAGCCTCAGTACTTTGATCATTTTGGCCTACTGAGGTCCAAACAGGTCAAAATGTTATCTTAGGGGGGAAAAAAAAAAAATAAAAGTAGTGCCGTCTTCTTTTAAAGGAATCCTATAAATTCCCTCCTTGGGCCCCAACTGACAGGTGAACACCAGGAAGGCAAATCTGAGTGTTCTGTGGACTCTCCATAAGTCGTTTGCCCTCTTTACATTGTGTGTCTTCTCTCCTGAAGTCCAGGGAAGCACTGTGGCAACAATGTGCCATCCAGATCACTCACGCCATCCAATACGTGGTGGAGTTTGCAAAGCGGATAACAGGCTTCATGGAGCTCTGTCAAAATGATCAAATTCTACTTCTGAAGTCAGGTAAGCAAGAAGATTCACGAGGGGCCTATTTCAGATAAGGATGTGGTCAGCCCTTAGCACTGTGTTGGTTCTAGAAAATCCTCCTTCCGATATGCAGCTCGTTTCTGCCACCCACATTGTCAGCCAACTCCCCGAGGAAACGCTCAGTAATAAAAATGCCCTGATACTCATTCAGTTCCCCTTTGAAGTCAAACACAATTTTGCTTATTGAAAGTGGAGCTATTAATTGCGGAGGTTGAGATACGCAGCTTGACAGGCAGTGCAAGTAATTAGCGTGTCAAGGTGGCTGAATTGCTGAGCCGGCGCTAAAACGTACTCCTTGCCTTCTGTGAAAGGAAAAAAAAAAATGCAGGCTAGCTGAGTTCTGCCTCTGTGGTCATTTCCAATCATTTTAATGAGGATAGCCTGCAGCCAGTATACACCAGGAGAAACTCCACAGTACTCTAATCTTTCCCTACCCTTCCCTCACACACTCTCTGACACACACAAATTTAACGGAAGTAGCTCAAGAAACTCTGCATATGATTGACTTTGCAGATGTTATTACCAAACAGGAAAAAGAAATTATTTGTCTTTCTTGGGCCCCTTTGAAAATAGAAAATAAGAACCACGATGGTGTTTATGTGAATTTTCATAGACCTAAGCCATGATAATAATAATAACATACTCATATGTAAAATAACACACATATATGTTTATGTTTCCCTATGACATCTCAAGTAATCTTGTGAGATCTATATTATTATTTCCATCTTACAGAGGAGGAGGAAAAGACTCAGAGAAGTGAAGATCTATGTTCAATATTACAAAACCAGTACATGGCAAAGTTAGCATTTGAACTTGGGCCAAATATAACTGTTATTCTAAGATATTGCTGCTTCTTTACCCAATGACGCAACTTGATGAAAACCTAGACTTAAGTGCCAACTTGATGTACCAGTCATCTAAACCACTGCAAAATTTAACTAAAACAACAGGAATTATTTATTCTGCTCTCAAAGCTACAATTTGGGCAGGGCTCAGCAGGGATGACCTTATGTCTGCTCCATGTGGTATTCACTGAGTCAGTTCAGCTGAGGGCAGAGGAATCCACTTTCAAATTGGCTCATTCACATGGCTGATGAGTTGTGCTGGTTGACAGCCTGGAACTGGGCTGGGGGCCTCAGTTCCTCTCCATGTGAGACCCTCCATAACTGCTTGGACTTGCTCACAACATAATCACTATGCTCCAAAAGCTAGCACCCCAAGAGAACAAGGCAGAAATGCATAGACTTTTCTAACTTAACTTCAGAAAACAAAATATTGTTATTTCCATTATATACCATCAGTCATGAAGGCCCACCCAGATTTAAGGACAGGAGACATGGATTCTACTACTTGATAGGGGAGTGGTAAGGTCCTAGAAAACATACGGGATGGAAGATATTTTTTCTGACCCTCTTTGAAAAGTGAAATCTGCCACACTTGATATGTGACCTTGAGCTAAACTCTCTAGATAGCAGTTTCTTCATTTGTAAAATAAAGAGATGGACTAGAAACAATGAATTTCAAACCCGGAATTGCATCAACAACATAAAAGGAGACTATTGACAGTTCAGAGACATGGGCACCGTGAGTCCCATGGAATCCAGATCTCCTGGAGGGGAACCCAGTTCACTGCATCTCTAACTAAGACTCAGATATAGCCAATCCATGGGCTGACATTTGGGAACCACTGAACCATAAAATCTTTAACATCTCTACCTGGCGTAAAAATGTTGACTCTAGTCAAAAAAGTAGGCCTTACGTAACTCCTCCATAAAATAGGGCTAATAAACTCATCTGAAATAGTTACTGTAAGGAGCAAAGATAAAAAAGGCCAAACAAAGTTCCTTCCATTGTGTAGATACTCAATAAATGGTACCCATCTACTGTGTGTGTCAGAAAAGCATTCCTTCAATTAATACTTGCAAATCCTCCCCATGTACAAGCCTCTATGCTAGGTGACATACCAAAGACAAGCAGAGAGAAATCAGCAAACATATTTACAGCAAAGGAAATAAAACTGAGACACAAAGATGAAGTGGTGGACTAAGACGGGTACCAAAGTTGTAGGCTGATCACCAGTATGATGCTCTCATACAAATCTGTGGCTGCTGAGTCTGGCTGTTGACTTCAACTACACTGTGGGGCAAAAGTCCATTTCTCCAAAATATGGAGAAGCTATGCAGCAGTATTTCCTCAGGATGTTAATAGTGCTCAAAGGGAAAAACAATGGTAGTAAACAAATTCATTCAATAAATATTTACTTAGCAACTACGATGCGCCAGAAACTTTTCTTGGTCCTGGAGATGCAAGAGTGAATACAATAATCATGACTGCCTATCACTGCAGACAAAATTCCTGCCCTCATTTCATCAATTGCGAATTCAAGAATCGAACTAGCTTTAATATTAGTCAAAAAATAGAGAGAAATTTATTTTCAACAAGTAATGTCACTGCCCTCCAGCTTAGCCACCTGTAAAATATAGTTTCTCCTTAATTCTTCATGTAAGTATCAAGAAAACTTTATGTCTAACATATTAAGTTGGTGCAAATATATTAGGTTTTTGCCATTACTTTCAATGGCAAAAACTGCAATTATTTTTGCACCAACCTAATAGTTATTTTAGGGGAAGGAACTTAAGGGATTTCTGCAGGTGTGTGCCTGTGTGTCTGTATGTGTCTCTCTGTGTGTTTTAAAGTTCTTGAAAGGCTCTTAGCTATATGCAGTAATAACTTATCATTATTGGATATATATGTATATTTTTACTTTATTTTTATTTTTTACCCATAGGTTGCTTGGAAGTGGTTTTAGTGAGAATGTGCCGTGCCTTCAACCCATTAAACAACACTGTTCTGTTTGAAGGAAAATATGGAGGAATGCAAATGTTCAAAGCCTTAGGTAAGTTTCCCTTTGATGAGGACACAATTTTATTAGCTACCATCAGTTTCTCCACTTAGATTGAAATTGGCAAATGAAATGCCTTGATTCTTTGATGTGAACCAGTATCTCATTATTCGATAAGGGATGGACCAGGTGAGCTTCTAATTCAGGCGAGCCTCTCCTGATCTTGTAACTGTGGCCTCCAATACAAAAGAAAGAGAGAACTGAAGACCCTCCTGAAAACAACCCTATTGAGACATGGACATGGTGGCTCACGCCTGTAATCCCAACTACTCGGGAGGCTGAGGCAAGTTGAGAATCTGCGCTGAACACAGGGGAGGCGAGGCCTGCTGCAGCCGGCAACCGCCACTGCACCTTAAAGCCTTGTGTGACAGAGCAAGACTCCATCTCACATAAATAAAATAAGTAAATAAAATTAGCCAGGCATGTGATACACGCCTGTAGTCCCAGCTAGTTGGGAGGCCGAGGCAGGAAGAGTGCTTGATCCTGGGAGATCGAGGCTACAGTGAGTCATCTTCACACCATTGCACTACAGCCTGGGTGACAAAGCGAAACCCTATAAAAAAAAGAAAGAAAGAAGGAAGGAAAGAAGGAAGGAAGGAAGAAAGGAAGGAAGGAAGGAAGGAAGGAAGGAAGGAAGGAAGGAAGGAAGGAAGGAAAGAAAGAAAGAAAGAAAGAAAGAAAGAAAGAAAGAAAGAAAGAAAGAAAGAAAGAAAGAAAGAAAAGAAAAGAAAGAAAAGAAAGAAAGAAAGAAAAAGAAAGAACCAGAGACTGATGCTAAAAGAGCTGGGCTGAATTACAGATCATTCTTTGTGAGATCAGCTTTTTTTTTTTTCAACTTTATTGTATATTGCGTAGACCCCTGGTCATCCATGGGGGTGACCTCTTAAGTTTCTTATGTCAATTTATCATCATGAGTTAAGATAGTTAATTCAAAGAGGAGCTCCTCTACTTGTTTCTCACCCACAGAAGTTAATTCACAAAGTTCTGGGAGCACAGAGAGTTCATGCCAACCTGTCCACAATGATCCCAGACCATTCCTGCGGGAATGCACTAACAGAGTCAGTCTTTGTTTGGAAGTGTTGTATATCATCACATCCAGTCATCAGTGCATGGCATGGATAGGAAGAACATTAGCAAAGATGGGCTGATGCCAGGAAACGTTTTAACGATTGATAGTGCCATTTGTTCCATATCCTGCCCGTGGACACCAAAGAAGGCCACTGCCCTTTCACCTCTTGTGCTGTTAGTTGATATGGCAGCCAACAACAAGTCCATCGGGGCTGGCAATGTTTCCCTTCTACAGTTGATACACATCCATGTCATCTCCAAGGCTAGATTTTCAAGAAAGGAGGAAAAGCCTTGGCAAGCAACCTCAGTATATTTCCAGCTTCATCAAATAAACATTTACCAGGGATCAGTGTAGAGATGCAACATTATTTTCCAAAATTCACAACAGCTAAGCAACTGACCTGTGAGTCATTCATTAGAAGGTAATAAGAAATGAACTCTAGCTCCTTAATCAAATTTCCAAGGAAACTGCAAAACTGAAGTGTATCTCATCTCTCTTCCATAAGATATTTCTAACGTCTCAGTTTAAAAGACCAGAATACCTTACATTGCTAGCTTCAAGTGCTACGAAGACTGACAATTCTCAGCCCCTATATGTAATGTTTTAGGTTTTCTATGAATACTATCTCTCTTGTAAAGGATCCCCAAATCACTTATTTTATATTCTTTAATGTGAAAGCATTTCAAATTTATAAGGATATAATCATAGTATGGACTCCTAGGCAGATGTGACACTGCTCACGCACCAAGTCTACTTGCTTGTCGTTGGTAGGTAATGTTAACTTCGATTGCCTGGCCAAGATGTTGCCCAATTTTCTCATTCTTTGACTAGTGTCAATCACTTTTTACAATTAGAAACTTAAAAAATATCTTTTCTAGAAGTCTAGTATGCACCTCCTTGGATAGCTTATTGATTATGAGATTTTTCTTACTCTTGCCCCATTTCAAGTTCAAGTATTTTTATTCCATTTTTCTTCTCCTTTATAGGTTCTGATGACCTAGTGAATGAAGCATTTGACTTTGCAAAGAATTTGTGTTCCTTGCAGCTGACCGAGGAGGAGATCGCTTTGTTCTCATCTGCTGTTCTGATATCTCCAGGTAGGGCAGTCTCAGTTCTCTTACCTTTTTAAAAAACTTGTTTTACTATTTTTAACATTGATGACACCTGCCTAAGCCAAAGTGTTCAGGAGAAACTTTAACAGAACTGTATTTTCTTTACCAAGCTTTTGATATTTTTGGACAGTGTAAAGGGAAGTAGCCTCAAGTTTATTAAAATGACCAATTTTGGCCCAAAAGCAAGAGTAGAGCATGGGGTAGGGGTTATTCCAGATTCAGATAAGCAGAATCATTCCTTAACAAATAAAGGAAGACAAATAGTGGCCTGAGTTACAGCCAAGTTCTATTTTGACTTTAAGAATAAAGTACCTAGAAAATAAATGTCCAGTTGGATGAGACACAGTAGAAATGTACCTACATGAAAGCTCCAGAATGGGGACCTACATAAGTAAAAGGAACACTTACTACTCTTTAAATACCTCTTGTGTTGGCATCTTTGCCCAAATTCATGTTGATGTGCTCACTTCAGACAAATGCTAGTGCCTATTTTCTTAGCAATACATTGGACCTTGAACAATGCAGGGGTCAGAGCATCAACCCCCTGCATGCAGTCAAAAATCTGCATGTAACCTCTGACTCCAAAAAGTTTCACTACCAATAGCCTACTGTCGACCAGAAACCTCGCTGATCACATAAACAGTTGATTGACACATACTTTGCATGTTAAATGTATTGTATACTGTATTCTTACAGTAAAGTAAGCTAGAGAAAAGAAAATGGTACTCAGAAAATTATAAGCAAGAGGAAACAGATTTCCTTTTCATTAAGTGGAAGTGGATTATCATAAAGGTCTTCATCCTGGTCATCTTTATACTGAGTAGGTTGAGGAGAAGGAGGAGGAGGAGGGTTTGGTCTCGCAGTCCCGGGGTGGCAGAAACAGAAGGAAAATCTTCATATAACTGGACCTACACAGTTCAAACCCACGTTGTAGAAGGGTCACCTGTATCAGGAGTTTTAAAAGGAGGTGAGGACAGCAGAGGGGAAAATTACTCATACTGAAGACTGCCCGGTAGAAGAGGGAAAAACTTCAGACATGGAGGTGGACATTCTGGTACCAGCTCTGTCACCATGTATCTGTGTGATATTAGACATTTGACCCTTCAGAGCCCTAGTTTCCTCGTCTATAAAGTAAAAAGGATGGACTCCATAATAACTAAGACCTCTGCTGGCTCTAAAATGCACAGAAATGCCAAGTTTTCAAAGAATTCAAGGTATGACAATATTTATGGATCGACTAGAACTGTAGTGAGTGAAATACTTTTTAAAAGTATATGCTACACCTGGCGTGGTGGCTCATGCCTGTAACCCACACTTTGGGAGACCGAGGCCAGCGGATCACCTGAGGTCAGGAGTTCAAGACCAGCCTGGCTAACATGGTGAAAAACCGTCTCTACCAAAAATACAAAAACTAGCTGGGTATGGTGGTGGGTGCCTGTAATTCCAGTTCCTTGGGAAGCTGAGGCAGGAGAATCACTTGAACCCAGGAGGCAGAGGTTGCAGTAAGCCGAGATTATGCCATTGCACTCCAGCCTGGGAAACAAGACTGGAGTCTCAAAAAACAAACTCTGTCTCAAAAAAACAAAACAAAGCAAAACAAAGTATATGCCAGCTTAAAATATAATAATAAATAATATAATCATAATAATATAACGACAATAATATAGTAATAAATACATGGCTCTTTAGCCAAAATGAGAATTCAGTTACTTACTCAGCTGTTGTTTTGTTACATTTTGAGTTAAGGGATAACAGCATCACTGACAGGTCTCTACAGAAAGAAAAACAAATTCCTGCCTAATTTTTAAGGCAAGAGACTCATTTCTTCTGTTAGCCATTTATCTGTAGAGACCAGAACTCTTTTCTTATATATGCCCTATTACATTTTTCAGTGAAACTGAAAGAAATTAATCTTACCTGTGATGTAAGATTACACATTATAATTTTAACATGCCATTGTAGCTATATTTTCCAGTAACACCAATGTCTACAGTTTTTATCTGTTTACAATTCTTGATGGTCTTATCAGGATATTTTTAATTTGCTACTGTTTTTTATTTAACCACTTTATCAAAAATGGAAATTAGTTATCACATAGAGTGTTTTTACTAACAGTTTCTTTTATGGCTCTGTCTAAAATCAAGCTGTTCCTCTAGGCCTTTTTTTTTTTAAACCCTAGAAAGTTTCCCAGGCTTGGAAGCACAAAGATAGATGGAAGAAGTGACAAGAATACTTTTCTCTGTTAGCAGCCACATGCCAAATAATTTTCCTTCTACCATTTTCTCATTGCATTTGATTATTTCCATTGAGAATAGTTCAATAGAAAACGAAATCTAAGCCAGTGGATCTATAGATGAGGGAGATGGTTTTCCTCTAGTTCTTGTTTGCTCAAAGGAAGCATTAGAGTCACTCTTCTCTTTAGGTATATTTGTAGCAAGTCAGTAAATTTTAAGCAGCAAATATTTAAGACATGAAATATTAAATATATTAAATATGAACGATCTGTGAAAATGATCACTCCAGAAGAAAAGCTAGCCTCTTCCTTCTGAATTGGAAATCAGCTGAGCTGTTTGGCCTTTTTCTAGAAAAAAGACATGCTATCATCATTAAAGTCTGAGAAGTTTGGAAGCATGCAATTTGGTTTACTCTACCTAGTGGGGACTCTTCCAGTACTGCTAGCAGACCCACACTGAGAGGCTTTACGAACTCCAAATACCTCATTTGCCACCCTGGCTTAGTGCCATATTCAAAAAGATTTCCAGCCTATGTAGGCTCCATCTCCTGCCAGACAGCCCCCTATTCTTTCTCCAGGGTCCTGACATAAAAGCCACTGTTTATTCAGCTCCAAACAGCTTAGGGAAGGGAGAGGGAGGGGAACTTAATGTATTCTGATTGACAATTGTCACTGAAAGCTTTTGTACTCACTTACGTAAGGGTTTGCTTAACTGTTGGCTAGACTTGTCTTCATCCTGTCTAGGGTTACAGAATTGAGTTTCTTACCTGACCTGAACTGTGTTCAGGAAGATCATGTTCGAGTTCTTTTCCATGAGTATTTGTTCGGCATTTGAAGATTTGGAGTGTCTCTTCCATAAAGGTCCAAACTAAGGCACTGGGCTGAATTTTGTCACCACGGTGTATAAATCTTCTAGGAAGGAAGGAAGGAGAGAGTGAAGGAGAGGGGGATGAGGGAAGGAAAGAAGTGTGGGAGGGAGGGAGGAAGGGAGGGAGAAAAAAAGAGAGGAAGAAAGGAGGGAAGGAAGGAAAGAAGGGAGAGAGGGTCTGAGGGCAGGGAGAAACAGATAAAGAGAGGGAGGAAGGAAAGAAGGGATTATCCTATTCACCATTTAAGAATTCAATATAGGAAAATAGAACTTAGAAGTGAATTTTTGAAACTGATTTATGTTTATGCTATATAAATTCTAACATAGCTTCAGCTTTATATCTGATGAGAAAATAAGCTGAGAAAAGGAAAAGGGATCCTGAACACCAAAAATATTCCTGTGATTTTCTTCACTTCTATAATTCTTCTTCACAAATCGCTAACTTCTACTTTGAAAGAAAACCTAAGCATATGTCCAAAGCAAAGAGTGAGAGATGTAAATTGTCACAGACAATAAGAAACAAAGAAGCAGATCATCTGAACCATTGTGTCCTTTTCTGCAAAGTGATTTCCTGTGTCATAATATTGTGCATTCCTGGCATCATGGTATTGCCTATGAAATACTTATGTTTTATGTAAATAATGACATGTCTTCAGAAGCAACTTAGAACTAAATAATATGAAATGGGTCTGAAGTTTGGCACTTATATATGTGGGTGAAGCAAAATAAAGTTGATGTTCCCTCCACTTATCTACTCTTTCTTTCATCAGACCGAGCCTGGCTTATAGAACCAAGGAAGGTCCAGAAGCTTCAGGAAAAAATTTATTTTGCACTTCAACATGTGATTCAGAAGAATCACCTGGATGATGAGACCTTGGCAAAGGTAGGTCCCCAGATCACAGAGCCACCACAACCAAAAGAGAGCACAGTGAGCAAAAAGGCCTGCTTATAAATCAAGGGAAATTTCTCAGCAGCAGCAATTTCTGAAAGTCACCAAAGACTGCATAAATTTTGAGGTATGCAATTTAAAAGAGAGACTAGTGAATTGTAATAGATTGCAAAAAGCGCTTTCTTGTAGAAGGATGATATTGACAGATCTGAACCCAAGGTGCAGGAAGACAAATCAATGAAACCAAGGGTGTTTTATCAGAAGAACAAACACTCGAAGCAAGGAAACAAGTCTTCAAAATTCATATGTGAAGAAAGAGAGGGCTTCGTGCTGGTTCAGGAGCCAGGTCTTGGACAAAGTTAAAAGTAGGTAGATTTTTATTCAAAATAAGAACCATCAAATGACAAGAATGGTTGCACGGGGAGGGGTGGACTACTGTGTAAAGCAGTGAGCTCCGTGTCATAGGTCATGTTCTAGTAGGTACTACCTAGTCACTTCTCAGGTATGTTATAAACGACATTCCTACCCAGAGTGCAAGATCAGACTGATGACTTGTAAATTTCCCTGCAACGCTGATCTCTTCATGCTGAGAGGTTCTTTCAAAATGAGCAAGTTTCCCTGGAACAAAATTCATGCCACATGCCATCAATTTCTTGATTCAGCTTAATTAAGAATGATCTTTAATTAGAGTACTGAAAAAACGTGTTTACCAAAGTAAAATAATCCCAAAGGAAAAGGTAATTCTCAATGATTGGTATTCAGCATTATTTTATATCTTAAAGTACCTTTGATTTCTCAAGAACTGAAATTTTTGGGCAGCCAGAATTATCTTAGATTTTAAAGTATCTTTGATTTCTTAAGAACCAGAATATTTTAGAGGGTAAGAAATTAAGAAATTTGAGCTTATTCTTCGTTAAAGATCATAGGAATCCTACTCTTTATATTTTTATCATTAAAACCTTCCCACTCTGCCCTTGAAGTTCTTTGTTTTAAAAAGGGGGATGGTAAAGACTCTATTTGGAAACACCATCAGATTTTACTTTGCACATACAGAGTACTGCTATAAAAAACCTCCATGAGTTAAATATGCTGCTTCATTATGGCAACATTTTGTTAAAATTAACGCATCACTAGCAAGAACATTTCCACATTATAGAGCAATAGCTCTCTTTGACGTAACTTTTCATTTATTAGGTGGTCAAGGACAAATCACCTACTCTCTGCACCTGTATTCTCCCAGTCAATAGCAGAACTTCAACATGCTTTCTTTCAGATTCACTGGGCAGAAAAGACAATAATGTAAATATATGCGTGTGTCTCTATAGTTGCTTGGTAGCGTATCTGCATAAATACATCTTGTTAATTAATGTGGAGGGATGTTTTCTGCATTTGGGATCTCCTGAAGACTTTTGTCCCCATATTTACCATCCTAAAATTAAAGTCTTGAAAAAACACAAAGTTAGATGAAAATTCTTGCTATTCTGCTTGCTTGGGAGGATTGTCTGCTTGTATGAAAACCATGGTCTCATCATCTAGAAAATGAAGATTACCATTTCTTCTCCTGTACAGATGTGCTGTGATGTTCAAATGAGATTCTAGCACGTTGTGAAATGGTGATTATTGCTCCCCGAGGAGGGTAAAATGTTTGTGCTTCACCACTTTCTACCTCTCACTGTCCTGGTTATGATTTGAGGTATGTGAGGTAGGAAGAAGACAGAAATTGAAGAACAAAAGATATTTGAAGGCAAGAAAGAAAATTATGTCAGCTGTAGATCAGATTAACTTCCCTTTCTCCATCTTTATTTGGAAAAGTACACAATTCAGTTCTTTTCTTATAGACAGGTAATGTTGCAAAGTTGAAAAAGCATTGGAAGAGGATTATTTCTTGGATAAAATTGGCTAGAACCAGGTGACAAAGCATTGCTTCTGTAGGCCACATGCAAATATTGGGTCTTTGTGTGGCTCCTTTCTTGCAACAGTTATCATTTTAACAGGGTGTTATCTGAACGAACGCGGACTGACCGTGAAATTGAATGAGAACTGAATTTTCATTTATCGCAGCTCTGATCTTTGTGGCTTCCGATAAGTCACTGCATTTGTCTAAGTCTCAAATGTCCATTATCAAATGCTGGAGGGTTAGGAATAGGGAGTGAGCCCTGTTAGCTCCTGGCTGCTTTAACACTCCGGATAAATGTACTATCACTGTCTAGGATGCCCTCTCAACAAATTCCCAAAAAGGAATATTTTATTTAAATGAGAGAGAAACTGTTTCATCCCACCACAGATTCTTCTTATCTTTTCAGAAAGGCTCCTTATGCCATCGTAGTCATGGAGCTCTTCTGCCTTCCACAATACCTCTAAAACAGGGCCATTCTTAATATTTGTTATTCATAGATCCCTTGGGGACTCCAGTGAATGTTGTGAAACCTGTCTCTAAAAAAATGCACATGTGCCCAAAATGTTGTGTTGAAATCCAGGGGCTCCAGTGAAATCTGCAGTAGGTAGAGGGTACATCTGCCTTCTGTGACGTGTGCACAGATTATTTCTACCGCTGACGTATTCAACCTTGAATAGGTGTTAACAGACACCAGGTTAGAGGTACAGGGCTCATCCACAATCACTGAACTGCATCCTGCAAGAGCACACTTTCCAACACACTTTCCACATGCCTACTTCCTGAAATTAAAGTTCAGGTAGCAGTGCCTTCTACTGTGGGCCAAACTTTAACCTTAGAAGGTTTGAAAATGTGCGGATTATGTATCCTAATATTAACTAGAAGATTTCAATCCCCATGTGTTAACCTGTATTTTGGTTTGGGGAAAAGAGAGAGTTGATTAGGGGGGAAAAAAAACCCTATTAAGGAATCTAGTTTCTTCTCCTTATCAGCATAATTATGGTACATAGCATATTTATAATAAACCATCAAAGCCACTTGCTAGCTGAGTGTCCCTGGACATGTGACTAAAGATATACCCAATATATGGCTATTTTGAGAACTAGATGAGATAAAATGTAAGCAAGCTGCCCAGTCCATAATGGGTCATATGTAAGTGCTGTTGCTGTGTGGTAGCTGTTGTTGTTGACAGAAAAAAATATTATTTCACAGAGAAATTTTTATCTAAGAGATGGCATATTTGAGCTAATCACTGATAGATGAAAATTATTGCAAAAGATGGAAGTTGGGAGGTTGGAGAAGTGCAGGATGACATTCCAAGTGATGGGGGCAAAGGCATGGAGGTAGGAAAGCATAAGGTATATTCAGTCTATAAATAATAGATTTGGCTGGATCTTGGATTTGAGAAGCCAGGAAATGAGATAACACTGGTCACTTTCACTAAAGCTCATGGAAAAAAAAAAAACATATATATATATATATAAAAAATAAATATACATATATATTTTTAATCCCCATATGACTAGAGGAGGCAGCCCATCTGTTCTCTGGGCTTCACTTTTCTTGTCTGGGAAATGAGTAGGTTGGGCTGCATGGTCTTTAAGGTCTCTTCAGTATTATCTTCTTCGACTCCCTAAAGAGACAAACAAAGGTTCTTCCTGACATCTTGTGCTGCCTTCCAACATCCAGTCCAGTGGGATTGTTTTAAGGACTCTTTTGATATTTTCCTGTTATAATAAGTGAAGAAAAAGACTGATTTTGCCAAGTCTTATGGATCCAAATTAGTACTCAGTGCACTATGGTCATTTAGTTGAGAGCAATACTCCAGCCTCAAAGCTGCAAAGCGTCCAGTGTGTGCAAAGCCCAGGTCCAGAGGTCAGCATGCCCGTGAGGCTTCCAGGAAGAGCTCCGTGACTTGTGCTTTGGATGTCGCCATGACTCACTTTCGGAGGTTTACTTCCTCAGCGAAGACAGCTGTGGGGATTAGGAACCTGTGATGCTCTTTCCCCACTCAGTTTAGCACAGCAGGACCACTGCCAGTGGTGGAGACAGGGTGAGAGAGAGGGCAGTAAATGTTTGAACTGTAAAGACTGTTGATGCTTCCATTCTAGGGCTTTCTCTATTAAAGTCACTGAGTCTGCCATTCTTGTTGCCCTGACGGGAGGTGCAGAGGGTGGAGGATAAGGAAGGCCAGTCCAGCTGGGACCAGGCTGTGGCAGTGTGTTCACAGCCAAGGCCAAAGCTTGGATCTGTGGTGTCATGCTCACATCTTGTCCTCAGATGCATGTGTCCAGCCCTTTCCCAAATGCAGCCTCCAGGTCAGGCCCATAGCTGGAGCCTTGCTTAATGTTGGCCTTCCCCAGTCTAGCCCCTCCTTTTGTGCCTCCTGGTTAATTAGAGTCATGAAATATTGTTAGATAGCATATTTATTTTTCCCAGCACTCCTGAAAATAGATACAACACTCCTGGAGGTGTGTTCTTGCCCAAAGCTGTATTGAGAAGTTTGAAAATAGCTAACTTTATAACAACACATATATCCAACAGGAAGGCATGGAGAACTGCTGATATCCCTCAGAGGCAAAGCCCACTCAGCTCACCATATGCAGGCTTAGAGAGAATGTTGCTTTTTATTTTCTCACAACTAACATTCAGCGAGTACCATGCCTTGAATTCACTTCTGAAAACATGTTCAAGTGCCTGTGCCTCACCATGTGCTTTACATGCAAGCTTTCCAGGAATCATGGGCCACACCACACCTCTGGGTGGTTTTAGGCCCATAGCTCTATGCTGATAAATCCTTTCTAATTCTCCTAGGATGTAGAGGAGTCTATAGTTACTTTGCTGAAGTTCACAATCTCCCTCTCTCTCTTCCTGTTTCTGGCTGGTCAGAAAGTTATATCCTGTCCCCCACGGGGCTCTCTCTTTTCCCGTTATTCTTTCTAAGCTCCTGCTAACCATGTAGATGTCCTAACCACACACCTGCATCCACAAGGAATTAGTGTAGTCTAAGGTTATGTCATGTTAATGAAAATGCAGTGGGAATCTAAGGGTAGCCATGGAAAGAGAATGACTTAGAAGAATGACTGAAGCCTGTGCTAACTTTGAACTTTGAAGTTCATCTCCTCAAATAGTTTGCTTGATTGGCTGCCATTGCCACGTGGGCCACAGAGCAGGCAGATCCTCCCTCACACAGCTGAGCCCCAGAGTAAACGCTAGGCCTTTCCCTGGGTCCCCCACAGACTGCTAAGAAGCCAGACTTCTCAAAAAGACGTAATCCATACAGGCTACAACATAGAGAGAGGAGATTGGTCTAACTCCGGATAATCAAGTGTACAAAGTCCACCTTTCCCCATCACGCACCCATCCCATTCCAACAAGGTGCAGAAAGACGAGAAAGGGAGGCATTCCCTTGATTTCCTGACTTCTGACCTACTATGCCGTGGCCAGCACTACCTTGGGCATCTACGGTACAAGATTCTCCTTCCTAG
This sequence comes from Papio anubis, assembly GCF_008728515.1. Taxonomy (NCBI): domain Eukaryota; kingdom Metazoa; phylum Chordata; class Mammalia; order Primates; family Cercopithecidae; genus Papio; species Papio anubis. The sequence goes on along the minus strand of NC_044988.1, from coordinate 22,690,884 downwards.
GCCTTTAGACTTATATATACTAATTTCAAAGAGTTCAGATTTAAAACAGAATGGAAAATATCTCATTCATACTTTTTATGATTCTATGTTGAAATAATGATGTTTTAGGTACTTCAAGTTATATAAAATAGATTATAAAATTAATTTCCACCTGTTCTTTCTTTTAACTTTGTATAATGTGGCTGCTGCAAAGTTTTAGGTTACATCTGTAGTCCACATTTTATTTTTATTGGACATGGCTGATCTAGAATCTCTGAGGTTCAGACAAGAGGGAGATTCACCTGCCTACTCCAGACACATTCTCTTGCTTCCATCATTCTGTCTGAGCAAAATCCTCTTATCCAAGTGAGGAACCTGAGCATTACCTTCAGCTTTCAGGTGAGACACTATCTAGAGTATGCAGCCTTCACTTTGCAGGATATAATGATAGTGTGATATGTTAATACAACATCAGAGCCACAGCTTTCATTTTGCAAAAGAAACATTCACGTGGAAATAGGGCAAAGTAGGAAGTGTTTCTAAAATTCATTTTTATCATTTTTGTTCACTCAATAAATATTTACTGCAGGTCAAATATGCCAGATAAATAGACATAGATGAGATACAAGTTCACATGCTGTGGAGGAAAAAAATAAGTGCCTCACTGACTACAATGAAAAGAAATACACGATCAGAATCACATGACTGATAAAAAGAATGGCAAAAGTTGAAAGGAATTGAGCATTTACTTTGGGCCAGGCACTGTGCTGATAGATTCTAAATAGATTAACATTTAATTCTCAAAACTATACTCTCATTAGTTGAGACTTCAGGTGATTACATATCTTGCCTAAGGTTAAGCAGCTTCTAAGTGGGAGAGCCAGAATCTGAACCCAGTTAAGGTGCTTCCAGCACCTGAACTCTTAATGTTTTGGCAGCTACTCCTAAATGTTTGAGAGGCCCAGAAAAAGTCTCTTTCCAGCTCAGACCTCTGCACGTTCCCAGGGAGAATTGCAGTAAGCTGAGCTGGGAAAGGTACATGCCAACAGATTCACTAACTTCTTAACTCCTATGTTTGTTTCTAGCATAAAGATGACAAAACTATATCATCAATATGAGAGAGAAGCTTGTCTTCCTGTTATAACAATGATGAATTACTGAAAAAAAAAAAAAAAAAAAAACAGCTTAAAAGATGGAAGGCTTAAACAATCTAGGCCGGGCGCGGTGGCTCAAGCCTGTAATCCCAGCACTTTGGGAGGCCGAGGCGGGTGGTTCACGAGGTCAGGAGATCCAGACCATCCTGGCTAACACCGTGAAACCCCGTCTCTACTAAAAATACAAAAAACTAGCCGGGCGCGGTGGCGGGCGCCTGTAGTCCCAGCTACTCGGAGGCTGAGGCAGGAGAATGGCGTAAACCCGGGAGGCGGAGCTTGCAGTGAGCCAAGATCGCGCCACTGCACTCCAGCCCGGGTGACACAGCGAGACTCCGTCTCAAAAAAAAAAAAAATCCTATTTTGCATGTTAATAATTGAAATTGTACTTGAAAGAAATCATTTCTGGTCACATTGGTAGTGCATTATCATTCAGATTTGGGGAAAACAATCATGTTGATTTGTAGATGGAGTCTATGGACCAGTGATTGAGAGATCAATGAAAACTGCAAAAGATCATTTATAGGCCGGGCGCGGTGGCTCAAGCCTGTAATCCCAGCACTTTGGGAGGCCGAGACGGGTGGATCACGAGGTCAGGAGATCGAGACCACCCTGGCTAACACGGTGAAACCCCGTCTCTACTAAAAAATACAAAAAACTAGCCGGGCAAGGTGGCGGGCGCCTGTAGTCCCAGCTACTCGGGAGGCTGAAACAGGAGAATGGCGGGAACCCGGGAGGCGGAGCTTGCAGTGAGCTGAGATCTGGCCACAGCACTCCGGCCTGGGCAACAGAGCGAGACTCCCTCTCAAAAAAAAAAAAAAAAAAAAAAAAAAAGATCATTTATAGTGATTTTTATCACTTTCTCACTGAGATCAAAATAGACTTCACTATGATTAATAATGGGATGGGCCAGGCACCATTGCTCATGCCTGTAATCCCAGCATTTGGGAGGCCGAGGTGGGCGGATCACCTAAGGTCAGTTCAAGACCAGCCCTGGTCAACACGGTGAAACCACATGTTTATCAAAAATATAAAAAATTAGCTTAGCATGGTGGCAGGCGCCTGTAATCCCAGCTACTCAAGAGGCTAAGGCAGGAGAATCGCTTGAACCCACGAAGCAGAGGTGGCAGGGAGCCGAGATCGCGCCACTACACTCCAGCCTGAAAGACAGAACAAGACTCCGTCCCAAAAAACAAAACAAAAAACAAAACAAAAAAAAACCTGGGTGTTATATTAGAATTCCTAGCAGGTGTGACTAGAGATTTGGGTTCACTTTCATCTTGAACAGCATAGTCTGTCTAATCAGCACTCAAAGAGCCCTTACCCAGACAATGTGACTCGTGGTCTCAGTCTCCCCATTCGCATTTCTATTTGGTCAGGACTTTGTTTTATATTTCGAAATGTCTATACTTTAAAAAAGTATAACACACATAGGGGAAAGTTCCCAAGTCGTAAGTACATACCTTAGTGAATTATCACAAAGTTAGCATACCCGTGTGACCACTGCCGAGGTATAAAACTGGCATCCCCAAAGCCTCCCTCACGCTTCCTCCCAACAGTAAATATACTTTAAACAAATGCAAGAATAGGCAAAATTATAGAAAACAGTTCAACAGATCCCCCAAGTTTTTAAATTTCAAATCTAGACTGAAGAAAGCCAGCTCTCTCCTGGGATAGTTTTCTGTTTGAACCTGCATTTATTATGAATAGGTACTACGTGCCAGGTGCAAGGAGACAATGGTGAATAACACATGGCGGGTTTCCTTGAGGAACTCCACTGATAAGCCAGATTATTTCAATGTATTTTAACTGTTTACGGTTTGCTGGCATATACTATAGGTACAACATCCAGAAATTCCAAGGGTTGTCCATCAGATTAATGGCCTGTAAATGAGAAGAAAGCTTTTGATATTACTCCTCATTCATCAAATTGCAAGTTGATGTATTCATTAAGACTCTTTGGCCTGTAAGCCCAGCACTTTGGGAGGCTGAGGTGGGTGGATCACAAGGTCAAGAGATCGAGACCATCCTGGCCAACATGGTGAAACCCCATCTCTACTAAAAATACAAAAAGTAGCCGGGCGTGGTGGTGTGCACCTGTAGTCCCAGCTACTCGGGAAGCTGAGGCAGGAGAATTGCTTGAACCCGGGAGGTAGAAGTTGCAGTGAGTCAAGATCACACCACTGTATTCCAGCCTGTCAACAGAGCAAGACTCTGTCAAAAAAAAGACTCTGGTTACAAGGGGAACCAACTCCAACTAGGTTAAGCAAAAGTATAAAAAATAAAAATAAAACAAATAATGAAGCAATATCTCACAGAACCCAAGGTTTAAAATGCAGCCATCAATCAGGAAAGTACTGGAATGATGAATTGGGAAGCCTTCCAAATTATTCATCTTACACACTTATCTCTCCATAGGTATCTACTTCATTCTTCTCCCTCTCTGAGTACCAGTTTTCTGTGCCTCCCTGGTTCACGTGATGAAATATGGCTAGTTCTTTGCTCCTTAGGTTACGGGTAGTTTCTGCTACAATTAGACAGCAGCTTGCTGACTCTCAGTCTGATTTCCTATTCCAGCCCCAGCTGAGTCAAGTGTCCACTTCCACTTTGGTCAGCCATGCCCAGGGTAGAAAGTACAGGCACTGCCACACAGATGCTAAGGATGGAGTCAGGATGGTGGGGGCAGGGCTTATGACCTGGAAAGATATCTCAAGTTTAATGTTATAATTCGAATCCAACTAGATTTGGCTCAACAAAAACCAAAAACAAAAAAGAAAAAGAAACAAAGAAAAGAAAATCAAATGGACATGTGAAATTGATGTGTTCAGCTTCACTTTATGTGTCCTGTTTTCATTAGTGCTCCTGAAGCTTCTTCCAATTTGATCAAACCATTGCTGGCTTCCTGGTTTAGGTTGGAGGGCACTTGGTGGCCTGGAAGCCCGCATGAACAAGATCACTAGTTTTACCCTCTGCATGTTCCATTTTTCTAATATCAAATGTACCAGTTAGAAAATTGTGAATTTTCTCATAAAACCGCCCTCTGGAGAGAAGCATAGGATTATTATCTCTTCTCAAACAGCTGCTTTTTCTTCTTGTAGACCCCTGTAGGTAGAAGCTAAAGCTCCCTTCTCATAAGAAATGCTTGTCATAAGAAAGAGATGGGTGTGAAAATGCCTTTTGATAGACCCTCTGTCTACTTCTGCTATGGGGATTATTTAAACATGAAGGAATGTCACGATGATTTAAAATTGACTACCCCCTCCATCTCCAAGTGCTTCTGGATCACTTCCCCAGCTGTTTAAAAAGTTGTTGAGCTATTAACTGCTGTGGAGGCTGCTCTGAGCTCCCTTTGAAATGGGGGTCCCCTGGCTGCAGTGCATAATATTAATGAGCAGTAAGTGATTGCCTGCTGCTCTCTACACCAGGCTCTTCTGGGCTCTGACAAGTGCTGCTGCCGCCTCCGCATGGCCTCCTGGCCCACCATGCCTCAGAGTGATGGATGCCCCTGTCGGCACTTCTGTTTCCACAGCCGACTGGGTGCCTTGCAGTCAGCCTATTCCGAGAGCACGGACGCTGGGAGAGCTCTTTGCCTTCTCGGTGCTGTTTGCTGAAGCGGTCTGGGTGCTCTTTAACAGAAAGCAATTCCCACCATCCGGCCCATTCTACAGATGAGCAACAGGAACTAGATCCAAATTGCATAAAAGAAGGCAGAACTGGGTCCTGAACCAGACTCTTAAATCCCAGTTTTCTTCCCGGAAAGGAGGAAGAGTCCATATTAACATCCCAAAACCAGACACGTAATTAAATATTTCCAGGGCAAATGAGCAACTATAAAAGGGTTTCAGTCATCCTCTTATACATTTCATGTCCCACACCACCCTGTCACTAAAGGAGCCAAAAAATGCTTCAAGAATTGTTATACATAGGATTCTACATTGTGAGTCACAGTTAGTAAAATAAGCAACTTACTTGAATTGCTATAAGAGAATGAAAAATCAATATGATTTTGCTTTTTCATTTCAATAAACGTCAATGGCTGACTTTGCCATGCATTAACTTTTGGTTAATGACTCCACTTTTGGAGTTTGGTTCAGAGCTAAGCTGGCTTCCTGCCCTCCATGTCCTTTGACTGAAAAGCATGGCCTTGACTCTTCCTCTCCTGAAAGGAAAAGAGCTATCTCAGACTGTGGGAGTGGAAGCATGACAGCTACCACATAGATCACCACTGTGTGTCAGGAACCACTATAAAAAAATTTTTGTTGACTCACTTAATCCTCACAAACTCCCTCTGAGGCAGGGACTGTTATAATCGCCATCTGATGGATAAGAAAGCGGAGAGGTTAAGTGACTTGCCCGAGATCACATAGCTGTAAAGGACAGAAATAGGATTCAAACCCAGGCAGCCCAACTCCAAAGCCCATGTTCTTTATCAGCAGACTAATCCTCTCTATGTAGTATTTGTGTATCACAGGGAACTCAGGAATTTCATTACTTGACCCCCACCAAACTAATAGCTCTCAGCACATGGAACCTTCCCTCTCTACATGTGAGAACTTCCATGTCTGCCTCCTGGAAAACCAGCTAATTCTACACATAGTTCATAGGACTGTTTCAAATTCAATGTATAATTTACTTTTTAAAAATTTTTTAAGGTACAAAGTCTTGCTATGTTGGCCAGGTTGGTCTCGAACTCCTGGCTTCAAGCTATCTTCTTGCTCGTGCCTCCTGAGTAGTTGGGATTACAGAACTCCTGCCTCCTGAGTAGTTGGGATTACAGAACTGGGCCACTGTGCCTGGCTCAACTTTTCAATTTTGAAAACCAGTTGTAAATTTATAAAATTTGAACCCCGGAAGCCGTGTTTTTCAAAGTCGATCCCATGAACCCACTGCATCGGTGTCTGCAGGGAATGTTTGTTCCAAACATGGAGTCTGAGCTTCACCCAAACTCACTGCAACTGAATCCTCCAGGAGTAGGTCCCAGTAATCTGCATTTTTAAGAACTCCTCAGTCACTCTTATTGACAAGATTGACAATAATTATAGAGTTGCGTCTGGAAGTTTCAGGAGCTCTGCACATCATCAATTCAACTGCAGATGATTGTAGAAAGCGTTCAAAGCCACTCTGCATTCAACAGCTATTTCTGGGAGAATTACAATGTACAAGAACTGTTCCTAAATTCTTGTAGTCTCCTTCTGTGTGAGCCAGCTGGTTAAGAGAGTTTGAATAATTTCCCAAGTGACTCTAGTTAAGTGGACACTTGAACACTGTGTACCTATGAAAATATAGAAAAGACACAGTTTTCCACCCTGGACCCAAAGTGAGCCTTTCAGAATGGGACTCTGAATCATCTTTCTTTTTTGCTTAAAACCCCCTCAGAGAACATAACGTGAACTATGAGGGCTTACATAATCTGGCCATGCACACCTCTCTGGCATTACCTCACCCACTGCTCCAGCGACCCTGAACTGCCTTCGGTTCTTCCAGAGTGCCAAGTGCTACAGCATCTTTGCACGTGATCCTAGGGCATGTTATGTATGTACCCTCTGCCCCAGTTCCTAATTAGCTCTCTCACTCTTCCATCAGAGCTCAGCTTCAATGTCACTTTCTCAGAGCAGCCTTCCCGCGCCTGCCACAAGTCAGAGCACCTTCTTCCATCCCACTTTTCCTCCCGCTATTCTTCCTTGGCACTCACCGCAGTTTTTCAGTCTGCTTTTGACTGTGTGGTAAACTTATTTCATCAGTCTCATCAAGTAGACTGGAAACAAGAGTCATAGTGTTTTGTGCATTCTAGTGTTTAGCCAAGGTGCCTGCTACCTATTAGGCATGCAATTCCTTGTGGTGTATCAAGAATGAAAAAAAAATTCATAATGTTGGAGATAAAGTTTTGATTCTCAGTCTAAAATTTAGCATCCATTCTATTGACAAAGATTCCTCATTTTTCATGTCTATCCCCGTCTTTAAATAGCAGTGGAGATGGTCAAGATTGGAAAGTCTGAACTCTAAACTTCTTTACATGTTCTAGATCCCTTTACTGAATGAGCCAACAGCCCTCATCCTGATGCTGTTTTTAAATTGCTCCTAGTATGGTTATATAGTCATTAATTGTTAAAAGGAAAGTTAATGAAAGAGTGGAAGTTACTGATTTTTAAAAACCACAAGGCAACTAATTATCTATTTCCTCTTTTATTTCAAAGGCTGAAATGGATTCTTGTTATTGAACAGGGTAGGGAATATGATGATGAGCCTAACTGGTGATGAGAATAGGTTTTGTTTAATTGTATTTTTCATCACTTTCGAGTGTGTCTTTAGTCAGCTATATGAGCTATCATGCTTACCTTTTATAAGAGTGTTCTCTACACAAGAACATTTCTCTCACAATAATTTAATCACAGTGACTTTTGTTTAAGCTAATTTTGACACGAAAGTGATGGATTCGAAGTGTTCCTATGCTATAAGTGTGTTAAAAGCTGGAATTGTTCATCTCCTAAGACCCACACAGCATTTAAATTATTATTAAACACTGTCTTCTGGGTATCTTAACCCCAAAAAATTACATCTTACATGATACGTATATCAAAACCTAACAAGTATAAGTGGATATCCTTCCACTCATTTTTAGAACACCTTCCTAAGGAAGCTGAGTGCCAGTGACCTCCCAAATTCTCCATGTGTTTCATATTATGCATTACAGTGGAAATGGATTAGAGAGCCACTATACAAGTGGGCTAGTGAGCTTGATAGCCAAGCAGTCCAGATTATTATAGATTACACCTCATACAGTTTGGTTGTATATCCCTAAATATTATCATCTTCCAAAGCTACAAATTCATGTCGCGAAAATCTATGGGAAATTACAGGTGATAATAGTGTTCACTAACAATTACACTTCACATCTCCAGTGTTCTTAACACTTTTATAGAAATTACCTCCCTCAGTCCACACAACAACCCAATGAAGTAGGTACTGTTAGTAAGCCCATTTTATGAATGAGAAAACTGAGACACAGACAAAGCGACAGCTACGCCATTACTAAGCTCTTTTGGAACTCAGGTAGCCTGCCTACAGAGCACCCACTTGTAACTATTAAACTGGAAAACTATTAAACTAGAAAACCTCTCATAAATACTTATTTAAGAGCAATGAATCAGGGATCTTGGTCCTGTTTTCTTGCTTGCTTCCTTACTCTTTATTTTTCCTTTAGGAGATGGAGTGGCGAGGGGCAGGGAGTACATTTTATTTTGTTTTGTTCTAAGAGAAAAAGCTGAAAGTGAGCCTTCTTTCTTTCTGAACATCTTTTTCCAAAGCCCTTTACCTTCATCTGGGGCCAGAAAGGACACTGATTCCACTAATGAGCTTCCCTCTCTATCTCCCTCTCTGTCTCTCCGTTCTGCAGTTAATAGCCAAGATACCAACCATCACGGCAGTTTGCAACTTGCACGGGGAGAAGCTGCAGGTATTTAAGCAATCTCATCCAGAGATAGTGAATACACTGTTTCCTCCGTTATACAAGGAGCTCTTTAATCCTGACTGTGCCACCGGCTGCAAATGAAGGGGACAAGAGAACTGTCTCATAGTCATGGAATGCATCACCATTAAGACAAAAGCAATGTGTTCATGAAGACTTAAGAAAAATGTCACTACTGCAACATTAGGAATGTCCTGCACTTAATAGAATTATTTTTCACCGCTACAGTTTGAAGAATGTAAATATGCACCTGAGTGGGGCTCTTTTATTTGTTTGTTTGTTTTTGAAATGACCATAAATATACAAATATAGGACACTGGGTGTTATCCTTTTTTTAATTTTATTCGGGTATGTTTTGGGAGACAACTGTTTATAGAATTTTATTGTAGATATATACAAGAAAAGAGCGGTACTTTACATGATTACTTTTCCTGTTGATTGTTCAAATATAATTTAAGAAAATTCCACTAAATAGGCTTACCTATTTCTATGTTTTTAGGTAGTTGATGCATGTGTAAATTTGTAGCTGTCTTGGAAAGTACTGTGCATGTATGTAATAAGTATATAATATGTGAGAATATTATATATGACTATTACTTATACATGCACATGCACTGTGGCTTAAATACCATACCTACTAGCAATGGAGGTTCAGTCAGGCTCTCTTCTATGATTTACCTTCTGTGTTATATGTTACCTTTACGTTAGACAATCAGGATTTTGTTTTCCCAGCCAGAGTTTTCATCTATAGTCAATGGCAGGACGGTACGAACTCAGAAATAAGTCTACAAAGGAATAAACATAATGTGTGGCCTCTGTATACAAACTCTATTTCTGTCAGTGACATCAAAGCCTTGTCAAGATGGTACATATTGGGAAGGGGGCAGTATTTGGAGCCATTTTCCTGTTTCAAGAATTAGGCCACAGATAATATTGCAAGGTCCAAGACTTTTTTGACCAAACAGTAGGTATTTTCTATTTTTCACCAGAACACATAAAAACACTTTTTTCTTTTGGATTTCCATTTGTGAAGGAAGCTTAATTTCAGTGCTGATTGTGTCTTCAACTGAAAACTACAATCCATGGATTATGACTACCAGCAATTTTTTCTAGAAACATTAAAAGAATAAATCAGAACCCAGGGCAACAATGCCATTTCATGTAAACATTTTCTCTCTCACCATGTTTTGGCAAGAAAAGATAGAAAGAGAAGACCTAAAGTAAAGAAGTAATCTTTATATTCCTTCTCTTTAATACCTTTATTAGGAAAAGTGGCAATAAAGGAGGAGGCATATTATAAAATGCTATAATATAAAAATGTAGCAAAAACTCGACAGATTAGAAAAAAAAGATCTGTGTTATTCTGGAGATCTAATGTACCCCAAAGGCAAAACTAATTCCTATGCAGTTTACAATTATATCATCCATTTACCCTAGAATTTTTTTTTAGCAATTTTTAGAAGTAAAGAATACAAGGATGACATTGCGATCAGAGATTTTAGACTTCCTTGTACAAATTCTCACTTCTCCACCTGTTCACCAATGAAATTAATCATAAGAAAAGCATATATTCCAAGAAATTTGTTCTGCCTGTGTCCTGGAGATCTATACCTTTGGTATTTTCTGATTCAAAATAAAACTTTAAAAAAAAAAAAAAAAACTAGGAGAGAAGTTTGTGTATAAGACAATGACAATTATGGTCTCCTTTAAGCATATCCCAGCCACCAACTCCTAAAGAACTGCCCTTTTCTCCTTGCTAAACACACACACACACCTGCTTTGTAAAGTTTCCATCAGTGGAAACTTTGATTATTATTTTTTTTAATCTCTGTGCTCTCCTGAAGTTCATGTTTGAGCAGCATCTCCAAGATACCACAGAACTCTTGATTGATGATCAAAACAGTAGTGTCGCCTTTTCCTTTTAGAAAACGGAACATTTTCTCACCTCATGATTGATGAATTCTAAACCAATGGGGAAAAACAAAAAGGCTTTAAAATAATGAATCTGTTTCTCAACTACTGTTATATTCAATTAATTTAACTACATTGAACCAAATTACCTTTGGTTCTAAGAAGACAGCTGTAGACTGCTTATTATGCTGCTACAGGGACTCAATTCTTTTTGGTGTAAATGTCACTCCTGCTAGCTCTTTGTATAAAGAATTAATTCCCAGAGTCATATTTCCTTCTAATGGAAAGATTACTCTACTGATTGCTAGGAAAACAGGGTAATGGAAGGCACTCAATTAAACCAAGCCATTTCCAAATGCAATGTATGTTTTATGATTGGCTTGTGATAGGCGATGCTTCATGTGTCTACTTGGTGTTTCCCTTTGAGCTTTGAACTTATGTCAAACTTTGTTTTCATTGTTCTGTTGGCCTGGTGTTTTCCATTGTCAGCCTGTAATTTCTGCTCAGTTGCAGAGGGAATTATTTATTTCCTCCAATTTACCTTAGAGGATTTAAATTGGCTCAATGGATGAAGTGGCTCAGAATTTTTTCCTCCCTTTTCCCATGGGTGATATAGGAAAAAGATTGTTCCCCACATTTACCTTGGGAGGTACTGCTTTTGAATTTGTGTTGTTTCCACTAGTGTAAGCATTTCATTGGGACAGCATGGACCTTTTGAAGCTGGGAGGAAGGAAACAGAGCTAGCATCTGAACCAGAACAAAACAATGGCAACCAGGACGTACTCAGCCCACTTAGTTGAGAGAAGAGATTTCTAGTTTGGGTTACAGTTGCCCAACCTTCCCTTAAAAGAGAATCCAGTCATGTTTTCAATGGTAAAAAGCCTTAAAAAGCTGCCCTTCGAAGATCTCCTATGACTGTATGTCAAGGTATTTTGTACCTACAGTCCCAGAACTTTGTTCCTTCCCCATGAGGACTAACAAATGTTCACAACACTCATGATCAAGTGTGCACTGGAAGAAAAAAATCCACAATCTGGGCTTCTCACTTCGTGCTTCATAAATGACAATCACTGCTCGATGCAGATGTTGCACTGTGTCCACTCAGGGATGTTTCATTAAAAAAAAAAAAATACATCAAGAAGGAGGAAAAAATTAAAAACGGGAAAATGACAACAAAACGTGAATGGCATACATTAACTATGCCGCTGAGAGCACCTCTCTGACAAGGCTTTCAGGCCAACAAGCAGTAACTTCATGTCATAAACTGGACTGAATTATTTGGACTTGCTGAAAAGTTGCACCCAAGTAAGGACAACTTGGTCTCATTTTCTAAACTCCGCTAAGAGCCAAATAATCTAGCTGTCCCATTCAGAGGAATTTTTATCTCCGTGCAAATCCAAACTTTTCTGTACAAATCCTGAACAAGGAAATTACAGAAATCTAACTGGCATTAGATAAAATGGACAAGGGAAGTGAAACTGGGTGAATTCAAACTTCAGTGTATTTGTGGTCCATAAAAAGAAAGGGAAATTTTGGAGGGAAAATAGAACAGGAAAGGATTCCAAATCTGGGTTGACACCCGCATATACCCGTACTGTCCATGACTCAGCAAATCTTTGTGCCCCTTGTTCTGTGGCTCCTTTTCTGTTTTGAGACAGATCTTGTTCAACATGTTGCTCAGGCTGCAGTGCAGTGGCATGAGATCTCGGCTCACTGCAACCTCTGCCTCCTGGGTTCAAGTGATTCTCCTGCCTCAGCCTCCCGAATAACTGGGATTACAGGCACATGCCCCTACACCCGGCTAATTTTTGTATTTTTAGTAGAGATGGGGTTTCACCATGTTGGCCAGGCTGATCTTGAACTCCTGACCTCAAGTGATCCACCCACCTTGGCCTCCCAAAGTGCTAGGATTACAGGCATGAGCTACCCCGCCCTGCCTTCGGTGGCTCTTTTATCCCCCAAAGACTGAAAGCTGAAGGTGGAGACGTTCTCCACAAACATACCCTTTCTGAATTTCCCTTGTTTTAGCACTGCGTTCAGGGCTCTGGACTAAAGTACCTCGGAGTAGGTAAAATCAGAGACTATAACGATCTCCTGAGTGATTAGATTTCTTTGGTAGATTCTAAGAGATCTTAAATCATCATAAACTCTGCATATTAACAAGAGGTCCCAGGGAGGTGTCAGTACATTTCCTATCGTAGCTGCCTTGTTCAAAGCGTAACTTCACAGCAGTCAAGTTAAACTGTTTGTAGAAAACCACAGAGACCAACTCATGCTCACTCTCTACAATGCAATGTGTCCCAGGCTTGAAGGCAAAAAACAAGTCTTGGGTCCCAAGGACAACCTAAAACCTACCAGCTTTCTTCAAAAACAGCAATCAGATGCAAATAATGGCAGTGTTGTTCTATGTTCTTTGTTTCTGTTCATTATAGAAGCAAGGAAAAAGTCTACTTCTATTGGAAATTAGAAGAAATAATTTCTTCCTGACTCTTTTTTTTTTTTTCTATAAACTTTTATTTCCAAGGAAGCTGCTACAATTGACAGTCAATTCAGGCCATAGATGTCTGTGCCCTGACAGAAGCACCGTCCAACAGAACAGCAATAATTTTAAAGTGTGCTTCTGTAGTGAAACTCTGCACAAAGTCCCCTGCATAAAGAAGAGGGGAAAGCCTACCATCTGCTTTAGACGAAGTGCTATTTCATGTTCTGTTTCCAACTGCCAGTATAAGCAGCAACTAGAGTAAAGACCTGATGTGGGAAACTATGGGGGTCTTTCAAAAAAAAAGAGCTGACACTCTATTCATTTTTGGCTCTCAGGACCAGAGGGTACAGGGTAGAGGGTAGTTTACCATTTAAAGCAGGGGCTGAAAATTCGAAAGCCTAAAAGGGCCAGGGGGCTTAATGCAAATGGGTGAAGCAGCCCAGTGACAAGCTGGCCAGGAAATGCCCTGTGGAAAAAGGGACATCCACGATTTAGCTGAAGCTGAATGCTGCTAGAGCTTCCGAATTTTATAAAGTCTCTGAAATTATACATAATGGCAGTTGATGCAGAGCTTAGTGCAGACCAAACAAATACATCACTGAGCAGAAGAGGGCTCGTAAATGGTCAGCTTGCAGCCTCTGGTTTAAAGCAACATCGCATCTGGGACCAGCTCAACGGCAGCAAGTCCGGCCAGATTCAACCCTGGGCGATATTAGAACGATATTAGTTTTGGAAGGAGGGGATGGAGATCTTCCCCTTCTGATACCTATTTTGTTTTCGTATGTGATTGTCACAACTAGAGGATATAACAGGAGGTCAGTTTACAAAATAGCCAACAGTCTAAAAATGAAAACAATTCAATTTAGTGATGGCTTCTAAAAGGCACTTCAACTTGTCTTGCCCACACTCCCTTCCTCATAGAGCCAGGGGGCTAGATTTCTTGCCACTTTTTTCTGAAAGGCAAATACGTGACTTTGATTCTTTTGGGTCTCGACGTGTTTCTTTAACTGTGTGACTTCAATATCTGTGACAAGTGTTTCTTTTCCCTTCGTCGTATGTGAAGAATCTATTCTATAGTCGTGATCATGTAGTCCTCCATTGTTTGGAAGTGCAGACCATGGACCTATGCAGCAGATGGGGGTTTTCTATTTGTGCACTTTTTTCCTAAGCTGCTGAAATTCCTCCGATGTGAATGGGCCATAGCAATCTTTGCCTCCTGCGTGACCATAAGCATGGCCTCCAGTGGATCAGAGAAAGCAGCTCAGTGATTGTTCTCATGGCCAAAAATAAAGCACAAGGGTTACCGGAATTGAATGAGCCCCGCTCAGGGCCGCACGGGGCATCTGCACCCCAGCTGGGCAGCACGATCCTTGTATTCAACTATACTCTTCTGGCGGTGGTTGGTGGCAAGCATTCGCGTGCCTCTGTCACAACCATACCGTAGACACACATTAGGTATGTCTGGAAAGCTACAAATCCCACATCCAAGCACAGTGCCGTCTGCTTCATCTGATTAACACACACACAAGAAAGAAAAACTACACCCACAGAAAACTGAGTATGTATTGTAGAAATGTAGAGGAAAAATAAAAATATTTTTTCAAATGTAATTACTTTTAATATATGCTTGTGGAAGGTCTAATACAATGTATGCTGTCTCTGTAATTTTTGCTGTAAATAACTGGAGACAGTGAGTACACTGATTTTTCTATGTCTCTGTTTAAGCATAAGACTTTGTAACAATTTTTTTAGAGGGGGAAATCAACAAAGAGCAAATATGTACTTGCTTCCTTTCTGCGTGTTACGTACTTCTCAGTTTTTTAATGGAAACTGGTTGTAACAGTTTAAGCATCTTGACGGGTCATTGGTGTTAAGTGTATGCTTCTTTTTGTAATATGACTGAGAAAGGGACAGGGCTGTCAATTAAATCTGCTCCAAAGAGTTTGTATTGAAGATTGGCCTAAGACCTGCAAACTCCATCTCTAACTAGACAATATGAAAAAGGAAAATTTAAAAAAAAGAAAAAGTTGCCTGAGTTAAGTCATCTTTCCTTGTAGCAAATGGCTTTGTCCAAATCCTTTCTGCATGGAATAGCTTAAAGAAAACAAACTCCGCTTTCTGATGAACAAAATATTTTTGTACACATTTATTTCTTATTAATAACCTGAGGTCAGACCACACATTTGCTGAAGCCATAACTGACCTTCACCAAATAAATGTTGTAAAGAACCTGGGGGAGGGTTGGGGAGAGACTGAGAGGGAGGAAAATTCAAGGTGTCATGAGCTATAGCAACACAGGCAGGAGCAAGTTGTTGAAACTGATGCTTTTCCTGCATCCCAAATATCACTTTAAAAGGCTAGTATTTTATGATGATCGATTTATAATAATAAAAAGATATTTAGATTTAAATGAGACATTCCAATATTTTTGAAATCCCTGACAATGCTTCCTTGCTTTTAGGATTGAGAGAAATGATTTTCATATACTTCCAACGTTCAGAGATTTAATGTTTTCACCTCAGCTCCAGCCTACACTTGTAAAGTCAAGAGCGACTCTAAGTCCTGTGAAACCTTGGGCTGCCTGGGGCTTGGCTGTGCCCATTAACCTACTGCGCCTGGGGGGCAGCATGGGAGGGGTACAGTTTGCATCTCATTAGCATGCACACCACTGTTGGCAATGCATAAAAGTTGTGTTGCCACAAGTATGTAAAATAAAAATATTCACTCTAAAAAGCGTAATAATTCTACTTTTTTAAAACAATAATGTCTCTTATAGTCACCATTGATTTTTCTGGAGTTTAATTACATTATTACCATGTATTCTTATTGGCCTGTAGAGGCAAAAGGCAAATCACAAATAAACCCAGTGACATATATAGTTTTAAAATCTACAATTTTCTGATCTCTCTCTCCTTGTTTAATATATAAGCCCTAATTTCTGTGTATGTGAGTAAAACTGCAGCCTGAGTCATTTAGGAAGTAAGCATTGAGTTTTTTTAATTATAAATATACTAGAATAAAACAGCACTCCCTAACAATTAAAAAAGAGTTTTATATTACTTTAGAATGTAATAGGTTTTTGTCCTTATTTTATGTCCTGTAAATTATTAGTTCAATACTGTTAGCATTCCCGGATAATGCACACATGATTTCTGAATGTTTTCTGTAAATGACAATCAATGTTTATGAAGTTCCCTCCTTTAATGCTGAACAAAATTAAAAGAAGAAAAAGAAAAAAGGACTTGCCTAATGGTTTTCTTTCCTCCCCCCCCCCCCCAAATTCCCACTCTCACCCCTGGGAACAACGAATGGGTAGAAAAGATAAGATTCAGCTTTGAAAACATTACCCCATGGGTTCTTACCTACAGAGTTTTCCTTTTTCTAGTAAGTAATGGTTAATTTTTTTTTTTTCAGGAAATTCTTGTGTCCTCAGGGACCTGGCCTGTGTTGGAAATATTCATTGAGAAAAGACTCAGAGTCCATGCTAGCCAAATAGCTTACCAAGTTACAATTAAAATGAGAGCAGCGTCTCTCAAAGATAATAACTCTCTTTTTCTCAGCACTTTAATAAAAGGAAGCCCCAGCTAGCAGAACCATAAGCAACTCCCTCGCAAGCACTTTGTTGAAAGAACGTGCAGCGGGTTTGAAATGGATGTGACAATCCCTACATCTGATGAAAGCTTTCAGATAATTAATGATTAAGTCTCTGGGTCTGATTTTTTTTGTTTTGAATCAAGCTGCTCCACTACCAAAACCAATGCCCACCAACATATGAATGCTCTGAATCTCATTTGGAGCTGGATTAGGGAGCATTGAGGATAATCACAGACTCATAGTGATGTTGAAAAAGGTAGCTCCAAGAGAGGTCAGCAATTTTTCAGGTGCTTGGAAGTTGCTGCAGATTGGGGTCCCCAGAGCTGAAATGCTCCAAGTACAGTAGTTTAAAGCAACATTTAACAGATTTTAAAAGTAAAAGCACTGATGCAAGTGACAGGATGAGCCCTGGAAACCCTTCTGTAAAGTTTCTTCAAACCTTTGCTGGTCTTTGGAACCAATGAAAAGATTTCCAGTATGTTTCAAGCCATATCTCTACTCAAGACATTCAGATCCCATGTGGCTCTGCTGAGAGATTACAGACACAGAGAACTGCACTGATGGTTCTGTGAGAGCACCATGTAGGTCCCTTGGTTTATAATGAGGTCTTCAAGTGTCTAGTCAGAGATGGCAAACATGTTACCTCAACCTATCCCAGGCCCATGTCAATTGTCGTCAATGACTGGTCCTAGAACTCTCGGCTAAAAAGTCATCTAAAGGTTTTTCAGAAACCTAGATCTATGCAGCATTGCAATACAAGATAAAACTTATCATTTTAAAATTCAGCTTGGACCATATAGCATGATGATTATTAGCTTTTGATAGAGTTATCAAAAATTATAAATTAAGCCCATTTTGTGCACAAAGCTTTGTTCTGTTCATAGATCCTCTTCTTTACTTAAGAGCAAGTCCTGGCAACACACTCCCACAATCACACTAGGCTAGTGTGCATGAGGCATGGCAACTATCAAAGGTATAGCCCGGGTGTGGCATATATTCCAGGTGGCAGCAGCTCCTTGATCCATTTAGAGAAGAGGCAGAAGTGAAGTGAAACTTCTAATAACATCTTGGCAGTGAGGTGCCTCAGATCACAAAGCCACCATGCTATAAGTTTTCTCTCATTGTTTTCTGAACTTGAACTTGCTAAGCTTAACTGGTTGACTCAATATTATTCCAAGAGACTGTAAAATTCTTGACAGCTGTATCTCAGAGACCTTTAAACCACCCGGGATCATGAGGTAGGCCATGGCATGGTGGCACTCAATAAATGTGTCAACTACATTTATTGGAGTCTGCTCTCCTTTTCTACTTCCAGCTTCCCAACTATTAGCTGTGATTTCACTGATTTTGCCCTTGAGAAAATCACCCTCCAGCAGAGTCATCAGACATAGACATGCTTTTCACCACAAGCAATGAGAAGGAAAGTGGTGGCCCATTGGCAATGGACATTGAAAGAATGGTCTTTCCCTTTCTCCAAAGATTTAGCCAAAAGCAACAAGAGAAGGAGCTTGATATTAGACATATCTTCTCGGATTTTCACAGAAGACTCAGCTGGGCAGGAAACAAGAAACAGAGAGATCTGGGAGGCTAATGTGTAAAGCAAATTCGGCATCAAAGCCTGGTATTGGCACGCCCTTCTCCAACTTTCCAGTCTGGTTTGATCAAATCACAAAATCTCAGTCAAAAAGTAGAGAATCTGGATAACTGATTACTTACTGAAGTATATCCCTGCCCAGGTAAGAAATTTTAGAAAAGGTCCTACTTTTTAAGAGATGGAAACCATTATATCTGTGATCATATGTTCTGTTACAGCAGTCAAAACAGCAGATCAAATGTCATTTTAGATACCTATCTAGTCGCTAGATGCCTTGCATGTGGCTAGAAGATGAAGGAAGCAAGAAAGAACATGCAGGATTACACAGCAGATTTACATGGGCTAGGCCTACCCACACTTCATCACCCAGAATTAATCCCATAGCACCACAGCAGTGGAGGGGGCTGAGATACATAGCCTAGTTAGTTCTGTGTGCCCACAGAGAAGAGTAAACAGGGTTTAGGGAACAGTTAGAAGTCCTGACCCAAATATGAAAGAAATTCAGGAAAGTCTCTAATTTCATCTTCCATCAGATACTGCAACAAACATGTATTCAACTTATTTATTCAACAAGTATTTATTGACCCACTACAATGCCAACCAAGTCACTGATAATGCAATCGTGAAATATGACAGGTACAGACTCTGCCCTCATGGAATCTATGGTCTGGGTCCAAGAAAGGTGGATATACAGAGGAAAAAGATATAATATAAATAATTATAAAGAGTAACCCTTATTACAACTGCTACACCAGCTACAGACAAAATCATAAGATGTCACTACAGATTATCTGTTATTTTCTATTTAGCTCTACTCTTGAACTCATTGTCACCCACCATAGCCCATTTGGTTTTTTAATAATGTTAATTGTTTAATTAGTTTCTTAATAGTGAGATAAAATCTTTCCTCTCATATCTTTTCCCCAGGTTATAGCTAGTTCTGCTCATTGAGACTAAGCAGAGCGAGTGCATGTCCAAACCTATCTCTGTCTTATTAACTCACATGCCTGTCGTGGGGTAGGGGGGAGTGGGGAGGGACAGCATTAGGAGATATACCTAATGTCAATGACGAGTTAATAGGTGCAGCACACCAACATGGCACATGTATACATGTGTAACAAACCTGCACACTGTGCACATGTACCCTAGAACTTAAAGTATTTTTAAAAAACCTTCAATAAAATTGATACATCTTTCAGTCCTTGCTCGCAGTCTGGCTGTTTGCACAATAAAAATTCTCTCTTATCCCTGCTATCCCTCACAATTTAATCTGCTCATAAAAACAAGTTGTGTTCATTTGAAGAACATCATCAGAACAACCAGGAACACAGATTCTTGACACGGAGACCAATCAGGGATCCTGTCTATGTCATCGATGCCAGTCATACCCATTTAGAACATGGTTTTTGCAGGCACTTGTGTTACAATGTAGGTTTTATTAATATTCAGGTATTGTGAAGCCAGGAGATCAGGAGACAATTACCATTGAGAAGATAGTTTGTTACTCACAGTTTCCAAGAGAAGGGGACATGCCACACCACACGGGGCACAAGCGGAAGCACCGGTGTAAGTGCCAGGAGGCAGAGGGAACAAGGGGGACATGTGGGTAAGACCCTTTATTGTGGTTGTGAAAAGGAACAGGTAAAGTAGACTAAGGAGATTTAGGATTGACTAATTTGAATAATTTCAGTTGACTCTGTGGTGTGGTGGCTGTCTCTAGTTGTTTAGTACTTGGCTCTAGGCGATTAGGCAAGGGGGCTAATGTCATCCTGTGTGAGAGCTCAATAAAGACGGTGGGGAGTATGGACTCTGGATTGGTGAATTTGCATTCAAAAAGTGGGCTCAGAGGCAAATAATTAACTGTCTCAAGGAACCGAGTAGCCCTGGAAGGGGCAGTCTTTCCTGCATCAGTGAGGCCCACGATGTCAAAGCACCAGGATAAAAAGATGCTCAACACAGATTGATTTGTGCATGTTGGCCCACGGTGGGAAAATACCTGATCTCAAACCTTATGTATGAAGAATAAAGGAATATCTGTCCATCATGGAAGAGAATTTTTTTGAGAACTTCATCTGTACTTTTCTCCCTTTATTTTCCTTCCTCTGACTCATACCTAAGCCTCTTTGTACTTCCTTTCCTCAAAGACTTTTACTGGGTAGAAAGCTGACTCCCAGGCTCCTGAGGGTTTTGCAAAGATTACTGTGTCTCACACTGGGCACCAAAGAGAAGAATTTTCAATCTGCAAGGTTTGGATCATGAAGGAATATGCAGTGATTAAGATGACTCTAGAACACAGGCACTTAATCTCAATTTCTAGATACCACAGAGGCCTCCGATGTGAAGAGGGTATTTGTTTATTAACTCTTGCAGATTTCCCAGGGATCGAATGACCCACTGTGTATTTAAACATGAACCAAAAGAATTTTTTTTTTTTTTTTTTTTTTTTTTGACGGAGTCTCACTGTGTCTCCCAGGCTGGAGTGCAGTGGCGCGATCTCGGCTCACTGCAAGCTCCGCCCCCCGGGTTCACGCCATTCTCCCGCCTCAGCCTCCCAAGTAGCTGGGACTACAGGCGCCCACTACCGCGCCCGGCTAGTTTTTTGTATTTTTAGTAGAGACGGGGTTTCACCATGTTAGCCAGGATAGTCTCGATCTCCTGACCTTGTGATCCACCCGCCTCGGCCTCCCAAAGTGCTGGGATTACAGGCTTGAGCCACCGCGCCCGGCCGAACCAAAAGAATTTACAACACCTTCTCGCAGCAAGGTAAAAATATTTAACCAGGAGGATGAAGAAGGGAATTAAGAATTCCTTTACAGCTCCAAGTGGCAGCAGAAGAGACTCACCAAATGGCAGGACAAGTTCTACCCGAGCTGTGAGCCATACTGAGCTACCACCTGGTATCATCTAGACTGTTAACAACTTCCTCCTCTGTACTTTCCATCCTCACCACATGTTACAAGCCTAAAGTCCTGCAGTCTTCAAACTTGCTTGGCTTTAATGCCATTTGGATTTTCCCCCTTTGGAAAGATTAAACATTATTTTAAGGTGGGATGGGTTGGAAGTAGGCGAGTGGAGAGAGAAGAGTCAGGAAAGACTTTCCCAAAATAAATAGCAACTCTCACGCCCCTCAGTTGCCGGAAACTTTTTCTTCTCAAACCACACATCCACATCATTGGCTAGAGAATTCTTGTTCATTACACCTCAAAATTCCCTGCACACATAGTAGACAATCTAAAAACGTGACATACACAGAAACTTGATTTTTTTGTCTTGTGCTTAAAGCCATTAAGCCCTAAAATGTTTCTAGTCTTGAAGAAAAAAGTCATAAAAACGTTTGCTATTAAAATAATCCCTTGGCACAGATCTTAATTCTACATCTTCCAACTAAAAGAAAATCTTCACGTTTATTGATTTTTTTAATCAAATGAATTATTTCAGGATAACAGGGAGGGGGCTCCAAGTTTTCTCTATTTAAATTCTCCTTTTGAAAATACCATTCCTCCCTGAAGTTAGGATTTTAAATTCTAAAAGTAATTTTAATCTAAACTTGTGGAGACCTCAATTCTCAGATGGTTGAATGACCATCTGAGAGTATTTTGGGGGAAATACTAATTTATTCCTTAGTAAAATTTAAATATCTTTTTTACATAGATTCAAGGTAGCAGTTAAATTGCTCTTTCTAATTCACATTCCAGAAAAAAAGAGTTCCAGATGCTTACAGTTTCATCCAGCTTCCACCTTGTACCTTGCTCACACATTCCCCCCCACCCTGGCAAGAACAAATGCCTGCCCAATCGCTGTCAATAAACTGTACAGGAAAATACTCTTCAAAAACAGACTTTTCAAGGAAAGAGCCCAGACATTTGATCAATACAACCAGTAAGTTTTTTTCACATTAGTTTTCCACATAGATTGTGTCAGCTATTTGTTTTGCTTGCCCCCAAAGAATAGGAATAACAATTTTTCAAAGGCAATGTACATTACACTTGATCACAATGCCTTGCCTTATAGCAAAAAGAATTTGAGAGGTAAAGCAGAAAACAGATCTCAGGTCTCAGATCCCAGAATCATGTCTATTTCCTTCATGCATTCAACAAATGTTGAGAACTTACTATCTGCTAAGTACTATGACAGATTCTAAGGATGAAAGGATGGTTAACATGGTCCCCATCTTTAAGTTTTTCACAATGTAGCAAAGCAAGCAGACCAGCAAAAAAAAAAAAAAAAAAGAAAAAGAAAAAAATGCCATGACACATTTAGAAAGAGGTATTTGAAGAGATAATTCTGGGAACCGCAAAGAAGTACCAGTCTGATCAACATGGCAAAACCCCGTCTCTACTAAAAATACAAAAATTAGCCAGGTGGGGTGACGGTGCATATCTGTAATCCCAGTTACTCAGGAGGCTGAGCCACAAGAATCACCTGAACCCAGGAGGCAGAGGTTGCCATGAGCTGATATCATGCCACTACACTGCAGCTTTGGTGACAGAGCAAGACTTGGAAAAAAAAGAGAGAGAGAGAGAGAAGAAGGAGGAAGAGGAGGAGGAGGAGGAGAAGGAGAAGGAGAAGAAGTAGTAGTGGTGAAGAAGTGCGTAAAACTATTTGGGAATATCTATAGGGCAGAATGACAAAACAGAGAAAAGGGGCCATTTGAACTGAGCCCTGAAGGATGCCAAGATGTTTGTCACAACATGTAGTGAAAGAAGCATGTTGAGACAGAGAGAAAGGTCTAGAATATAGAATAACTGGCAGCTGCATTCTAAATATTGCCCCCAGACATGTTTTGTTAGGCTTATACCTAATTAGAAAATTTTGTATCAAATCAAAATTTCTAGATTATTTTGTAAAAACCAGAAGATATGGCAACATGGTTCCCACATTCCCACATGCAAAAATTGATGAGAGCCCAGTCAAGGCTGTTCCCTTTAGAGAGGACACATTTTCTCTGGTTTTCTTCTTGTAAGCATTTGCTACCTGCTTGGCTCCATAGGCAGTTGAATACATGGTGAGCAATGATGGAGGGAGAGTGGAGGAGGAAGGTCAGAAGTAGGCTGGTTACAGAGGCTCAGTATACCTACCTGAGAAGCTTAGTTTTAGCCCAGTGTTTCTACCACTATTCCCTCACCAGACTGGTCATCCACAAGCTAGATAAATCGTTGATTGTTCTCTCTTATAATTCTTTTTTAAAACATTGGGACTGGATACCACTCATCTATATTGGTGAACCAGGAAAAAATATCTGTTACTTAAAATCACAACTACCTGCTCAGAAAGACAATGTCCATTGAACATAAAATGTTCCATTCTGTCCATTAAGTACAAAGCCATTCTGTATGGCTTTGTACTTAAAAGTTTAAGAGAATAATTCAGTTTCCAAGGCTCTCTAAGACAGAAGAAGTGCATAAAGAAACCAGGGGAGGAGATACCAAGAAAAGACTCAATGAGATCATGCAATTTGGGCACTGATGAACCAACAGGTCAATGAGAAACTCTTGGTGGCAGAATGACCCAGAGGATTTTAAGAACAGGGATGGCTCAGGTATAGTTTTTAAGTTGTTTGCTGCTCAGTGAACAATGTCATTCCCATGCACTTTCAATTTTTTTTAAAAACCTCAAAATGATTTCTGTGATGCTGAGGATTTAAATACCCAGAAACTCACAGAAATCTTGAGAAGAGTTTTAGCTGTCCATGGGCAAGGAATTATGTGTTGAAGCTAGAGCTCATAAAATAAGAAACCTTTGGCTAATATTAAGTTTATACTAGAATTTAACCACCCATGAAATAATATTTAAAACCAAAATGTTTATTAAATTATTTTATGACTAATAGTAATATTTGATAATGAGGTATTATTTTTCTGCAAGGAACATGTGACTCCCAGGAGCTCTGATACCTGAACACATCTGATGACCACAAAGCGGAAGAAGACATTCTGAGGTTCTTTACTTGGGAAATGGCTCATGAAACTCAACCTAGGAGAAACCACAGGGAATATTTTCTAAGTCTCCACTTACCTTGTGGAAAGATATTTCCCTGGTAGGTAAAGACTCTGGCAAGGTCTATGCCAGTTTGCCTGATTGCCCTCTGTTAATGAATGCAGTTCTACCTGCATTGGAATTGAATTGCAAAGTCTCACCAGCTGGTGAAACAGCTTTAGTCTATAATTCACCTTCTGGCTCCTGGTCCTTGTACCCGATGGATACAAATTCCCAAGCTTCCCATTTCATTCCGAATATAAATCCCTATAGTAAACCTTGGGTCTCACAGCAAATCATCAACACATAATCCTGCCTTCAGCTGGAATGAAATGTGTTCTTCAAATTTCCCAGCCTGGAGACTCTTGCCAAGTCAACAAAGGCCTGCCAGGTGGTTGGAGCTCAAGCATGCATCTGCTCAGCTTCATGTTTGACCAAAATGACCACTGGGAAGCATGTATTTCACAGATGTGTTGTCAGCATCGACTGTAAAAACAAGCCCCAAAATCTGCCTTTAGAAAAGGCTTTATGTTGTAACTCATCTGTAAGTAAACAATTCCTACATACCTAACGCATCCCTGGGCACAGGATCACATATTCCTTTTTAAAAGGACATAGATCATTGAAAAAGGAAATATGCTGTTAAGGTGGCCAAGTTAGGTATCAAACTGAATTAACAGATACTGATTGAGTACTTAGTATACTAACAGTGAATAACCACTGCAGAGTTCTTTATATCTTATGACATCTTTCACATATATTTTTATCTGAACACAACAGTCCATTATGAGAAAAACAAGTATTACAGAAAATTAGTATTTGCAAACAGTACTTCCAAAATCCAGCTTTGAAGTACGATTTCCCACTATAAAATGAAGTAAAGTACAAATAAGAAATATAAAGACCTTGAGATCTTTAGATTACTAGAAATTTAAGATTAAGATCATTTATAAAGTTATTAAATTATACCATTAAATAAATGATACATCACATTGTATTATTATTGTAGTAATATTACCTGCTTTATTGTCTGCAGATGCTGAAAGGAAAGAAAAATGATTCCTAAAAGCTATAAAATAAACTTTCCACATAAAATTTAGGTTGAAATAAATGTTGTATAAGAATTGATTAAAGAAGGCCGGGCGCGGTGGCTCAAGCCTGTAATCCCAGCACTTTGGGAGGCCGAGGCGGGTGGATCACGAGGTCAGGAGATCGAGACCATCCTGGCTAACATGGTGAAACCCCGTCTCTACTAAAAATACAAAAAACTAGCCGGGCGTGGTGGCGGGCGACTGTAGTCCCAGCTACTCGGAGGCTGAGGCAGGAGAATGGCGTGAACCTGGGAGGCGGAGCTTGCAGTGAGCCGAGATCGCGCCACTGCACTCCAGCCTGGGTGACACAGCGCGAGACTCCGTCTCAAAAAAAAAAAAAAAAAAAAAAAAAAGAATTGATTAAAGAAGAAGAGCCTACAGTTTTACTAATAGCCTCCAAAAAGACATACTTCATAAAAAAACCTCTGACTAATATATGAATAGAAGGAAACTATATATACCTGATAAAAAGAATTATATATTTGGAATAAATATCAGAATAAAAGAAAAAAATCATCTTTGTGTTATAAGCAATATTATTGTATATCTACAAAACACAAAAAGACTATTTTCCAACAATCTATTCAAAGTAAAAAGATAATTTTATTAGATAGTGGCATTGATGAAACATACACAAAAATCTACATTTTAAAGTACTGTATCAGTAAGAAATGAAATGAAGAAAATTCACTGACTACAGTAATAAATACCATAAGGTACAAAATCTCATATGATCACACTTACAAACTCTTATTGTAAGGTGGAAAAAAAAATTGAAGTACATGGAGAAGCATACTACATTCCTGGAAAAAAGAGAAACAATAGACAGCATAATGAACAGAAAACATATAATAAAATGACACAAAATAAATTTATACACACTAATTTGTAACAGATATGTTACTTACCCTTTATAGAGTTTTATAGCAAGGCAAAGAATGAAAAAAAATTAAAAAGAAAGAATATATAGAATCATAAATCAGGTTTGTTTTTTTTTTTTAATCTAAATATGTGTTATTTTAAAAGAGAATCTTAAGAGAGAAGGCGGAGCAAGATAGTCTAAGAGAGACCTCCAGTGATTGTCTCCCTGCAGGAACACAAAACTGAACAATTATCCATGCAAAAAGCACTTTCATGGGACTAAAAAAATAAGGTGAGCAATCACAGTACCTAATTTGAATATAATTTCAAGGAAAGAGTCATTGAAGAGGGTAGGAAGGACAGTCTTGAATTTCTGCTCCACCCATCTCCCAACCCCAGACAATGCCACACAGAGAGAAAATCCGTGTGTTGGGGGAGGGAGAGTGGAGTGAGTGTGGAACTTTGCATTGGAACTTAGCATTTCCCTATCACAGAAGAACACAGCACAGGGAAGAGTTCTGCAAGTGCTCACTGGGGAAGTATTTTAGCCTGGAGGATAATTCCCTGCCCTGGTAGGAGGAGCTCAGTCCTAGCTGGCTTCACTACTAGCTGCAGACCAATATCTCTGGTGAACATAGATGTAGAAATCCTCAACAATATATTATCAAACCAAATTCAACAGCATATTGAGAAGATCATTCATCATAATCAAGTAGAATTCATCCCAGGGATGCAAGGATGGCTCAACATATGCAAATCAAGAATTGTAATACATCATATCAACAGAATGAACAACACAAAAACCATATGATCATTTCAATAGATGCCAAAAAAGCATTCAGTAAAATTCAACATCACTTCATGATAAAAACCCTTAAAAAACTGGGTATAGAAGGAACATACCTCAACTTGATAAAAGCTATATATGACAAGCCCATATCTGGTATCATACTGAACGGGAAAAACTGAAAGTCTTTCCTCTAAGATTTGGAACAAGACAAGGATGCCCACTTTTACCACTGTTATTGAACACAGTACTAGGAGTCCTAGGCAGAGCAAATAGAACAAGAGAAAGAAATAAAGGACATCCACACTGGAAAAGAAAAAGTAAAATTATCCTTTTTTGAAGATTATATGATCTATATTTTGGAAAAAAACCTACAGACTCCACAAAAATCTATTAAAACTGATAAATTCAGTAAAGTTTCAGGATACAAAATCAACGTACAAAAAATCAGTAACATTTCTATATGCCAACAGTGAACAATCTGAAAAATAAACCAAGAAACTAATTCTGCTAATAATAGCTACAAATAAAATACCTAGGAATTAACCAAAGCTATAAAACATCTCTACAATGAAAACTATAAAATACTGAAAGTATGTTTTTCATATCATGATTTCTTTTCCTCTGGGTAAATACCTAATAGGGGACTGCTGAATCAAATGGTAGATCTACTTTTAGTTCTTTAAGGAATCACCACACTGTTTTGCACAGTGGCTGTACTAGTTTACATTCCCACCAACAGTGTAAAAGTGTTCCCTTTTCACTGCATCCATGCCAACATCTATTATCTTTTGATTTTTTATTATGGCTATTCTTGCAGAAGTGAGTTGGTAGCACATTATGGTTTTGATTTGCATTTCCCTGATAATTAGTGATGATGTTGAGCATTTTTCCATATCCTTTTTGACTATCTGTATATTTTGAGATGGAGTCTTTCTCTGTCACCCAGGCTAGAGTGCAGTGGTGTGATCTAGGCTTATGGGCTCAAGCAATTCTTGTGCCTCAGCCTCCTGAGAACGTGGGATTACAGGTGTGCACCATCACACTATGAAAAACAGACATAAAAAAGGATACTTGCACATGCATGTTTATAGCAGCACTATTTGCAGTTGCAAAAATATGGAACCAGCTCCAATCCCATCAGTCAACAAGTGGATAAGGAAAATGTGGCATATATATATACACACACACACACACACACACACATGGCACATATATGTGGCACATATATATATATACACACACATACACACATGTACATACACACACAATGGAATACTACTTAGGAATAAAAAGGAATAAAATAATGGCTTTTGCAGCAACCTGGATGGAATCGGAGACTATTATTCTAAGTGAAGTAACTCAGGAATGGAAAACTAAACATCACATGTTATCACTCATATATGAGAGTTAAGCTATGAGTATGCAAAGCCATAAGAATGATACATTGGACTTTGGGGACTTGAAGGAAAGGGTGAGGGGTGGAGAGGGATAAAAGACTACATATTGGGTACAGTGTACACTGCTCAGGTGACGAATGCACCCAAATCTCAGAAATCACCACTAAAGAACTTATTTGTGTAACCAAACACCACCTGTTCCCCCAAAAACCTATTGAAATAAAAAAATTTAAAATTGTTTTAAATGTTTGTGCTATCAAAAGCAATCTCCAGATTAAGTGCAATCCCTATCAATGACATGCTTCACAGAAATAGAAAAAAAAATCCGAAAATTTATATGGAACCACAAAACACCTAGGATAGCCAAAACAATACTGAGGAAAAAGAACAAAGCTGGAAGCATTACATTACCTGACTTCAAATTATACTACAAAGCTATAGTAGCCAAAACCATATGGTATTGGCACAAAAAGAGACACACAGACCAACAGAACAGAATAGAGAACACAGAGATAAATCCATGTATTTAAAGCCAAATCATTCTTGACAGAGATACCAAGAACATATATTAGGGAAAGAACAGTCTCTTCAGTGAATGGTGCTCACAAAACTGGATATCCAAACACAGCAGAATGAAACTAGATGCCTATCTCTTGTCATATATAAAAGTCAAATCAAAGTGGATTAAAGACTTAAGTCTAAGACCTGAAACTAAAAATATTTCTTGAGAAGAAAACATTGCAGAAACACTTCAGGACACTGGTCCGAGTAACGATTTTTTGAGTAAGTGTCTGTTCATATCCTTTGCCCACTTTTTGATGGGGTGGGTTGTTTTTTTCTTGTAAATTTGTTTGAGTTCTTTGTAGGTTCTGGATATTAGCCCTTTGTCAGATGAGTAGATTGCAAAAATTTTCTCCCATTTTATAGGTTGCCTGTTCACTCTGATGGTAGTTTCTTTTGCTGTGCAGAAGCTCTTTAGTTTGATTCAATCCCATTTGTCAATTTTGGCTTTTGTTGCCATTGCTTTTGGTGTTTTAGACATGAAGTCCTTGCCCATGCTTATGTCCTGAATGGTATTACCTAGGTTTTCTTCTAGGGTTTTTATGGTTTTAGGTGTAACATTTAAGTCTCTAATCCATCTTGAATTAATTTTTGTATAAGGAGTAAGGAAAGGATCCAGTTTCAGCTTCCTACTTATGGCTAGTCAATTTTCCCAGCACCATTTATTAAATAGGAATCCTTTCCCCATTTCTTGTTTTTGTCAGGTATGTCAAAGATCAGATGACTGTAGATGTGTGGTATTACTTCTGAGGGCTCTGTTCTGTTCCATTGGTCTATATCTCTGTTTTGGTACCAGTACCATGCTGTTTTGGTTACTGTAGCCTTGTAGTATAGTTTGAAGTCAGGTAGCGTGATGCCTCCAGCTTTGTTCTTTTGGCTTAGGATTGTCTTGGCAATGTGGCATCTTTTTTGGTTCCATATGAACTTTAAAGCAGTTTTTTTCCAATTCTGTGAAGAAAGTCATTGGTAGCTTAATGGGGATGGCATTGAATCTATAAATTACCTTGGGCAGTATGGTCATTTTCACGATATTGATTCTTCCTATCCGTGAGCATGGTATGTTCTTCCATTTGTTTGTGTCCTCTTTTATTTCACTGAGCAATGGTTTGTAGTTCTCCTTGAAGAGGTTCTTTACATCCCTTGTAAGTTGGATTCCTAGGTATTTTATTCTCTTTGAAGCTATTGTGAATGGGAGTTCATTCATGATTTGGCTCTCTGTTTGTCTGTTACTGGTGTATAACATTCATACAGCCAACAGAACATGAAAAAATGCTCATCATCACTCTCCATCAGAGAAATGCAAATCAAAACCACAATGAGATACCATCTCATACTAGTCCACCAGTTAGAATGGCAATCATTAAAAAATCAGGAAACAACAGGTGCTGGGGAGGATGTGGAGAAATAGGAACACTTTTACACTGTTGGTGGGACTGTAAACTAGTTCAACCATTGTGGAAAACAGTGTGGTAATTCCTCGAGGATCTAAAACTAGAAATACCATTTGACCCCGCCATCCCATTACTGGGTATATACCCAAAGGATTATAAAACATGCTGCTATAAAGACACATGCACATGTATGTTTATTGCAGCACTACTCACAATAGTAAAGACTTGGAATCAACCCAAATGTCCATCAGTGACAGACTGGATTAAGAAAATGCAGGCACATATACACATGGAATACTATGCAGCCATAAAAAAGGATGAGTTCGTGTCCTTTATAGGGACATGGATGCAGCTAGAAACCATCATTCTGAGCAAACTATCACAAGAACAGAAAACCAAACACCGCATGTTCTCACTTATAGGTGGGAAGTGAACAATGAGATCACTTGGACACAGGAAGAGGAACATCACACACTGGGGCCTATTGTGGGGAGCAGGGAGTGGGGAGGGATAGCATTAGGAGATATACCTAGTGTAAATGACAAGTTAATGGGTGCAGCACACAAATATGGCACATGTATACATATGTAACAAACCTGCACGTTGTGCACATGTACCCTAGAACTTAAAGTATAATAATAAGAAGAAAAGAAAAATAAAAACAAATATTTAAAAAAAAATTTTTTTTGAGTAAGACTTCAAAAACACAGGCACAGAAGCAAAAATGGATGAATGGGATCATGTCAAGCTGAAAAGCTTCTGCACAGCAAGGGAAACAATTGACACAGTGAAGACACAACTCACAGAATGGAGAAAAACATTTGCAAACTACTCATGTGACAAGGGATTAATAACCAGACTATATAAAATATCAGTAGTTCAAACAACTCAATAGCAAAAAATTAATAATCCGATTTTAAAATGGGCAAAAGACTTGAATAGATATTTGTCAAAAGAAGACATACAAGTCAGGCACAGTGGCTCAGGCTTCTAATCCCAGTACTTTGGGAGGCCAAGATAGTGGGATCATTTGAGGTCAGGAGTTTGAGACCAGCCCGGCCAACATGGTGAAACCTAGGGTCTACAAGAAATACAAAAATTAGCCGGGTGTGGTGGCGTGTGCCTGAAATCCCAGCTACTCAGGAGGCTGAGGCATGAGAAACACTTGAACCGGGGAGGTGGAGGTTGCAGTGAGCCGAGATCACATCGCATCACTGCACTCCAGCTTAGGCGATAGAGCAAAACTCTGTCTCAAAAAAAAAAAAGAAAGACATACAAATGATTAACACGTATGGAAAAAAATGCTCAATATCACTAAAAATCAAAGAAATGCAAATTAAAATTACAATTAGATATCATCTTACTCCAGGTAAAATGACTTATCCAAAAGACAACAATATATCAAAGAGATATCTAGGTCAGGCACAGTGGCTCATGCCTATAATTCCAACACTTTGGGAGGCTGAGGTGAGCGGATCACTTGAGACCAAAAGTTCGAGGCCAGCCTAGCCAACATGGTTAAACCCCATCTCTACTAAAAATACAAAAAGTTAGCCAGGGATGGCAGTGTACACCTGTAGTCTCATCTGCTCAGGAGGCTGAGGCACGAGAATCGCTTGAATTCAGGAGGTGGAGGTTGCAGTGAGCCGAGATTGCACCAGTGCACTCCAGCCTGGGCAACAGAGTGAGATTCTGTCTCAAAAGAAAATTAAAAAAAAAAAAAAAAGAAATATCTAGACAGCCACACCACCATATTTATAGCAGCACTATTCAAGATAACCAAGATATGGAATCAATCTAAGGGCCCATCAGTTGATAAATGGATAAAGAAAATGTGGTACATATGCAAGATGAAATATTACTTAGTCATGAAAAAGAATGAAATCCTGTCATTTGCAACAACACAGATAGAACTGAAGGATATTATGTTAAATGAAATAAGCCAGGCACAAAAAAAAACAAAACAAATATTGCATGTTCTCACTAATATATGGGAGCTGAAAAAATAAATGAAGGTAGAGAGTAGAACAATGGTTACCAGAAGCTAGGAAGGGTAGTGGGGATGGGGAGATAAAGAAGGGATGATTACTGGGTACAAAAATACAGTTAGGGAGAAGGAATAAGGTCTAGTGTTCAGTAGCACAATACAGCAACTATAGTTAACAATAATTTATTGTATATTTCGAAATAACTAAAAGAGTGAAATGGAATGCTCCCAATTCAAAGAAATAAATATTTGAGCTGCTGGATACCCCAATTACCCTGATTTTATCATTACACATTGTATGTTTGTGTCAAAATATTACATGTACCTGTAAATATGTGTGACTATTATGTATCTATAAAAATCAAAAATTAGGCCGGGCGTGGTGGCTCAAGCCTGTAATCCCAGCACTTTGGGAGGCTGAGACGGGCGGATCACGTGGTCAGGAAATCGAGACCATCCTGGCTAACCCGGTGAAACCCAGTCTCTACTAAAAAATACAAAAAATTAGCCGGGCGAGGTGGCGGGCGCCTGTAGTCCCAGCTACTCGGGAGGCTGAGGCAGGAGAATGGCGTGAACACGGGAGGCGGAGCTTGCAGTGAGCTGAGATCCGGCCACTGCACTCCAGCCTGGGCGACAGAGCGAGACTCCGTCTCAAAAAAAAAAATCAAAAATTAAATATTGTAAAAAATATCCCATAGGTTTCCACCAATGGAGAAAAACCTCTTCAAATATCTAATTGGTATTTGTGTTGACCTCATAATTTACAGAAATTAATGGAAAAAATGTCATAGACAAATGCTAGCAAGAAGATTTTTTTAGTATGCAGAAATAGTAATCAGACAAAAAAATCAAGAAAATTGTAGTTTGGATTATTTAGCATTTTAAAAAGTTAAATTCACCTATAGTCATTTACTTTTTTTTTTTTTTTTTTTCTTCAAGACACGGTCTCACTCTGTTGCCCAGGCTGGAGTGCAGTGACGTGATCACGGCTCACTGAAGCCTCGACCTCCCAGGCTCAGGTGACCCTCCCACCTTAGCCTACTGAGTAGCTGGAACTACAGGTGCACATCATCATGCCCAGCTTTTTTTTTTTTTTTTCTGGAGATGAGGTTTTGCCATGTTGACTAGGCTGGTCTTGAGCTCCTGGGCTCAAGTAATCCGCCCACTTCAACCTCCCAAAGTCCTGGGATTACAGGCGTGAGCCACTGTGCCCGACCATTATCTACTTTTGCTGTGTACCTGACGGGCGGATCACGAGGTCAGGAGATGGAGACCATCCTGGCTAACACGGTGAAACCCCGTCTCTACTAAAAAATACAAAAAACTAGCCGGGTGAGGTGGCGGGCGCCTGTACTCCCAGCTACTCAAATCTATTTGCGTTCCAAGGGGAAGTTGAAAAACCCACAAAAGACAAAAATCATACAGTTCTCAGATCCTAGATCAAGCAGGTTTTTTTAAAAATAAAATTTAGAAAATATTTTAATAACACAGTTAACAAGTTTAATCTACTACATAAAAATATTTAACTCTGTACCCAATAAACAAAAAATGGACATTATTTTCTTTTTTTAAAGCCCTGGGGAAAATGCACATTATTTTCAAACATATGGAACATTCATAAAAATTTACTTTGTATTGAGTCACAAAAAGTCTCAATAAATTCCAAAAGCATGAAATTACCATAATGGAAAAATCAGAAGTTAAACAAGAAAATAAAGACCCCATCATCACCACCACCACCAACAAAAAATCAAAGCACCTAGAAATTTAAGAATAAATTTCTAAGTAATTATTGGATTAAAGGAGAAATCAAATTACAAACGATTTAGAAATGAAAATAATGTGAGTTCTAAATACCAATATTTATGGGATGTAACCAAGTGGAACTTAGTGGAACATATATATATGTGTATACAGTTTAGAAAGCAATATCTAAACTGAACTAAGTTTTCAGCTCAAGAAGTTAAAATAAACACAAATAAAATTGAAAAAGGAAAATAATATAAAGAGCAGAAATTAATCCAA
This sequence comes from Papio anubis, assembly GCF_008728515.1. Taxonomy (NCBI): domain Eukaryota; kingdom Metazoa; phylum Chordata; class Mammalia; order Primates; family Cercopithecidae; genus Papio; species Papio anubis. Next base: position 22,656,629 of record NC_044988.1, on the reverse strand, counting down.
ACTATGTAGAATTGATCAATAAAACAAAAAGTTGACTGAAAAAGCTGTAAAAGAAGCTTCTGACAGATCAGATTATTGGGTACAGTGGGAGAGAGCTACAAACAGATATCACCAATTAGTATGAGAATTTAATTACATATACATCTGTGCTGTTGATTTTGTCAGTTTCTTCCTCTTGGGCTTCTAAGCAGCACAGCTTTTAAAATAATTTTTTTAAAAAAAACTCCCAGCAACTGAGTCTGCTTGAACCCTGTTTGCTGACTCAGAGAGGAGAATCTATGGGATCAAGCACTATCTTTGACAGGTAAGCATGAACTCTCCTTGCTGCTGATCCCGTGTTTCCATCTGCCAGGATCCCTAGGCTTGAATGCCCTCCATCTGCTGAAGGTTGGGGCCCTCTGTTGCTATCTCCCTCCTTGTCCCCAATCACAAGACTGCAGTCTACCATGTCTCAGGAGTGACCACTGATCTGACGGTCCAGCCATGGATGCATCCCTTGGGACTGCAAAAATGTCAACCCCTGATTAACAAAAGAAACCAACAAACAAAATAAGAAACAAACCTGAGAAGCACTTAGGGAATGCAAAGAAAAGAATGAAGGGATAAAAATGATTTGAGAAAATAATAACTGGATAAAAAGAACAAGTCAGAGGGATCTAGCCAATTAAGAAAGAGAACAGAAAAAAATTGGAATAGGAGGAATAATTCAGGCTAAATCAAAAAAGATGTTTCAGATTGAGAAGGGTCAGTGTGCTTCAGGCCATTTACTGAAAAAAAAAAAAAAAAGCATGCCTAATTAAATGCAGTAAATGTTTACATGGTAAAATGAGGAATCTTCAGGAATCTAATCTAACAGCAAATCCTGATTGTTCTTTTCTTTAAAATATACCAGGTCCACTGTAATCCAAGCTACTCGGGAGGCTAAGACCAGAGAATCACTTGAACCTGGGAAGTAGAGGTTGCAGTGAGCCAAGATTGTGCCACTACACTCTAGCCTGGGTGATAGAAGATATTCCATCTCAAAAAATTTAAAATATATATATATATTCCATATATATATTCCATACATATATACACACACACACATATATATATATTTTTTCAGGTAAAGTATCCACCCACTTCTCCCATCTTTTGTCCCATGTCAGCTCTGGGACATTATAAATTATGTTTATTACTATAAATAATTGTTACATTGACTGCTTTCTATATTTTTTTTTCTATTTTATTCTACATAGCTGTCTTTGGGTCCTGTTAATCCTAAGTCATAATATATTAGCTAGAGATTCTCTTATTTTATGTTATGTCTTTATCCAGTGTTTTTAGATGTCTTTCGTAGATATTTGATCTGAATTATAGCTAGATATTCTTTTAAATATTTTATGAGTGGTTACAGTAAATCTTTTCTTTAAGAATGTGCTTAAGCCTATATTCATGTAATCATCAATTTCAAAGTCAAAACAATTATTTTTTATTTTTTGTTTTAAGCCATATATTTAGTATCTTTGCTTAAAAGATGAGTTACTCTACTTCCTTTGTCCTTATTATTTTTTTCTTGGGTTTTGCAGCATATCATTTAGAACAAAAATATTTTTAGCATTCAGTTTTGTAAATAATAAGTGAGGTAATAATTCAGAATCATCAATATTAATTTCTGTGATTATGTTTAAAGTCTTATTAGGGGCAGCATAGTGTCAGGGTTAAGAGTGCAAAGTTTGAAGCCCAAAATACTGGGGTTCACATCCTGGCCCCACCTTTTATTGGATGGATGGTTTTGAGCAAGAAAGTGAGCTTCTTTATGCCTCAGCTTTCTCACTGGAAATGGGGAATAATAATAGTAGCTACATCTCATTGGTTTGCACAAGAATAATTAAATAAATTAATATATGTACCCAGAAGAGTGCCTAGCACATAGCAAGCACTGTTAAATATTATATTATTTCCTCCTTTCTTTGCATTTGATTCATCTTTCAATGGTCTGACAAATGTCTTTGAAAATAGTCTTTTTTTTCATTATCTAAGAAAACCATGTAGTTACTATTCTTTTGCAATCCTGCTTATTTGGATTTTTTTTTTGCATTTTCACACAGTAACAAGAAATTAGTGGAATAGAGGATTCTTGGATAATAAATTTTAACTTTTTCCCTGAAAGCTGGTAAATAGCATTTTATCGTCTTCTAACACTTACTGTTGCAGAAGTCAGTGAAATTTTTGTCCCTGGATGGGGAAATGTTTTATCTTCTTGGATTAATGAATCAATTCAATAAATATTAATGGTGCTGATTCTTTGTATAAGACAGCCAAAGCCTGTCTATGGAGTAGGTGTATATGTGTGTTATATATGTAAGTTTCTATGAACGTGTGTGTCTGCAATCTCTAAGTTTCTATGAACGTGTGTGTCTGCAATCTGTATCAGGACTTAGCAGTGCTATATGGCATCTTGCAAAAGAGCCCTGCCTTTTAATGAGTTTACCTTTAAAAAAAAAAAATTGGGACACTGCCTGGTTCCACAGTGTTAAATGAAAATAACATTCAGAATTGAGTTAATCTGATTGCATGGGATCTCTTTTCCCCCTTGCTGCAAATCAGAGCAGTTTTCAGCTAACAAGAATGGGTGCCCTACTTGAATGGGCAGCAGGCACGGCTGCTAGTCAGAGCGGCACTTAGCATGGCATTGCCATCATTACATCCCCAGGTTCGCAGCAATGAAACTCCAGGAGTGGCAAAGTCAAATCAGTTCAATTGTCTGATTGTTCATACTCATAAAGTGGGGAAGCTGGCAGGGGTCCAGCATAAAACTTGGAGTTCTGCAGTGGAGCTCCTTTAAGGTAATTCATTGCCCTCTGCAGTAGCTTAAATCAGAGGGGCCAGCATGGTCACAGTAAATGCAGCTCCCCATACTGCTTGAGAGCAATATCGCAGATAGCCGGCTGCTATGCCAGATGTCAAAGGTGCACTAAAAGCACTTGGTTTTGATCTACCCCATTCCTGAGAAGTACAATGGATGGGCCTTTAAGCGCTGCCATAAAAAAAGATTGTGATTAATGAAGCAGCACAACTTAATAAACCAAGTTGACTCCCGCTTCCTTCTCCTAGGCATTTTCACTGTCCACAAAGCAGTTCTTTTACTTAGCAGCAGGGACATGTAAAATGTTAATCATCAATCTGTGGGCCATTAAAGAAGTTGCTTTCCCTTTCTCAAGTTGAAAACCAAGGGGGAAAGATAATAGGTTTGGTTAACAGAGCTGTTCACATAATGGAGATGTGCACAGAAAAGCTTTGATGAAGTCAGCATGGGAGCCCTTGAGCACTAATCCATTCTGCTCTCGGGACCATGAGTTCAAATCCTAGCTGGGGCTGGGAGGCTCAGGATGGAGGCTGGGGTGAGTGTCTTGATCACAGCGGGACCAGCAGGAGGTTACTGTAACTGAGTGAGGCCAAACACAAGATGAGAAGGCACAGAAGCTTTCTGTGTCAGCGGACAGGGCAAGAGCTTGCTGGTACTGCCTTAACCTTATATGGCCTTCTTCCTCCCAAAGAATGCCAAATCTTCCCAGGTAGGCAAGTGGCCGCGAGCAGAGCCCTGGGCAGTTAAATCCTCCCTCACCCAGAGAACAGTGCAGAGTTTTTGGCTAATTCACCAAAGCCTATTGAAATATTTTCTCTGTGGACTCAAAAGTACATCAGTCAGAGATACACAATTTTATAATCTACTCATCATTTAGGAATTGCTTTGAGCAGGGTCAGGGGTCAGAGGCCTGAGGAAATTCTACTTCCCTGCTTAGAACTTTTAACATTTAGTTGTCTTTCCTTACTCTAAAAGTATATAGGGGCAAGGCCATTTTCTATCTTTTAAAATTATGCACACCTGCAGGCCATTGTTTATTTGTTTGTTTGTTTTTGAGACAGAGTTTCTCTGTGTCAATCAGGCTAGAGTGCAGTGGTGTGATTTTGGCTCACTGCAGCCTCCGCTTCCCAAGCTTGACCGATTCTCGTGCCTCAGCCTCCCGAGTAGCTGGGATTACAGGCATGAGCCACCACAACCAGCTAATTTTTGTATTTTTAGTAGAGACGGGGTTTCACCATGTTGGCCAGGCTGGTCTCGAACTCCTTGACCTCAAGTGATCTGCCCACCTCGGCCTCCCAAAGTGTTGGGATTACAGGCGCGAGCCACCACATGTGGCTCTGCAGTCCTTTTTAAGTGTTTTTTTTTCTCAGCATGCTTCTCCTGAATGCCCAGGTTCAGACTCTCTGGTCCATTCAAAATCTATCACTAATCCAGGCGGTTCATTCAGTCCAAGGGAAACCAAGCAAAGTCAAATATGTGACGCTCAAAATCTCAGAAAAGACAGGTCATATAAAAGATGCCAACAACCTTAAAAACTAGACTATGGCAGAAGAAGTGTTTGGTAGTTTATACTAGGGCCATGATTTTCATTGTTTTATGAGATTTCTTGAAGCAAGAATATGCACTTATGGGAAAGCTTTGTTGAGTCAGTAAGAGTGTTTCCTTTCTCCCTCTCACATCTCTCTTGAATTCACTGGATGGCCATAAAGGAAGAGATGTTGGTCAAATGAACCTGAGCACTATCTTTAAAATCTTGTATTTACTAAGATGACCACATCATTCTCCCACTTTCAGCCTCTAATCTCTCCTCCATGAAGCAAACAAAACAGTCGTTCTGAAACATTTGATGCTCCAGTCAAAGCAAACCACTCCTTTTCCCCAGACATACCTTCTGCTCAAAACGTCCTTTTCCTATCTTCTTCCACAATACCTTCTCCAGGAACCCTCTGCATGCCCCTACCCCCAACCCCGGCTACACATACTACGTGCCCACAGAATAGCTTCTGATGTACCTTGTCTCTCTCTCTACATTTACCACCTTGTGCCAGAACAATTAATTTGGGGCTGTGTATCCCTCAGTGCACACATAGTTACAGCAACTTGTTGAGGAGGGGACAACCAGATTGAAAGGGTGGATGAGGGATATTTTTCTTGCTTGTACATGAAGCACATTGTTTTCACACAGGGTTTACATTATAGATAAACAAGATAGCAGTATTTTCAAAAACGCACGTGACAAAGATTGAGGAAACTTCCATCAGCCACATAAAAGTTAATAATGAGATTAATGGTGAAATCAAATGCATTTGGAAGAGGTTGATGATATGAGCAACTAACGCTCTTCCCAAGAAACCTTAGAACCATCTCTGCTGGTTGTAATCATTCACCAAACTATAAGTTCCCATGGGCGGAGTCCACATCTTATTCACTGTTACACTTCTAAGGCCAAGCAGTTTGCACTCAGTGGACGATTCATAAATGTTTGCAGAAGTAATTAATTAGTAAATTGACCTAGAATTAATTATGCTTAAAACATTTGCTAACTTCTCTAACCTGCGTGACAAAACTTAACTCCTTATAATTACATAAAAGGCTTTTAACACATTTACCCATTCTTTCCACCTTCATCTTTTGCTATCTTCTCTACCTTATCCCAAGGTATGCCCTATGAACTAGCCACACAACTATTCACCATTCCCTAAACATCTCCCCCAGATGCTGTTTCCTCTACCAAGTAAACCGTTTATCATTCTTTGTTAAGCCCTCCCTTCCCACTCGAAAAAGAAAGTCTCTCCTTAGCTAAACTCCAATAGCATTTTGCAAATGCCTCCACTATAGCTTTTGGTGCAAGGAGATTATTTTATGTCTGTCTTCTCATGAACCTATGAGTGTCCACCTTACTAATCAGGGCATAGTGCCTCGCAAATACTAGGCACGAAATTGATCTTAGTTAAATCATAAGTCAATAATTGAACAAATAAAAACCAAGCAGCCACTAGGGAGTTATGAAAAGATCACATGCTCTGTCTCAGCTATGTTCTGTCATCTGTGGTTCTTGGGGCTTAAAAAAAAGGTAGATCATAAATGTTCTTTTCTTTTGTTTTGTTTTTTTTTTTGAGATGAAGTCTCACTCTTGTCCCCCAGGCTGGAGTGCAATGGTGCGATCTCGGCTCACTGCAACCTCCGCCTCCCAGGTTCAAGCGATTCTCCTCCTCAGCCTCCTGAGTAGCTGGGATTACAGGTGTCTGCCACCATGCTGAGCTAATTTTTGTATCTTTAGTAGAGATGGGGTTTCACCATATTGGCCAGGCTGGTCTCGAACTCCTGACCCCAGGTGATCTGCCTGGCTCGGCCTCCCAAAAATGCCAGGATTACAGGCGTGAGCCACCTCACCCGGCAGATCATAAATGTTCACAATAGTACTCTAGAAATGTCTCCAATTTTAAAATTTGATGAATTGTAACATTTCATTATAAGATTTCAATTCCCCACCCATTGCCCTTCAAGAAATGATCCAAGCTTAAAAATCATTTTCAAGCTTATAAATACAACCTTTAAAGTTGGAGCGCTCTTTAAGGTCTTCTACTGTATGGAAAAGGTACATGATCATTAACTCTCTTTGGCAGGGTGTGATGGCTCACACCTGTAATCCTAGCACTTTGGGAGGCCGAGGCAGGCAGATCACCTGAGGTCAGGAGTTCGAGACCAGCCTGGCTAACATAGTAAAACCCCGTCTCTACTAAAAATACAAAAATTAGCTGGGTGTGGTGGTACATACCTGTGATCCCAACTACTTGGGAGGCTGAGGCAGGAGGATCACTTGAACTCAGGAAGCGGAGGTTGAAATGAGCTGAGATGACACCACTGTACTCCTGGGCAAGAGAGCAAGACTCCACCTCAAACCCCAAACAAACAAACAAACAAAAAAACTCTCTTTATAAAATTTAGTCAATTACCATCTCTTACGTATATCCAAGCTTTCCACTTCCATATTAGGTCTTACCATGGTGAAAATTTACAGTGATCATGGCCATTCAGTATAGGAAATGAATAAACATTCTCCACAGGACCCTCATTTGTATGGTATATTAATAGGATCCTTATGTAAATTTCTGCTTTTACCTCACGGCCTATTTGCCTGCTAGCTGATTGTATGCAATTTAGAAAGGAGGACAAGAAATGTTTGATTTCACATGATGTTGCTTAGAGGGATGGGGAGGCAGAGGGTACAGATAGTTGTCAAGCAGCAAGAGGACAGTTACAATGGGAATATTTTATAGCTGTCAAAAACCAACAGTACTCAATAAAGCCACTCTCATTACAATTAGATTTTACTTCCTGGATCCAACAGATTTGGCCATTATAAGTGAATTATGAGAAAATAAAAGGGAATATGTCTCATGAGATTTTGAAGATGCCTAGTGCAAGAAGACATGGAGAGCTAATAGAAAGGGTATCATGTTCCAACTAAGAAAAACTCTGTGTTCGGTACTTCTGAACAAAGAAAAAACCCACTTGGAAAAGCCATCCTCAAAAAAACTCCAACTTCCAGAGCCACACACAATTAAATGAAGAATTAGACCAGAATAGGTAATCCTTAATTTTGCAGAGATTGCTAACTGTTCATTAAAATCATTTTTCTCTTTTTCTTGGACACACTGCTAGAAGGCATTTTTTGTGGGTGGGCATGGCCTTCTGATTGAGTTCTAGCCAGTGGTATGTGAACAAAAGGATGTGTACTACTTCTAGGGCTGGCCCCTAAAATTTCCCATGTGTGTTCCTCCATGTTCTTTTCCTCTTCAGGTGACTGGGCTGAGAAACCCCAGGGCCACCTTGAGATCCATCTGTTGAAGACGGCAGAACCCTGTCAGCCTGGATCCCAGAAAGACTGTGTGGAGCAGAGAACCCAATGACTTGCCACTGCCCTGGACTTTTAAGTAGGCAAGAAATAACTATTCACTGTGTTAAGTCTTCACATTTCGGTGCCTATTTATTATGTTGCCTAGCCCACATCATAGAGAACCATTTCAATACTGACATTCTAATATCTATGTCATGAACTATTTAGTCTTTGAAAAAGAGAAGCAGCTCCAGCTTTACCAATCTTGGATTTGAGATAGCTTTGGTGATTTAAAAAATAACTTAAATAATAATTCATAATTTGGAAATAAAATTATTCATCATATGACATTTTTCACAATTTCCCATCATGCCTATTTGTGTGCCAGACACTGTACCAAGTGCCTTATGTACATCATCCCCAATTCTAGCAATAATCCTGCTTGTTAGACATTAAGTTACACAGATGAATTTGCTTTATAACGCTCTGTCGCAAGAAATGGCACACTACCTTATTTGTCTAAATCTAGATATAGGTCCCCTATGATGAGAGAATTACTGTCTGTCAAATTTGGGTGAGGACAAGGGTAGTTCACAGGAGGCCTGGAAGATATGGGAGGGTTTCTCACCTTTAAGTCATCAGGCCTACGGTTCAGGGCCCCGTAGTTGATTCCCAGGCAAGTGACTCCATCTGCTCCATGATTGGCATGGACATTATCGCTTCCTATGACTTCTTAGGCTATAGCTATGGTCAGTCCTCCTGATATCTATGCACTAGCCTACACTTCTTACCAAAAACATCATCGTCTTCCCTATCTCCGTAAATGAATCTCTCTTCTCTTTCCCACAGGAAGGCACCTTCTGCCTCAGCAACTCCAATAACAGCTCCATTCCATTTCCAGAAGTCTCGGAGGGAGGGAGGTTGTCATACTGGGGCCTTGCCACCTCTGTGGTATGCCATTAACGTCCTGAGGCATGACCATCCACTACCTTGTTGGGATAGAAAACAGCAAGAAGGAATAACAATTCAGTATATTTACAGATTTTCCTGCCACGTTCAGATAACAGATTGAGGTTCAGAGAGGTGAAACGAGTTGCCTAAGGCCACAAACTACTCAGCGGCAGAGCTCAGCGGCAGAGCTTCATTTCAAACCCAAATCCATCTGGCTCCAAGGCCTAGAGAATTTTCTATAATCCCAGTTTTTCCCTAGAAAAACTCAAGGTACCACAAGCCTAATAGGTTTTTTTTTTTTTTAATGACAATGGAAAATAATTATAAATGATTTAAATAAAATGAAATATTTGAAATCCAAATCTTACAGGGCTTTTTCACTTGAAAAATCACCCAAATAGTTTACCTTTTATTTATACGCACACACACGCGCACACACACACACACACACACACACACACAGAGGCACATACAAATAAGCAAAGAGAATTGGTAAAAATCATTAATTTGTAATATCATTTTGCAACTAGAGTTCTGAAATCACATATCTAATGAATTATCCTCATTAAAAGACATAGACAACTAAAATATCACTTGGCCCATCTTAATGACAGTCTTAAAAAGATCTCCAAGTTTAAAATTTAACTATATACATATCTGAATATTTTCCAGGAAAACTAAAATTTTAACACAAGAGAAAATTATTTGCTTTAACATACAAATGAGGCTATTATTAGACTAAATAAGGGTGACTTAGGAGGCCTGAGTTATAGTCTGTCTTCTAACAATAGTTATAGAAATTAACTTGGGGTAAAACACAATTTCTTTGGATTTAATTTTTCTTATTTATCCTTTTAGCTCTCACATTTTCTAATTTTACATTTTTGGGGAAATTGGTATCTCTTAAAATCAGTGATGTTTATTGATCCACATTTGTAGCCAATAAGTGTAAAAAGAGGTAACATAAAGAGGGCATCAGAGAAAGAAAAAAGGAATAAAGAAGGGAGGAGAAAGAGACAAAAAAGAGAAAGAGTGAGAGAGAGGGAGAAAGGTGAGAGAGGGTGGAAAAAGAGAAAATAAATATTTTCTTATCACAGTCCATGTTTCTCAAGGCTGATATAAGAGTTGCTTGAAATTCTGTTGCATCCTTTGGAATCAGTCTGAAGTATTCCACTCCCACTGGCAGGCCCATTCTTCCAGAGAAGATGAGATGAAACAGGATGTCTTAGCCTGACACCAGTAAAAATTTGATTTATTTACCTCTCTTTGTTCTGATTCCATGCACTTCAAGCAACCTCTTGATTATAATCCAGCTTCCATGGCCTCCAGGGACACCGTATGATGGTCAGGCTGATAAAAGTTTTGTAACTTGCATAGGTTCTATTTCTCACTATAAATTGATACACTGCAGGTCACTAAATGCTTTCAAATGGTAAGCATTGTTGTGTTGACCAACAAATTGTCTAAGGAGCCAAAAAAAGGAGGGGAGGGGCAGACATACAAATGGAGGCAGAAAAATTCACCAGCTGACAGTACCAGATTCAAAAGAACCCACCCATTCCCTCACGACACGCCAAGAGGGACTGGCTTTCCCGTGGACTCACGGGGTCCACAGATGGCCATTAACTGTGCAAGAAAGGTTTTCCTGACATGACAGGAGCAGAGAAGACATCGGGAAACATTCTATAGACTTCATTTTGTTTTTTCTCTTCTGATAGCCTAAGTTAGGTCTTGATTTTCAAATCTATCTTTCAAACCATCATAGGGATTCATGCTCTAGTACTTTTAAGTGTGCTGGCTAGCATTGCATAGAATTCTATGTCATCAATTTGATCTAGCTTCAAATCCCAGCTCTCCTTTTGGTAGCTGATTTAGTCAAGTTACTTAATTCATAAGCAGTATTTTAAAATATTTGTAATGGGAATAATAGTCCTGGCCCATTAAGTCATTATTCAGATTAAATGAAATTATGTACAGTGCACATTTAGCACAATGCCTAAGACATAATGACTGCTCAATACGTATTACAACCATTATAATGATCATGGCTGAGCAATGATGAATCAGCATATTGTAAACTCCTTATTTGTTTTAGAGATCCTTAAAGGCAGAAATGGATCTTATCTAATACGTTTAATCTTAGTGTCAGTGCCTAACATGTGGTAATGCTCAAAAAATATTTCTTAAGTAGGATATACAGTGAACAGTTGCACAAAACTAAGGACCTAATCACAGATCACCACCACACCTTTCTTTCCACCCCACCTTCTAAGATATCCCCAGAAGCCCTTTCATGGTAGGCAAACATCCAATCCCATGAAGCCCAGCCTATATTTGTTTTCATCTGCAAGATACATGTGATCTTCCAGAACACACCACGCCCTACTTTCCCAGTAAAATAATTCACCAATCCTGCCACCATCCATGACACTCTCTAACCTCACCCATATTAGACACACACATCTGATGACCGTTTCTCCTCCTCCTCTTCATCGTTTTTACCAGCACCTCTGCTCCCCAAGTCCTCATCGACAAAATGTCCAGGCTGACTAGGGAGTTCTAAAACATGGCAACATACCAAGGGTTTCTTTTGGTTACCAAAGCATCCTGAAGTCCTGTGACCTGCTGGGGGGTGATCATTAGGATACAGAAGAAAAGATTTATTCAAAGCCAAAGTGCAGTCACGAGACATCACTGGTGCTTTCCCCAAATCCCTCCAACCAAAGGCAATTGTTATGTCCACATTGGGAGAGCCATTAGCAAAAGAGTCTCCACCATAATATTTGGAAGAACTTTGTGACTAATTTAGCAGATGGAATTTTTTAAAATGACAATGAAAAAATGCACTATAAGATGAAAATCCTAAAGAAAGTCAGTTGCTAAAAGCAGATGCCGGTAAGTTATAGACCAGAATTTTCTTATTCCTAAACAACCCAATACTGACAAAATTTAGATCACCATTAAAATTAATTTTTTGTTTGTTTGTTTTTTGAGATGGAGTCTCACTTTGTCACCCAGGCGGAGTGCAGTGGTGTGATCTCAGCTCACTGCAACCTCCGCCTCCCGGGTTCAAACAATTCTCCTGCCTCAGCCTCCCAAGTAGCTGGGATTACTGGTGCCTGCCACCACACCCAGCTAATTTTTGTATTTTTGGTAGAGACAGGGTTTCATCATTTTGGCCAGGATGGTCTCAGCTTCCTGACCTCCTGATCCGCCTGCCTCGGCCTCCCAAAGTGCTGGGATTACAGGCGTGTGCCACTGCGCCCAGCCAAATTTTTTTAAACCTTCAAGTTTTATACGTATCAAGATTCTGAACCTACTCTCTTTTCATGCCTCAAAATGCCACCAATGATGGTGCCAGCTTGGTGCTTTACTTTTTCTCCTGGAATGCTTTCTTTGGGCAAAGGATGGCAAAAGAAATTAGCTGAGTAAACTCAAATCCATCAAAAAGCAAAATAAATAAGACATACTGTGAAGTGGTGAGTTTTCTTATCTTGAACTATTTAATTAAGTTTTAAAACAAAAAGGCAGCAATGAGCTCTTTCCCCTTGGAAAGGGAGAAATAGCAGAAATCACTTGGGTTCATGCTGAAATAGGTCCACCGAGCATCCTCTGTAAATATTAAATCACTACCACATAATATCAAAAATGAAAACCTCTTATTATTTATTGGACTGAATTCCATGCTCACAAGAAGCCTTTTAAATGAGATTCTCAGAGAACTTCATAAATGGTCTCTCATTATCACTCACCTTCATTTGAAAAAGTATCTTCATCTCCATTTCAGCATTAGGGGTTAACAGAAAGGTTAAATGAATTATATAAAGTTATATTAAATGCTTGAGAACAAGAGACCAAGGTTTATTATCCCTTGAGAACTAAAAGTCTTTCTTTGAAAAATTAAGCAACTTATCTAATTATTTTTAGGAGGATGTTTCACAAAAATACAGTACTTTATGTCTACATCATGGTCTATAAAGAAAAGTCACAAAATAATAACCATGCTTAATGAAAAATCAGTGTGGTTTCCAGAATCCTTTCTGTTCTGTGTACCCACCCATGTGGCTAGAGATTCGAAATGCTATTTAAGTCTCATTTTCCTTCAGAAGTTAACCTCTGTGGAATAAAATGCTGTTAAGGGGGAAAAATCCTTTCTGTCATTTGACTTTAACTTATGATAAATTAGCTTCAACTAGTTTCTTAGAAAATTGCCCAAGAAATGACTACAGAAAATTAAATACCAAGACTTCAAAGAGGCAAACACACAGCCTTCAAATTCCGACCTCAGAGAATAATCCTCCCTTTCTCATGCTTTAGAGAGATGTGAGTAAAGAAATCATACTAGGGTATGGTAATGAACCATCTTTCAAATGACTTTTCTATCAATCTTCTTTTCAAAAGGTAATAAAGTGATGATTATTTCTAGGCAGTTTCTGGAAAGTTATCATCTCATTTCAATAGTCACCAGTGAAGGACCGCACTCTGGTATGCTCACCAACAGTGATAAGGGCAAGAACTGGGTGAGAATTCAATAGACAAGGTGTAGGTTGTTAAAAGCTATTTCCTAGAAAATTAAAACAGAGAAAGATCAAAAGAATTGTGTTGGGTCTTAAGGAATTGGTAATTACTTCCTTCTAGATTAAAAGTGCAAATCTGGTTTATTACCTAGTGAATGAAATCCACTATTATTTGAAGATTTTTTTCTTTCAACAAATATTGTTGAAAGCATATTATGTGCCTTCCTTTGTGCTCGATGTTGGTGACTAATTGAGACGGACAACGAGAGACAACAAGGGAATCCGTGTCATGATTTCTAGAACCAGAGCAATAGATCTCATCTAAAACTACAGTAACAAACAACAACAACTCAAAAAAATTCTTTGAAAGCATTGACTAAATGGTTGCTGGGAATTCTTAGTCACCTGGTATTTGTTTTGCAAAACTGCAGAAAATAACAACAGGGCAAAAAACACCCAAAATTATATCTGATTCCATTCCCCAGAGCTCTAAGAAGCTTTAAGATAGCATGGGGCAGGAGTCACTCCAGGACCATATGGCCTTGTGCAAAGAAAATCCTATGTACTGGATGCCTTCAGGAGAGGTCTCTCTGGAACGTGGCTGCTTCTCTTGTTGCCAAAGTCAAATTCAGATCCTGTCTGTGATATGGCCTTTGTGCTCAGACAAGGATTATGCGGTCTGCTTTTCCTCAGTAGATCCTAAAACCAGCCCCAGCCATGGCTTCTTATTTGTCCTAATTCTCTTACCCAGTCCAAACCTACTGCCCACTGGCAGATAGGATATGAAACACATTTCTGAATTTGACATTTGGCCAGAAGTTAAATTTCTTTGCTTAGAAATCCAAACGTGGAACAAAACAAACAAACAAAAAGAAACATGAGACAAAGCTTTCTGAGGACAAAAACATGCCATGTGCACCACCACATCCTCATCACTAACACAGTACAGAGAAGGCACTTAATATCTGTTGAATAAAATCGACTGACTGAATGAACACTCCACCCTTTTGTGGTCATGGACCACTCAAAGTCAAGACTGCTGCATTGGTATTTGCATTCATGTATTCCCACAATGACTTTTGCTCAGCAATTCATCTTTTAAAAATGTTATTCTGTTGATTTTTCTTAAAACAAACAAAAGAAAAAGCACACCACAGAAATGTGAAATCCAAATGTATTTGCTTTCAAGTTCCATTCCAGGTAACAAATATTTGACCAATGCACTGATGTCTTTACTTTGGCCATTGGGCAAGCAAACTCTGCCTTTTTTCATAGTTGAGTGCAGCACTGAGGTGAGTACCAATTGTTCCTTTACTGATTTGTAGAATGAGATAAAGTTGTTAAGCCCCTAAAAAAAATTAACATTTTATCCTCATTGCCAATCAATAAATCACCCAAATTTCCCACCTTCCACCAACCAAAAACCCAAGTAAAAGGGGTATAAAGTAACCCCTGTGGAACTCAAACTTACAAGAATCAGAGGCAATCATTGGCATACTAAATTCTTGGTTTTCCACCCTCCTATTCAACATTTCCCCTGTACACCTAAGAATGTAGGAGTATAGATTTTTAAAGCAAGCTCAGTAGCAAGTCAGCTAATGTCAGGATTAAAGATAAAAATAAGTTGGAATTTTTCAAACCCAGGAGGTTTGCTGCCAGTGGACTGGGGCACCTTATAATAAGAAAGGGGATGCAATAGGATGTGGAGAGGACTCCCAGCCCCGAATCTCTCCTTATGTGAAAAGTTGGTGCTTGTTCGAGGTAGGGCAACCAGGCCCAGCATACAAGAGGGATGACTGATCCCTCAAATACGCTACACAGTGTGGCTTCCAGGAGTCCTTCACCTTGGGCCTCATAAACCAATGACATGTTCTCAGCCGTATTTCAAAATATATATACATTCTTTACTCCAGGGGAATAGGGACTCTGCCCTGGAAGGAAGCAAACACCTGTGAAACATGTTTTCAGTCTGAAACCGTATCTTTCTTCATAGGACCTGACATAGAGTAATTTAACCTTCAATATTATATATACAACTTTGGAAAGAGGAGTGGTGTTTTACAGGCTGAGCTAGTCACCTCCTAACTAATTGTACCCCTGCGCTTAAAGAAAGGGAAACCCTTTTTTAGTAATTTCCAGTTCTTCATATTCTTGTTCTCCTGTTTAAAAAAAAAAAATAGGCCAGGCGCAGTGGCTCACGCCTGTAATCCCAGCACTTTGGGAAGCCAAGGCAGGCAGATTACCTAAGGTCAGGAGTTTGAGACCAGCCTGGCCAACGTGGTGAAACCCCGTCTCTACTAGAAATACAAAATTAGCCAGGCATGGTGCACACCTGTAGTCCCAGCTACTCGGGAGGCTGAGGCACAAGAATCACTTAAGCCTGGGAGGCAGAGGTTGAAGTGAGCCGAGATCGCACCATTGCACTCTAGCCTGGGCCTAAAGAGTAAAACTCCATCTCAAAAAAAAAAAAAAAAAAGAATATATATATATATATGTGTGTATATATATATAAAACGTATACCCCATGTATACTGTATATATTATATATGGAAGGGTATTTGTTTTAAATTTCCCTTTCTTTTACAGAAACCTGAAATATCCAGGCATTATATGATTCACTGACAATATCTGAAACCCATCTAGATTTCGCCAGTATACTTGGTAGTTTGTGCAGGAATGTGCTCCAATCTGTGCAAATCCACCCTCATTCCACTGTTTTTCCTATCACTGCTATTCAAAGTCCTATGCCGTGGAAAAGACAGAGGAGGAAATCACATAACTTTTTATGAACATATATATAGATATAAATACAATCTGTGGGTGAGGTGACAAACAGTAGTAGGGGGTCCGGTCTGCACACATAGTAAGAAAATAAAATAAATGTATCTCCCCCTCACCCCATCCTTTAATGTGCAGGATTCTGCTCCAAGGTTCCAAGTGACCAGCTAAAGCAATGAGGTATACAAGAACAATATTCCCAGCTGACTCATCCAAGCGTCTTCATGTGGAACTTGAGGATGGAGTTGCAAAGTGCCCTGGACAGAGGTCAGTGTCTAGGAGAACCCGTTGATCATATACCAATGAGGCCTTTGGACAGAAGGAGACGTGAGGCTCAGAAGGCGTGTTCCAAGGAGATGCTGATGTAATCAATGTCACATCAATCAATCTATGCTATCACAGAGTTCCTGGAAGGCAGGGCAAGCACTGGGATCTTCTTGCTCCTCCCTTTTTATAGTTGCATATCATCTTCTGGGGAATTTCTACCCCTCTCCCTTGCTGGAGGCTTCTCAGCTGATTCTATTTTTACCTCAAGTCCAAAGGTGGAATTTATCCTTTCAGGGGAATAGTCATTTCTTTTTAAATCTGCAAGGAGGACAGGTAAAAAGGTTATAGTGGATCCCCAAGAACCTACTGCTTATGAAGAGAAATGGGACTTTAGGCTTTGCCAAGTGTTCGGAGCGATCTCCTCTTCCTCAGACCATAGATATGTCGAACTCAAACCCTTGACCATGTCTAAATTAAGCCTCCTTTCCCACCCCAATATCCCCTTTCCCTTCCCTATGCTGTTTGGGCGCTGTTTATGGGGGCAGGGAAGAAAGACTTGCTTGCTTGCTTCAATACACAGTGCCCTATAAGGCATAATCTGGCCAGAGTTAAGTGAGACCAAATGGGAAACGGGGCATTTTACTGTTGAATGACAGGCAGAGGCAGAGAGGTCAGCCAAGAAGGCTGACTCCTCATCTCAGTGGTCAGCTTTCTGTGACAAAACCTGCACCTCAGGTTTGGTACAGCCAATAAAAGTTCCATCCAGTTATCAGATCCTATGCTTCCTAAGCCCTCCTTCCATTTGAAAAGAAAAAAGCTAAAAGAAAATATTAAGAGGCATAACCTTTGTAAGATAGGTATGGAGGAAAATGGGGTTAAAATGTTTGTGACCTTTTTGTGCTATACTGATTGTATTTGCTAGCCTAGAACATGTATTTCTTATATTATTTTTAATGCTAAATGAGGATTATGTGGACATAAAACTAATACATATTATATATTAATAATAAAACAATCAACATTTATTGAACATGTATGTTGATATGGTCTGGCTGTGTCCCCTCCCCAAATTTCGTCTTGACTTGTAACTCCCACAATTCCCACATGTCATGGGGGGAATCCAGTGGGAGGTGATTGAATTATGGGTATGGATCTTTCCTGCACTCTTTTCGTGATAGTGAATGAGTCTCACAAGATCTGATAGTTTTAAAAATGAGAGGTTCCCTACACAAGCTCTCTCTTTGCCTGCTGCCATCCATGTGAGAAGTGACTTGTTCCTCCTTGTCTTCTGCCATGATTGTGAGGCCTCCCAGCCATGTGAAACTGTAAGCTCATTAAACCTCTTTCTCTTATAAATTGCCCAGTCTCAGGTATTTTCTTTATCAACAGCATAAAAACAGACTAATACGTATACTACATAATTCAGTCTTCACACAAACTTTATGAAACAGGTGCTATTATGCCTGTTTTACAGATGAGGAAACTGAAGCCCAAGGTCATATAGCTGGTAAAAAGCAGAACTGAAATGTGAGTTCAGCCTCTCTGGCTACAGAGCCTATGCCCTTTATACTATCCTAAACTGCCTCTCATATAAAAAAAAAATATGAAGGGAAATGTAATCAAACAAAAATGAAAAATTACCTCTAATCCTATTTTCCAGACAAAACTCTTTTTTTATTTAGATTAGTAAATGTCTGAATAAACAAGGATATTTCTTATTTCCACTTAAATGTTGGTCAAAAACTAAGAGTTTGAAAGAAAAGATGAATTAGGACTAGAGATGGTGGAACTGCTGAATTACTCAAAACCTACCAGTCTATCATGCCTGTAATCCCAGCACTTTGGAAGGCCGAGGCAGGTGGATAACCTGATGTCAAGAGTTCGAGACAAGCCAGGCCAACGTGGTGAAACCCCATCTCTACTAAAAATACAAAAATTAACTGGGCGTGGCGACAGGCACCTGTAATCCCAGCTACTCAGAAGGCTGAGGCAGGAGAATCACTTGAACCCGGGAGGCAGAGGTTGCAGTGAGCCGAGATTGCCCCACTATACTCCAGCCTGGGCGACAAGAGCAAAACTCTGTTTCAAACAAACAAACAAAACACCTACCAGTGTAATGTAAAAAAATTATCTCAAGCTTAATCCTACAGGACTACTAACTGAGCTCAAGGATTGGAAGCAGTGAGTTCTGTCTCAAGTCTCCCTGTGTCCTGGCTCCTTAGATGTAGTCCTACATCTAAGATGTATTCTACATCTCCTTAGATGTAGAATGCAGGCTACCCTTCCAGGGTAAGAATGAATCAGACCTGGGAAAAGGACAGTACTGGAGGATGCTGAGTGAATGAGCCGGACTCTGGCCTGCCATCAAGGAATGACTCTGATCGTTGTCAGCTCCTGCCTTCCAGAGGGCCCTTACCTGGAGGTCCTGATGACTCTCAGTCCAGTCCCAGTCCCTTCCTGAGCTCCTTTTGACCAGAGAAGCCAGTGGGCAGTTCGGTTGTGCACAATCTCTTTGCCACGTCAGGTATGTGATTTGTGAGAGTGAGTCCTGGCCAGTTGTGAGAGTTATGGCCCTTCCCTCTCTGACTGCTGCATTTTGATCTCCCCATCGCTGACTGACCACTATATTCCCAGTGGAACTGGAAGCCTGCTCCAGCTCTGTCTCTCTATGCCTTCACCACAGGAGCTCCCCCTACCTCTAACTCCAACAAGATTAGAAATCACCCTTGTGGCTGGGCACAGTGGCTCATACCTGTAATCCCAGCACTTTGTGGGAGGCTGAGGTGGGCGAATCACGAGGTCAGGAGTTTGAGACCATCCTGGCCAACATAGTGAAACCCCGTCTCTACTAAAAATACAGAAAGTTAGCTGGGCGTGGTGGCGAGCGCCTGTAGTCCCAGCTACTCAGGAAGCTGAGACAGGAGAATCGCTTGAACCCGGGAGGCGGAGGTTGCAGTGAGCTGAGACTGCGACACTGCACTCCAGCCTGGGCGACATAGTGAGACTCCGTCTCAAAAAAAAAAAAATCACCTTTGTTTGTTGTAAATTTACACCTGTCCCATCCCAGGTTACGATGGATGGTGCTCTTTCACTGACTTCAAATTCAGGGTATGATCATTTATTATAAGGCAAGAAGAGCTACTCGCTTAAGATATGTGAAATCCCACTGTAAGGACAAGTTTGGTGTGACCAAAAGTAGTGGGCAAGCTGAGGTACACATGATGCTTCCCTTCTGGGACAAAAGAAAGGAATGCAACAGGGCTGGGACTGCCCATTTGGAGGGCACAGGCCTCCAGCTGCTTGCTTTTATAGTAGGAATTTTTAAGTATGTCATGTTATCAAATCAGATTTTTAAAAATACATGTTGCAATGTGTGTTTAAAGTAGCCGATTTTTACAGTAAAAAGCACTACTTTGATTGAGGGTGTCATTTCCCTCCATACCACACCCTCCCAAGTACCCAATGGGTAAATTAGAATAGAATAGAAATAGAAAAGCTGTGGACAACACCCTGAGGCCATCGGCAGCTGGCAGGACCCAAAGTGGGGGGTGGGGAGGGCAAAGACCTGCCTCGGTCAGATTTCATCCCACTTAAAGTCAGTAGAACTTTTCCTTTGGAGTGACTGTGACAACTATTGGGCCCCATGTTGTTTTATCACATTTTGGCAGAACCCAAAGTAAATCCCTGTCCTTTTAATCCCTTTAGAGACTTGAAAATTTTGCAGTCAGAAAGTCAGGCCCTGCGAATGACTGTGAATGAGATAAAAATGTGATTATAATTCTCTACTTTATCCCAGGTTACAAAGGATGTTGTTCTATGAGAGATTTACTTAGAGAAAAACAGAACTGTTAGTGGCATACCCGGGAGTTTGAGCTTCCGGCAGCAGGAGTTACAATTATGTTTTGCAATGAAGTTTCTAATTGCATCTTCCCCCAAATTGGCCGGTCCAAACACCATTCCTCTTGATCTAGAGGAAATATCAGAATATCAATTAGATCACAGCTAAGAAAAAGGAGCTCAACTAGGATTCTCTGAGATACCGAACAGTATCCCATAGTAACCCAGTAAACTTGAAGGAGCCAACAAAGAACAGAGCACTTTGGGGAAACAACAATGTTAGGTTTGCAAATTTAAAATTCAAATGCACTTAAATCTTTGTTCCCAACTCCAAGACCTACTGTGAAACGCATTTCAACGCTAATCTGATAGAAGAGTGAATTTTCTATGTACCACATTAAAACAAAATACAGTGAAATCCTTTTTAATGCATATGGGGTGAAAGAGTGGCATTCATTACCAAATGTTCTACTAGAATACCCCAAAGGTAAGATATAAAGTAAAATACATTTGCTTTTGGGACACGCCTTCTAAAACGATGCATAGACATTGCTTCCAACCCAAATACTTTTCTGAAAATAACCATCCTCAAAAACAAATACCCGACTAAACCCTAGATCCGTACTCATGGCTCTTTCAAAGCCACTTGCTCTCCGGCAAACTGCTCTAGCTGGGCTTTTTGTGGAAAGACAAGACTATGACACAATGTGTTGGTGGAAGTAAAGTACATATGCTCGATGTAGGTGACAGAGTTACAAATAGAATCAGTATATATAAGGCACCTTTTGAATACTCTATAATCATAACAAATCCCCAGCAGATTCTAAGATCAGTGTTCATCCGTTATCATATCAAAGGCGACCATTACTCTTTGGATGTTGACACAGCACACCACAGAGCAGAGCACACCAGAAACATTTCCCAAGAAACTTTATGAAAGCTAATATTTTATTTTAATGGCATGCAGAGTGGAAACAGCACATTTTAAAATCTGAACTCAATTACCGCTCTTAAATACCACGTCTTAAGAAAAAAGAAAAGCAAACTATCACAAAAGGAAACAATAAACTTCGCTTCTAAGGAATGCGGTTTTTCAAAAGGGACGTGGTGTAAAAATGGACTTTTTTCCATCCAAGGATTGAAACATTTATCTCAATTTCCACTTCCTTTTGGCAGAATAACAGTAGCTGCTCTGAAGATGTGCCAAGCTCAGAATGAGGGCTGATGTCAATTTGATCTCAGATCGCCTCTTTGCTCTGAGGCGAGTAGGTGGAGGAAATCTCTCGGGAAGACCAAGTGAACAGACACCCAGGATTAACTTTCCTGGCCACTCAATCGCTCTTACAGAGCACAGCTCTGGTGGTATTTACCTGGCTGCATAAGCTGCCTCTTGTTAACTATTCCTCTCTCTCTCTGTCCATCTGGTAAGGTACCACTTCAATAAGGTGAAACTGAAGGTGGCAAAAAAGTCAAAGCACTCAGCATTTAGACCGAGATTCTACGATGCCAATAAAGTGAAACAGTGTTATTTTAGTCGTTTACATTGAAGAATGCCTTTTCATAGTCTCTCCAACATGACCCTGTTAGAATATTTCATTCATTTGCTTTCAATACCTGCCATTTCTTTCTCCCAGTAACACACAAAAATCCCCAACTTAGAGATGCAACACTAAATCTCAGATAAAAGCTGTAAGTTACATGATTTCCCTCTATGAGCTCTGGGAAAGTTAAGACAAAAGAATCAAAATTACTACAAAATGCATATAGCAGGAGTTCGACCACTCCCAGTGCAGGGGAGAATGAAGGGGAGTCGTAGGGAAATTCATTTGCATCTACCCGCTACAGCACGCCTAGAGCCTTGCAGTCTTAGATAACCAGGTTTTTAAAAAAATACAAGTAGCTGTTTTCCAGATTTTTCACAACACAGGAAAAGCAGGTGGTAGCTTGGTTCCACATGCGAGGAAACGCTAATTAGTGCCATCTATACATAGATTTACTAAAGAACATCTCATCATCATTTCATACTTGTCAAATGCCCAAAACTATCAAAGCAGCAAGCTAAAAAACTGTAATCCCAAATGACCAATAACCAAGGCAGAAGGTTAGGGAAAGTTAAGAGACAATAAGCACTTGAAACGATATGAGAATTTCCACCACAAGAATATCTTCTCTTTTGGTAGAGGGTTGTCCTTTCATTGACCCCTTCTCCTCATAGGAAAGTTACCATCTTCACTGAGCCTAAGTTTTCTCATTTGTGAACTGGGATTGAAAATGCTTCCTTTCATTGTTGTTGCAAAGGTTAAAACAAATAACCTGTGAAAGCACTTGCTTAAATCAGTGCTTCCCAAACTTTAATTCACACCGGATCACCTGAGGATCTTGTGGAAATTCAGATTTTGATTCAGTATGTCTGGGCAGGGTCCTGAGATACTGCATGTCTAACCCTCTTCGCGATGATGCTGACCTTGTTGGTCCATGTCCCGTGCTTCGTGTAGCAAGTGCTTCAGACACGTAAGGCATTCGAAATGTGAGCCCCATGGAACTAATCGGACATAATTCCTCATGAGCATGAGAAAATAGTAGTTCTTGTTATCTTGACCACGAAGGCCAACTGCATCCAAAATTGGGTCACCCCACAAAACCAGGCAGGCCACAACGAAGCCGTCCTATCAGTTTCCAGAGTTACTATCCTTAAGTCATAAAAAAATAAAGTTGCCAGAAGACAGTTTCTCAACCCTGATTGCCCGTGGAATCACATGAGGAACTTAAAAAAAATACAGATATCAGAGCCCTATCTTCAGAGATTCTAATTTGATGCCAATCCTTGGCAATTTTTTTTAAGTTCCCCAGGTGACTTTAATAGAAATTGAGGCCCACTGGCCTATAGCATGCAATTAAATACCTACCTGTCAAGGGGGATAATATAATCTTAGAATTCTAAATGATAGAATATTCAGGTCATATTAAGTGACATATGCCAAGGTCAAAATTTAATAAATGATAGATGGGGTATACATAAACTTGGTTCATTATATATGCAAAAAATTTCCACTGCAAAATTATAAAGTACTTTTAGTATAAGATTCCTACTACTAACCCTTAGGCATACAGGGCTACTGAAGAAATAATATTCTTAGCTAAAACACTTTAGCAGAGCTTAAGTGAAAAATAATAAAGTCTTTATGTACATAAGCGTGGTAACATGGATGCCACAGTCAAATAAATATCATAGGAATTAGATGTGTATGTTCAATACGGATCACCTTTATTTTCTCTAGTTCACCTAGTCCAATTAAATATCTAATACACTTTTAGATGGGCCTCTTTGCATAGAAGCCTACATATTTAGATTAAATCACTCAGTAAAATAACAGAGCACTAAAGCAGTGAATATTTATGAGTTCTTGGAGAGGGAAAGTAAAAATTTCAGATTTTATTGATTGCCTACTTACGTAGTTATATACATATAACTACTACCCAGGGGCCAAGTGTACACAACTATGACAACTAAGAAGTAAAAATGTATGCTGGCAGTTCTCAAGAGTGGTCTCTGGACCAGCAGCATCATAATTCCCTGGGAACTTGTAAGAAATGCAGATTATTTGGCCCTACCCCAAACCTACTGAAGCAGAAACTCTGGGAGTGGGGCCCAGCAATCTGTGTTTTCACAGGCTCTCCTGGTGATTGTGATGTAAACTCTTATTTGAGAACCATTGTTGCCTGCCATATTGATCAGTGTTTAACCCTCACCATCACTTCTTTCTACCCCACCTTTAATACAAGAATACAACCTGAGATCCTTTACTGCCAAGTCTTCCCAAAAGCCTGCTTCTGGGATAAAATTCCATGAGAATTCAAGGGACAGGTTGAGTCATCTCTCTATAGAATTTAAAATTCAGATCTTAATTAAGTCAGATTATCTGATGGTTCATATTTAAACTCCATTGTTTTGTCCTCTCATAAGATTTGCTGTTACTAAATAGCACACTTTATGCCCTCAGCTTTCATTTTATAAGCACATGATGGAAGATGCTGCCCATGATAAGATGCAATGACTCCATTGTGAAGACAACAAAGGAAACTGTGCTTCGGCTATGACATTGTTCTCATATCAAACCCGCAGAAGCTAAACTTACACATTGGAAACCCAGTCGAATTTGCATTAGTCCTTATAATTTCCATTTATGTGTACAAATCTAACTGCAGATTTAACATCATTTTACATATTTCTGTATTTTCTTTTTACCCCCATTTCCTAACCTATGCTTTTTAATAATCATATTGTTTTTGGTCTATATACATAAGCTACCTAAAAACCTTTCTAGAATCTAGGCAGGGAACATATATGTTTGTAAATTATTTTTAAAACCATTTACTATGTGTTAAATGCAATTTTCTAAATGATAACACATGACTTACTGTTTGACTTCAGGTTTTATAACAGATGGATCTGTCAAATTTTCTCCAACACCTCAAAAGAAGAAACAAAATTCATTTAGCAAATGGAGATTTCATTTTCTTAGAAATTCAAGAAAATAATAATTAAATTCTAATTTCTTAATTTAAAACTCACAGTCACTCTGTAGTAAATCAAACATCATGAGCCCATACTTCACCACTAAGCAATACTGGCATGTAAGAAATTTGGCTGGGCACGGTGGCTCACACCTGTAATCCCAGCTCTTTGGGAGGTGGAGGCAGGCAGATGACCTGAGATTAAGAGTTCGAGACCAGCCTGGCCAACATGGTGAAAACCCATCTCTACTAAAAGTACAAAAATTAGCCAGGTTTGGTGGCGCTTGCCTGTAATCTCAGCTACTTGGGAGGCTGAGGCAGAAGAATCATTTGAACCAGAGAGGCAGAGGTTGCAGTGAGTTGAGATCACGCCACTGCACTCAAGCCTGGGCAGCAGAGCTTAACTCCACCTCAAAGAAAAAAAAAAAAGCATGTAAAAAAAATCTGTACTTGTACCCCCTAAACATATAAAGATATATAAAAACTAAATATAAAAAAATTAAATATTTTAATTCTCAAAAAAATCATGTAAATTAAATGCACTATAAAAATTGTTCAGAAATGTTTGAAAATTTTAGTTAATGCGCTGTTTCCCACAAACCCTCTGTTATAATAAACTTCTAGGCCGTAAATGATTGTTTTAGTGGTGTGTTCACAGTTACTGATAGTGGCATCTGTCATTCATTTACCACTTGCATATATCAGATATTCTAATTTTATTTTCTCTAATTCTCAGCAATTATAGAAGAAAAGTGTTATCCTCATAGCCTCATTTTACATTTTATCCTCATTTACATCAATGAGTACACCGATGTCCAAACCAATTATGTCATCTGTCAGAGGTTGCACAGTCCATACATGGTCATAACAGGATTAACGCTGAGCCAAAGTTTGTGTTCCTAACACTGGTCTATGGTCTCCTTGGATGGATTCCATCAGTGCTCAGCAAGGTGCATGGTGCTGCGTGGTTTTGCAGGTACAATCTCTGCTCCATCAAAGAGACACACACTTACAATTTTTTTTTTTTTTTTTTTTTTGAAATGGAGTTTCGCTCTTGTTGCCCAGGCTGGAGTGCAGTGGCACGATCTCGGCTCACCACAACCTCCGCCTCCGAGGTTCAAGCAATTCTCCTGCCTCAGCCTCCTGAGTAGCTGGACTACAGGCATGTGCCACCATGCCCAGCTAATTTTGTATTTTTAGTAGAGACAGGGCTTCTCCATGTTGGTCAAACTGGTCTTGATCTCCCGACCTTAGATGATCTGCCCACCTTGACCTTCCAAAGTGCTGGGATTACAAGCCTGAGCCACCACGCCTGGTCACATACTTATACTTTTATTCTACTCATAAACAGTAGAATAGAAACCGCTAAATTATTGATCTCGGTGATGATTACAACTGTGTATTCAGTTGTGAAAATTCTTTGAGATCTATGCTTACGCTATGTGAATTTTCTAAATGTATATATGTCTTCAATAAAATTTACCTTTGAAAAAAAGATGACTAAAGCCTAAAAAGGTAACATAGGTGCAATGTAAAGTTAAAATTTATCAAAACAGGAATCAGCACCTAAAGTGAATATCTTATAAAATACTAGTGGTGAGGAGGCTGATTTCCACTGGTGGAAATGTTCCAAGCCAGCCAGTAAGATTTGGGCACAATCCAGTGATTTCTGAGATCATTCTCTAATCAGCCCTGCTTCTCTTTGCTTGAAAGCAACTAATCTTGTGGGAAGATTATTTTAACATTATATAAAATTTGTAAATTTTAGTGTATTTCTACTTGTTGAGAAAACTCATGTTTTCTAGCCAGTATGTTTTAAAAAGATTTTTGCTATTGTCTGTATGTTTTACAATACACTAAACCTTTCGTAAGAAAATTTAATCCTTATAGACTTTTACCGTATGAAACTGACTTCCTTAGAAAAATAACCTAGAGCTTGAAATTGGGTGACCTGGATAGCTCCCTTAATCTCTCTGAACCTCAGTTTTGTCATCTGAAATTGTGAATAATAATGGGCCTTATCTTACAGGGTTACTGAGAGGATTAAATGAACTACTGGACACAAACTGTTTAGCAAAGTGTCTGCCCCTAGGAAGCTGAAAAAATGTTCACTGTTACTTGTATTATTTTTCTCCTATCAAGAACTTCTTGTGAAGTGAAATTTTATTTCCTTACCACTAGTAAAATCACGTTTCTGATTGATTATCTCATTTCCCTAAAGTACTATGTTCCCAGAGGAACAGAACTCCTTATAAGAATGAGGGTAAAGAGTATCCACAAACCTTTATACCCCTAAACCCAATCTGACAGTCCAAAGATTAATATATACATAGTTTCGGGCACACAAATGGCAGAAGGACCTTTCAATGTGTGAAAATAGAGAATAGACCAATAGAGAATAGGCCAGGCACGGTGGCTCACACCTGTAATCCCAGCACTTGGGGAGGCAGAGGCAGGCAGATCTCTTGAGCCCAGGAGTTTGAGACTGGCCTGGCCAACATAGTGAAACCCCATCACTACACATACAAAAATTGGCCAGGTGTGGCAGCACAAGCCTGTGGTCCCAGCTACTCGCGAAGCTGAGGTGGAGTATTGTTTGAGCCCAGGAAGGCTGAGGCTGTAGTGAGCCATGATTGTCCGACTACACTCCAGCCAGCCTTGGCTACGCAGGGAGACCTTGTCCCCCCGCAAAAAAAAAAAAAAAGAAAAGAAAAGAAAGAAAAAAGAAAAGAAAAGAAGGTAAGGGAAAAGAAGGGAAGAGAAGAGAAGAGAAGAGAAAAAAGAAAAGAGAAGGAAAAAGAAAAGAAATGAAAAGAAAAGAAAAAAGAGCAGCCCCAAGTACCAATCTGACTTCAAGAGAGTAAATGCTCATGTCAGGTAATATGCGGCATGCCTTTATGAGGAACTCAGAGATTAACATTCTGATCCCAACCACCTTTGAGTACATCAATGAACTTGTACATTGGTGGAAAGGAGCTACCTTTTTTGTAGTAGCAGAATTTATGATGATGACGACGTGGATGCCAGTGCTGCCATTCTGGAAACCGCTTTGTTGAATAGAAAATTAATAACTCTAAAACAATATTAATATCTCCAAATTAATGTTGAAAAATACAGTGAGCTAAAAAATGCTATAAACCACTGGAATTTGAAATATAATTGTTTTCAATTTCTGTTGCTGGGAACTAAATGTTGGATTTTAATGATGATGATTCAGGCCCTCACATGTAGGATTTTTTTAAGTGGAGAGAGACCAAAAAACTTCGGCATAATTACAAGTGATTGGAAATTGGTCAAGTCTCTCCTTAGAGTACAGTTTCTGGCCTGGTGTGGCAGCTTCTGGGGTTAGTTATTGGTACTCCCTTGGAAGAAAGCGAAGAGGAGAAGAAAAGAAACTGAAATAAACTCCTCGAGTGTTTTACACTCCTTCTCTCTCTCAAAGCGGTAGGGAACCACAGCACACCGAGCAGGGCCTTCTTCTATAGAAGCAGAGGCTGCAGTCTCTCTGCAGCACCAACAGGACCACACAGCTAAGGGCAGACTGCCTGCAACTGCAGATTAACCTCCATATTAAAGAGTCACACAGAGACTAATGCTAACAGCAACAATTACTAACATTTACTGAAGGCTGTGTGTCAGGAACTTGTCTCAATTCTTGCCCTTAACAACTCTATGGCTTAAGTGCCTAATATTATTTTCCCCATTTACAAATGAGGGAAGTGGGACTCAAAGTGGTTGCTCCTCCGTGTTATGCAGCTAATTCACAGCAGAGCCAGAAGTCAGACTCTGGCATTGCAACTCCAGAGCCCCTCCTCCTAACTGCTGCTGGTGAGCCTCCATCTCCACTTACACCACCCAGACAAGGTGCATCATCTCTCCAAAGACTAGAAATACAAATAAACTAAAGACAATATAAAACTGAACCGAAAACCATTAAGAGATTTTAAAAATTACATTCTATTTTCCCTTTTCAACCTGGTTTGGATTAAATATAATAATGCACATAAGCCTTTAGCCAAGTGCCTGGCACAAACATAGTAAATGTTAGCTAGTAGTAGTAGTGTAACTGTTCATAATTACTATTATAGGATTCACATTCTTCCATAAATCCAGGTCTAACCAATTGACCAAAACTCTCCGATAAGTATCTCAAATTTCATCACACTCATTCTATGATGTCCACTCCTCCCTTCTTTGAAGGTCAATGTTTTGACATCGTTTATTTGGAGTGGCCTATTTCTGCAATTCACATAATTGCCCAGTAAAAGAATAAAGTTAATTCTCTTTTTCCCTCAAGACTGTCAACACAGCATTTGTTCTGTTTAATGTTACTTCGGATTACTAAGAGACATAAAAATCCCCAAACATAAACATCATTAAACAAAAACCTATTCAAGTGGAATACAAAACACACTGAAGAGTCATCATTAATTCCTTAAAGTTTTTCTTTGGTTGTTTTGTTTTGTGTTTCTGTTTTTCTTTTTAAACAACTCCACCCAAAACTCAAAGCACAGTCAAACACAGATGAAAACAATCAACCTCTCTCCAATTTGAGCTACAAAAATAGATGCCTTGGGCATCAATGCTCTGGGTTTATATGGATCAAGTACTTGCTGGTTTAAAAGCTGAATCAACTTGGTCATTTTAACTTTGTTTATATTGCTTCCTAAAATATTGGGTTTGAATTGAATTAGAAATATAATTGAACTCTGTGAGCAGCATCAATCTGAAAGGACAGAAGCACTTATATGTCATTTAAAAAATGCACTTGTATGTAGTTTAAAAATTTGTGTCACATCCTTGAGCATGTGACACAAGTTTCAATCAAAGTGACTTTGCAGTCTTAGCAGACATGGCTCACGATGCCCCAGGACTGTCTGCTTATCTCTACACTCTCCAACCTCCAAACCCGGCTTTCAGCATAGAATCCCAGAACCAGAGAGCTGGGAAAGTCAGACAGGACAAGAAAAAGGCCCAAGTTGTTCAAAGAAACCATAAGATGGTTATACCCTCTACATATGAAACTCTTGAAAATAAAAGAGCAGTGAAAAGAAAAGAACAGGGATGTCTTAAGAATAGCTTAAGTCTGCATCCTGGCTCCCCCTTAAGTAGCTGTGCAACTCTGGGCAAGTCATTAAGGTTTCTGGGCCTAAATTCCCATAATATTTACTTCAAGGTGCTGCTTCTAGGATTAAATGAGGTAACTTCTAGGAAACTTCCTGGACTAAATCTCTTATTTAAAACCAAAGCCCCAGTCAGTGAGCCTAAGGACTAAACTTTGACCTCAATACATATTTTGTTCTGTCCCTGCTAGGAAAGCCTACTGGAGATACTCTGTTTTGTAACGCAGGATTATAAGTCACATGTGAGGTGTTGATAGTCGGGAGATGTGCTGATCAAAGGCTTCCATTAAATAAGAGTGTGCTGCGTTGCCTCTCTCAGTCTGTGTATTTTCATGAACAGTTATAACAAGGGACACAGCAAAGAGAGCAAGCTAAATTATAAATTGCTAAAGCAATAAGCTCAAAATCATGCAAAACACTCAGAATTTAAATGTTCCTATGCGTATAAATGCATGCCTAAATATTAACATAAGACTAAGGTGAAATCATAAAACTGAAAAATTTGTTACAAAAATCATTTCTCATTTTGTTCAAAAATTTAGATGTCTTTACATTTTAAACAGATAATCATCTGCCTACATTTTTTCCTCTACCTAAGTGGGAAATAACATAGCAGATTCCATGATTATCACTTTACAATGTCTCGAAATAAATGTGCCCACCTCCCTTCAAAGCTAAACAGAGCAACTCCATATATTACCCATCCTGGCTCT
Source organism: Papio anubis (assembly GCF_008728515.1). NCBI lineage: Eukaryota > Metazoa > Chordata > Mammalia > Primates > Cercopithecidae > Papio > Papio anubis. The sequence goes on along the minus strand of NC_044988.1, from coordinate 22,626,240 downwards.
TGCAACATCTCTTTACACTTTGCCTCATGCTTGTTGTATCAAATCCTACATCATCAATCACCTTGCAAATCTAAAACCAGCAGCTCTCCCCGAGTGTACTCATAGGTCCAGTGAGAGAAAGCCAACATCAGCTCCTCCAGGGTGCTTGTGGGGGTGATTTCATCACCGTTGTTGTTGTTGTACTTCCGGAACTCCCCTGTCATATATTTCTCAATGGTCAACCACTGGTTGGCTGAATGGCAGTAGATTAAGAAAACTTCCAGGAACCTGTTAGGGAAAAAGAGGCCATTGATCCCCACAATACAGCAAAAGTGGGACTTACCTTACTGAGCAGTCATCAGCAGGAAAGATTACCTAACCCTGGTATGATGCAGCCTCAATGCACATGCCCTTGCCCTTTCTATGGAAGGGATAGGATGCAAATATTGTTAATTTTTCTTTCCATGCTTACCCATCTCCCTTCACTTTGAGGAAACTTTCCAACTCTTTCATGAGTACCAGACCCAACTTTTCTTGCTGTGCTCTATAAAGTTCCTTGTAAATCAAAGAATGAAGCTTTACTCTAAGTCCAGCACCAAATTATGATCTGTGTCTCAATAAATGAATCCAAGCATATAAAGACACTCAAGTGAAAGTAACAAGAGTTTATTCTTACAAAATTCCTACTTTTATAAGATATTGGGGGAAGAGACCATGCTTACAATAAGAATAATTTTTCTGCCATAATGCCCCTGGACATTAATAATAACACCCAAGATCTGTCTGTTTCCCATAACTGAAATCTTAGTTATAGCCTCTGAATCTCTTTTTTCCACTCATGTTTATGTCCAATGATCAACACCAAGGTATCTCTGGGGTCTCTAATTCTCCTTTTGCCAGTCTCCGAAATTATGGAAGGAAGAATCCAAAAATAAGATCATGGGGAATTTCCCCATGGATAAGATTTCTCATGAGTAATGGGCTGAGAAGAGATAGATAGAAATTCCTACATAAAATAAAGGGCCAAGATGCCAAGATTTTCTTACCTTGGTGTGTAGGGAATGGTTTGTGGTTTCACTTGGTTGAAGGTATAGATCAATTTTTGAGCAGCTCTTTGTTGTTGAATTTCCTACAAAATAGGGAGCACTGATGAAAATACTGGTTTACTGTGGTACAGCTATGATCATGAAATTAGGACAGGCTATCCAAATGTGATTTTTAGCCTTATTCAACTCCCACCACTGCCTGTCTCAAAAGCAAAAGTCCTACAAAACAATACCACCTCTAAAAAATAATAGGCTCCCCTTTGGGTGGAAGATAACGGCCTCAGATAAGGATGTTACCAGATCTCTTTTCTTTGACCTGTCCCTCTGGGCTATGGGTCTCTGAGTTTCAGACCTACCCTGAGGCAAAGATGAAGCACAGTACTCTCCTGGAAGATTTTATGCCACGTCCGCACAACCTCAGGAAGAAAGGACTTGACAATGAAAACCTGTCCCGGCTTGAGAATGTCATCCTCAGACCAAGTGCTGACGACTCTCATAGCTTTACGCAGGCCCCCATCCATCTCTTCTCGGGACAACACCTGTATCATTGCAGCTCTCCCACGCTGAGACCAAGAGGACACGCTTTTATCAAGGTTTAAAGGGGAACTCTCCTCCAACCTGTAAACAGTTATTTCTTCTCCTGCTGCAAAGAGAAGTGAAGGCAAGGAATTCAGTAAGATTGCCATGTCTGTGACATGGATAGTATCCTAAATATCAATGCAGAATCAGTTCAGTTACCCAAATGACCAGAGGAAGATGGGACTAGCAGGGAACAGAACAGAAGAAGGACATGGATCTGGCCACGTTTCCACGTTATTTATTGTCTAGTAGATGTGGGGAAGGGGAGAAGGGACAAGTATCAGAGGATACAAAAGAATTAAGCTGTTCATACTGCAGACTATAACTGGACAAAAGCAAAGTAGTAAGGATATGCTGCTTCTGTTAAAGATAAATCCCTCTAAAGAGACGGTTTAACCTGATGGTGTTGCTCATTATCATCCCCCTAAGGAGCCTAATTAGACATTCTTTTCTAATTGTTCTTCTCATGACCTATTAATACAGGTTGCATATCCCTTATCCAAAATGCTTAGGACCAGAAGTGTTTCAAATTTCAGGTTTTTTCAGATTTTTGGAATATGTGTGTATACATAATGACATATCTTGGGGATGGGACCCAAGCCCAAACACAAAATTCATTTGTTTCATATACACTTTATACATACAGCCTCATAGTAATGGTATACAGTATTTTTAATAATCTTGTGCACGAAACAAAGTTTCAAAAGTGTCTTGACTCTGACCTGTCACAGGAGGTCAGGTGTGGGAGTTTTCCACTTGTGGCATCACATTAGCACTCAAAAAGTTCAGACTTTGGAGCATTTTAGATTTCAGATGCATTTCAGCTTGAATTTAATCACTTGTATTAAAAATATTCTGCATATCTGCTTATGTGTACTCTATGTAGATCTGTGCTTTATATCATTTAAAAAAAAAAAACCTTATTTTTTTCTAGGGGTGATAATACTCCATTGAAAATGCATGGTTTAACTCAGCTGGAGTCAAATAGTACCAGCGTCATATCTCAGAGCCTCTCCTTCCTTCCTTTGTGCCTTTGGACAAGTTACTTAAAACCTCAATTTCCCCATCAGAAAAATGGGAATGAAAATACTGTTTTCATTGGGCTGTTGTAAAGGTTAAGTAGGCTAACATGGCCAAAGTGAATTACAACCTCAGATACAAACTCAATCCCACTGAAAGGATTTTAGACACAAAATACTACTTAACTGCTACATAGCTTCCACTTTTAGGCTGCTGAAGAGGGAAAAATTCCTATTGAACCTAAATGCTACCAAGTCAGTGTTTAATGTTTCTTAACAGAGCAACATACTCTATATACAACTTCTGTCCAGTTTCAGCTGGTGTTTCACTTCCCCCTTACACCTTTGCCTCATTTTTTTTTTTTTTTTTTTTTTATGAACACGGTACTGGTTTACCAAGGAATCCAATCCCTCACTCTTGCATCTAATTCCTCACCAATAAACACATCTAGGTAATGCTCAGTAACAACTTTTCAAACCTTTCAACTATTTATTCTTGGTGCCCAGATAAATGCCACTGAAGATCTCTTTGAAATTCTAAATCCTTAGAGGCTTTAGAGCAGAGCTATTGATTTGCAAAGCCAGCCATGGGGCCAAATGGAAGGGGAAGGCATCTGCATTAACAGTCAGAAGCCAGGCCGGGTGTGGTGGCTCAAGCCTGTAATCCCAGCACTTTAGGAGGCTGGGCCAGGTGGATCACCTGAGGTTAGGAGTTTGAGACCAGCCTGACTAACATGGTGAAACCCCGTCTCTACTAAAAATACAAAAAGTAGCCGGGCATGGTGGTGCATGCCTGTAATCCCAGCTGCATGGGAGGCTGAGGCAGGAGAATCACTTGAACCCAGGAGGCAGAGGTTGCAGTGAGCCGAGATCCCGCCATTGCACTCCAGCCTGGGCAACGAGAGCGAAACTCCATCTCAAAAAAAATACAAAAATAAAAAAAAATAAATAAATACAAACAATCAGAAGTCAACCTGGTCTGTGCCCATGTGAACAGTGTGAGAAGAATCAAGCTCAAGGACACTTTGGGGACCCTTGCTATATTGTCAACTTGCTCATGCCTTATCCTGCCAGACAGAGAAATTTTGGTAGGCTTCGCCAGTGTGAGCTTGTTTTTCTTTACTACTCCAGACTTTTAAAATGACATTTGCAGTCTGAGGTAAGAGCAATTAGTGTACACAAAACAAAATAAACAAAAAAAATACACAAAACATTTCTCCTCAGATGCCTGTTGGCTTTCACCATATTGACATTTATCGCTTTCTCCTGTGCTTATTATAAATGGTTGGTTTGTTCTTTTCTTCCCTACTTACTTCCAGTCTTGAGTCAGTGAATGCCAGGTGCAATATTATTGCTTTCTTCCCAACTGCTGCTCATTATAGGTCTTATTCCCATAGTATTAGATTTTGTCCCCGAATGCTGGCCATGACAGTTAACAAGAGTTTCCATTTTAGGAAATGAATCTCACTAAACTACAACCATCGACAAAATGAAATGTTCAACTAAAATAATTGCAATGTAGACCTTTGATTCACTCAGATTTTATGCCTCTGTCCTGGCATAACCTCAAGAAGGTAGAAATGCTACTCACCAAACAGTTGGATTGGTGTAAATGGTATGGTCTGAGAAAGCCTCATTAAATTATTCCTTTCAATGGCTGCAAACAAAAACAGATTTTCTATTTTAAGTATGCATCAGTGGGCTGAATTTACAGAAAGCCTCTCCACATCAATATATTCATATAATGCTATTTAATTTCAAAGACCTCTTATTTCTGCCATTATCAAAAATATAATCTATAATACAGTCTAAAAAATAAACTATGCCTTAAACAGGAAAGAAATCCCAATTTTAGAGGCATTTAATGTGAGATTACGTCACATGGTCTGAGGTAGGACTGTCACCTCCACTCTCCTGAATACCAAATCACATACTAATCCATACATACGTGGAACTTTCTTTTAAATGGCATTTTAATCTGTGAACTTTGGTTTTCCTTTCCAAAGCAAATCCAAAGCACAGTGGACTGTGGGGACACCTATTGTTCACTTTGCACAGTTCATCTTCTTTTTCCAGAGAGAGCTGAAGACCGATTTTAATTAGAAGCGAGTGATCTGCATTTTCCTGTTAAGAGCTATAGCCTAACAGATCAGAGTCAACATGAGTTACAGTATTCCTCACTAGAGACTTTCTTAAGTTGACGGCTGGAGTCAAAATAATAGATTACTGCTGAGCTGAAAGACTCAGTTGTAAGAGCCCGGATTGAGGAGTCTGGAATCCACTGCAACCCTATTCACCACAAAGGAGAATTCAGGATAAGGCAATCTATTACTAGACCCTGAACAAACAACCTCATATAATTATAACAGTAATTATCACACCAATAAGTTCTTACTCATGTATTGAGCTTTAGATTTGTAAAAGGCTTACCCATGTATTATCTCGTCCAACGCTGAGAGCAATGACTCCCAAGAAACCACCCAATGGCACCAGTCCAGTTGGTTTTTATATTGCTTTGCATTTCAAAGTGTTTTCCTCTTAATTCTCAACTAGCCCTTTGGCAGACTGTTCCTCAGGAAGGGCAAGTACAATTATTCCCACTTTGAAAGAAAGACAACTGAAGCACTGTGAAGGGATGTTGCTTAAGAGAGTCAAGACCCTTGACATCTTTGTTTAATAACATCTTTGTTGAACTCACTCCGTGGGGTTGGCATTCATTCAGTGATCATATTCACTGAGGCCCCACTGAGGGTACAAAGCCCTCCCTCAAGGAACTACTTTCAGGTCTGCCTTTTCCCCAGTCCAAAACATTGAGATCTCTGGTTTGGGGCTGGCTTTGAGCTTGCAAAGAATTTTTAGATCTCAAGGTCATCTTTCGACTTCGCAATCTGGGACTTGAGAATGCAAGCATTTTGCAAAAATCCAAATTCTCTTAAATTCTGAAAACTTGTTTTCCCAAGTCTATGGCAAAGTTAGACATTGCAATGTTCTTCCCATCAAAGCAAACAATAACTTTTCAAGTTGGAAGCCATGTCAGTAACACGGAATTTGTCAATGTTTCTGTTTACAAATGCAGAAGCACAGACATTTAGCTCAGCTGACATGTCTATGTGCACATGCATCCTACCTGAATAATGATGGTGAGGCTCTTGAGGGCTTTTTAAGGAGGGTGAGATCTCTGAAATTAGAGAGAAGATTGGCATTTTAATTACGTGGCTGGAGATAAATACATGCTTATGAATATACTGCCTTCAAAGTTATTATTGAACAGTTAATCAGAATGGCTTCTCAGTATTCGAAAAAGCTTGCCTAATATCTTTTAACCACATTATTGCGTGTGGTATCCTGACAGCTTCCAATCATCAATGTAATATCTCCAAACATATTTATATAGGGAATTGAAGAAAGACAGGTAATATTAGCCTCAAAGATGTATTTCCTCTGAACCAATTACACCTCTGGGTTGCAGAAGGCACTCAGCTGCCCATCATACTTCACGACATCCCAGAAGCATGATTCTCCGAGCTCCCTACCAAGATGCAGTACCCGCAGAAAGACAGTATTAATACCAAGTTATTAACAGACTACTTCACTGACCTAAAATAACAACAAAATGCTGAAAACACATTAAGAGCTACATACTGGAAACAAAGAAGAGGGTGGATAATATAGCACCAAGAGATTGGTTACACAAGGACTATGTGTTGGGAACACCTCTTCCAAGTTTAACTCATTCTCTTCTGTCTGCTTCAGTCCTAGATTACAAGGCTCTAGAGAAATCCCTTGTAACAGTTTTGCTATTTCATAAAATCAAAATTAAAGTGGAGAACTTTGGTCTCATGATGGCAACTGCTTTATACCTAGTAGAGTAAGCAGCATAATGAGCCCAGTTTTGCACATCTCTCTGGGGTTTTGTTGCTGGATAAGGAAAGGAACGAAAATCACTTCCTTTGGGGAGTGTTGGCAAAAAGTAAGATCAGCAGAAAAGACGGCTCCTTTCTGAAGTCATCAATAAAAACAAAAAGTATTCCACTCCCACTATGGATCATATTAGGCATGAGAGATATGGGTAAGATGTGGTTCCCACCCTACAGAAAAGCAAATGTATTAGGACAGAGAGACAGGTAACTATAATCACAATACACTTAAAGTAATATACGTAATCAAGGTATATACAGAGGTTTATGGAACACATTAATTCCACCTGGAAGGTAGGGCCTTCATAAACTGTGTGAAATGCTTAAAGTGTATGAGTATCTGAGTCTGATAAAACTGAGTTTCAGTCTTGGCTTCACTACTTAAGGAGTTGTGAGACCATATTCATATTTACTCATTATACATTTATTGAGTACCTACTATGTGCCAGGCACTGGTCTATGCTCAAGAGGAAGAGCGGTAATTAAAACAGATAAAGTCTCTAGTTACATTCCAGTAAAAGGAAATAGAAAATAAATATATAGTACATATAGTATAGTATTGTGTGTGTGTGTGTGTGTGTGTGTGTTTATGCATCAACTTAAGAGTTAGAAAGCATGGGGAATAGGAAAGTTCCTGTTTTATATAGGATGGTTAGGCAAAGCCTCTCTCATAAGGTGAAATTTGAGCACAGAGTTGAAGGAAGAGAGGGGCAGCAATATGAATAAATGAAGACTATTCCAGTGATAGGTAACAGCAAGTGCAAATGTCCTGGGGCAGGTCCATGCTTGTCATGTTTAAGGAGGAGGGTGTACCCACAGTGAAATGCACTGAGAGAAATGAGGTTGGGGGGTGGCTGGAAAGCAGAACAGGGTGTTGTAGACTCTGTTTGGACTTTGCTTTTGCAAAGTGAGGAGGAATGCCATTTAAGCAAGAGGGACTCAGTTCAACTTTCAGTTTAAAAGGATTATTCTGGCTGTTTCTGGAAAAAGACTACTAGAGAGCAATAGTTTGGAGGCCATACTATAATCCAAGGAAGAGATTATGATTGCTTAAAAACCGTGTTATGTGGAAGTAGCAAAACATGATCAAAGTCTTGATATATTTTAAAAGATTTACTGATAGATGGGATGTAGGGATGTGAAAAAATGGAGGACAAGTATTGCAAGACTTTAGCCTCAGGAACTGGGAGGACAGAGTTGCCATTTCCTGAGATGAGAGAGGACAGTGTTGGAACATTTTGTTTGAGACACCTTTTAGACCTCCACACGGAGGTGTTACTATGTGGTCAGTCATATTCTGCAAGACAGAAATAGTGAATGAAAGAGATCATGCCTATGGGCCTGGAAATTCGAACTGAGATCCAGCTTTCAAGAACATTGAGGAAAAACTCAGGGGTTTGCAGTCTGTCTTTGGGTAACAGGAAGTCATTGAAGGCTTCTACCTGAGTGATGATTTAGCATTCATAAAGATAATTCTGATAGAAACATAAGAAAGTTTAAAAGGAGACAAACCAATCAGAATGCTAAGACAAACTCAAGGGCAAATGAAAGTATACACTTTTGTTTTGGAAAATAAATAATGGTGGTTTTAAGGTAGGAGCAGTAGGCTAGACCAAACAGATCGCTTTGAAGATGTGGGGGTGGGGAATGGCTGGGGAGGGACGGAGTTAGAAGGCAAGGTTAATAATAGCTAAGAGCAATGGGGTGGGAAGGAGATTGTAAATGACTAAGATTTCCAGCTTGCATGAAGGAACAAGAGGCTCTCAGAAAAACCAAAAGTAAGTCAACAAAGAAGTAGAACAGCCAAAGAAGAAGAGCCTCAAGGAAACATAGAAAAGAGAGGGTGCCATGAAGGAAAAATGGTCAATATCAAATGCCACGAGTTCAGCGAGAACTGAGAAGAGTCAAGTGAGTTAGCAGTTGTAGTGGAGTTTCAGGAAAGTGACAGGGCACACTCCATGGGCTGAAGATCAAATGTTAATTGCTCTTTCAATTAATCTGGAGGTGAAGGGTTGGAGTGGCAGCTTGAAATCTAGGCAAATCAAGAAAAAGACGATTTGTTTCTTTTGTATAGAAAACAACCTAAATTTGTTAGTAGGCTGAGAAGGAATCAAGTGCAAAGCAGGTGGGGGAGTACTGGAAACCCAAGAAAGTGTGATGGAACAAGAATACAGAAGATGAAGGTGCCTTTACATCAAGGAGTCAAGAATATGGAAAGGAGTTTGTAAATTGTAGTCAAGTTTGAGAGTAACTATAGTGGCTTTACCAGGGAGCTATCTCACATGACCTAGTTCTATTTAGCCATGTGGGGCCCCAGATCTTACTAAAACCCTACAGGAAAAGGCACCCATATAACAATCTTATAAATGGCTCTGAATGAGTAATGTGTGAAAAAACAAAAGGACAGTAAGAGTTGGTGAGCAAAATGAGCTCAGTGCTTACACTCTCATTCACACAGAAAATGGGGAAATGACAGTCAGAAACAGGTCATTCAAAAAGTTTTAAACCAGACATCAATCCCAATTTGTCTGAAGAAAGATATTCAAATTTCTACTCTTCTACTGAACTTTCTACATTGCATGGTGGACAAAAATCATAAACACAATTTCAAGAATGACAAAAGTATCAGCAGGACAGTGAACCCCAGCATTAAAAAGATGAAAAAATAAAAAATAAAATGTTTAAATAGAAAAACTTACTGTCAACTCCATTTGAACTTTTCAGCCTGTTTGAAAAAACAATGAAGTTGTTTAGATAATGCTGCCTTAAATCTTACAGTTATGAAAAAAAAAGGAAACAGCACGTGAAACAGTAACAACACAGAGTGTATATTTTATACACATGTAAAATACATATACAGTCAAGCACTGCATAATGATGTTTTGGTCAATGACAGACAGCATATATTACAATGGTCCCATACATTATAATGGAGCTGAAACATTCCCAACACCTAGTGACATCTTAGCCATCGTAAAGTGACAGTGCAATGCATTACTTATGTGTTTGTGATTATGCTGGTGTAAATAAGCCTGCTGTGCTGCCAGTCATATAAAAATAAGTACATGCAACTGTGTACAGCACATAATACTTGATGATCATGATGGATGACTATGTTACTGGTTTATGTATTTATTGTATTATGCTCTTTTTCATTCTTTTAGCATGTACTCCTTCTACTTGTGTGTTTTTTTTTAAGTTAACTGTAAACAGCCTCTGGCAGGTCCTTCAGGAGGTATCCAGAAGAAGGCATTGTAATCATAGAAGGTGATAGCTCCATGCATGTTATTGCCCCTGAAGACCTTCCAGTGGGACAAGATGAGGAGGTAGGAGACAGTGACATTGATGATCCTAATCCTGTGTAGGTCTAGGCTAATGTGTGTATTTGTGTCTTCATATTTTTAAAAACTTTAAGAAGTAAAACTAAATAAATAAATAATTTAAAAACAGAAAATGGCTTCTAGAATAAGGATATAAAAAAAGAAGATATTTTTGTACAGCTGTACAATGGATTTGTGTTTTAAGCTAAGTGTTATTGTAAAAGAGTCAAAAAGATTTTTTTTTTTTTTTTTTTTTTTGAGACGGAGTCTCGCTCTGTCGCCCGGGCTGGAGTGAGCGGCGCAGTCTCAGCTCACTGCAAGCTCCGCCCCCCGGGTTCCCGCCATTCTCCTGCCTCAGCCTCCCGAGTAGCTGGGACCACAGGCGCTGCCACCTCGCCCGGCTAGTTTTTTGTATTTTTAGTAGAGACGGGGTTTCACCGTGTTAGCCAGGATGGTCTCGATCGCCTGACCTCGCGATCCGCCCGTCTCAGCCTCCCAAAGTGCTGGGATTACAGGCTTGAGCCACCGCGCCCGGCCAAAAAGATTTTTAAATTTTTTAAAGTTATAAAGTGACAGTAAAGCTAAGGTTAATTGATTATTTAAAAAAGAAAAAAAGCTTGTATAAATTTAGTGTAGCCTAAGTGTATGCATAAAGTCTCCGGTCATGTAGAGTAATGTCCGAGGCCTTCACATTCTTTCACCACTCATTCACTCTGACACCCAGAGCAAGCTTCCAGTCCTGCAAGCTCCATTCATTCTAAGCGTCCTATACAGGTGTACCATTTTCTATCTTTTATACTGTATTTTTACTGTACCTTTTTTGTGTTTAGATACACAAATACCATAGTTTACAGTAGTCAGTACGGTAACATACTGTACAGGTTTGTAGCCTAGGAACAATAAGCCAGACCATATAGCCTAGGTGTGTAGTAGGCTAGACCATCTAGGTTTGTGTAAATGCACTCTATGATGTTTGTACAAGGATGACATCACCTAATGACACATTTCTCAGAATGTATCCTGTTGTTAATTGATGCATGACTGTATATATATTTGAAAGAGAAGTATTAGTTACATCTAATCCTTATTGTATCAATAAAGAAGTAAGTTTTCAGCGCTGCAAGTGTTTTTATAGAAAAATGAGCACCAGATCTGTATGTAAGTCATTTACTGTGTACACCCTCAGCTAATTGAAAAGCAGTTGTTTTTTAATTAGCTTTGTGATCACACAATATATATAAGATGTAACTGTGTTTGTATTCTTCTGGATCAATTAAACTAAAAGGTTCCTGCACTAGGCAAAGCAGATGCCTACAAATGAGTCTGTGAATGTCTCTGGACAAGCCTACAAATCAGTTTCATTAGCCCACGTGGCCCCTAAATGTTCACAGGCTGAAATTAGTTCTCTTTAAATTGTTACTTGCCCTGCTCAAATGCACAAGTGGCCACAGGCGAGTCTGAATAAATACATTCAAATAATATCTTCGGTATTTAAGGTCCTTAGGAAAGAAAGTACAATTACGATTATTGTTCAAGTTCATGCTGCAATAACCCACTACTCTGCATGAGCACAAACTACTGAACCTTTGGGAGAAGAAAGTCACGTGTCCTTTAAGTCTGGAGGCAGGCTTGCACAGGGTCCATGACGGGAGGCCTAGAGAAAGACCATCTCTAAACAGAGCTGACTGCAAACTGCAAGTCACCTTCTACCTGCTGGGTATCAATCGGCACTGCCACAGAGTAGATGGTTTTGAATTCTACCTGTATGAATAGCTAATTTGATGATGCAACTAGGAAAGTCCAGAAAATACTACAAATAAAATAGGATAATGTTTGCTTGGTTGGTTTACAACTTTCCTTTCCCTAAATATATACTAATAAAATTCCAGGAAGATACTCAAGTCTACTACCACGTGAGTTCTCTATATTCTTTCTCCCTCCATCCAAACTTCCTCTCCCTGTCTGTCTCAACCTTTCTCAGAGTTATTGCTTTGGTGATTAGGATGTTACTGAGCAACCAAAAACAAAAAAGATATGCCTTATAAACTAAAAGGAAAAAATAATTATTTTAAAAATTAAAGAATAAACGTAATCAGGTGTTCAGTCTAAGTCTGTTTCTTGAAGCAAGACAGATTTATTTCTACTCTTTTATGCAAATTCACAATCTTATCTATCCAAAAAGATATGATAATCGTTATTCCATGTGTGTTTTGACACTGAAAAGGCAAACGTTTAATTTGTTATAGGAGTATGTGTTTCGTTATATTCTTAAAAGGCACTCAGGTGAGATCTTGTTGCCAGAGACAGGAAAACTTGGAGAAGAAATCATTTTCATTCTGCTAACAAAAGAACAATATTGTCATTTGACACACACTTCTTTTTTCTCCCTTTCTGACTAAATTAAACCTTTGTTTCTAACCAAGTTAAAAAAAAAAAAAAAAAAGAAGCCAAAGACTCTTAAAGATAAACATTTAGAAATACTCACAGGGAGTTCCTATTGAGGTTGGTGCTCCTGGAATTCCACAAAGCATTTTTGCTGAGATCCTGAGCAGAAGGAAAGGCCATTACGTGTGTGCTCAACATAATCCCACCCCAAGTTTCTAGGAATGATCTGCCAAACACGCTTCTTGGAGAATCTTTCTTTTTTCTTCATCTACCTGAATATTCTTCTGTTAAAAAACATACTAAACCCAAGCCAGAAAGATGCATAATGTTAGGGCAATGTCAGAGAATTCAGTGTGTCGATGGACTTTAACGGAATGAAATTACCTTTAAGGAGATATCAAACAGAAAATGTAATATGTGAAATTTTTTACAGACCAAACACAGAAAATCAGGACTAAACATACACAGTTAATGAGGATTGAACATACACAATCAGCTAATGACATGGAGAAAAATGAAAGTACAAGTTGACAGACAACACGGATCGTCACATTGTTATGTCTTATGAAAAGATTCTCATCTCAGGTCATGATGATTATTTAAAATAACATTACCTTGGATTTATCTCATTTGATTTCCTACTCAAATTCAATTATTTCCCGAGACCTAGTATACTCCAGGCATTACTCTAGGTAGGCCTTTTCATAGTTGTTATTTTTGCTGTCCGTTAGCAATAATCTCATAAGGATGGCATTAGTCCCACTTTAGAGATACAGCCAATGAAGCTTGTAGGTTAACTGATGTACATAGCTTTGAAACGTAGAAAGTGGCAGAACCAGAATTTGAACACAGGTCCCTGCTTCCAATTATCCTCAAGTATTCTGACATTTTACTTTGAAAATCTTTCACAGATCCTATTCCTACAAGAATATCTAAGGTTGTTAGTATACAGTCATGTCCCAACAGTTCTCAAGTTCAAACAGGTAATATTCAAACAAAGACTTAAAATTAGGTTTCTTGGGTTAAGCTAATTATTCACACTTCCCACATGGCGGATGGCACAAAACAAGGCCCATATTTTTAGACAGCAAGAAAAACAGACTGCAAAACCAGAGAATCTCAGCACTGAAGAAACACTAAGGGTCCTTTACCCCGCAAGGCTTGAATCCCCTCCATCATGCCTGCGAAGAGGTTTGTTCAGCCTATGCTTGACTGATCGCACTAGTGAGGGACTCACTACTTCCAGAAATAAATCATTCCATGCTTGGAAAGCTCCAATTGCTAAAAATTTCTCCTCAGATTGGGCTGAAATCTGTCTCCCAGTAGCTTCTATATGTTGATTCTAGATCTACCTCTTAAAAGAGGATAGAAAATGGCTTATTTTTCTTCCACATGACAACTTTCATATATTTGAAAACAGTTTCAAAAACTGAATTCTTTCATGCTAAACATCCCCAGGATACATTACTGAGCGGACAGGTAAATTGCATAAAGAAGAATGTCAAAGAAAGAATAACGTGTAGGGGATTGAAAAAATAGAACAGGAATTCAACTGAGCATAGCTTCAAAACAAAGATTAAACAGACTGTCAATAAAAAGTAGAAGCCAATTAAGGAACATAAAGGTAAACTGGGCATAGTCAAGAGAAGCACTGCATGCTCGAATGTTTTTTTTAACTCCTAAAATATTTTTTACCTCTTGAGACTGCTTTAGATAATCGCTGACTTGTACAGCACATTGCCCAATGTCTTTAGTTTTCGTTTTCTGATGTATGTAAGGTTTTACACCTTGTAAAGAGGAAGAGAAAGATTAGAAAATACATGAAAATGTGTTACATTCAAATCACAGTTCCCAAATAGAAAAATCTGAACACAGTACATTCATTTAAACTTGGATATAGTTTTCTCTTTCTGTTTTTAGCAAGTTTTACCAAGTTTCCTTTATCCTTTTTTTCCTCAAGAGGTTGAAAACTATATATTCTATTTCTATTCTTCTATAGTTACTTTCGCATTTATAACAACTTACACTTCTCTATCGAAGTCGAGAATTAAATGATCCATAAACTGTCCTCTTATAAGACAACACCTTTAGTAATTTTTATATCTACCTTGTCCCTGCACACTATTGCACATGCTTTATTTAAAATATGTGAAATTTAATTCCATTCCTAGTCTAATTAGGAGTCCTTCCTTAGCAACTGCATCAAACATCATAGTAGGCTACTTAAAAACAACAACAACAAAAGAATGATAGAGGCCAGGCGCCGTGGCTCACGCCTGTCATCCCAACACTTTGGGAAGCCAAGGTGGGTGGATCACCTGAGGTCAGGAGTTCAAGACCAGCCTGACCAACATGGAGAAACCCTGTCTCTACTAAAAATATAAAAATGAGCCAGGTGTGGTGGCACATAACTGTAATCCCAGCTACTCAGGAGGCTGAGGCAAGAGAATCGCTTGAACCTGGGAGGCAGAGGTTGCAGTGAGCCAAGATTGTACCACTGCTCTCTAGCCTGGGCAACAGAATGAGACTGTCTCAAAAAAAAAAAAAAAAGGAAAACCATCAAATAAATAGATTTAATTTTTAGCCTTTTATTAAAAAGGATGATGAGGATCATTACTGTTATTCTTTTTGTAGCTGGTACCTACAGAGTTACTACATACAGTAGATGCATAATAAATATTTAATGAATACTTGGTTGGATTAATTCTGAGAATAATACTTATTAGGAGTCCTGACTAAAAATAGGAGATAACGGTTGTATTTTTCCCTAATGATTTTGTGCTGGGAAAAAAAAAAAGTATACAAGAAGTGTAAAAAATACTATTTGAAGGCCAAGTGTAGTAACTGGCACATGCCTGTAATCCTAGCACTTTAGGAAGCCAAGACAGGAGCTCTGCTTGAGGACAGGAGTTTGAGACCCGCCTGGGTAACATAGCGAGACCCCCATCTCTACAAAAAATAAACAAAATTAGCCAAGCATGGTGGCACACGCTATAGTCCCAGCTACTCGGGCGGCTGAGGTGGAAGGATCGCTTGAGCCCAGGAGGTCAAGGCTGCAGTGAGCTGTGATCACGTAACTATACTCCAGCTTGGGTGATAGAGCCAGAACCTGTCTTTAAAAAAAAAAAAAAAAAACAGAGAGAGAGAGAATGCTACCTGACAGGGCATCTGCCTATCCACAAACTGTTATTTTTCAAATTCTTTTTCAATTAATTATTAAGTCAGACACGTTTCAAAAAAATAAGGCTCCCAACTCCGGATGTGGTTCAAGGAAGACAGTGGGCCTCGATACTCACTCAGATTAGCTGGGCACTCGGATCAACCTATTTCCCTAGCCTTACCTCCCTGTCTGATCATCTGACTTAATGAGATTCTTTCCCAGAAACCTCCTGCCATTTGCATCTCTCTACGTTTGAAATTCATTGGAAAGAACTTAAATGATTTAAGAATGATATATAATATCCTAAACATAAATTACACTATTTATAAAAAAATACCTTATATATAATATAAATATATGACATTTATAAATAAAATGAATCTATTTATAATTGGTCCTGGAGTCATGTCTTTAGGTGTGGGATTTGATTTATTCAAACTTATGGTCTCTAGTAAACGGTATGATTAAAGTCAAGGCAAATTAAGCTCTCAAGCTAATCTATAAATTGAGGGGGTGCTGACTAATTTAATTTCTAAATGTCTCTGTCAGCTTAGAGTCCACTTGATTCTCAGTGATTTAACAGACAAGTGAGTATTTTTAACATAAAATCAGGGTTTCTCCACCTTAGCAATGACATTTTGGGCTGGATAATTGTCAGGAGGACCTATCTATCCCGTTCATTGTAAGATGTTTAACAGTATCCCTGTCCTCTACTCACTGGGTGGCAAAAGCATTCCCCCCCATTTTAGTTACGAAACAAAAATATCTCCAGACATTCCCAAGTGTCCTGTGGGGAAAGTGAGGGGAACGTGTAAAATTACCCCTTAGTTGAGAACCATTTACCATACGAACAAGCAGATTTTTAGAAAAGTCTGACAGCATAAATTTCAATACAATGTCTACTTGTACCTTAAGTTTAGTAATTTAAATATTTTTAAAACCTATGACTCCTTAATCACTTAGTCCTTTCTGTTTATTGGTA
The DNA here is from genome assembly GCF_008728515.1 of Papio anubis. Taxonomy (NCBI): domain Eukaryota; kingdom Metazoa; phylum Chordata; class Mammalia; order Primates; family Cercopithecidae; genus Papio; species Papio anubis. The sequence goes on along the minus strand of NC_044988.1, from coordinate 22,609,853 downwards.
AAGGTCTCTTATCTAATGCAAGAAGTCCAAAGTTCTGATCATTGCTATCTTTTCTGTTCACAATCTGCCCTCATCTTACCTGTCCAGACTTATTTCACTGTCCAGGCCTAGCCCATAGTATTCATTCTTGGCTGGTTGATCCATCTTCTCTCCTCTACAAGCACCATTATTAAGCTTAAGAGATAATTTCAGTGTCACATGTACTTTAAGAATTTATAAAATTAAACAATCCCTGATCCATAAATCAGACTAAATGAATACTGTCTGGATAAAACACTCTGAGTAAGGTTCAACAGCTTTGAATACAAGAGACTATCTAAATCTTAATTTTTCTTTTCTGGAGTCCTTTAGGCAAAAAGAAATTTGTCCCTGTCATAAAAATTAAAAGCAGAAAAATGCTATTTTCCTTACAGAGTGTAACTACCTTCTCTTTCCCTCATCTCCATGTGAAAGAACAGGAGGGACCGCCAATGGTCTAAAGACTGGACCCTGAGAAAACTCCACCAGGTATTTTGGGATCCAAGAGTGTAGATGTTACATACTTGTCTGACTGCATTTGGACACTGTGAACCAGTTCTTGCTGTACTCCTCCTCAGAGATGCTGTTTTCTCCTGGCTCTGGATTCAATTGGTCACTCTGCGAGCAGGCATTAACTGTTATGATCTGGAGATAAAGACACTTGTTGGAACACAGTGACATTAATTCAAAAGCACAGTGAGTCACACTAATAGAAGAACCATGGTGAAGGGCGGTGTCTGTTAACACTGGCTGCATATTACAATTGCCTGGGAAGTGCTGACAAATCCCATCACTTAGGCTGGCAGGACACAAGCATCCACGTGATTTCTCTTTGCAGTCATGACTGAGAACCCCTGCTCCACACCTTAGTTCTTAATCTTGAGTGCAAATCAGAATCACCCAGGCTTAGGGGCTGGTTTAAGCCACAGGTCACTGGATCCCACCCCTGGAATCTCTAATGCAACAGGTCTGGAAGGAGGGAGAATTTGAATCTCTAATTCCCAGGTGATGCTCATGCTGCTAATAGGAGATCATATTTTGAGAAAATGTTTGAATCCAAAGAATTCGTGTTGGAATTCTAGCTCTGTCATTTAGAAGCCATGTGAATTTGGGAAAATCACGTAATGTCTTTAGCCCCTTTTCCTTCATTACTAAAACAATAGATAGCCAATAATATGACTGTTCTATATATTTCCGAGCTGCAGAACAAACGGGGTAAATTGGTAACTCAAAAGCAATAAATAAATAAATGCAAGTTTGAATTACTGAACTCAGTTGCAATTTCTAGTTGAACACTGGACATGTGAACTATTCCAAAAATAAATCTACTTAAGTGCATATTTCTTGGGATTGCAGAAACTCACGGCATTTTCCCTGAAAGAATAGCCTTCCTTATCTCTCCCCTAAAAGGTGCTTTTACATAATTGTCTCAATACTAATCTCTTTGCTTCTGCTTCTCATTCTAAAAAAAGGCTAAGGTATTTTTTTTAATGCATCCAGATTATTATTTAGAAAAATAAGTGTAAAAATTTTTTAAATAAGGCAGAGCATTAAGATCATGAAAGGTGAATTCTTACAGAATTGCTACTTGAGATCTAAAACTTCCTAATGATATATAAAAAGACTCACTGAATGAAAATAAAAACAACACATCAAAATTTGTAGGAAAGAGCTCAAACAGTGCTTAGAGGGAATTTTATAACACTAAATGACTACATTAGAAAAGAAGGCTGGGCACAGTGGCTCACACCTGTAATCCCAGCACTTTGGGAGGCTGAGGCAGGTGAATAGCTTGAGTTTAGGAGTTTAACAAACAGCCTGGGTAACATGAAGAAACCCCATCTCTACAAAAAGAAAAAAAAAAATTAGCCGGGTGTGGTGGCACACCTGTGGGTCCAGGTACTCGAGGGCCTGGGGTGAGAGGATCACTTGAGACTGGGAGACAGAGGTTGCAATGAGCCGAAATGACAACTGCACTCCAGCCCGTGTCAAGAGTGAAACCCTGTCTCAAAAAAAAAAAATTTAAGAAGGAAGTCTCAAATCAATGACCAGAGTTTCTACCTGAACAAACTAGAGGCCAGGCGTGGTGGTTCACACCTGTAATCTCAGTACTTTGGGAGGCCGAGGCAGGCAGATCACCTGAGGTCAGGAGTTCGAGACTAGCCTGGCCAAAATGGCAAAACCCCGTCTCTACTGAAAATACAAAAGCTAGCCGAGTGTGGTGGTGTGTGCCTATAGTCCCAGCTACTTGGGAGGCCGAGGCAGGAGAATCACTTGAACTCAGGAGGTGGAGGATGCAGTGAGCCAGTATCGTGCCACTGCACTCCAGCCTGCGCTACAGAGAGAGACTTTGTCTGAAAGACAAACAAACAAACTAAAAACCTAGAAAGAGAAGAGCAAAGTTAAACCCAAAGTAAATAGAACAAAAGAAATAATAAAGATAAGAGCAAGCATGAATGAAACAGAAATCAGAGGCTAGGCGTGGTGGCTCATTCCTGTAATCCCAGCACTTTGGGAGGCTGAGGCAGGCGGATCAATTGAGGCCGGCCTGGTCAACGTGTCGAAAACCTGTCTCTACTAAAAATACAAACATCAGCTGGGCATGGTGGCACAGGCCTGTAATCCCAGCTAGTCAGGAGGCTGAGGCAAAAGAATTGCTTGACCCTGGGAGATAGAGTTTGCAGTGAGCTGAGATTGCGCCACTGCACTCCAGTCTGGGCGACAGAGAAAGACCCTGTCTCAAAAAAAAGGGGTGGGGGGGTGCGGAGGAAGGGAATTAGAGAAAAATCAATGAAAACAAGAGCTGGTTCTTTGAGATGATCAATAAAACAGATAAACCTGTAGCCAGACTGATTATGAAACAATGAGAGAAAATCCAAATTTAAAATGTTAGGAACGGGCCGGCCGGCATGGTGGCTCGCCCCTGTAATCCCAGCACTTGGGAAACCAAGGTGGGCAGGTCACCTGAGGTCAGGAGTTTGAGACCAGGCTGGTCAACATGGTCAAACTCCATCTCTACTAAAAATACAAAAATTAGCCAGGTGTGGTGGTACGCACCTGTAATCCCAGCTACTTGGGAGGCTGAGGTGGAAGAATCGCTTGAACCTGAGGCAGAGGTTGCAGTAAGCCAAGATCAAGCCATTGCACTCCAGCCTGGGCGACAAAGCAAGATTCCATCTCAAAAATAAATAGACGACTAAACGAAATAAAATGTTAGGAACAAAACAAGTGATGTCACTACCCACAGATCTCAAAGACAATAAATGAATAATAAGAGAAAATTTTGAGCATTATGCCAATACATTAAACAACTTAAACAAAATGAATAAATTCTTTGACACACACAAAAAAAGCTCATTCAAGAAGAATTACATAACCTAAATAGCTCTATATCTATTACAGAAACTGAATTTGTAGTTAAAAGCTTTCCCACAAAGATGGTTTCATTGGTTAATTCTACCGAATACTTTAGACTGAAATAATATCAATTCCTTACAAATTCACCCAGAAAACTGAAGAGGAGGGAATACTTCCCAACTCACTAAATAAACCAAGCATCATCCTGATACTAAAACCAGACAAAGATATTACAATAAAAGTGAACTAAAGACAACTATCCCTCAATAATTGATGCCAAAAAACTAATGAAAATTTTAGCAAAATGAAACAATATAAAAAAATAAAATCATGACCAAGTGGGATTCATCCCAGCAAAGTAATTTAATATTCTAAGAATTCTAACATTATAAAATTAATTAATGAAATTCGCTGTAAAATAACACAATCAAAAGGAGAAATATCTGATCACCTAAGTAGATACAGAAAAAGCATTTGACAAAGGCTAATATCCATGAATGATAAAAACTCTCTGAAAACTAAAAACAGAAGGAAAGTTTTCAGCCTGATAAACAGCATCTATAGAAAAACCTGTAACTCACCTCATTCTTAATGGTAAAGGATTAAATGCTTTTCCCCTAAGAACAGATACAGGAAAAGATATCTGCTTTTATCACTTCTAGTCAATATTATACCAGAGGTTCTGGTCAGTGTAATCAGGCAAGAAAAGGAAATACAATGTGTCCAGATTGAAAGGAAGAAGTAAAACTATCTATGTTTGTACATAACATGGTCATGTATATAGAAAATTCTTAAAAAGCTACACAAGAACTACTCAAGTAAGGACGCTTAGCAAGGTTGCAAAATATAAGACCAGTATCAAAAAACTTCTATATACTACAAACAAATAATCAGATATTAAAATTGTTAACTAATTGCAGTTATAATAAAATCAAAAATATGAAATAGGGATGCATTTAACAAAATATGTGCAAGATCTGTACTCTAAAAACTATAAAATATTACTTCAAGAAATCAAAGAAGACCTAAATGGAGAAATATATCATGTTCATGAATCAGAAGATTCATTATTGTTAAGATGTCAACTTTCCCCACATTGACATATAGATTTATGGCAATTCCATTCATAATCCCAGCCCACTTCTCTATAAAAATTGACAAGCTGATTCTAAATTTATAAGGAAATGCAAAGAACACAAAATAGCCAAACTCCTTGAAAAAGAAAAAAATTGACCTTTAATATATGACTCAAAAATTATCATAAAGTTGTATTCAAGATAGGATAATATTGGCATAGAGACAGAAATTGATCCATACATATTGTGATCTATATGGTCAACTAATTTTTGACAAAGATGTCAAAGCAACTCAATAGAAAAAAGATATCTTCTATTATTGTTAATATGGTCAAGGATAGAATTGAAAAAGATATCTTTTTACCAAAAAGTAGTAGAAAATTTTGATATTCATATTCAAGAAAGAGGAAAGAAGAAACTCAATTCTTAGCTATCTTCATATACAAAAAATTACCTCAAAATGGACTATAGACCTACATGCAAGAGCTAAAACTATAAAATTCCTAGAAGAAAACATGAGAATAAGTCTTAGTGATCCTGGCAAAAATATTTTAAATGTGATACAAAAATCATAGACTATAACAGAAAAGAATCAAACACTTCATCAAAAAAAATATGACTTCAAAGGACATTTATGAAAATTAAAAGGCAAACACTGAGACAAAATATTTGCAAAAATGTCTACTCAAAAAAGGATTTGAACATATATTTTAAAATGCTCACAACTTTATAATAAGACAACAACCCAATTTTTTAAATGGGCAAAGATCTGAACAAACATGTCACCAAAAAAGATATACCGCCATGCCCCTCATAACAATATTTCAGCCAATGACAGACCACTAATACAATGGTGGTCCTATAAGATTATAACGGAACTGAAAAATGCCTGTCATCTAGTGACACTACAGCTGTGATAACATGTAGCACATTTTTTAAAAATAAATTTAGTGTAGCCTAAGTGTATAGTGTTTACAAAGTCTACAGTAGTGTACAGTAATGTCCTAGGCCTTTGCATTCACTCACTGCTCACTCACTGACACTCCTAGAACAACCTCCAAGTCCTGCAAGTAAGTGCCCTATACAGGTGTACCAATTTTTATATTTTATACTGTACTTTTACTGACTCTTTCTATGTTTAGATACGCTTAGATACACAAATACCATTGCGTTACAATTACCTAAAGTGTTGAGTACAGTAACATGCTGTACAAGTTTATAACCTAGGAGCAACAGGCTACATGGTACAGCCTAGGCATGTGGTAGCTTAGACCATCTAGGTTTGTGTAAGTACATTCCATGATGTTTGTGCCATGATGAAATCACCTAATGACACCTTTCTCAGAAAGTATCCCCATCATTAAGCAATGCAAGACTGTACAGAAAGCAAATAAACACATGAAAAGATGTCTAGTAGCATTCATCACTATGGAAATACAAAGGAAATCGTACCATGAGATACCACTACACATTCACTAATATGGCTAAAATTGAAAAGATTGAGTATGCTGAATTGGTGAGTGCTATGATTTGAATGTTTTTTCCTTCCAAAACTCATGTTAAAACTTACTTCTCAGTGTAATCGTATGAAGAGACGGAGCCTTTAAGAGGTGACTGGATCATGAGGGCTCTGGCTCACGAATAGATTAATTCATTCATGAGTTAATGGATTATGGAGGGGATGGGTTATTTATCATGAGAATGGATCTGTTATAAAAGCCTGTTTGGCTCTCTCAGGAGCCCCCCTCGCCATGTGCCACCTAGGATTCTGCAGAGAATCTCTACCAGCAAGAAGTCCCTACCAGATGTGTTCCCTCCACCTTGGACTACCCGGCCTCCAGAACTGTAAAAATAAACTTCTTTTCTTTATTAACCATGCAGTCTTGGGTTTCTATTATAGCAACACAAAACAAACTAAGATAGTGAGGATGTGGAACAGCTGAAATGCTCACAAATTACTGGTGGGCATGTAAAATATTATGATTACCTTGGAAAGCAGTTTGGAAGTTTCTTCAAAAATTAAAAAACACTTACCATATGACTCTGACATTCCATTCCTAAGTATTTACCAAGGAGAAATTAAAACATATGTCCACAAAAAGACTTGTACACAAATGTTCATGATAGTTTTTTTGGAATAGCCAAAAATTGAAAACAACCCAAATGTCCTTCAACATGTTAGCAGATAAATAAATTGCAGTATATCCACTCTAATGACTCTTAAATTTATATCTGGGTGTGATTGTGTACACCTGTAGTCCCAGTTACTTGGAAGGCTGAGGTGGAAGGATTAATTGTGCCCAGACGTTCAAGATCAGCCTGGACAACATAGCAAGACCCCATCTCTTAAAAAGAGGAACAAATTATATCTTCAAACCTTTCAATACAATGTTATTTTGTGTAGATGACACTTTACAATAAAGATAAATCAAACTAAGACCACTACCTTGACTGCTCAAAACCTAAAAGATGGAATAACAGTACACTTACTGGCACCTGGAGTCCTTGAGTATTCTTCTTTTTCTTTGACAGTCTCCTGTCTTTGGTTAGCATTTTTGCTTTGACCCATGCTCCCTGCCCTATTTCTGAAGAGCTTGAAAGATCTGTAAGGGAAATGGTCTACATGAGAAAGTTGACAACAGTAAGGGGGGGCCATTTTGTTTTACAGAAAAAGCTGACAGAACGGGGAGAATGACAATGTGGTTAAGAGTCATAGATTAAAAAAAAAAAAAAAAAAAAAAAACTGGTAGCAATGCAAAGGACTTAATGCTGTTTTTTTAATGTTTATTCCTTACTTTTAATCTTACAGGTCTTCATCAATTTCTCCTCCTTATGGAATCTAAAACTATGACTCCTAGCGAAGGGCCTGTCTCTGCGGAGAGGATTGATCCAAAAGGATGTGTTTGGCTGAAGCCATGGTCCCACCTCTGAGCATTCACTACTCTGGGCCGATCTCGTTGAGTTATCAGATAGGGAGCTGCCCTGGGTCTGCTTCTGGTGCTGTTCACTCCGAGCGGAATCACTGTCACAAGTGGAAGGCAAGGAGGTTTGCCATTTTTTCTTGATGCTAAACACACCAGTTTCATCGCCTTCTGAAAATGCCCAGTTTACATATCCACCTCCAGTTTGCATGATCTTGGCTTGGGAAAGAGGGGAGGTTACTGTCATGGGTTCAGGTGTGCAACTCAAAGTGGGTAGCACTTGCTCCGACTTGTCTTGCCCATCCACTAAGTGAGCAATTGGCTTGTGCTGTTCCTTGGGTTCATGCACTGATGCCTGGTCAGAGACAACTGGGGTCTGCCCAGTCAGATGAACAAGAACCTCAGGATGGATGTCCTGTTCATTTGCCAGCACATCTGTATTTGCTTCCACAGAGGATCTGGATAGAGGCAAGACAGTTTCTGCTGAAAAAGGAACTCGCTTTAGATTAGAAGGGACCAGAAGAAATTGGCCATACTTTGAGTGTGCTTGCTTGTTAGGAGACCCCCCAGAAGCCACTATACTACTTTCTGTTTTTTGCTTTTCCTGGTCATTTCTTACATTTGCAGCATCTCTTTTACTGTCTGTAATCTCAAGAAGCGCCCCCCTCTGCACTCTTGGGGGATGCCGTCCTCCAGCCAGGCTCCTCAGCAAAGAAGAGGGCATGCTGTAATACTGGTATTTCTTCTCTCCAGCGATCTCCATGCTGCCTAGAACCTCTGCACAGATGACATTGCTCCAGCTGTGGGGAAGTTTTTTGCAAGTAGAATGCTTTCTCTTGGCCAGGAGAGCCTCATCCTCTTGCAAGGTGTCAACAGCAGAAAGGACTTTTAGGGTATCCACAGTCAGGGCAGAGAGATCCTGCAGGTGTCCCACCTGGCTATCCAAAGACAGTAAGGAGTCCTTTATAAAAGACACCTTTTCATTCATTTCTTTCAGTTGGAAGTACATCTCTGTAACCCTAGTGGTGAAGGGAGGGAGAAAACCAACAAGCACATTAAGCCAGTGGGAATTAGCTCTCTTCCTACCCTACTTCCATCCTTAAATGGCTCCTGAGTCTCAGTTGCTTCCCTAGGTTAAGTGTGTCTTTTGCCTTCTTCTTCCCCCAATACATAACTCTCATCTCAGGTGATCTCATCCACTCCTATAATGTCCACTGCTACCCATAGGAGAGGACAAATCACAAATCTACATTTCTAGCGCTTCTTTCTTTTTAATATTTCAGAGCCACATTTCCAGTTCCAGCTAATGATTCCTTCAATTGTGATCAATCATCCCATTTTTATTCATTAATATATTTATTCATTTACATAACAAACACTTGAATACTTCCTAATAGCAAGCATTGTACAATTTTAATGTGTATAGGAGATCCTGAGGAAGAAAGAATGATAGAAACAGAATCAATAATCAAATATGTAATTAAGAAGAAAAAAACACGGATCTTTAAAATTAAAAAAAAAAAAAAAAATCTCTAACTCTACTGTTCAAACAGGCTTCCCAAGTTTCAAACAAAATCCATTTTAGAAGACCTATATTCAGAAAAAGCCTAATGCAAATTTTTAAAGTTGTTTGAATACTTTAACTGAAGATTATGATGTTCAGTCACTGATTCATGTAAAAGCAACACAACGCATCTTCACCTATTCAAATGTAAATATAAGTTGCGAGCAAATTGAATTAAATGTAACAATTAGTCCAGGTGCAATGGCTCAGGCCTGTAATCCCAGCACTGTGGGAGGCGGGTGGATCACTTGAAGTCAAGAGTTCGCGACCAGCCTGGCCAACATGGTAAAACCGCATCTCTACTAAAAATACAAAAATTAGCTTGGCATGGTGGCGGGCACCTATAATCCCTGCTACTCAGGAGACTGAGGCTGAGGTTGCAGTGAGCCCAGATCATGCCACTGTACTCCAGCCTGGGTGACAGAAAAAGACTCCATCTCAAAAAAAAAAAAAAAAAAAAAAAGTAAAGATTAATTTAATTGAGAGATGGTTACTATATGTCTGTACATTTCCTTGTAATTATCTCTGTATATGGATGAGGTTGGTTTTGTATCCCCCAAAAAGGATATGTTGAAGCCTTAACCCCAGAATCATAGAATGTGACCTGATTTGGAAATCAGATATTGATAGAGTAATCAAGTTAAAATGTGATAATCAGGCTGAACCCTAATCCAGTATGACTAGTGTCCTTATAACGTGAAATTCTGACACGGACACACACAGAAGGAAGACGATGTGAAGACACACAGGGATAAAATGGCCATATGACAAGGAACACCCACGGTTGCCAGCAAACACCAGAAGCTAGAAGAGGCAAGGAAGGATAGCGACACCTTGATTTTGGACTTCTAGCTTCCAGAAGTATGAGACAATAAAGTTCTGTTATCCTAAGACACCCAGTTTTTGGTATTTTGCTGCAGCAGCCCTGAGAAACTAATGCAGCTATCTAAACTTCACTAGCAACGGAATAAATTACAACATGTATGAGTTGATTACATAAAAAGAAACTTGTATGCAAAAATAGAATACAAAAGTTTAAAACAAAAATAAATTGGAAAACTAGTATTCTAATAAATTTAATGAGGCATTGATATCCCTTGATTAAGCAAAAACTTTCATATTTATTGAGGGAAAAAAATTACCAAGACTCCCAAGGATACGAACAGATGAAAAGATAAAATACAAAAGGTAAGGAAACCCAGTAAAATCATCAACCTCATTAGGCAATCAGAGATGAAAATTAAGATAACAATGAGTTCATCTATATCATAACAGCATTCGTTTTATTTAAAAAAGAAAAGGTGAAACAATTCCGTGATAGCAAGGATGGAACATAGGGACACAATAAATATAAAGGAAATGTAATCTTACTATGCTAAAACAGACAGATATTTGTTATATTATGAGACAGAATATTATGCAGCCATTAAAAATCATACTCACATTGTTGATAATTATTTTATAAGGCTATTTCTGGTGGTAGAGGCAGGGCTGGGGATGTCTAGTATGTTCGGTATTATGTTTTTAAAATTGGTATAAAATTTTTAAGTTCAGAAATAACAGTTAAAATATATTTACAAAGTATATGTAATTAATTGGAGAAAATATTTTTGATGCGTAAGAGTGGAAAAAAAACAGGATACAAAATAGTATCATTTTAACTGGAAATATGTAGAAGACTAAATTTTAAAAAGCCAAAATTTTCATAGTGAACTCTGGCATATCACATTGTTTTTTTCTTTCTTTTCTTCCCTTGTTCTATTGTTTGGGGGAGAGGAGGTATAGTTTCAGTTTCTCAATAATGAAAATCTTTGATAAACAAGATTAAAGTAAAAAAACAGCGTGGGAGGGAATGTAACCAACTGTGTCATGGCTGACATGACCATTGCAGAAATGAAAAATGATTCCCGCTCTTATCTGGGGGCAGGGAGAAGTCGTGATTATGCCATGAAGAGTTTAACACTCAGCTGTAACAAGTACTTCCCAAAATAGTGTTAGACTTCCCATCTTTAGAACACATCTCAAGTCACAGGGATTGAAAGAAAGATTTTCCACTTCCTCTTTCTGGGACCTTTGTGAATAGAAATTAAAGAATAAAAAGAGTGGCATCTTCCATTTTTATTATATTCTATGTGAGTAGAACCCTCTTTTTTTGCTTCTGCTATAGAATTCAACTTCTATAACTCAATAGAGGCTTAACAAATGCTTCCTGACCTTCTGGAATCTGCAAAATTAGAACTGGCAAGGATGATGTGGGAAACAGCACAAAATATATGTATACTCCCTTCCAAATACGCTTAATTAGAGCCTCTCCATCCAGCGCACTGTTTCATCTAATTCAAAAACAGTACAGTCTGAACACCAGTAATGGAGACTCATTAAGTTCCATTAGCAGCAGTCACATCGAATGATACAATAGAAACCAGCAACTATTCACAGCCACAGGTAACACGCTACAATAGAAACCTGTTAGACAAATAACCTGGTCACCCTCAAATCAGGTCCCTTGCTTTTACAGGCACTTAATTTCTAAAACTTGATGTCCTGTGAAACATATTTTAATTATATTGCTGGACCACCAGTGACATTAATTTAATCTAGTCTTTCAGTCATTCTGACACATAAAATTTATCATTTTAGTTTCTTCCAAGCAAGGTATGAGGACGGAAGAAAGATGAGAATGGTAATTGTTGTATTATGGGCCTTTAGGCAAGATGCCTTAAAATGAGATAACAGCAAGTACAATTACAGTCATCATGAAAATCACCATATTCACTGAGTGCTTACTATGAGCCAAGCATTTTATAAAGATCTACCTGTACTATTTTATTTAATCCATGTAACAACTCTATAAGGTAGGCATTACTATTATCCTTTCATAGAAAAGAGCTTGGCTCGGCCAGGCACGGTGGCTCATGCCTGTAATCCCAGCACTTTGGGAGGCTGAGCAGGTGGATCATCTAAGGTCAGGAGTTCAAGACCAGCCTGGCCAATATGGTGAAACCTCGTCTTTACAAAAAAAAAAAACAAAATTAGCCGGGCATGGTGGCAGGCACCTGTAATCCCAGCTACAGGGGAGGCTGAGGCAGGAGAATCACCTGAACCCAGGGGGCAGAGGTTGCAGTGAGCTGAGATCATGCCATTTGCACTCCAGCCTGGGCAACAAGAGCGAAACTCCGTCTAAAAAAAAAAAAGGGGTTAGGTCACATAGCCAGAGTCACATGGCCCATGAAAACGTCAGGAATCAAACCCAGACAGGCCGACTCCATATTCAGTGGCATTGACCACCGCCTTCTGGTACCTCTCACCAACTCACCTAGGATCTAGGCAAATTCTTTTGGGGATTCCGAGAGTACCATGAAGTACTACACGAGCTACACCAACAACTCTCATGCTGGGAGGTGTCACAGATGTTACTCAGTAAGGTTTCATGGTCATATAGTGGTAGGACCTGCTTAAGCTATAACTCTGTACTGACGAATTACAAGGCACATTATGTTACAGTGTTTATACTTTTTAAAACCACAGTATTTCCCAAATATAATGTACCAAGACATGCTTAATGTGGAAAAATACCTAAAAGCATCTTACTGCACAGAACAGAGAAAGGGAAAAGCTGACTTACACTACTAGGATCAAAAAAGAAGTTAGAGTCCCAAATAGGGAAAGTAAGATTTAAAACAGCCTCGTTATGTTCTCTTTTTCCACTGTCACAACTCACTTGATTCTAGGAGGATATAGCAATCTCTTCTTCAGAGGTAGGCTAACATGCAAAATCCTCCGAACCTTCTTCCCCTCCCTCTTCAAACTATTTCTTAGTTACCTCAGGAAATATTCTCACCTCTTTCCCATACCTCATTTATGAGGTCCCCACAAATGACCTCAACAAAGATGACAGTATAAAAACAGTGCCACTGAGATAGCTCCATCAAGAGGGAAAATGGATTGCATTTTGAAGTTTAATTAGAGCTGCAGGCTCAGATGCAGTAACTCATGCCTGTAATCCCAGCACTTTGGGAGACTGAGGCAGATGGGTTGCTTGAGGCCAGGAGTTCAAGACCAGCCTGGGCAGCATTAGCAAGACCCTGCCTCTACAAAAATTAAAAAATTAAAAATTAGCTCAGCGTGGTAGCATGTGCCTATAGTCCTAGCTACTTGGAAGGCTGAGGCAGGAGGATCGTTTGAGCCCAGAAGTTCAAGACTGCATGAGCTCTGATCACTCCACTGTATATCAGCCTGGGCGACAGAGCAAGACTCTACCTAAAATAATAATAATAATAATAATAAATTAGAGCTTCATAACCAAATTCTAAACCTCTTGGAAGTACACATAATTTTCAGAAGGTACATATCCATTTAACTTCTAACCCTCTACTCAAATCCCAAGAAAAGAATCCAAGAGAAATACAATGCTTTACGATGGTTAATGTTTTTAGGATTTTATCATTGAATTACTGGTTTATAAATGTCTGGTTCTCAATTTTCACTCTGTGTTCCCTTAGCTTATGATACCACCTTCTTCTAGTTCTCTTTATACTCCTCTGAATGGTTATTTATGGTCTTCTTCATGAGTTTCTCTTTCTTTGCCCATTACAGGTGTTGGCGCCTCCCGGGATTTAACTCTCAGCTCACTAGGTTCCCTCACTCTTGCTTCCTGGGCATAATCGCTTCCTCTGTCATACTTTTAGTTTCCTACAGTAGGCAAGTGACTCCTACAGTTGACTGTCCCAATAAGCAGATGAGCTCCTCCACTAGTGCAAATGCTCCCCAGGGCCTTGAGATGCACACATCCAAAGCCTCCTGAACATCTCTGGCTAAATATATTACAAGAATCTCAGCTCAAGAAATCTAAACCACATTGCTTTCTCCTCATACCTCCTGTGCCTTCTTTATCTCGGTGGTGCCAGCTTTTACCTGATTACCCCACTCTGGTCTGAAAGTCGTGCTGGACTCTATGCTCTCCCTTAGCTCCACATCTGATCTTTAACATGCCTAATGAATTGTTCTTTCTAAATGTCATATTCACTCCTTCCTTTCAATCCCACCACTACCAACCTTGGCAAGGTTGTGGACACATCAGTGCGCTGCACTGTTCTCTCAAATGGTCTTCCTGGTTCCTATTCTGACCCCTCAAATCCACACCATTACTGAAGGTAAATCCGTCCATATCTCTGACCACCTAAAATCCTTCTTTAGTTTATAGTTTAGAGTAACCAGCTCTCCATAAACTTATCCCAGTTCATAATCTTATCTGTTCATTCCCCTTTCCTTAAGGGTTGGAGGGGAATTTATATTTAAAAAGAAATTATACTCACAATTTTGAGAGGCCCACTTTTACTTAATAATAGATAACTTTCGGCCGGGCGCGGTGGCTCAAGCCTGTAATCCCAGCACTTTGGGAGGCCGAGATGGGCGGATCACGAGGTCAGGAGATCGAGACCATCCTGGCTAACACGGTGAAACCCCGTCTCTACTAAGAAATACAAAAAATAGCCGGGCGAGGTGGCGGGCGCCTGTAGTCCCAGCTACTCGGGAGGCTGAGGCCGGAGAATGGCGTGAACCCGGGAGGCGGAGCTTGCAGTGAGCTGAGATCCGGCCACTGCACTCCAGTCTGGGCTACAGAGCAAGACTCCGTCTCAAAAAAAAAAAAAAAAAAAAAAAAATAGATAACTTTCATTGTACCCTTTCTCTGAGTCAGCACTCTGCCACACAGTTCATCTATATTATCTCATTTAATCATCACAACATTTCTAAGAGGTAGGGCTATTTCCATGGTTTGTTTATTTGTTTGTTTGTTTGAGACACAGTCTCATTCTCCTGCCCAGGCTGGAGTGCAGTGGTGCGATTTCAGCTCACTGCAACCTCCGCCTCCTGGGTTCAAGCGATTGTCCTGCCTCAGCCTCCTGAGTAGCTGGGACTACAGGCATGTGCCACCACTCCCAGCTAATTTTCTTTGTATTTTTAGTAGAGATGGGGTTTTGCCATGTTGGCCAGGCTAGTGTTGAGCTCCTGATGTCAAGAGATTCACCTGCCTTGGCCTCCGAAAGTGTTGGGATTACAGGAGTGGGCCACCTTGCCCGGCCTCCATGTCTATTTTACAAATAAGAAAACGGCCGAGCACGGTGGATTACACCTGTAATCCCAGCATTTGGGAGGCTGAGGTGGGCAGGTCAGGAGATGGAGAGCATTCTGGCTAACACTGTGAAACCCCATCTCTACTAAAAATGCAAAAAATTAGCCGGGTGTGGTGGCGCACACCTGTAATCCCAGTTACTCGGGAGGCTGAGGCAGGAGACTCACTTGAACGTGGGAGGCAGAGGTTGCAGTGAGCTGAGATCATGCTACTGCACTCCAGCCTGGCGACAGAGTGAGACTCCGTCTCAAAAAAGAAAGTAAAGAAAAAAGAAAACCAAGACTCAAAGGGGTTCAGCAAATTTGCCCATGTCCATATAACTAGTAAGTGCCTGAAGTAGGACTTCATCCCAGCTCCGTACGCTCCTAATATGGGTCTATGCTTCACACAAAACGGATAACCAAGCTTGCCTGTTGCAATCAGTGAGCATAGCTATAAAGGGGGGCAGAACGTGTAGAAGAAGGAAAGAGAAATTCATGTAACTATGGACTAAAGATATTATGTAGGTGAAATCAAATTTTGTGGGCTCAAACTTTGATACTCAATTTTTTCTCAATATTAAATTTGATCTGAAATTCAGTCAGACACAGAAACACAGATTTATATAAATATGGTACCAAGAGAGAAGTCCAGGTTTATATAAACACGACTTATGCCCATCGTGAACCATTTAGAAAGTTCTTCATGTTACTCAGTTTAAGTAAAGCCATATTTAAGGATTCACATCACTCTATCTGATATATGCACATCAGAAAAAAACATGCATAATTAGGTATAATACGCCACAGTCAGTTCCATGTATGTTCAAAAATGAAGGAACACATTTAACTTCTGTCAATTTGCTTCCATTTACAAGAACAATTCTGTGTTTTAAAAAAGTGCATTTCATCACATGTAGCCTTCCGTATTTTCACACAATGCCATGCACCCACAATTCGTAATAAATCCACAGTAACTCAGATCACATTATAGCTTCCTAATATGTTCACTCTCTCCAATACATCTCCTCCTCCTTCCTCAAACCTCTGAATACCCTCCATACCGCCTGTCTCCCTCAAAATCCCACCCACAGGCACACCCAGTCGACGACTTTGCCTCAAGACCTGGGTGCCCCCCAACTCTGTCTGCATTCCCATCTATTCTGGCCATATCGCGTCCCATTCCCCCGCTTCGGGGAAAAGCCGAGACCCTCCATTTTCCCAGCTTCTCAGGGACTTCTCTTCAGCAAATGGCCTCCTCCCTCCTGCTCCTGAGTTTCTCCCTTGCTGGTGGATCATTTCCAGGACCATGCTGTTTCATGTATCGCCACATGAAACAAAAGGCAACGAGAAAACCTCACCAGGTCCCCATATCTCATCATGCTTCCCTGCACAGTAACACTTCTCCCAAAAGCCACCTGTAATTGCAGTCTCTGCTTCTCCTATTCTCTCTTCACCCACTTCAGTGAAGCAGCCGCTAACTCCACTGCACAACCACCTCCGGTCAGACGCCCTGAGACCTCACGACTCCCCATCCAACCACCACCCTCCACCTACCTCCTCCTTCCCCCTTCTGGCTGCGTGCGGCCAGACACAAAGTGCTGCCTCAGGCGGCTGCGCTTGCTGTTCCTTCCGCCAGGGGCGCTATTCCACCAGACGCCCCTGCCTGGCCCACTGCCTCACTTCCTTCAGGCCTCTACTCCAATCCCTCAGAGCGGCCTTCTAGGACCAGACCATCTAAACAGTCCACTCAACCCCCAACTCCGCTGGATTTCACACCACCATCATCTCCTATTCTCTCCAACTACTTTATTTTTCTTCATAGGCCTTTTACTGCCTGATATTAAATTACAAATTTATTTTTGTGTTTCCTTGCTAAGGTTTTGTTCTCCACCCACTTCATTTCTCTCACCACCTACACACATGCGCACACACACACGCACACATGAAGGTAAGTCCCATGAGGACAAGGATTATTGTGTCTTATTAACCACTTACTCCTAGTAACTAAAAGAGTGCCTGGAATATAGTAGATGCTCAATAAATATACTTTGATTACATGAATATTCTGTTAGTAAATATTTCAAATTATGAAGAACACAAATCTCTGGGATTTGAAAGTATATCTTTCTACTCCTTTAGATATTCTAGTAGAATCACGTTTTGGTAGTGGTTTCAGAATGGAAAAGATTTATATATTTTACCTTTCCGATGTCACTCGGATTCGTTCCTCACAACTACAGTTCACAACTTCCATCTTCTCATGGAAGTATTTTTCCACACACTGCTCCTCAAAATCATGAAGTTTTTTCAGATCCTCCTTACTCAGGTAGAGTTCTATAGAAATAAGTATGAAACACAGAAAGAATCATTATTCATCTCAGGGCATGAGTGGCTTTCCTTCCACTTGTATTGAAAATGAGAAACGGTAGCCTGTTGTGATAAAAGTTTGTCACCTTGTCAAACTATTTCTAATATTAATGCAGAAATAGCACCAACAAACAACTGGAAGCCGGGCGCAGTGGCTCACACCTGTAATCCCAACACTTTAGGAGGCTGAGGGGGGTGGATCCCTTGAGCTCAGGAATTAGAAACCAGCCTGGACAACATAGGCAGACTGTCTCTCTACAAAATAATTTTAAAATTAGCTAGGCGCCTGTGGTCCCAGCTACGCAGGAAGTTGAGGAAGGAGGATGGCTTGAGCCTGGGAGGTCAAGGCTGCAGGAGCCGTGATCACGCCACTACACTCCAGCATAGGCTACAAAGCAAGACTCTGTCTCAAAAAAGGAAAAGAAAAGAAAGAACTGGAAACACCAGCCTGGGTCTCTCCTATTCATTCTTTGAAAATGACTCATATGTAGAATTCTTTCTCTTCAATATTTTCACAGGTAGAAATGTTTTCACGTTTAACAAAAATTCACTGCATTTCTATGAAAATGGGGAATCTGATTGTCTTCTTTTCTCTCTGCCAATGCTTTCTAAAATTAATTAAATTTTAATTGATTCATATTAGATGTACATATTTTCGAGATACATGTGATAATTTGATACATTCATATAATCAAATCAGGGTAATTGGTGGCATAAGCCTGTAGTCACAGCTACTCAGGAGGCTGAAGTAGATCACCTTAAATATTTACCTGTCCTTTAAGATAGAAACATTTGAATTATTCTCTTCTAGCTATTTTGAAATGTATAATCAATTAATTTTAACTGTAGTCAAACTACTGATGGCAGGGCATGGTAGCTCATGCCTGTAATCCCAGCACTTTGGGAGGCTGAAGCAGGTTGGATCACTTGAGACCAGGAGTTCAAGACCAGTCTGGCCAACATGGTGAAACCCCACCTCTATCAAAAATACAAAAATTGGGGGTTTCCTTTCTCGGCTTTGGAGCCCCCCTCCCTCTGTCTCTGTATGGGGGAGCTTCCTCCTTATTTGCCTATTAAACTCTCCACTCCTTAAAACAAACAAACAAAAAAAATTAGCTAGGTGTGGTGGTCTATGCCTATAATCCCAGCTATTCAGGAGGCTGAGGTGGGAGAAACATTTGAACCCAGGAGGCAGAGGTTACAGTGAGCCGAGATCGCTCCACTGCACTCCAGCCTGGGCAACAGAGCAAGACCCCATCTCTAAAAACAACAACAACAACAACAAAAACCCTACCGAACTATTGAACACTAGGTCTTATTTCTTCTATCAAAGTGCATATTTGTACTCACTAATCAACCTCTCTTCCAACTCTTTTAGCTATTACAATGACAGTAAATAACCAATAGGTTACATGCAAGATTAGAAGAAGGCAGTCTGTTGAAATTAATCCAGTAAGTATAAGAAAGTTTTACCTTGTTACACAGAGTTTGTGCATACTAAGTCCTTCTACTGAAGAATGAGATGTTGGCCGGGCACGGTGGCTCAAGCCTGTAATCCCAGCACTTTGGGAGGCCGAGACGGGCGGATCACGAGGTCAGGAGATCGAGACCATCCTGGCTGACACGGTGAAACCCCGTCTCTACTAAAAAATACGAAAACTTAGCCGGGCGAGGTGGCGGGCGCCTGTAGTCCCAGCTACTCGGGAGGCTGAGGCAGAAGAATGGCGTAAACCCGGGAGGTGGAGCTTGCAGTGAGCTGAGATCCGGCCACTGCACTCCAGCCTGGGTGACAGAGCGAGACTCCGTCTCAAAAAAAAAAAAAAAAAAAAGAAGAATGAGATGTTATTATTACCATTCAATGGCCAATCACGGCTGTGTACCTTCTCTGACACAATTATAAATAACTCATTAAAAAGACACATTACTAAGTGACATTATAAGGCTAACGCAATTCTTCATCAAACTCCAGCATTCACATTTGGTTTATTACCTTGGCTTTAACTCCTGCCTAATAGAATAATATACCATCTTTTAAGCAAGTTTATAATACTTAGAAAATATATAAATGAAATGATGCTGCTAAAAGGATTAAATTGGAAAGTTCTCTTTCTTGAATGGTTTTGCTTACATTAGGACAAAAAGAACTAACATGGTTCTCCAGAATTTATTTAAAATGCAATTGTTACATTATTTTCTGAAAAAAAGACAAAAAAATCTTAATTTTAAATTGAAAACATGGCTAAAAGTATTATTCAGCTGTAAAATGTATTCACAACTCAGGTATACAGTGTTTTCTGATTTAAATGGCAGGAAAAATTTTTTCAGACACTGAAAAGATTCGGTATCTTCCATCCCCTACCCAACTCTAAAGTCTTCTTTCATTGAAGAATCTCCTATGAGCAAGAAACTTCACAGGTGTCATGATGTGAACCTTATGTGGGTCCCTGAGAGCAAACAATCCAGAGTAATTCCAATGACAGGTGCAGTTTGCAGTATGTGGTGCTTTCCTGTAATTGTCCGCAAGGTGGCACTGCCGCCCCTTGTGTAAATGTCTTTATCCTCAATATAAAGGATCAGAAGCAATGTCACGAAAATTCAAGAATGTTCCAGAAAGCTCAGGGCGAATTCATTGTAAACTTTACTCGAGTTTTTATGAAATCATCCTATAAGCACAGACCAAGGTAAACCCAGGAAACGTTCTTTCATGTGGTACTAGGAAGTCTGGGCAAATCCTACTCAATTCCAGGATTTATCAAGCAATTCACACTCTGCTATTAGGTTGCAATGGTTCTGCAGCCAAAGCGTGGGACGTCTCTCTACTAGCAGCCTGAAATTTACAGTATAATTATAAGCCTTCAAGTTAACTTCAGTTATGCTTTGGCTTTCGCACAAAGGCTGAATCTCTTGGTCAGGGAGTGGGGTATGAAACAGAAAAGAAAAAATCTTCAAAGTGACTTAGGAGGAGAAAAAATACGTCACAGAGTCACCTACCACCAGCAAAAGCATATCACTCTGTCAACCCCATAATATACTGCAGGGGATGACCTGTCCCCCTAAGGACCCACCTAAACACATAAACAGCCCACTGTCCCTTAGCTGAAACTCCTGTAATCCAGAGTATTTTAGAATTCAGAACTGTTCTTTTCTAGTTTCAGAAAGTTAATATAGTGAATATATCATAAATGAAGTGAAATCCCTAGTTAAGGTTAAAGCAATCCCTAAAATCAAACATATTACTATTTTCTTCAGCAACATCAATGAATATTCATACTCCAAGAAATAAAGAAAACAAATGGCTTCACATCAATTCTTATCAGCCATTTTTTGCCAAATAAGTCTTTCCTCAATTTATGAAGAAAAAAGGCTTTCAGTTTTCAGAGGTATTTTAGATTTAGGAATTGGGAAAAGGATTGTGTATTTATGCCACCTGCTTCCTGTATTTCTGGGAACTATCTAGAAATGGGCCTGGTACCAACTGTGGAATTGCTTGATAGGAACTACAGAAGATTTGTAAAACCACCAAACGCAATGTTCTCTGACAACAATTAGTATGATAGTCATATCATGCAGTGAAGATCTGGCTAAACAAGATGAATTAGGAAAACCTCAAAATACATAGGCTTATGCTTTGAAAAAACAGAAGTCAGAATCCCTATTTCCACATCCTGACTCACAGTGTTGCCCAGGCTGAAGTGCAGTGGCTATTCACAGGCACGATCATGGCGCACCCCAGCTTTAAACTTCTGAGCTCAAGCAATTCTTGTGCCTCAGCCTCCTGAGTAGCTAGGACTACAGGCATGCACTACTGCAACCAGTCTCTGAGTTGAGGTTCTTGAAAATAAGAAACATCCATTTCAGAATCACCTCCATGCTCAGTAGATTAGAGAATCAGAGGACCATGACTCTGGTTAATAAGTTAAGCCCAGCTTTGCTTATCTTTTCTCTCACACCCCAAGGCCTTCTGTAACTCCATTCTGTCTGAATTCCATCTTCTACAACAAGGAGAACAGTACAGGTCACATGACTACTCTCTAGGAGTTATTCTGATTAGTTCTCTGGTCAGCAGAGAAAACACAGGTTTTCCATGTAACCTAAAGCCTTTACACAATCAAGCAGAGATTCTCTTCCTACCTATTCCTTTCTAAGTATCCGTTCATCTTGGCAAAAGGCACTGCGACCTCATAATGAGGTCAGTATATTTACTTAGACCCAGGGCATCAGCTGATATTCTATTGTCAGGGAACTCCCAGAGCCCCCCAGTGCCCTGAACTTAACTTATAATACTCCGGTGCATCTTTGCCTTGAATCTGTACTTTTTGCTCTCTTCCTCCTGCCTCACACAGAACAACTTACTTAATCCAACGTCACCTTCTTCTTGGTCGTGAGGAGCTCGATGACAGCACAGGCGGCGGAGGAGAAGGCCCACGTGGCTCAGCAGGATGAGAGGTGGGGGCAGCCAGGGCTTCTCGAGGTAGGTCATGATATAGCGATAGCGGTTGTATTTCCACAGGTTATTTGAAATGGATTCCATATCTAAGTAAACGTTGCTGTAAGATGAAGTAAGGGAGGGACAATGTTTTAATATGAAGTCTTGAAAGGTAACAGACTCTATATTTTCCAACATTTATGATTGGTTCACCTGACATTGCCAGCAGTTACCCAACACAAATACTATCCACTGTGTTTACGATTCTTCTTCCACCAAACAAAATATATTAGCTACCTTCTACAATCAAACATGCTAATCAGAATAACAAGCAAAAGGCAGACATTACAATCAGAGAAAAGAAAATGTCAACGTTTTCAGTGTAATGAACAGAAAATCCGTTCTAGAACTCAACACTATTCTCAAGTCACCATCTCTTCTCACATAAAAGCTCTTTTTCAGTCCATAATTCATCGTTTATGGGAAACAGATTTAATGTTCCTCTGTATCATCTATCTAATGTCAAATGTGAGAACTGCTAGAAAAATCCCAGTTAAAACATGCAAACAGAATGGT
This sequence comes from Papio anubis, assembly GCF_008728515.1. NCBI lineage: Eukaryota > Metazoa > Chordata > Mammalia > Primates > Cercopithecidae > Papio > Papio anubis. The sequence continues at coordinate 22,587,434 of NC_044988.1, read as the reverse complement.
GTAAATGAAGAAATGGAAGAAGAATCAATTCATCTAAAATCAAAAAGCAGAGCTTCTAGGAAAATCCAGACAAATTATTTAGATTAACTTTACAATAAAAGTAACTCCTTATTGGTAGGTCACTTTGTAGCTGTAACATGGAGATAGAACGGTGAATACTGATATTATAGAACTTGCCATGGGGGTAATGATTGGGGCTACAGTTATACTGAAACAATAGATCATCCTTAACTACTTAACTTTAAGTATATAATATGATATAAGAGGAACACAGTAAAATGTCCATCTTCATATTGTGCATAAACTAACAAAATTTAGTTTCTTTTTTAAGAAAAAGAGTAGAACTTGAGGAAGGTAGCCAAATTTAGCAAATAAAAACACAGATAACCCTAAACTTGAACAGCGATAAAGGAAAGGAACCAGGATTATCCTGGAGAACGCCATCTTTGGGTAAGAATAGAAGTTTCTCAGAATCCATACAGAAGGTGATTGAAACATAGATGACTGGGTTATCTCAGTAGTTCTCAAGCATGTTCTCTGAACCAGCAGCGTCAGCATCACCTGAGAACATGTCAGAAATGCACATTTTGAGGTCCTGGTCAATGAGTGAGAAACTCTAGGGTTGCACATGCTATTAATAGTTGTTTCACTCCAACATGACAACAGCCTTCCACCACCAGGTGGCGACCTTCACAGTGTATTTAATTTTGTTTGTTTGTTTATTTTTGCTTTTTTCAATTATTTTATAAAGAATTGTCTATAACCGGCTCCTGGACAAGTAGTCAGATCTGGGGTTGGTCAGTTTGTGTGGTCTTCAGTGTGTTCATCTCTAACATGAGAAATTTGTCCTATGCGAGGATTTCTTAACTTCTTTTTTGACACTGGACATTTGTTTCTGTCGTTGTCGTTGGCCAGGAGGCTCAAAAAGAGGCCTTTATTTATCTAGCTCAAAGTATACACTATCAGAGTCTTGTTTGGTACTCCTTCTACTAAAATAGTTCAAATCAATGTTTCTACCACTGTATCAAAAAGTTCTATTATTTTTTGTCTCCCCACATCAGAGTGGTTGAATAGAAGGTAGAAACAGGCCGAGAGTCCATAGGCTCCCAGCTCTAAACAGTGCCAGGGCAGGAAGGGGTGGCTCCGGGTCTCACTGTGGCACCTTTTACAGAAAATAGACATAGCTGCCGGGCCCGGGGACAGAAACCAGACATTCCAGTCCATCTCCAAAAAGCAGCACAAATACTTTCCCCGCACTGTATGAAAAATACACACCTCTAGCACTCTGCAGTTACGAATTTAGTTTTCTTTAAGAAAAAATCAAATCAGTAGTATATATCCTGTTTCCTCAAGTTTCAAGAAAAAGAAATGAAAGGTCACGTTTTTCTCTTTAAACACTGATGTGTAGCTAGTAACTTGGATAAAAAGGTGCCACCCTACAAAATGTGCTCAGCATGTTCTGATGCCAGGATGGGCTTGGCCGCCTGGGCTAGGGCTAGAAAGGAGACCTCCATCCAACCCAGTGGAAATGGAAATCGAGTGTCCGTGCTGCATTTGGCTTCAAGATTGAGAATCAGAGCCTTTGAAATGGAGAGGGGGCATCTGAAAGGGCACCCCCACTGGGGGCTTTCAGAGCTAAGGCTCCAGAATGAAGGGGTCGCCCTGCCAGTGACAGAGCTAGGAGTCACTCTGAGCTGCAGCGCCCCCAGGATCCCCCTGTGGGAGGCCCCATCTGACCCTCTCCAGCCCATGGCTCTCTGCAACTGCCACCTGTACTCAGGTATATGGCTTCGTTGCTGCTGGCTTTTAAAATCAGCTATTATATTTGAGATGTGACTGTCACCAACAGAGTTCTCTCCTAAAAAGCCATCCCAGTGCTGTGTTGGCTCAGGGGGCACCGGCTTTGTGCTGCCTCTGTAACAGGCAGGAGAGTTCTCAAAGCAATGTTCCCTTGATCCCTGGACGCCACGGCAGCATTAGGGACAGGATCAGTCCCCTGGAGGGGAAAGGTGGCTTCAAGGCTGTTCTCTGGGCCATTTGCAGGAGATCTGCAGGTACCAGGAGTCTGTACTTATTGCTTCTTTCAGTGGTGGCCAAGCCAACCAGACCCAAACATGAGGCACACGGGCTCCCTGACTTGGCTGCCACTCAAAATTGACCCACACCCCTTGGGCTGCTCTGCAGTTCTTTGGACTCCAAGACCCAGAAGGGCCTCTGCTCAGCTGCCCACTTGGGCAAGACTCACTGGGTACCATGACCAGCAGGTGTTTACCCAACCTCGAGTGTACACCCCTAGTGACTGGGAGCACACCACCTGACCGGGTGACACTCCTTCCCAAAGGACCTTCCCAACAACAGAGGTCCAAAGAGCCTCCTGGTGACACCCACAGCAGGAGCGTCATGCCATCCCATCACCAGCACCCACTTACCTGCCTGGGGCTAAGATGGGGGGTGTGAGCCTTTCCTCTGAGAGCAAACAGGCAATGAGACACTGGACATTTTTAATAAATAAAAATCTCAGACTACCAGCCTGGGCAACATGGTGAAACCCCGTCTCTACCAAAAATACAAAATTCAGCTGGGCATGATGGCACACACCTGCGGCCCCAGCTACTCAGGAGGCTGAGGTGGGAGGATAGCTTGAACCAGGGAGGCGGAGGTTACGGTGAACTGAGATCACACCATTGCACCACTCCAGCCTGAGTGACAGAGTGAGACCCTGTCTCCCCTCACGCCCCCCCAAAAAACTCAGACCCTTTTATTATTTGATATATAAAAATAGCTATTATAACTAAACACCAGCAAATATTCTAAGTTCCTAAAATGGTTGGGCTGAGAGAACTGATGACTATCATATAACAAGCAGGAAGGTATGTCTTCCCCTTGTATAGGTAACAACACAGCAGTCACTTTTTTTTTTTTAAGAATTCTGATTTACTTTGCCTAACTCTCAACCCGTGTGTTCCCTACTTTCATTACTTATACTGCATAAATTGATTTTCTCTTTTCTTATCTTTTTCTCTTCGGTAAGGTAAACAAGGAATCAAATACGTAGCATAATGTCTGACATTTAAGAGGCATCTAGAAAATATGAGTTTCTTCCCATTGCTTCACTTGGTTTCTTTTGTCTACAAAACAAATACTTGTCAGGCACTCTTTTCAGTGTTTGAAATAAATTGCTTGCTTCTGAGCAAGACGAGAAGAGGTGAGGAAGTGGGCCATACCGGTAGCTGCAGGAAGAGCATTCTAGGCAGAGGGAATAGCAAGCACAAAGGCACCTGTGTGGTCTGAAAAACTGAGGGGCCAATGTGGTTGGAGAGGAATGGGTCAGGGGAAGAGTAGTGTGATGCATGATTTAGGAAGTGACAGCTGGGCGCGGTGGCTCATGCCTGTAAGCCCAACACTTTGGAAGGCCAAGGCAGGTGGATCACGAGGTCAGGAGTTCGAGACCAGCCTGGCCAACATGGTGAAACCCTGTCTCTGCTAAAAATACAAAAATTAGCCGGGTGTGGTGGCGTGCACCTGTAGTCCCAGCTACTGAGGAGGCTGAGGCAGAAGAATCACTTGAACCCGGGAGGCAAAGGTTGCAGTGAGCCAAGATCACCTCTGCAGTCCAGCCTGGGCAACAGAGAGACTCCACAAAAAAAAAAAAAAAAAAAAAAAGAAGTGACAGGGGTCATGCGTGGTGGCTCACACCTGTAATCCCAGCACTTTGGGAGGCTGAGGCAGGTGGATCACTTGAGGTCAGGAGTTTGAGACCAGCCTGGTCAACATGGTGAAACTCCATCTCTACTAAAAACATAAAAATTAGCCAGGCGTGGTGGCAGGCACCTGTAATCCCAGATACTTGGGAGGCTGAGGCAGGAGAATTGCTTGAACCCAGGAGGCAGAGGTTGTGATGAGCTGGGGTCACACCACTGCACTCCAGCCTGGGCAACAGAGCAAGACTCCATCTCAAAAAGAAAAAAGAAAGAAAGGAAAAGGAAAAGGAAAGGAAAGGAAAAGAAGAAAGGAAGAGAGAGAGAGAAAGAGAAAACAGAGAACAGGAGAAGCTAGGAGCAAGTGAAGAAAGCATATCAAGAACTCCTTCGCCAACCTGCAATTCCATCACTTGCTATCCTTTCATAATTCGAACTTACTGCCTAATCACAACTCAAGATCTCCTTGCATTTTGATGTTGTTACATTGTACTTTCCCTCCACAGTCAGTCCTCCATATCTGTGGGTTCTGCATCTGTGAATTCAAACAACCACAGATTGAAAATATTTGGGTAAAAGAAAAGGATGATTGTGTCTGTGCTGAACATGCAGAGACATTTTATCTTTGTCATTATTCCCTCAACAATACAGTATAGCAACCATTTACATTGCATTTACACTACATTAGGTATCATAGATAATTTAGAGATGTTTTAAAGTATATAGGAGGATGTGCATCGGTTATATGAAACACTACACCATTTTCTATAAGGGACTGGAGCATCCATAGAATTTAGTATCCACAGGGGGTCCTGGAACCAGCCCTCCACAGATAACGATGGATGACTGCATTTATTATTTCACCATTTCCCACGCTCTGTGTCCTTCTTACCAGTAGTTTTATGCACATATTTCAAAACAATAATAATAAAACATAGAACACACAAAAATCAAAGGTTACATACTCAAAGTACATGTGAATCTACTCAACATATCTGCTCACATTTCTTATTTAAATAAAATAATCATATTTAATTGAAATAACCTACTTGAAGAAAGCAATCAACAGGTTCACCATGATGATATATTGCACGAAGAGGTAGACAGCTTGCAAGAATGGAGTAAGAAAAGAACCAGGAGGGCAGGATGGCTGGCTTGAACAAACTACAAATAAAGAATTTTAAAAGAATGAGAGATAAGATGAATCACAGTCCTGCCACTCTAGACAAACATTTAGCACATTAACTGCACAGGATACCATAAATTCAAACATTTTTAGATTTAGATGATTGTTTTTCAGATTTACTTTACTCTTGCTAACTATGAAGGCACAATTTCTGCATGATGGCAAAATCCCATACACACCATCTATGTCTCCAGCATAGACTTCTCCATATATCATCCAGTATGGCTCAAATACAATATCTCGAGCTAGGCTCCAAGATGGTGGCTCCTTTGGTGAAAGGATGGCCTTGCGTGCCACTCCAAAGCTCAGCAAGACTATGGCCATGATGATCACAATATAGAACATGTTTGCTGTCTGCAAAAGAGCATAGCACAACCAGAATTTTACCATAGATTTGAAGTTCAAAAGAAACCAAACACCAGCAGCCATCACAATTATACCTGCAAATAATAAGATTGTCTAGTCATCGACTAAAACACCCTTGCCCATGAACAGCTAGACTTTCCTTGGCTAAACTCTTTTGTTTTCTCACACAGTATGTATTTCAAGTCAACATGGTCTATGGAATGACATAAATGTGCTGAGAGGAGAGAATCTGTTCTTCTTTGTTTAAGCAGTAATGAATTGTGAACACTTTTTGATTAGCTAATATCCAACTTTGCCCCCACTTGGACCAGAGGTTAGGAAAATTTAAAAAAAAAAAAAAATAGGGTATTGTTGAATTCATCCAAAGGTTCCTTATTCCCAGAATTGTCTTCAGGAATTGATCAGAATCTAAGAAACTGATCAAGCCAGTTTAATTCCATCTATTAAATGTACATCAACTCAATCCATTAGTTTACTGTAACAGAGAGAGTGTTCACCACAATTCCCATCAGTATTTCAAGAGGTGCTCTACGTCTCTTAGCTTGCCTTCCATTAGGCTGGGGTTGTGAAACCTATGCTAACCAGTGGGCTGTGGTCTGATGGTGACTTGGGCACTTCTTGTCCAGAGCAGTTAAAAGCCATTAGACTTTCTCCATCCCTCTTACTCCCTGCCATAGACCTCAGGAGCCAAATGTTCACATAGCTATGTCACAAGACAAAGGGATCTGAGTCACTGCATAGAGGACAGCCCCCATGAGCTCTCACCAAACCTTGCATTAGGCAGAAATACCTTTGTGCTAAGTCACTGAAATATACTGGTTATCTCGGCATAGCCTGTCTCATAAATACTAATGTCACCAAGACAAGAGAAAACCTTTCTGGTCTAAGAGAAAAATGTCAAATAGGAAAAATCTTTGGAGTTCTGGAGGTTGTCTCTTTTCTGTCTTCTTTGTTTGTTTGTCTTAGCACTACCCTTCATTCTCCAGAACTTGCCCCTTCCCTGCCAGTAAGTATTCTAGGAGGAAAAGCCAAAGCTGATCTTGAGACACTGTACTTATTAAAGGGTAAGTCTTAGGTCCTTGTGAATAGCCAGATGGAAAAAGCCAGCCAGGCTCAGTAGCTCACACCTGTAATCCCAGCACTTTGGGAGGCGGAGGTGAGCGGATCACTTGAGGTCAAGAGTTTGAGACTAGCCTGGTCAACATGGTGAAACTTCATCTCTACTAAAAAATAAAAAATTAACCAGGCATGGTGGCAAGCACCTATAGTCCCTACTATAGGCTACTCGGGAGGCTGAGGCAGGAGAATCGCTTGGACACAGGAGGTGGAGGTTGCAGTGAGCAGAGATTGCACCACTGCACTCCATCCTGGACAACAGAGCAAGACTCCATCTCAGAAAAAAAAATAAAGAAAAAAGAAAAACTTGACACAACTATACGGCAAGCTCAGATGACAGACTGGAGCTAGGTGGCCCAATTTTGAATCCCGGCTCCCTATATATTCCTTTGAGGAATTTACTTAATCTCCATTTCCTTGTATGTAAATGTGTGTAATAATACTACCTGTCTCCTAAAGTTGTTGCTAAGATGAAATGAGTTAATATACACTAAGTACCTAGAACAGTGTGTGGCCTATAGTAAGCACGATTTAAGAGCGTGATGGTAGGGGACAGTCAGTGAGTGATACAAGAATAAACGGATATTTTAGCAGAAAATATCATTGGTAGTAGCCTCACATGAATCTGGTCCTCAGGAATTACTGTGCTCAGAGACAGATTTGACTCAATCTCATACCATCTGGCCCTAATCAAAAGGGTAAGCTGAGTGTCCCAATCAACTAACTATGCAATATACTATCCAAGGTCGTTTGCTAAATACTAGTTTGTGGTTACATGGAAGGCAGTGGTGACGTGATCTTGTTCGCTGTGCTTCTATAAATAATTCCAAAATGGCCACGCACAATGGCTCATGCCTGTAATCCCAGCACTTCGGGAGGCTGAGGCAGGAGGATCATTTGAGCTCAGGAGTTTGAAACCAGCCTGAGCAACATAGTGAGACCCTGTCTATATAAATAACAAAAAAGAATTAGCTTGGCACGATGGTGTGTGCCTCTGGTCCCAGCTACTCAGGAGGTTGAGGATTTCTTGAGCCTGGGAGGGTGAGGCTGCAGTGACCCGTGATCGCACCACTGCACTCCAGTCTAGGTGACAGAGCAAGACCCTGTCTCAATAATGATGATGATAATAATAATAATTTCAAAAGTTAAACTATTGGATATAAACCATGAAGAACCATTAAAAAGAAGCCAGGCATGGTGGTGTATGCCTATAGTCCCAGCTACACAGGAGGCTGAGATGGGAGGATCCCTTGAGCCCAGCAGTACAAATCTAACCTGCACAACATAGCATGTTTACAAAGAACACTAGAACAACAGGGTGACTGTAGTTAATAATTAATTGTACACTTAAAAATAACTGAAAGAGTATATGTGAGTTGTTTGTAACACAAAGGATTAACGCTCGAGGTGATGAAAACCCCATTTACCCTGATGTGATTATTATGCATTGTATGCCTGTATCAAAGTATTCCATATACCTCATAAATACATACACCTACTTATGTACCCACAAGAATTCTTTTAAAAACAATTTTAAGAAAGAATACCAGGATATAAAACTAGACTGTACTCACCATTTTTGCAATCATGGTCACATATGGACCTGCATGTTGATTCACAGCAAAGAAGTCCAGGAGCCGTGAGAACCAGAATATGATGTCTATGCAGTAGATCAGTCTTCCCGCTGTGTGAAAAGGAGGGTCACCCCATCGAAGGGCGAAGCCAACTGAAAACAGGCCAATGGCCACAGTTTCTGTTAAGTTCCAGTACTCACTAATCCATACCTTCACCTTTTGAGTAAACTTCCCGGGCTCTGAAGTACAGATCTAAAAGAAGGAAGAAGGAAACTTAAAAAAGGAGGTACAACCAAAGAATCCCGTTAATATGATCTTCTTAAATACACAAACTATTCCTTTAAAGAGTAATCTAAACCATGCCAAACCTGAAAACACTCGGGGATTTCAGAGACTTAAGTTATCAGTAATGAATTATTTAAACAAAGCTATAAAGATATAATTTAATGCATTCAATAATGCTAGATTGTCACTTGAAACCCCAACTGGAACTAAAAAAAAAATACAAAGCACTTTTTCTAGCTTTCAATAATCCTGAAATAGCATGAGGAAACACCAAGACATTTTGAAACTCAATATTGCAATGGATCTGTATAGCTACGATTTCATTTCAGGAGGCACAGCGGGGTGCAAAGAACACTGGATGGAGCAAGGAATCCTGTAATCCAGTCCGACTACTGCTATTTAGTGAGATTCTACTAAGAATGTGATATTGGGCTGGGTGTGGTGGCATACGCCTGTCATCCCAACACTTTGGGAGGCCGAGGCAGGAGGATCACTTGAGGTCAGGAGTTCAAGACCATCCTGGTAAACATTGTGAAACCCTGTCTCTGCTAAAAATACAAAAATTAGCCTGGTGTGGTGGCAGGCACCTGTAATCCCAGCTACTCCGGAGGCTGAGGCCGGAGAATTGCCTGAACCTGGGAGGCACAGGTTGCAGTGAGCCGAGATCTCACCACTGCACTCCAGCCTGGGTGACAGAGCAAGACTCCATCTCAAAAAAAAAAAAAAAAAAAAAAAAAGAATGTGATATTGGAACTCACTAAGAAAAGAAAATACATATCACCATATCAGACAAACAGAAATGTAAAATAGTACACCTATTTTCCCTGAAGCATTAAAAAAGTGGTACAATTCAGATAACTATCTGTTTCTCTCTTGACTTATTTTCTATAATCTATAAACTCCACATAGGAATTAGCAGGCAACATAGGTATAATTACAAAGAATATAACTATATAATGTTGGTTATATTACCTCTAGGACAAAATAAATATAGGTAAATACACAGACACAGAGACATATATTGACATCTAAAACAGTCTAAGTCATAAATATTTATGATTGCAGTTATAACTTACAGGAATGTTAGTTTTTGGTTTTGGTTTTGTTTTTGTTTGAGACAGAGTCCTGCTCTGTCACCCAGACTGGAGGGCAGTGGCGCGATCTCGGCTCACTGCAACCTCCACTTCCTGGATTCAAGCAATTCTCCTGCCTTAGCCTCCCAAGTAGCTGGGATTACAGGAGCGTGCCACCACACCCGGCTAATTTTTTGTATTTTTAGTAGAGATGGGGTTTCACCATGTTAGCCAAGAGAGTCTTGATCTCCTGACCTCATGATCTGCCTGCCTCAGGTGCTGGGATTACAAGCATGAGCCACCACACCCTGCCCCCCCACCCCGCTTTTTTTTAAGTAACTCATTACAAACTAGAAATTTTTACAAGTTTTGTTTTTTCGTTTCTTGGATTATCTGCCTCAGAGAGATTTCCAGCTTCAATTTTCAAAGTGTTTGGTAGGAGCTTTCAAAAGCTATAAACATATTCCTTACATATTGCACAACGTCAGCCATTTATGTCACTCATTAGATGAAATCGATAATATGAAAGTAATGCAAGGCAATAAAAATCAACCCCACCAAAAAAAAAAAAAAACCCTCAGGGAAATCAAATAGTTGTAGGGTTTAATACAATTCTATGGCATCATCTATCCTTTAGGATTGGTAAACACACCAAGATATCTGCTTCAAAGATAACTGCTTCCAAAGTGCACCAACCAACAGAAAGCAGCTGACAAGGATAAAGGGCTGGAATCAAGGATTCTCCCCCAAATAAACTTCTTGCAGCATGTAAGTCAAAGTCAGTGTTTCCTGTCTTCCCCCATCCTTGAAGTGTCCATTTTCATCACCAGAGCCAAGGAGTCTTTTAGTGGACACCTACAGAAGCCGAGGGCATATGTGGAAGATAAAGGTAGATGGCAGAACTCACCCCCCTGACCGCCTCAATAGCATTGGTGAAGATGTAAATGCTAACAAGCCACTCCTGCGCGCTGGGCTGGGGCTGCATCTCCACCAACACGGTGTAAGTGAACAGCATGAGGAATGCCAAATACGCCATCTGTGAGGAGGACACACATTCCCCAGACGTGAGTGAGAGCAAGCATAGAGCACACCAAGCAGACGCAGATGGAGCAGAAACCCAGGCATGAACTTCAACACGATAACACGAACACATAACTAGGACCACCTTTGGGTTATCGATGACCTAGTATCAAGGAAAGCACAACAATCCATAGTCTTCTAGTCTAGGATTTAGAGGCAGGAATGAAATCACTGTTCTCAGATGCATGGAAGGACACACTGTATTGTTCTGCTGGCTCCTGACTGGCATTTCCAGGACCCTGCACGTCCAACAGGGGCGCTGGCAGGCTAACAGCAAGCCCAGGAGGAATCACAGGCCTTCCCCTCCATCTCAAACATAGAAAGAAAACGTGTGTGAAGCATGCCAGATCCGCAGTGGCAATAGATGCTTATTTTCAAATACAACGAACTGTGGCATTTACCACTGCTGGGAGTTCTATTTTATGTTGATTAAAATGCTGTTTAATACAAAAGTTGTGTCCAACTGTGAGCCCTTTTAATTAAGGACTGTTTGTCAATATTTATATCTTCAGCACTCAGCACTCAGCACTCTGCCTGACACATGGTAGACATTCAATAAATGTTTGTCTAATTACTGTGTATATATATGTATGCCTAGATTTCCAAAGTCTTGAAAGAATTAAGACATAGTGATCACACGTATAGATACATAGTGATTAATAGCTTTGTAATCTTATCTAATATTCTTATCTTCTTAAGATATATTCCCGGAAGCAGAATATCTGTCCATGCACATTGAAAACTGTGACAAATATTACTAAATTTTCCGACAGAAAGGCTTTACCAGTTTACACTATTATCAACAATGTATGAGACTTCAGTCCTCTAATAACCTCACAGACAACACACAGTGCTTACTGATCAACACTTGCATTTAAAAACCTCGTATCGGCTGGACACGGTGGATCACGCCTATAATTCCAGCCCTTTGGGAGGCCAAGGTGGGCGGATCACCTGAGGTTAGGACTTCGAGACCGGCCTGGCCAACACGGTGAAACCCCGTCTCTACTAAAAATACAAAAAATTAGCTGGGCATGGTGGTGTGCACCTGAAACCCCAGCCACTCAGGAGGCTGAGGTAAGAGAATCTTTTAAACCCAGATGGCCAAGGTTGCAGTGAGCTGAGATTGCACCATTGCACTCCAGCCTGGGTGACAGAGAGAGACTCCATCTCAAAAAAAAAAAAAAAAAAAAAAAAATCAGTTGAGAGAAAAATGTGTGTGTGTGTGTGTTCATTCTCATAAAAGCATATTATTTTAACCTTGATCCCTATTTCTCATATATTTTTATCTACCTACATGGGTAAGTCTGCTTCTAACTTTAGTTCTGCACAGATAACATAGAGAATAGCTTAAACCATTTCTAACTATATAAGAATGGTATTATTGACAATAGGTGGTCTTTTAGGTAGTCATAATGGATAATAGTGCCTATGATTTAAGGAGGTGTAGAAGAGAAGCATGTAAGAAAGTAAAGGTAAATTTCAGTAATTCTATACTTCTCTTGATCTATATCTCAAAGTCTGAGTATTTTTGATGACTCCTTAAGGACATACTTTAAGTGAATTTGTTCTATCAAGCATTTAAGTTTTTTTGTCATTGGTTTCAGCATGGCTAGACAATTGACTCCTTAACTTTTACTCTGAGGTTCAGACCTTAGCCCATTTGTCTGTATATATTTTATTATTTGTATTTTACTATCTCCATACACTGATTCCTTATACTGGACTCATTTACATACATCAATGTTCTCCCCTACATAACTGCAAGCTGCTTGAAGTCAGCATTGATGTTTGGCAATGTCTTCTTCTCACCGCCCCCTCTGCTGCCTAGTATACTATGTCTTAAAGACAGCAGTTTAGCTCTCAGTAAAATCAAATTGAATGACCTGAACCTTAGGTTACCCTCAGCCATAACTTTCTTTCTAATATGTATAGTGTACGACTATCTGAATCTGGAAGATTTATAAGCAAAAGACTACAAACAAATTCGATAAGTAGATATTCAGATTGAGAAAGTAGCCCACAATTCCTCTACTTGAGAACAGGTTGGATTCCTAAAGGCTATGTTAAGTCTGTTTACTCATTAGTCCAAAGTGGCATTACACAAAGGCTACAAGCAACCGAAGCACTCACACCTAGGTAAAATTAAGCACTAAACACTCTGGACATTGGCAGTATTGCTTTTGACTCTTTTTGTTTCGTTCCAATTATTAAAAACACCATGGTGAGCAGATCTGGCTGGTTTTGTGCTATTGCTTAGCTTTGTTCCTGTTTCTTAAAGCTCCTGAGCTAGAAATTTCCAAGGGAAGAAACGCCTGAATACGCTTTTCCCAATGGTATGACAATGGTTAAAACTCTCCCAGCACTCCTGTCAGAGTCTTTCGTATATGTTGTTGCATGTTACAAAAATAGCAAAACCTCATTGTTTGAAAGCAGATGTGATTTTTGGAAACAGATAAAAATCATACACAGCTATGTACTTATTCAATAAGTATAGGAAATAAGTGTGTGGTTGGCCAGGTAAATATTTGGAAATAAACACATTTAGATAAATATCCTTTTATAGTCACACTTCAAATGTTTTAGATGTACAAACTCTTGGCCATGAGCTATTTAAGTATAGATAAGCATAAGAAAAATAAATGCTATGGGAGCACATGTTCTCAGGATCTCCTGAGGGCTGTGTCGTGGAAAAAAATATTTAAAAAAAAAGAAAAGAAAACTTATGAAATAAATGTGAAAAGCACTCAACACATCTAAAGCATAGTTCATGCTTTCTCTGTCGCTCTACTATCCATAATAGATTTGGTATTTGCTCACACAGTTCAGCTTCTAAAAGATTTCATTTTCTCTATATATTTATAAGCATATACTACTGAAGGCAAAAAAAAAACACTTGCATCATTTTCTATCTATATAACACATTCCTACGAAGAAAATGCTGATTCAATTGCTGATTTTCTAAGAACCCACCCACCTATTGCTTAATTCTACAAACACTGCTGTTAATTTGGTTGTTCTACAGATCTTTGAATGCTCAGTCTCCCTTCAAATGGTAAGGTTTTACCATTTTGTGAATGTGCAACAACATATTTGAGGGACTCTGATAGGAACGCCAAGAGAGTTTTAACCACAGTCACATTGTTAAGAAAAGAATATTCCAGTGTTTCTTTCCATGGAAATTCCTAGCTTAGGAGTTTTTAGAGACAGAAGCAACGTTAACCAGTAGGGCAAAGCCAGCTAGATCTTCCCACAATAACAGTGCTAACTCTTAGCACTCAAAGAGAGAAGAAAATGCTTGTTCTCAAACTCCAAAAAGTAGGCGAGCTCCACCCTAACCTCTCCCTGCCTTCCTCCAGTCTTCTTTGCTACCTACTTTGTCATGCCCTCGCTTTTTTTTAACTAGGTTTCTACATTTTTATTGCAAAGTGGCAAATCAGGCATATTATCAATATCATCACTAGCTATCAACCATCATTCAACCGACATATATTGTTGTAATGAGACCAACCGTATAAAACCAAAACTTGACAATTGGAGCACTGTAGAACTCATAGACTTTCCTGGTCCATGGAAGGTGCTGGGGCCCACTTTCCAAACCAAAATGCTGATTTTCATCCAGTTTCTCATCATGGCCCCTTTCCAAATCATACTCTTTCTATAAAATAAACAAATAATCATTTTCTTGTCAGCAGCTTAACTAAAATAGTGACAAGCATGAACATCCAAAAAATATCATAAATAATATATTAGAAATTAATTGGCTGGGCATGGTGGCTCACACCTGTAATCCCAGCACTTCGGGAGGCCGAAGTGGGCAGATCACCTGAGGTCAGGAGTTCGAGACCAGCCTGGCCAACATGGAGAAACACTGCCTCTACTAAAAATATAAAAATGAATCGAGTGTGGTGGCACATAACTGTAATCCCAGCTACTTGGGAGGTTGAGGCAGGAGAATCGCTTGAACCTGGGAGGCGGAGGTTGCAGTGAGCCGAGATCATGCCACCGCACTCCAGCCTGGGCGACAGAGCAAGACTCTGTCTCAAAATAATAATAATAATAATAATAATAATAATAATAATTGGACACCCATATGCCAAATTATAATCTTACCTTGGAAGGGAGAGAAAACTGTATGTATTGTATAAATTATTGGCCAGGTAAAACATATGAGTTATTTCTGAAATGCAAGCTGACTCTGTAGTAATCAAACCCAAAGTAAGAGTAGTCCCAAGGATTTAAAAATTGGTCCCTGTTCTCAATCTCTCTTTTTTTTTTTTTTTTTTGGTGAGATGGAGTCTTGCTCTTGTCACCCAGGCTGGAGTGCAATGGCATGCTCACGGCTCACTGCAACCTCGGCCTCCCAGGTTCAAGAGATTCTCGTACCTCAGCCTCCCAAGTAACTGGGCTTACAGTCACCCGCCACCACACCCGGCTAATTTTTGTATGTTTTTAAATTTTGGAACCTAAGGATACTCCTAAAATCCCTGTGAAATCAGTAATGAACAATACAATGATTTCCTTAACACATAAGAACAAATTGAGCATACATTGATGATGCATGGCCATTCCTTGTCATAGGAAATTCAGGCACTGCATTAGTTTTAGGATTCTGACCTTTGATAGCTTCCCCACTGATTTATAGCAGAGGGTCTGTTTGCCTGCAGTTCACGTGCTTTCTGAGCTTCTAGAGTTCCTTGAACACCCTGCAACCATGTGCAAGTATTTGTGTTGTACATGCATTTTTCTGGGGAAAGAATCAGATTTTTCATCAACTACCCAAAAGGTATGTGTCAGTCCAAGGGAATTAACTCATGTAGAGAATTAGCAATGAGTATATGTAAGGCAGAGCAGGAGATGACTGAATGTGACTACAGAAACACCCATGTAGAATGAGCTTTCAAAAGAGGAAGGAGAAGAAAAGAGAAGAGAAGAGAAGAGAAGAAGAAAAGAAAAGAAAAGAAAAGAAAAGAAGCACTTGCAGGCTGGCTACCTTTGAGAAGCAGCAATATAAGGGTAGCAAAAGGGAAGCAAAAGCGACATCACTCTACTGTATAGATTTCTAGGTGGTTTTAGTTTTTTAATAGGAAACGTGTACTTTTAAATTTTTTAAAGTAATATTAAAAGAAAGGAATGTTCTCTGCTGCCTCTCAAACTAGTCCATTCTTGCAACCTAGCCACAAAAGTTATCTCTTTAATATCAGACCTGCAAGATTAGCAAAATTTTTTCAGCCAAGGAATGAATCAAATTTTGCTTGAGCTGTCCATATAATTGCAGAAAAATGTGACATTTAAGGCCTTGGGCATCTAGATGGATTATCATCAGTGCCTGATTAATTATTCAGTCATTTATTTCACTTTGGGCAGCGGGGTTGGAATTGTGACTTAGAAATGTAGGAATCGGCCCAGTTCCTAGCAGGTCTGAACCAGCCTAGAATTAAAATGGCATAAAACCAATTAGAAAAGTCATCACTTATGAGCTTTTAATGACATCAATACCACATCAGAAAGACCCCAGAAAGCAATTTAATTAATGACTTTATTATTAAATAACTTCTCTTATTATTTCTCTAGGAGTGTTTCATTAGCTCTTAATTGCTCTTGACACTTTGGAGTGGATTATAAAGTGCTGATGGGGCCTGTCTCTGAGTTGAATTCAAAGACACCAGTTGCTATGATGAAGACAACCTGAGAATATAAATTCAGATTTTTTTTTTTTTTTTAACTGAGAAGAAGGTAAAGACAAAAACGTTTGGCTTGAATAACTTTTATTATATATATATATAGCTCCCCTTACCCCCACACCCTCTGACCACCCCACACTCTTTTTTTCTAATTGTAATCTGATACCAGCAGGTACACAGATTAAAATTATAGCTACAACAATAAGTCTACTATAATCCATATCTGTTTTGCATTGCATTGCAGTCATCTTTCCCACTTAATGATGCTCTGGTAGAATAGATTTTGTTATACAGTTTTCTTAGTATTTCACTGTGATTTATTAGCCTAAGACCAAGCTCATCTTTCCCCTTCTGAACCCACTCCCTCTCCAATTATCCTTGTGTCCCTTCAAGACGGCCTTGTTTAAAAGACCCTCTTCCTCTCCATGTCCATTGCTACTGACCCTGGTTAAAGGACTTACTGTTTCTCAACTGGATGGCTACCCTGGCCTATGTTCCCCCTGCTTCCAGCCAGTCTTCTTGCTAAACCATCCTATGCCCTGGAGGCAGAATTATTTCTCTAATAGTCAGATCATCTCACTACTCTGGCATACACATTCACTAGCTCTCCGTAACCTACAGAATAAAAATCATACTCCTTTACAGGATATACAAGAGTCTACATGATCTAGCCTCAGTCTACTTTCCAGTCATTCCCACAAGTACTCCCAGCTTGTCACATAACCCTCATAACCTAGATTCCAGCCGAACCATTCCATACCACTTGCGATGCTTTACATATGCCTTGCCACTTCCCAACTCCATGACCCTGCTTATAGTCTCCTTCCCACTGACATGCTCTTTTCCCTCTCCACATCCTCAAGTCAAGCTCAAACACCACCTCAATCATAAAACTGTCACCTAGCCCTAACCCTCACCTACTGACTCCTAATGGGAAGAGTCTTCTTCTGCTGTTGATTAACCCATTCTGCCATCTTACTATAATTTAGTCCTAAGAAAACTCATGTCATCAAAGGTCATGTTTTCAAGAGGTTATCAGCTAAAAAGATCTAAATTTCACATGGTAAAGTTATTCTGCCTGTAGAAATTTCAATAAGGAGTTTTATAAAACCTCAGTGAGCAAATGCAGTATTTGATGGAGCTTCAGCTCCAGAATAATGGCTTTGCTTCTCCAATTACCAGAAATGCCTTCTTTATATTCATTATTACCCACTATTACCACAAGAAGACAACACAGTGACACTCTAAAGAGCATCTATGTATCACCTGCCTTCAGTTTCCTGCCACAATACACAATGCAAATTACATTCCTCAGCTAATAAATTGCATGACTTAATTAGTGTTATGAAATCTTATCTATCCCATCAAAAGTGCTGCCTCCACCCCTTACACCATGCCTAGAAAAATTCTAAAAACATAGCAGCTTATTAATACTTATTGCTTAAGTTAAATTCAAAGGCAAAAGGAAGATTGTTGTTATGATTATAAGCCATTTATAATGAACAAACCTGAAACACTTTTTTTTTTTTAAGACGGAGTCTCGCTCTGTCGCCCAGGCTGGAGTGCAGTGGCGTGATCTCGGCTCACTGCAAGCTCCACCTCCCGGGTTCACGCCATTCTCCTGCCTCAGTCTCCCGAGTAGCTGGGACTACAGGCGCCCACTAAGCCCAGCTAATTTTTTGTATTTTTAGTAGAGACGGGGTTTCACCGTGTTAGCCAGGATGGTCTCGATCTCCTGACCTCGTGATCCGCCCACCTCGGCCTCCCAAACTGCTGGGATTACAGGCGTGAGCCACCACGCCCGGCTGAAACACTTTTTCAATACCTGTTTTCATTGAACAATGGTGAAATACTGTGGATATTCTGTCTGATTATAAGCCCCACAGTGGAAGAGGCTGCATCTGCCTTAATTAATTCAGTGTCCACAGAACATCTAGCACATGTAAAGTGGCCACTAACGAGTCATTGAATTAATAAATTGGTATATGGCTATGTCCAAACCACGTCTTTGATTTTGCCTTTGAAGTAGAAAAAGGATATTTTGCTTAATTGTATATGGGGGTTAATTAGGTCTATTGTACATAGTAAACCTGACCATAGCATAATATGATTAAGATTATACAAGAGAACTAAATGCTTGATTGATTAGTCAGAGACATTTTAAAATAACGTATAACCCCAGGACCATCTGTCATCACTGGCCTGAAATAGAGGCAATGTAACTTTTGTTTAAAAGATGGCTATATAAGTAAACTTTAACGATGTGTATGTTTGCATGCAGTCAATACAATAAAATTCAGTTCATTATGATTTTGCACTAACCACAGAAGCACTTTCTTTGGAACTGCTGGCATTCTGGTCACTGTAATACCACATAAATTGGAAGTCCTGGGACTGGGGAACATGTGACATCTCAGCTTTGCTTTTAAATTCCAATGTCAAAATGGTGGGTGGTAAAATAATGCTTATAATAATCTGTAAAAAAAAAAAAAAAAAAGCAAAACAAAGTAGTAGGGACTACAAAAGCACATACTAGACAAATAACGAAATTAAGAATTTCAGTGTATAGAAAATGCCAGACCCATCCCAGTTCAATTTTCATCCCGTTTCTATAAATAATTTTTTGACTCAGCAACTTCAGTTCTAGTGTCTCCCTCAGAAATACTCATGAGTACAAGCATTTGTGGATAAGAATGTTCATTGCAGGACTATTTGTAAAAGCAAAACACTAGTGCCAACCTAAATGTCTATCTAGAGAGGGACAGCTGGTCTGGAATAACCTTTCCTCCTGTGCAACCATTAAAAAGACAAAGGCAATGTTGAATATAATGAAAAGGTAGCCATGCTACATTGTTAAGTGAAAAAATCAAATTACAGTTATCTCTTGGTATCCAAGGGGGATTGGTGCCAGGACACCCCTGACCCCCAACCCCAAGGATACCAAAATCCAAGGCTGCTCAAGTCCCTGGTATAAAACGGTGTTGTTGTATTTCCATATAACCTGTGCACATCCTACCCTATACTTTAAACCATCTCTAGATTACTTATAATACCTAATACAGTGTAAATGCTATATAAATAGTTGTTATACTGTATTGACTTTTCATTTGTGTAACTTTTAATATACTGTTATTTATTTGGGGGTGTTTTTCCAAATATTTTTTATCTGCAGTTGATTAAATCTGCAGATGTGGAACCCATGGATATGAAGAGCCAACTGTATAGAAGAACATAGAGTGATCCCATTTTTGTTAAAAAATAAAAGTAAAAACCTTAGCTATTTATATGCATATGTATATGCATTTAAAAGTTTAAAAATATGTATACTACACTGTAATTATTTACCTCTAGGAGTAGCAGGACAGGGCAGTGACAAGTATTATTTTTCAATGAGCACACTGCTTAATGATATTTTAAAGCCATTAAGTACATATTACCACATAAAACACATTAAAATTTGTTGATATCATAAAATCAAGAATCTAAAAGTATACCATCACCTTCTGTTAGATCCATCTCCCATCCCTCACGTGTATTTTCCCTACTAGTAAAACCCAAGGAAGGTATAGATCCAGACATCCACAAGTTTTTTTCATTATATTGCTATTATTCACGAATTACTAACAGTCTTTTCAAAAAAATTTTTTAAGTTCAACTTGTATGGCCTTCCAAGGTAAAGAGTTTAAAAGATTTAATAAATTCTCTGATATCAACTTGATGAATACTACCTCTTTCAAGCTAAAAGTAGGCCTTAGTATTCTGGTATTCAGTGACCAAAAAGAAGATTTAACCTGTTTGACATTCATTATTAACTATGGTAAACTGAAGTCATATCCTTGTTGGCCTTCTTTTTTTTTTTTTTTTCCATGATGAAATTATCTTTCGTCATCCTGTTTTAAAGCTTGATCTCCTGTGAAGATTCTCTGGACTTTCTCCAGTTCTAATAGGATTTTGTGTGTTTGTTTTTTGTCCAGCTATAGAACCCAAAATACATGCAATCTTCTAGGTCTGGAAAAATTGCAGTTACCATGCCCAGTGGTAATATTGTACTAATTAATCTCTAGTCAACTTCCTGAAGAGGCCCCACATTCTGTTGCCCTTGTGCATTGCAGAACAACTGGCTTATGAGATAGTATTCAACAACATCAGTATCCAATCTCTAAGGGATAAGATGGAGCATTACAATGAGTTTTCCCATCCACATCTCTCTACATGGTTTTCCTACAGTCTTTTTCTACTTGGAATTAGCCTAGCCAGGACATCTTACAATTATTTGCAAATCTGCTTCTAAAATTCACCAACCAAGCACTGATAAAGTAGGATCTAGACACTGCAGAAGAACGTTTACTACAGCTTAGAGACTTTAAGTAGATAGCTCAGCCTTTTTTATTAACTCACTCTATGTTTTGGGGCAAAACATTTAGTCTTACTTCACTTAAGTCTTCTTTTTGGTATGAAGTATATGAAGAACAAGAATTCATTAAGTTCTCAAAAATAAGGATTTCTAGTAAACTAGAGTACATACAGGACACAAACATGAGGAAAATTATTTCTCAAACTACCAGCTATCTATATCTTATCTCACTCCCTGAACGTTGAACTTATGTAGCTAGAGGTGAACTCATTCACATCTCTAATTCCTCATTTCCAAGGGTGCAATCAAAGCAGATCGTTGAAGAACTTCTGAAAACAATTATTGTTTCTGATATTTTCTTTAAAAGGATTTATGTTGAGATCCTTTTTGGTTGACATTTCTCTTCTTTCTATAATTTCATCGGTGGAAAAATAGTCATTATGTTTGGGACACATCATATTTTTAAGAACTCTAGGAAAAATAAAATTAAAATATAAAATACAGACTTATGTCATTCTTAATACTCACTGTTTGTCTCATTTTATTTAGTTTCATAAGTATGTGTACTCTTTAAGCTTGGCCATAACCTAAAGCCTTTAGACTTAGGTTTGATGTCAAAGGTAAATGTCCTTAGCAGTCAACTAAATTATTCTTGATAATTTAAGATAACAGATGAGGCTGAGAATTTTGAGATGGTTAGTCATGTGAACAAATGTATTGGAAGGCAGCCTTATGAAACAGTCACTTATTCTCTCAAAAAAAAAAAAAAGGAAAGAAACTCCCCCCCCCCCCCCCCCACACATTGGGTGAGCAGAACAACAGAAGTTATTAATTTTATTTAGTTTATTATCTATTAGTATTCTTACACTGAAAAAAATTCACTAGAAAGTCTCATTTACTTTTGTTATAATTATTAGAGGCAATAGCAACTAGTCATAATGAAATCTTACATATGTTTGTCTACGCTTTTAACTTCTTCTAACCACCCTCATCTTTATGGTGGACAGGGCAGGTACAATTATATCCATTATTCAAAAGGAAACTGTGGCCATGGGAGGTAAAAGTCATCTTCACAGATTCCTCTGGGAAGACCCCAGATCTTCTGTGAGAATCAAAGATATTAACTGGGATGTGAGGCTGATCTGGTTGTGCCATCTGTCACCCCATTGATCGCCAGGGTTGATTCGGCTGATCTGGCCAGCTAGGCAGGTGTCCCCTTCCTGCCTCACCACTCCATGTTCATCCCTCCCAAAGCTGCGCGCTCGGGCGGTCGCTCAGTCGCAGAAGACGACCATCCTCGACAGAGGACCAATCTTCCGTCAAGGGTATAGGAGTAGCTGTGCTCCCCTGCTAGAACCTCTAAATGAGCTCTCAAAGATACTAACTGGTTTTCCTGAAGACACACTTCTGGAAGAAAATGTAACTCGAGTACAGGATTTTATACAAAACTAACATTAAACTCCATAAAGCAAGTAAAGTAAATTTACCTTTAACCAAGAGTTCTTCCTCATTTTCAGGCGCCCCATCCACATATCCGTCAGTAGCATTTGGGTACAAGTATGTGAAACAAAGGGTCGTAATCCTCCCGACACGGCCAGTTTCAGGCAGGTCGAATTGCTCCAGTTCCTGAGTTCATATGTCAACAGCGTCATGGCCATGCGCTCATTCTGCTTGAATGCCTTCTCCAACAAGTCCAGAGCCAGCTGGCCAAACTGTCTGCCATGAAGGTGGCAAATGAAGAAAACAAAGGCAGGTGAGAGAGCTGCATTATTAGAAACATTTTAGAACATTTAGAAACATTGTAAAAGATTGGATGTGAGGCTCAGAAAATATCAATTCATAAGGCTTCCTTCAAAAAAAAAAAAAAAAAAAAAAAGCCAACACCACCAAACAGCAGATTAATAATCTTAGTTTCCAGAAACTATTTGAAAGGAATTACTGCTCACTAATGGGATTTTTCTCCCTTTCCTGAAGGAACAGAACTAGGAGGTTTACATTGTAGCATACAGAATTTAATTTACACCTGAGCTATTCATGAGGAGTAGCCACTCCACATTATTGGACATAGCTTGGTTTGGGACTTATACATAGGCTTATACATAGCTTGGTTGGGACTCCCTGATAAGACCTAATAAAGTTTTGCTTTTGTTTGTTTTGTTTTGTTTTGTTGCCTTTTTGGACAAAAAAGACCATTCAGAACCCAACCAGCAAGGAAGGAGTGCTATGGAATCACTTTTTTAAAAAAAGATTTTATAAAATACCTACATGACTTAAGAAAGCTATAGACCTAGACCTAGAGACACCCTCATGTGATTTTCGAGGAGAATGTTTCCTCTGAAAGGTAGACATTGTCATTCTCTGGAATTTGGGTTTTTTTGTTTGTTTGTTTGTTTTTGTTTTTGTTTTTTTTGGTAGAGACAGGGTCTTGCTATGTTGCCCAGTCTGGTCTTGAACTTCTGGCCTCAATCAATCCTCCCATCTTGGTGTCCCAAAGTGCTGAGATTACAGGTGTGAGCCACTACACCCAGCCTGGGAATTTTTTCTTTTTTTTCGATGGAGTCTTGCTCTGTCGCCAGGCTGGAGTGCAGTGGCACAATCTCAGCTCACTGCAACCTCTGCCTCCAGCCTGGGAATTTTTTAAATCAAAATTATAAATTAGTTTCCATTGATTCTAGCTTTCATTCTTTCTTCACTACTATAACACTTTAGTAACTTAAAAACCAAAAGCATTTTTAACTTCAATTTTCCACCATTACTCTCTGGTTCTTTAATAAAATGCATTTATTTGTTTTCCCTGCTGAGAGATACTTAATGAAAACAATGTCTTACTTTAATTTAGCATCAAAGAGTTCGGAGTTAGGGGGAGTTTTCAAAATCATTAATTGAACATTTCATAGGTAGGAAACTAAAGCCCCGAAATCTGGTCAACTGACTTGTCTAATTAGTCAACAGCTGGACTAGAACTCAAGTCCCCTGACTTGAAGGCCACCTCTCCTTCCTTTACTTCACAAAGCTCCTTAGAATTCTTGAAGACCCTTTTAATAGGAGAGTCCATAAAATGCATGGCAGTAAGTCCATTTGTCCTACAAGTTTAAAGATGAGAGAGATAAAAGTGTCTAACCATTCTAAGAAGTGTTGATGTTTAGTATGAAGTGAAGAGAGAACACTTACTTTGAGTAATTCTTCAACTCTTCTGAGGCATCATCCACCATGTGACTTTCCTTAGCTTCATGGGCCATTGCCCGGTAGAGGATACACGCAATCACTGCTTTAACCGTGGCCTCCTCTCCATGCTGCCAGAAGAACATGGCCATCTTCTGCCTTTTCATCAGCACAGCCCAAACCAGCAGGTCACTGTAAGGGTAAATAAAGCCAGTAGACTCAGGGTCATCTGATACATTTTGTTCTTTTGACTTCTTCCTTGATTTATGAAGGACTACAGACTTTTCCTGTTGGAAAATAAAATAGGAATGACTTTTCAAATACTCAGATGCATGATGTTTTACCTAATTCAACACAGCAGGTGTCCTACAGATTTTTTTAAAATCACTACTGAAAAAGAGATGGAAACAATAATAAGATTCTACAAGCCAGCAAGCAAAATTTAGATCATAAAAGGTAATCTATTTCTTGTTGCATTTAACAGATCCAGAGTCCCTGAACTGATATATCTTAAGGTCATTTAGCATAACTTAAAGCAGTACCTCTTTAGGATATACCCAGAGTGCTTAATATGAGTTTGAAAGATGGGTGGGTAGGGGGAGATATAACAATACCTGAGAAATGGTTGCATCTTCCTCAAAATAATAACCACAGTGCAGTATGATGAGTGCTGAATTAGAGACTACATGATAACTTTTAATTTCTCAAGGAAATGGGTCAAAATAACATATTGGATACATGAGAATGATGTATTTTTAAAAAGCTCTAACCTCATTTAGCAAATAGATTCATTATCTTTCCTTTGGGAAAACATCCCTAGTGTAGCCAACATGTATTCAAATAGATTGATTTGAAGTTTCTTTTCCTTTAATTCTGATTATCTTTATCAGCAACGGTAACAGGTGATCATGAAATACCATTCTCTACCTGATAAATCCCCACTTACCATGCCACTCTACCTCCTCACGTACTCCTATATCATTTTGTGTGTCTCTATCTCTGGGCTCATCATACTGCACTATGGTTATGACTTTGAGGAAGATGAGACCATTTCTCAGACTTCGTTATATCCTCCCCTCCCCACCTACCTTCCAAGTTCAACCAAGCACTCAGTATAATGCCTGGCAAATACTAAAGATTCAATAATTATTCTTTTTAATTTAAGAGGTCATAGCAAAAAATTATAATCCATTTCCTCTATTTCTACAAATAAAAGGAATTCATGTTCACTGATGATGACCAATGGTAATTTTATGAAATACCTCTTTCATACCAGGGGCTATGGAAAGCAAACCTCTTTCAGCTAACATAATAATCATTTGCATGGAAATTCTTGAGCAAAAGCATTTATTCTCAGAGTAAAGTGGGATTGGAGGAATATGAGACTAGGAGGAATAACAATGTTGTATACACACACACACTCATCATCATCATCATTATCATACTGTAATATTAGATTTATGTTAATTTCAAGAAAGCCTCAAAAAGGAAAAAATTTAAAAAGGAAGATGCAAAAGGTCAGTGCAACAGAGAAGTGAAGGAAAAGAAGGAAACAGACTTCACATCCAACTGGCCTTGGGGAACAGGACATCAGAGTATGGTGTTGGGTTAATGATCACATTTTTTAAGTACCATCCCATAGATCACCTGACTGAGTCACTGTCTAGACACAGCAGGGATGGCAACAAGGAAGAGAGGCTAAAGTGCAAGTCCAGAGCATCACTACGCCTTTTCTCACTGTTGGTACTGGACAGCTGTGTTATGCTTTTGATTCGCACTATCTGTTTATGGCACTTATAAATGGTCTCTCTATTTACACTTCCCTTTCTTTGACATAAATGAAGAAACAGTCTCAAATTGTAAAAAACATTTTTCTTTCAAGTCTAAAAACAAGTAACTGGTACCTTGACTTTGTATGGCTGTGCAGTTCTAATGAACTGGGAGTGCGGCGTGCTTTCTGCAGACTCATTTCTATTTCC
The DNA here is from genome assembly GCF_008728515.1 of Papio anubis. Lineage (NCBI taxonomy): Eukaryota > Metazoa > Chordata > Mammalia > Primates > Cercopithecidae > Papio > Papio anubis. Next base: position 22,561,877 of record NC_044988.1, on the reverse strand, counting down.
TGAGGAGCGTCTCCGGTGCTGGGAAAGGTTTGGAACAAAGCTGGTCACTCTCTGGCACATGTTATTATTTCATTTTTAAAATAAGATAAAATGAGGGGAGAAGATTATAGTGGTCACAATATTTTATTTCTAGACAATAACACAAAACCAAATATAATGTTGTATCCTACCAAATATCCATGCCTCTGTCTCTCATCCATGATTAGCACCCAACAAGAGCCTCTAATGATCTCATTGTGCATTTTGTTATTTCCTAACATCTTAGAGAACACACTCCTTTGCTCTTTTGTTCCCTATTATATATCTGCATTCTTTCACTATGTGGAAATTCCATTAGAATGAATGGATGTTCTCTCCCTGGAACAAGTTCAGAATAAGCAATAAAGATTTACAGTTCTGATAAGAAAAAATTCCCATTCATAAGCAGCTCCAAGGTTAAGGTTGAGACAGAAAGTTATGGAATTTCTCAGGTATTATATAATATCTCCACCGGAACTCCAGTGGCCACGCCCAGCAACAACACAACTCATTGCCATTAGCATGAAATTTTTATCAACAAGAAACAAAAACAAAAGAAACATTCTTAAAGGGACTAACATAAAATATGATAAAAACCATAGGCTTTGCTTTTTAAAATGTACGTATTTATTTATTTATTTAGAGACCGGGTCTCACTGTGTTGCCCAGGCTGGTCTCGAATTCCTGGGCTCAAGCAATCCTCCTGCCTTGGCCTCCCAAAGTCTTGGGATTACAGGCGTGAGCCACCATGCCCAACCCAAACTATAGGGTTTGAACTGCTTTATTTAAGTTTCTGATTTGTTGAAAAAACCGAGCATAGAAATGATGAGGTGAAGACTTTTTAAAGGCAACACCCAAATTATTATTACTATTGTAATATAGAATTAATAGTGTCATTATAGTAATTATCATAATGACCATTATTACTAACGATGACTCTGCACCCTCTGTGTACCAGGAGCATGGATTTTTCATATATTATTTTATGTAATCCTTCTGACAAATTTATAAAAGGAGCATTACTATTCCTATTTATAGATGAGGAAACATGCACAGAGAAGTTAAGTTTATTGTTCAAGATTACACAGCGACTAAAGAGCAAAACTAGGAGGCAATCCTAGCCAGATGTCTCTGACTCCAAAATCATGTGCTTGTAACTACTACAGTCTAGTTTAATATGACACACAATCAACTCTGCACTCCACTGGAGACAATCCAAGAAACGGGTGACTTCATACTGGCAGGCCATTGGAAGAAAGAGCACTAAGAGAACTACCCTAGCAAGCTCCACACTGAGCTGCACCAGCGCCACAGTCAGTCCTCCTACTTGCCACTGGGGATCTCACAGCAATGTCTATTATATTTAAATGAAGTAGCTGACCTCTTTACGTGTATCCTTATGCCTTTGAAATCTTAATAATTTTTCTGTGTCAGATTTGGGTTTCCTGTTTTGCTTTTTCATTTCTGAAAGCTAAGCTGGGCTTTCACGTCACTTGACTCTTTATAAAGGATCCCAAGTAGCTTGATATTCTATGCTGTTTATGGGATCTTACCCCAAACTGCCTTTCCAGTCTCCTCCCTTAAAACCATATGACACTGATTCTCCAGCAACAAAGGTCTCCTTGTCACAGCAGAAACATACCTGAATACCCAAAGGCTGTGCCCTTTACTGCTCCTTCTCTTCTCTCAACAAAAATACCCAAACTACATTTTCTAATCCTCCCCTCATCTTCTAATAAGAATGAGTTTCCTGAGGTTGCTAATCCATAATGGCAATTTCAAGAAATAGGCAGTTTCCTCTGCTAACAACTAACCAACAACTCTAATTTTACATTCCTAGACTCTTCAAACTATCATGGAAAATAAAATATGTATCACTTGTGTTTTTAAGGACAGTCTACACACATCTGTCAATATAATCACTACATGCTTATACCAAGTTTGTTATCTCCAGACTATGGACTGTGATGAGTTTACATATCTAATCTGATTAAGCTTTTGATATCAGTATTTTCAGAAGAAAAAGAAAGAAAAGGAAAAAAAAAGAACTGGTCATCTCTCCCTCTAACCTGCCTCATCACATCACTTCTAAGTCACTCTAGCATGTATTATATACTGTTTTATATTATGGCTACTTACTCATAAATCTGTTGAAGAGTTTCTAAACTTCTGATCCTTATGCATCCCAGGCCAACACTGCAACACTTAGTACAGTATACTTCACATACAGCAGATAACAAATGTCCATAAATAAAATGACCATTTTAGGAGCTATTTTTGTCTGAACTTGCCAGGCCATTTTTCTAAAACAATTCCTAATCATTCTCAATTTTACTTAGGCACTTTTCAATTACTCTACCTTATGATTTCTGTAGAGGTCATTGTAGAGGGCTCTGAAATGTTTTCTAGTGTAGCTGCTGCGATATGCTCTACCAATGAGGTATTCTACTACCAATCCAATGTCAATCAAGGTTATTCGGTAGCCTGAGAGAAGAGTATGCTGCAACAAAAACATGCGACGACTTTTAACTTTTAGTTATCTTCTTCCATTTCTCTTGCCATGCCATTAGAACATAATCAAATTAATTGCAAAGAGGTAGACATACCTTTTAAATATCTTTACAAACTGATTAATTTAAGTGACCAGCTATTGATGCAATCTGCCGGTTCAGAAGGAAAAATATCTTAGCCTTAATATGCTTTCTCATTTCATAGACATTAAATGTGTGCTTCCATCTATGCACGCTCTCTCTAACTCTTGCTCTCACTCTACTTATCATGCACACAGACATATATACACACACGTTTGAGTAAAATACATTTAAATTTTTTTTTATTCCATATGGAGTTTCTAATTGGAAATAAGAGAAAAACATTAAACAAGTAGGAAAAAAGCAAACAAATATGTATATAGAGAGTTTTTTTTAACTAGAAATAATATAGCTACTCCAACAGAAGTAAAAATCATAAAGTCTACACTGAATGTGTGTGATCCAAAATCAACATTGGATTAGCTTTTCAGCTTCTGTCTTTGTTGAAATGGATATAACATTTTGCACTGCACTGACAACATCACACGTAAAACAAGAACATGGGAGGAAGTAGAACAAATGAAAACAAGGAATATAGAACGACAGAGTCAAATTCGATATTAAAACATAAGGCTTAGGCAGCCAGGTTCTTCCTTGAATTGAACTTAATTCAGTATAGACAGTATAGTGCTTTCTACATTTCAGGACATATTTGGGGGTCTTTGTGTCTATAATCTACTTTCCCTGGGTCCAAAATCTCACAGGATATATTACAAGGGTATTGAAGTTGTCAGCTTGCATGTCTGTCTTCCTTTACAGACTTGTGTGGAAGGGTCTGTCTTTGTCTACCCAGAGTTTAGCATATGCACTTGGCCGAGCTGAGTAACTATCTGAAACTCTATACAGGCATACCTTAGAGACACTGTGGGTGCAGTTTGAGACCACCACAATAAAGAGAATATTGCAATAAAGCAAAACAAACAAACAAACAAACCAAACCATGAGGCTGTGCCAAGACAAGTGTTATGGTCGGTTGGCAGGAGGGCTGAGTGGTAGATTTCCACGTATGTGGGTCTTAGTCTAAATAAAAATTATTTTGACTCCTTAAATCGCACTTTACTACCTCTTCATAACTCTTCACTTTTGAACTGCCCATTTATAGTAAATTTTTAAAGGCACACAGAGTGTTGAACAAGGTCTCTGAAATGAAGATTGTGACTAATGTTCACAAAGCTTGGAACAAGAAATAAGGTTATATATGTATGAATGTAAATAATTTAATTTTTCTTTTTTACATTCATAATTTACTTTTTTCAAGGAATGCCAAAAGTAATACTCTTATTGCTGCTAGTTAGAACATATTTAACCTAGTTCATCACTTTTTTTCAGTTTACTGTGGCAGAGTTTAAGAAAAAAATTAAAGAAAATCATTTTCATATTGCATAAATCAATACAAACTAAATTTACATGAGTATGGACACTTTTGCTTACTGCTAATTTGCCAAGGAGTAGGCGGGACATGGTGGCTCATGCCTGTAATCCCAGCACTTTAGGAGGCCAAGGCAGGTGGATCACCTGAGGTCAGGAGTTTCAGACCAGCCTGGCCAACATAGTGAAACTCCATCTCTACTAAAAATACAAAAAAGTAGCCGGGCATGGTGGCAGGCGCCTATAGTCCCAGCTACTCAGGAGGCTGAGGCAGGAGAATTGCTTGAACCTGAGAGGTGGAGGTTTCAGTGAGCCGAGATTGCTCCATCGCACTCCAGCCTGGGCAACAAGAGCAAAACTCCATCTCAAAAAAAAAAAAAAAAAGAAAAAATTACCAAGGAAATGTTTTCCTTTCACTCTGACTCTCCCGCCACATCAACATAACCTGAAAGCTCACATTCCTTCGAACAAAATATCAGACTCTGGAAAAATAAGAGAATTTTTTTAATGTGCCTTGGATTTTAACCATAGTGACAAATAAAAAGTACTCCCAATGTTTAGGGGATGTGGATAAAAGTCATTGGTAATGGAAAGACAAGAAACTGAGGTAGAAAAGTTTGTTAAAGTTGGCAGGTTTTGGTAACTAATGGGGAATCAAATACTTTAAGTTTGACCTAAATCACAATTCATTGAGAACACCGTGAGCAAAACATGACCAAGAGTATAGAACAGGGAGGGGAGCCACCTGACTGCCTAGAGCAATGCACACTCACAGAAGCAGCTAGAGAGGGCCGGAACTATCATTGACATCAAAAACAATGAAAATCACTTATTAGTCCTCCAATAAGGATAACGCAACCACAGAGTTCTTTACTTCCAGCTGGTATCATCATCATAGGCACCACCATTGTATCGTGGTAAGCTGAAGTCTGGTGAGAAGCATTGCATGTCTCTGATTCATGGCTTTTTATTAGCAAATATCACCTAACTGGTGGATCAAGTCTTTTAAAACATAAAGTAAACTAAGGAAAAAAATCTAAGAGTGTGGTTTGTTGATGAAATTGTTCAAATCAAGGTAAAGAAGATAGGTAATTAACAAAACAATCCAAATCTGCATTGTACAAAGCAAAATTCAGTGACTCCTCCAACACAAAGCTAAGGCAATATACAAAGACACGTTCACGCCTTCTTAATTAGGTTACCTGTTTCACATCTTGGACGAGATGGTGCAAGAGTGTGTTAGTAGGTCCCTGTTTCTGAAATAAAGAACAAAAGGAAGAATTATTCTCTTTAATTACCATGTGCTGGGGGGTAAAACCTTTATTTCAGAACGCATAAGTAACTCAGAATACTGAAAGTTTTGTTCAACATTTTTAGTAACAAAGCTTAAGCCAATTCTAAAGGTGTTTTCCAAGAGAAGATGTAATTATATGAAATATTTTTCAAAGCAAGATGCAAATATGTAGATAGTAAAGACTTCATGTGATAAGAGATAGAAATGAATCTTAGGTAATTTATTACCATCCTTTAACATACAACTACAAATTCTATCACACAAGCACATTCTATCAACAAATATTTATCGAAAACTTACTACCTTCAATCAGGGATTCAGACAAATATAAGCACTATTTTCCTGGAGTGTTTATAATAATAGAAAAGAGTGGCTACTTACACTAAAAAATAACCAACAATATATGTGTGGGTTCAAAAAGAATTACAAATAATTGGTACTCTAGGAACAAATCATTATGAACTAACTGTAGTAATCAAGAAGACAAGACTTGAATAAATCATTGAACAAATAATAAGATTTAAAGGACAACGAAGGCTATTTCGAGAAGTGTGCATGGCTTGAGCAATTGGTGTTTTCACAGTGTGTGAGTCAGGCTAGTTTCAACAGAGGGTTTACATGGGAAAGGTACAGGAACAGTATTTTAATAGTGGCCTTAGGTTGAGATACTTCCAATAACTCAATAAAAGGCAATTTGTTCTTATTCACATTTTAGTCTTTATGTTTTTACTATGATAAAACAGAATTGGTAAGAATGTTTCTCATTTGGTTGAAGAGTCTATCTATAAACTATCTTTGTACAAGAACATTCAAGGAGGTAAACAAGTCTTAAGCTGATCAATAAACAATTACCGGGCAAGGTGTCAGACCCCTGGCAACGGAAAGTCACTGGTTCACAGGTAGTAGGAAGAATTCACTGAAAACAGTATAGGTTTTGAATAAGGAAAGTTTTATTAGAAAGAAAGAATGCTAGAGAAGAGTGCAGAAGGGAGCTTCAGCAAGGAAGAACCGAGCTCACAGCAGTGAATTTTCCTCAGGAGTATTTATGGACCTTAAAGTGGGAGCTTAAGGGTAATTTGAACCATGTTAGCCATGTAGGTAACGATAAATGATTGCATTTGTAGACATTTTGGTGCCTTCATGTCAGGAAGGGTTGCACGACGAGTTTTAACAAGCACACAGTTTGAAGATGTATAGAAATTCTAGTTACTTATAAATGTTGGGGAAAGAAGCCTGGAACTAGATCCAGCTTCAGATAATAGGGAAGTCCAATTACTTCTCACTTCCTCAAATAAGGAGTTTTGCCTTGATGGTCTGCTTGATGATCATTGCTCTTCTCGAATCTGGAGGGAAATGACTGATGAAATGTTCCATACTCACTGTATTATAGAGCTCTTCCAGTCGAGGGATGGTAAGAAAGCAATGGAGGTTCACTCCATATTCTATTAAGAGCTTCACAAAATCCACTCGATCCATCACTAAAGCATCTAACATCGCTTGTTCCAGGGCATCAGGCTTCAGAAAGTACAAATAAGAAATGTAAAGACAATTAAGAAAGTAGAAATAACTGAAGAATTACATGTTTTTGAACTCAAAATTACACAAACACAACAATTTTAAAATAAAGTCCTGCCATCAGTGGGTACAGGAAAAAAAAAGGAAAAAAAATTTTAATTACAGTATTACTAGGCCAGGCTCAGGGGTGCACACCTGTAATCCTAGCACTCTTGGAGGCTGAGGCAGGTGAATTGCTTGAGTTTAGGTGTTCCAAACCAGCCTTGGCAACACAGCAAAACCATGTCTCTACCAAAAATACAAAAATTATCCAGGCATAGTGGCATGCACCTGTGGTCCCAACTAATTGGGAGGCTGATGTGGGAGGAACAATTGAGCCCAAGGGGTCAAGGCTGCAGTGAGCCACGAATGCACCACTACACTTCAACCTGGGCAACAGGGCGAGACCCTGTCTTGAATGGATGAATGAATGGATGAATGAATGAATGAATGAATGAATGATCTTACTAAGAAATGTGCAGGACTTAAGTGAAGACATCTTGAATAAATCAAAAAACGTCCCATGTACTTGGATGGGAAAACTGATTATTGTAAAGATTTCAAAGGTTCCCAAATGAACGTACGGGCTTAATGCAATTCTGATAGACATTCAAGGCTGCTGCTTCTTCTTTTGTTTTTGCTACTTGTCATGTGTCCATTTAAACTCTACCTGGCTTCTGGGTACAAATGGCAAGTTGAACACGCTCATCTAATTTTTCTCCCACTCAAAACTTCATTAAAACTACAGTAAAGGGATTTTTGTTATGAAATAAATCTAGAAGGACAAGGAGGACAAAAGTGGAGACAAGAATGCAACATTTTGGAAGCGGGAAAGCAATGGTCAAGTCGTAATTGACTGAGCAGTTACCAGAAAGCCAAATAGTAGAAGTGGAAAATGTCAAGAGACAAACAGATACTTACTACAGAATTCCAACAGCAACAAAATACATGCATACATGCTGAATCCCTAATGTTGGGGTCTCTCCAGTCATCTTTCCCCTTTGATTCCCATAACACTAGCAACAAGGCTTACACCTTCCAGTCAGGGAATTAGAGGATTCTTTTCTGGTAATGTCACCAATACAAGAGAAAAGACATGAATATGTTGGTATCTGGGGGCCCCTGAACTAAGGGCAGTCAGAACACCCTACTGTGAAACTCAAACCTATAAGCAAGCTCCAACTGCAGGCTCGGAATTTCCAAAGAGCTTTTTATCCACTACACTTAAACAAAAAGACCAAAACAAACAGATCAAAAAACATCAGCTAGCAGGAAGCAGACAATGTAAGAAGAAGAAAACTTCAAAAGAGCTCTCATTAATATCCTCAAAAAGGTAAAAGAAGATATTGTATTCTGGGCTGGGCACAGGGGCTCACGCCTGTAATCCCAGCACTTTGAGAGGCTGAGGAGGGCAGATCACCTGAGGTCAGGAGTTTGAAACCAGCCTGGCCAACATGGTGAAACCCCATCTCTACTAAAAATACAAAAATTAGCCGGGCGTGGTGGCAGGAACCTGTAATCCCAGCTACTTGGGAAGCTGAGGCAGGAGAATTGCTTGAATCTGGGAGGTGGACGTTGCAATAAGTCAAGATTGCACCACTGCACTCCAGCCTGGGCCACAGAACAAGACTCCATCTGGAAAAGAAAATATTGGATTCTGGATGCTAATGAAAAACACAGGGGAAGGTGCAAACAGGAAGCAAATTTGCTCTCACAAATTAATAGACTGCCAGGCACAGAAAGACAAATTTACATGTGCTCACTCATTTGTGGGAGCTGAAAATTAAAACAATTGAATCCATGGAGATGGAGAGCAGAAGGATGGTTATCAGAAGCTAGGAAGAATACTGAGGGGGATAAGGGGGATAATTAATGGGTACCAAAAAATAGTTAGAAAGAATGAATAAGATCTAGTATTTGATAGCACAACAGAATGACTATAGTCAATAATAATTTAATTGTACATTTTAAAATAATTAAGGATTATAATTGGATTGTTTGTAACACAAAGGATAAATGCTCGAGGGGATGGATACCTCATTTATCTTGATGTGATTATTATACATTGTATGCCTGTATCAAAATATCCCAGATACCCCATAAATATATACACCCACTATGAACCCACAAAAACTAAAAACTAAAAAAAGAAATTAATAGATTCATAGTATGCTACCAGAAAAAGAGAAGCTTCATAGAAGGCTTAAAAATTAAAGTTGAGGCTCAGACCTGTAATCCCGGAACTTTGGGAGGCTGAGGCAGGTGGACTGCTTGAGCCCAGGAGTTCAAGACCAGCCTAGCCAACATGGCAAACCCCCATCTCTACTAAAAATACAAAAATTAGTCTGGCGTAGTGGCACACACCTGTGGTCCCAGCTACTCAGGAGGCTGAGGTGGGAGGATTGCTTGTGTGTGGGAGGTGGAGGTGGCAGTGAGCCGAGATCATGCCACTGCACTCCAGTCTAGGTAACAGAGTGAGATCCTATCTCAGAAATAAATAAATAAATAAATAAATAAATAAATAAATAATTAAAATTAAAATAAAAAAATAAAGTCAAGCAAAGTTACCAAAGGAAAATAGGAAACATAGGAGGAAAAAGATAAGACTATTAGAGGAGCAGTCCATAAGGTCCAATATTCAAATAATAGGAATTACAAAAGAGAACAACGGGGGGGTGTTACGGGACAGAATGGAATGGAATGCAATGAAAATATATGATTGGCAGGTGGAAATCATGTGCCCAACAAAATGGATACACAGACTCACAACAACACACATCATAACACTGGAAAAGAAAGACTTTTTTTTTTTTTTTTTAACTTCCAGAGAGGAAAAAAAAAATGGTGACAAAGAATCTGGAAAAAAAAAAAAGTGTTTACTTCTCAATAGAAATTCTGGGTGCTGCAAGCTAGGCATTCAAATTTCTGTAGTAAAAAATAGTTTAAGTCATGAATTAAAATACAGCCAAACATGTAAGTCCTCAAAATATGTATCTCTCATACTCCCTTTCTCAGGAACTTACTGAAACATGTATACCATCAAAATAAATGAGTAAACAAAGAGGAAGACAAGGGACATAGAAGACATGCCATCTAACATGGGACAGAGGCAAGGGAATCCTCAAGATGATGAGGGTGCATCCCGGGATGACAGCTGCGTACCGGGAGGAGAGGCAACCGGTCCACATTGCAGTCGTGAGGCCCACAAGACAGAAGTGTTGAAAAATTTCTAAAACTGATGAACCAAAATACAGCAATATGACATTATTTAGAAATATGGAGATTTATAAGTGTTAGAAAAATCAAAAACGTCCTAAGTACTAGCTCTTGTGATTAGCAGGGCAGAGAACTACCATCTTTTAAAATTGCCTTTTAATATCATTTGATATTTTAAACAATGTGCATGTATTAATTAGCTTGGCCCAGAAATAATATACCTGTATTATAGCCACAACTATCATTTTTTAAAATGAAATATTAATAGTGATTATCATTAGCATTATGGGCAGTCTTTCTTCTAATGTGAGCACTTACTACATTTTAAAGCAGGATATAAACTTTGAGTTTTAAATAACAAGATAGAAATCTACCCAAAAATCAATTAAAAATCATACGCCAGGCACAGTGGCTCATGCCTGTAATCCTGGCACTTTGGGAGACCAAGGTAGCAAGATCATTTGAGGCCAGGAGCTCAAGACCAGCCTGGGCAATATAGCAAATCATTGTCTCAATAAAATAAAATATATTTTACAAAGAAATTAATTGGGTATGGTGGCATGCGCCTGTGGTCCTGGTTACAGTGAGCTATGATCATACCATTGCATGACATTCTGGGCAACAGAGTGAGCCCTTGTGTCTAAAAGTAAAATAACATAAATAAAATAAAATTAAAACCTTCCATTCTGTCTTTCCCTCAACTTCCCTTTTCAGCTTCAGTTAGATTGCAGAGCCAGGAAAAAAAAAAAAGAAGAAAGTTTTCAGGAAGGCAAAGTCGATGGGAGAAGTGTCTTAGCTATCCTAGCTACAGAGATGTTACCCCACACTTCTACCAAACCAATCAATATCTCCTCTCATTTTCTCTTTTGCCTCTTCCTAACAGACCATCACACAAAATATTTTTTCCAAATAACTTCATTTTCACTATACCTTCCAGTGTTGTTCATAAATCAGGATATGTTTCTTGGCAATGTCCACCCTGTCCCAAGCCATTGCCAGATTTAATTGCTCTGACGCTGATAAATTTGTGCCTAGGGTAAAAGAAAGGAATAATCATATATTCTTTTGAAGATATCTACACAAGTAGCACAGAGTACTGTGGAACATGAGAAGCGTAAGTGAGGAACAATTGCAACCCCATCCAGATACTCACCCTTCAGCAAAGCTGTTAGGATTGCTAAGTCAAGGTCTTGCTGCTCTTCAGAGTCAGCGTCAAATATGGTAATCTACAACAGTGAAAGACAGAGAGCTATACATTTGGGGAACTACCAAATAAATGCTTTCAAAGAGTACCCACAGAATTCAAACTGGAGCTAGTGAATTGAGGATAACATTCTTCTTTAAAACCTTTTTTTACTTATAGGAGAGAAAACTTTTAAACAGAGTAACAAAGAATTATGGGCACTTGGGGGAAAAATACTAAAAATTCCACATGTACAGAGGAAACATTTATGAAGGAATGTTATTACACTATGTACATGCTACAACAAAAAGAACCTCAATGTTAATTTCCAATGTAAATAAAATCATGTCTCCTTTCAAAGAGATAACAAATGAAATTCTCCATTCACCTAGCCTTGGAAACTAAGACTTTTGCTTTTTTCTTCTCTTTTCTTAATTTTTTGTAGAGACAAGTTCTCACTATATTGCCCAGGCTGGTCTTGAATTCCTGGGCTCAGGCGATCCTCCGGTCTCAGCCTCCCAAAGTGCTGGGATTACAGGTGAGTCACCACGCCCAGCCAGACTTGTTTTTTTATGAGAAATGAACCCTCAAGGGTCTCTCATAAAATAATTAAGGTAATTACAGTGGACCCAATGAGCAAGTACCCTGAGCAACACAGACAATCTTTGACTCCTTTAAAAACAAGTAAGTTCTTTACTTAGGTTCCAAAGGGTCACCTGCGGGCGCTTAAGGCGCCTGCTCACCCATTCCCACCCTGTGGAGCGTGCTTTCACTTTCAATAAATCTCTGCTTTTGTTGCTTCAAAAAAAAGTGGGGAGGAGTCACCTGATATTAATGACTATATCTCAGTCTTTTTAAATTAAAATACATTTCATACAGTAGCAGTAGCTGTTTTAATGAAAAAGCCAAGACTGGCAAGACCTGGTTCCAAGTATGCCACTAACAAGCTAGTCCTAGGTAAATATCGTGAGGCGACTGAATCTCAGGCTCCTCATCCATAAAATGAGAGGAATCTGCTGAATAATCTCTAAGGTATCATAAAGATAAAAAACTATGCATCTATAACTTCACACATTGTTTCCTTTCACCTGACACGCCCTCTATGTGCATGAGTAAAATCAACCCTCAATTGTACAACCCAATTCCTATCATCTGCAAGCCCTTTGCTGCCTTCTCTTGCCCTCATTGGTCATTACATTGCTTATTAATTATTCTGCTTGATGGCAGGAAGAGGCAAACACAAGGGCAATCTCTTTAACATGTCCTTTTCTTAACTTACTGATTATTGTGGCAAATAGAAAGTGTAGTAGATTAAGAAGATTTCAACTCTTCTGAAACTCAAGTTTCAGATATATATATATATTTATTTATTTCACTCTTGTTGCCCAGGCTGGAGTGCAATGGTGCGATCTGGGCTCACTGCAACCTCCGCCTCCTGGGTTCAAGCGATTCTCCTGCCTAAGCCTCCCAAGTAGCTGGGATTATAGGCACCCGCCACCATGCCCAGTTAATTTTTGCATTTTTGGTAGAGACAGGGTTTCACCATGTTGGCCAGGCGGGTCTCGAACTTCTGATCTCAGGTGATCCACCTGCCTCGGCCTCCCAAAGTGCTGGGATTACAGGCATGAGCCACCACACCCAGGCAGATCTGTCATTTCTTAGCTGCATGACTGCAAATCCCTTAAATTCTCTAGTCTTCTGCTTCATCATTTCCAAAATGGAAATAAACAACCACTGCCATATTGAAGTTGCTCACAGGGCTATTTCAAATGAAAATAATATATTTAGGCCGGGCGCAGTGGCTCACGCCTGTAATCCCAGCACTTTGGGAGGCCGAGACGGGCGGATCACGAGGTGAGGAGATCGAGACCATCCTGGCTAACACGGTGAAACCCCGTCTCTACTAAAAAATACAAAAAACTAGCCGGGCGAGGTGGCGGGCGCCTGTAGTCCCAGTACTCGGGAGGCTGAGGCAGGAGAATGGCGGGAACCCGGGAGGCGGAGCTTGCAGTGAGCTGAGATCCGGCCACTGCACTCCAGCCTGGGAGAAAAGGCAAACCCCCTCTCTAAAAAAAAAAAAAAAAAAAAGAAAATAATATATTTAGAGGCACGCTGCTAATTATAAACATGGTTGCTATTAATGTTGTTATCAAGCCAACTAAAACCCCAAACAGTTTTCCACATAGATTTTGTCATGCTTCCTCTAGCCACAACATTTCAGTTGGTTTTCTTGAGGCCAGGTACTTAAATATTACCAAAATTCTTACACAATTTGGTCCAGCCTTCAGATTCTAGAAAGATCACCTTGAATCATGACATATCTGCATATTTACTGTAATTGTCAGCTTCATTTCATGTGAGTCATTGATATGAATTGATAATCCAGGCTGTGCACAGTGGCTTAAGCCTGTAATTCCAGCACTTTGGGAGGCCAAGACAGGCGGATCGCTTGAGGCCAGGAATTCAAGACCAGCTTGGCCAACACAGTGAAACCCCATCTCTACCAAAACATACAAAAATTAGCCAGGCATGGTGGCGTGCCCCTGTAGACCCAGCTACTTAGGAGGCTGAGGCATGAGTATCACTTGAGCCTGGGAGGTGGAGGTTGCAGCAAGCCAAAATCTCGCCACTGCACTGCAGCCTGGGTGACGTAGTGAGGCCCTGTTTCAAAAATAAAAAAATAAAATAAAATAAAAGAATTGATAATTCATATTATCCAAGTCATTTTGTTCATAGGCTGGGCGTGGTGGCTTATCCCTATAATCCCAGCATTTTGGGAGGCCAAGGCAAGAGGATCACTTGAGTCCAGGAATTCAAGGCTGCAGTAAGCTATGACTGCACCACTGCACTCCAGCCTGGGCAAAAGAGCAAGACCCTGTCTTTACCAAATAAATTAATTAATCAAATAAATTAATCTTTTTATCACAGTACCCTAAAACACTAAAACACTAAAAACTTTTCCTGAGTCTACATTATGGCAATAGCCCATAGTTTGTGGGCTCCATTTTTTAGCCCAGAGTTTATTCTCACTATTCCCATTGTCCTATACATTCCCAATGATTTCCTGCAGGATTTGCTCAGGATGCTGTGAGGCAGTCATGTAACTCAGCACCATGAAGCTGTGTTCATTGAAGACACAGAGCTGTTCCTTTACCCTCTGAAAATACATCTGTGTAATTTTCACTAAATCTGATAACTTTTCTGGAACACTGTTATACTTAGCGCTTTTTCTGTAGTAGAGTCTAGAATTTGAAGCATGGGGAGTACACACAGCAATGACAGTAAGAAGCCAAGTTTACTCAACTAAGAATCAAATTCTGTAGAGTTAGATATACCCAAAATCAAAATGAAAAAAATCCATATTTTTTATTTTTAATTATTTTAATTTTAAAAATTTTTACTTTAAGTTCTGGGATACATGTGCAGGATGCGCAGGTTTGTTACACAGGTAAACGTGTGCCATGGTGGTTTGCTGCACAGATCAACCCATCACCTAGGTATTAAGACCTGCACGCATTAGCTATTTCTCCTGATTCTCTCCTTCCCTGCTCCTTCCCTGACAGGCCCCTGTGTGTTGTTCCCCTTCCTGTGTCCATCATATTTTTTCTAATTGTGAAAATAAATATTACAATATTTATAAATTAGCAGTTCTTAAGTCAGCTGAATCATCAACTCTTCATACTCACACAATCCCTGTGAACCATACACTCCATTAGAATTTGGAAAAGGTGCTTGGACTGTTTAAGACTAAAGTTGAAAGTGTTCTGAATCATGCAGATGATCTCCTCTTTCACCTGAGGTCGCAGCATCCTGGAAGAGAAATAAATGGTCTTGACACAACCCAGAGAGGGGAATGAGCCGGCAACATCAGTACAAGAAAACACCCCATCAGCTCCCCAGACTGAAAAGGTGACAGTTCTGCCAGGAGAGCAAATGAGGGGGAGCAAACGGAAGCAGGAGCTCAAGAAGAAGGCTGAATTTGAAAGTGAGAATGGAGCCGGGCATGGTGGCTCACACCTGTAATCCCAGCACTTTGGGAAGCCCAGGTGGAAGATCACCTGAGGCCAGGAGTTCGAGGCCAGCCTGGGCAACATAGCAAGACCCTGCTTCCATTTTCACATTTATAAAATAAAGAAAGAAAGTGATAATGGGTTGATCTGCCACATCCTGAAAAGAATATACCCTGAAGTGGAGTTCTGAAGCTGGTAGATTTCCAGCGGCCTAGGAATCTCCAGAAATTATAGGTATTATATTCTCTAAAGGATCTGAGACCCTAAAAGGTTTAATAACCACACATCCAGGGTGATTTTAGAAAAGGGAGAGGAGTGAAAGCAGCGGGAAATGGTAGAGGCGGAAGTGGAGGCAGGAGGGATGAACAGGGAGAGCAATCGTAAGCAAAGGCACTCCGGAGAGCTGTTACAGCATAAGCAGCGGATAACTGTTTACTAAATAAATTAGGGGAGTTAACATTTTAGTTCTTAGGCACTGTACTTATTTATACAGTATAAATATCATGCTTTTGAAATTGAAAGAATCACATTGGATAGAGGGAGGGCAAGAGAAAAAATTATCTTCTTATTTGAAAAGGTGAAAGAATTAAAGCCTGAAATAAGCACGACATATGCTATGAAAATGTCAGGATATAGACCTCCCCAATTTCTGCTATTTCCATCAAGGGTAAATGAATTTGAAGGTGCTCTGGGCCCAACACTGGCCACCTCCCTTACAGAAAGGTCCTTACGGCTGTAATGGCCAATTGCTAGAGCCACACCTCCCTCACTCCCCCTGCAAACACCTTTTCCCAAAGTTCAAGCAAGACTCAAGCTTCCCTTTAAAGGCAGGCCATTCTTCAGCTAAGAAAATAACAACTGGCATCGCTGAAGGGCATTTTGATGTTGAACAACAAACAAGTCACTGAGAATTAAAATCCAGTCTCAACTTCTATAATCCAAGAATATCTGGCCTACATAAATGCACAGCCAAAAGAACTAAAATGGAGGAATAAATAGCCCCTATAGTTTCAAAAAGGAAGAACCAACAACTCACCCTTCATCTGCCAGGTGTTTGTGTGTGAAGGCCAGGAGGTCAGCTGCCCTGCCTGTGCCCTCACACACCACCACCGGGTCCTTGTCCTTGACAGTCTCCCACACTGACAGGATGACGTTGGGACCGCCTTCCACCACCAGCCCCACCACGGGCACGCCTTGTCTTGAGCCTATTCCAGACCACAAACAATACCACACTGTTAGAGAATCCCTATCTCAGCCAGTCGACCATTTTGACTTCCAGACACAAGTCTCTCAATTACCACCTATGTTCATTCCTCGCACTGGCGCCTCTCTCATTTAACCCTGGTTTGCTTAGATCAAGACCAAGCCGAAAACTTGGACTTCAAATAAAATGTGGCATAAATATGGTGAAAGCATCTTCAAGATTTTACCAGGTAAAAAGGTTTTCAATAATTTTTTTAAAAATAGGTATTCCTTAAGAAATTGTAACTTTCCATTATGGGAAACTCTGAAAGTATCTAAAAGTAAACAGAACAATATAATAGATTCCAATGTGTTCATCACTCATCTCCAAAAATGAGCAACCTTAACCAGTTCAATAAACATTTTAATTATTACTTATTTATTTATTTAATATAAGACTAGGTCTCACTCTGTCACCTAGGCTGGAATGCAGTGGTGTGATCACAACTCACTGCAGCCTCGACTTTCTGGGCTCAGGCAATCCTCCTGTCTCAGCCTCCTGAGTAGATGGGACCACAGGTGTGTACCACCACACCTAGCTTTTTTTTTTTTTTTTTTAGTTATTTGTAGAAATGGGGTCTCCCTATGTTGCTCAGGCTGATCTCAAGCTCCTGGTCTCAAGTGATCTTCCTGCCTCAGACTTTCAAAGTCTTGGAATTACAGGTGTGAGCCACCACACCCAGACTCTATAAACTTTTAATGGTGGTTATTTCTTTTTTTTTTTTGAGACGGAGTCTCGCTGTGCTCCCAGGCTGGAGTGCAGTGGCGTGATCTCGGCTCACTGCAAGCTCCGCCTCCCGGGTTCACGCCATTCTCCTGCCTCAGCCTCCCAAGCAGCTGAGACTACAGGCGCCCGCCACCACGCCCGGCTAGTTTTTTGTATTTTTAGTAGAGACGGGGTTTCACTATGTTAGCCAGGATAGTCTCGATCTCCTGACCTCGTGATCCACCCGCCTCGGCCTCCCAAAGTGCTGGGATTACAGGCTTGAGCCACCGCGCCCGGCCAATGGTGGTTATTTCTATGAACAAGGTAGGATGACAACCCTCAAAGACTTTTGCATTTCCATTTATTCCATTTTTTATTGTTTGAATTTTTTATCATGACTATATATTACCTTTTCTTCTTGCAGACTACATGACCCAAGGCACTCTCTCTCTCTCTATATATATATATACACACACATATATATTACTTTATTCATGTGAGAGAAAGAACAAAAAGGAATAACTGCAGAGTCATTCTTTTAAAAAAGATGTAAGCAAAAAAGCTTACAGAATAATATGCACAGTATTATCCTATGTATATTTTTAAAACAATATACATAGACACGTATTTTATATGTATATGTGCACATACCTGTATGTATAGCATGTTATATAAATGACCAGAAAATTCTGGAAGGATACACATCACGCTATGAACAATGGAAAAGAGAGGGAAAGGTTTAGGAAAATGTTGAAAAGGGACCTTGACTATTTATTCTATAGATTTCTTATTTGCTTTATGTTTCCACACCACACATATATTGATATACTACATTTAAATAACTATATTTTATTTTATTTTCCAAAAGAAGAAAATTTGGCAAGCAATGCCACACTCACCCCTGAGCAAAAGAGGACTTTACTCTGGGTCCCATGTTTTCGGGGGCCCACACTGGCCTTCCTCTGGCCACATCCCTGCCCTCATGGTGAGGCATCTACAGGGTCAAGGGTCAAGAGAAAACTGTGCTCCGTCCCTAGCTTACTAAGATGCCCAAAAAACACCATGTTGCTCAGTACTTCCAAAAATCCAAGGTTTCCAAACTCAAGTCTGGCCTTCCAGATATATGTGTCAAGATAAAAGGCTAGGACATATTTTATACAGTTAGCTAGATTTAAGGCATTTAAATCTCTAGACATATAGTATGTGGCCTTCTATGTGTATCCTGTGTCAGGCTCTCAAATGTTAGGGATGGGTCGGTTAGCAACCATCCAAAAACTTCATTCCATCGATTTAGTAGCTTTGACATTCTACTCTTTTTCCATACACCTCCACCTCATTATTTTCTCCATATCACTAAAAAGCATATCTATGATGTACCAACTAATAGACATAGGGTTTCTCTAAATAGATAGTCTTACAAAAGCCAAATGAAGTGGCAAAAATAGTATGAGGCACAAAAGTAATAGAAGAAAATTTCGATTAATATTGTATTGATTTTGGAATAAAAACA
This sequence comes from Papio anubis, assembly GCF_008728515.1. Taxonomy (NCBI): domain Eukaryota; kingdom Metazoa; phylum Chordata; class Mammalia; order Primates; family Cercopithecidae; genus Papio; species Papio anubis. The sequence continues at coordinate 22,543,185 of NC_044988.1, read as the reverse complement.
CTTGTAAGGGAATTTTTTGTATCTTGTGTAATAAAATGTCATTCAGCCATTAAAATGTACTAAATTATACTCATTGACATGGAAATATGACCATGCTTAGTAGGAAAAACTACAAAAGAAGCATTATGAAATCATCCCAGTTTTTGCTTAAAAGATGTTGCTTGTGTGTGTGTGTCTGCATGTGTGTGTAGAAAATTTGTGAAAATATACATATGAAAAGGTTAAGAATGGTTAGTTTTGATGGTGAGATTATGGAAAACTGTCCCTTTCTTCTGTTACATGCTTTCTTTGCGCTACCTGAATGTGGAAGTATATAATACTTTTACCGGCCGGGCGCGGTGGCTCAAGTCTGTAATCCCAGCACTTTGGAAGGCCGAGACGGGCAGATCACAAGGTCAGGAGATCAAGACCATCCTGGCTAACCCGGTGAAACCCCGTCTCTACTAAAATATACAAAAAACTAGCCGGGTGAGGTGGCGGGCGACTGTAGTCCCAGCTACTCGGGAGGCTGAGGCAGCAGAATGGCGTGAACCCGGGAGGCGGAGCTTGCAGTGAGCTGAGATCCAGCCACTGCACTCCAGCCTGGGCAACAGAGCGAGATTCTGTCTCAAAAAAAAAAATAAAAGAATAATAATAATAATAATAATAATAATAAATACTTTTACTACTCGAAAAAGAAAAAGAAATCAATATGGGCATTTTTGTGGAAGAGGAAGAGAATTCAATTTCTGTTAGGTACACTTTTTTTTTTTAATTTTTTATGGAATCTCACTCTGTTGCCCAGGTTGGAGTGCAGTGGCACCATCTTAGCTCACTGCAACCTCTGCCTCCTGGGTTCTAGTGATTCTCCTGCCTCAGCCTCCTGAGTATCTGGGATTACAGGCACGTGCCACTACGCCGGCTACTTTTTTGTATCTGTAGTAGAGACAGGGTGTTACCATGTTGGCCAGGCTGGTCTTAAACTCCTGACCTCAGGTGATCCATCTGTCTCGGCCTCCCAAAGTGCTGGGATTACAGGTGTGAGCCACCATGCCTGGCTCACTTTTCTTGAAGTAATAACTTATTCCTACAAAATCAAATATATTTATGGCTTTTTCTGAAAAAAAAAAAATCTTACTGATACACTAGTAAAAATTGGTTTAAAAAGAAAAAAATGTAAAATTCTTGCTGAGAAATCTTGCTAGACAGCTGCCTCTACTGTAAGGTCCCAGGGTGAGGCAGGAATACAATATTGGACTCCAAATTAAAAGTTCCTAGAACAGACATTCCAGGAAAGGGCACTCTTCTCCCTTGAGACTTGGATTATGAAAAGATACAGAGGCATCAGAGCCTATGTTTCCTATCTTGAAATTACATCCTTAGAGTCTTACAAAACAGAAGCTGACATTGGCCATATTTCAAATGGCTGAAAGCCAGCAACTTTACAATGTGAGTCTTTTTTTTTTTTTCTTTTTAAAGTATTCTCTGCCAACAACAAGGGTTTGCCAGGGATGCCAAGAAGACTGGCTGAAAAGCAATAAAATAAATCAACCACAGGTTGGGCACGGTGGCTCACACCTGTAATTCCAGCACTTTGGGAGGCCAAGGTAGGCAGATCACTTGAGGTCAGGAGTTCGAGATCAGCCTGGCCAACATGGTGAAATCCTGTCACTACTAAAAACATAAAAAAATTAGCCAGGCATGGTGGCGGGCGCCTGTAATCCCAGCTACTCAGGAGGCTGGGGTAGGAGAATTGCTTGAATCAGGGAGGCAGAGGTTGCAAAGAACTGAGATCATGCCACTATACTCCAGCCTGGGTGGCAGAGCGAGACTCAGTCTCCAGAAAAAACAAAAAAGTCAAATAAATCAACCACATATTTAAGTATTTTCATGCCATCAAAAATAAAACCCTTTTTGATCATATCAACAACAAATACAAATATGGTAGCCAACCTCCCTCATAAGCATGTTAGGTATGAAGATCAGCTTGATACATAAGAATTTTGAGTTTCTCGGCCGGGCGCGGTGGCTCAAGCCTGTAATCCCAACACTTTGGGAGGCCGAGACGGATGGATCACAAGGTCAGGAGATCGAGACCATCCTGGCTAACATGGTGAAACCCCGTCTCTACTAAAACATACAAAAAACTAGCCGGGCGCGGTGGCGGGCGCCTGTAGTCCCAGCTACTCGGGAGGCTGAGGCAGGAGAATGGCGTGAACCCGGGAGGTGGAGCTTGCAGTAAGCTGAGATCCGGCCACTGCACTCCAGCCTGGGCGACAGAGCGAGACTCCGTCTCAAAAAAAAAAAAAAAAAAAGAATTTTGAGTTTCTCAAGGGCATGTCTTCTCTTTCTTCCTTGTGTGTGTGTGTGTATATATATATATATGTGTGTGTGTGTGTGCATATATATGTATGTGTGTGTGTATAGGTGGCTTCTTGTTTTTGCTGTTTTTATATGGGTTCTCCTTAGAATAATAAATGTTACTAGTTCACTGGAATTGACTCCACAGTCAGCAAAGCCTCCAGATAAATCTTAAGTTTCAAGGTCTTTGAAAGTGGAAATGTCATCCGCTACTATAAGCACACTCAGGGTTGTTGCATTCATACTAAAATGGGCAATCAGCAGGGAATAAGAAAGACAAAGACTCTTACACCTCTCATGGGGCATACATTATAGCACTGCACAGAACCCCACAATGTAGGTGGTGGGCAAAGGTCAGCAGAGGCAACAGGACATTTCCGGTAATATTTCAGGCCCCCAGTGGATCCTTCTCTATATGGATTCTTCTTCAAGGCCCTTCTCTGACCTCTCTTCCTTCCCTCTGCTCTGCTGGTCTCCCTTCTCCCAGCCATCCCTTCCCCGCAGAAAACCACATACCTGATCCTGTCTCCCCTTCTCCTGACTGCATAAGCCTCAGAACCCTTATTCACACTAAGAGTTAAGCGAATGACCACAAATCCCAGAGTCCCTCCTCTCCTTCTACCCCACAACCAGGAGATGATCACTGTACCAAAGGAGGGAGAAAGGAAGGAAAGAAATAGACGTTTATTAAAGACACACCGTGCACCCAACACAATTCTAGACATCCCTAATACACATCTTCTCAATTGTCACAACAAACATTAGAAGTAGATAGTTCTTTCCATTTTATAATAAGAACATAGTTTGACAGATGTTAATGCCATTGGCCAAGGTCACAGGCACAAAATGACAGAGCTTCAATCTGTCTGATTTCACTACATTCTGCTGCCTCCAGGGATCAAGGCCAAAAACGAAACGGACTTCCAGCCTTTCATTTTTTCAGCCAATGCTCAAAGGCTGAAGAGGACTTGAGCCTCCTAAAGGCATTCCCGCTCCCTGGCCCTGTGTCCCAAAGAAGTATTTTGTGGAAGATTTAATTCGGCACAAGAGGCAGGGGTTCACTTTCTGGTGCCTTGAACCAAAAGTCTCCAATTTTCCAGGCAGCACTCAGCCCTCCTGCTCTCCGTAAAGAATTTACACTTCCCTGTCCACTGGTGCATGCTGATTCTGGTACTCCCTTCTCCTCTCCCTCTTCGAGATAAAACTACCAAAATGTCCCTCTTGAAGCACCACTGTGAGCATGACACAAACGTGACACTTTCCAAGGTCCTATTTCTTTTTTTTTTTTTTAAGACAGAGTCTCTGTCACCCAGGCTGGAGTGCAGTGGTGTGATCAGCTCATTGTAACCTCTGCCTCCCAGGTTCAAGCGATTCTCCTGCCTCAGCCTCCTGAGTAGCTGGGATTACAGGCATGCACCACCACACCTGGCTAATTTTTGTATTTTCAGCAGAGACGGGGTTTCACCATGTTAGCCAGGCTGGTCTCGACTCCTGACCTCAGGTGATCCGCCCGCCTCAACCTCCCAAAGCGCTGGGATTACAGGCGTGAGCCACCACACCCGGCCCCAAGGTCCCTATTTCTAAAAATCTTGTCAGGTCTTAACCTCTTCCCTGCCTAGGGCCACCCCACCCACACATGAAATGTCATCTTCCCTGACCATCAAAGCTCACACCCCTAGTACCCTCAAGCTAGTCTCTTTCATGCTCTTCAGCCACCCCCCTTCCCACATGGCTATCTCCCCTCCTCTCTCCCTCCATCTGTCCAACCCAAATGACTCTTCAAGGATCCACTAAAGTCTTCATCCCTCCAACATCTCCCAAACACTTCTTCCTCTCTCTCAACTGTCACCTACAAGTCTGCACTGTCTTATGTTCTGCTTTCTTCTGGCTGTGGGTTCACTATGTTTACTTAATCCCTCTGGCTGCTCTAAGACAGGGGCCAACTTGGGCCTCTCTACTCTGTGCAAGTGGTAAGTGAGCACCTTGACCACAGTGAACCCATAGCCGGAAGAATGCAGCAATCAGACAGTGCAGACTTGTGCGTGACAGCTGAGAGAGAGGAAGACATTTTTGGGGGGATCATGGAAGGATGAAGACTTTAGTGGATCCTCGAAGAGTCATTCGGGTTGGAGAGATGGAGGGAGAGGAGGGGAGATACCCATGGGGGAAGGGGGGTGGCTAAAAAGCATTAAGGAGACTAGCTGGAGGGGACTAGGGGTGTGAGCTTTGATGGTCACGGAAGACCATGAAAGACCTCAGCAGACTTGTAACCAGACCAGTTGACTGAGCCCCTGTGATACTCACGGCAGTGTATTTTCTGCAGAGAGAGGTACTTCTCCAGGTTTCTTCTGAGCTTCATTTCATTTCCATACTTGCCCACAGTCCCATCATCAGACAGGATGAAGTGCGAGTGCATGCTGTTGAGTGTTGTGAGCTTGCTGAGGGGGTTACCCAGAGTCTGGTACAGGCACACCACCTGAGAGACAGCAAGGACAAGGGAGGGTCAGAGCTCTAGATCCCTCCCCAGGCTCACTTGCTCCAAAGGCCTATCTTTATGTGCTAACAGAGTTCCCACCTAGTTCAAAAAGCATTACTTGTGGCCAGGCAGGTGGCTCACGCCTGTAATCCCAGCACCTTGGGAAGCCGAGGTGGGAAGATCACAAGGTCAGGAGATCGAGACCATCCTGGCTAACACGGTGAAACCCCGTCTCTACTAAATATATCAAAAATTGGCCGGGCATGGTGGCGGGTGCCTGTAGTCCCAGCTACTTGGGGGGCTGAAGCAGGAGAATTGCTTGAACCCCAGGAGGCGGAAGTTGCCATGAGCCAAGATCGCGCCATTGCACTCCAGCCTGAGCAAGAGAGTGAGGCTCCATCTCAAAAAGAAAAAAAAAAAAAGTATTACTTGCAATTTAGAGCAGTGCTTCTCAAACTATCTGTGGTATCAATTTTTTAAATTTCCCATGTTTTAATGGACCAATAGGTGATCCTACTATGAATAACTAATAGACAGCTTGTGGTACACGAGAGTCACAACACAAGTTCAACAATATTGAAACATACCCTGTTCAGCAAGATTAGCCTGCTTTCCAGGTGCTTGAATGACCACAGCATGGTCACATTGCTGACAGTGGTTCTAAATATTTTTTTCTTTTTTCTTATTTATATTTTTTTGAGGCAGAGTCTTGCTCTGTCACCCAGGCTGGATTGCAGTGGTGTGATCTCGGCTCACTGCAACCTCTGCCTCCTGGGTTCAAGCAATTCTCCTGTCACAGCCTCCCAAGTAGCATATGCGCACCTCCATGCCTGGCTAATTTTTGTATTTTTAGTGGAGACAGGGTTTCAGTCCTGGTCTTCTTTTTCATTTCTGTGCTTACCTTGTTTCAACCCATTAAAAAACAGTTCAAGAACTGGCACCAGTACATAGACCACACCATTAGTCAAAACTACTGTCTTTTAATAGATTTATTCCGGAATAATATTTTGACACTGACTTTTCTCTAGTATTCCAAACAAAATAAAGACTAACAGCCGGCCAGGTGCAGTGGTTCATGCCTGTAATACCAGCACTTTGGGAGGCCGAGGCTGGCGGATCAATTGAGGTTAGGAGTTCAAGACCAGCCTGGCCAACATGGTAAAACCCTGTCTCTACTAAAAATACCAAAATTAGCCAGGCATGGTGGCATGTGCCTGTAGTCCCAGCTACTTGGGAGGCTGAAGCACAAGAATCACTTGAACCTGGAAAGCAGAGCTTGCAGTGAGCTGAGATCTCGCCACTGCACTCCAGCCTGGGCGACATAGTGAGACTCCATCTCAAAAAAAATAAATAAATAAAACAGTAGAACAGCCAACCAGCCAAACAGCATTTCATTCATTATAAAACATCAAAATCTTTATTACATTAATGGACACTTTCTTAAGCTGCTCCACTTAGTATTTGCTGTTAGAGGCAAGAACACAGTATTTAGAGTAAGAAAGCCCAAGTTTAAGTCAAGTCTCTTCTACTTACTAACCTTAACTCTGAGTAATTCTTGCCTTCTTTCTCAGGCTTATTTTCCTCAGCTATAAGTAAGGATGATAATAATGATAATTTTTATTCAGAGGGTTGTTGTGAGGCTTCAAAGAAATAATGGATGCAAAAAGCACTATGAACTTTATAAACATTAGACTTTAAATGTTACCTTTTTAATTTTGAAGCATGACACTGAGGCAAGAAACCAAAAGGAAAATGATTGAGAGATTTAATACATATTTTGTATTTATTTTTAAAAGATTAAAAATAATATAAAATAAAAACTGAGAAATGCAGCATACTTGACAAACAAAATAGTTACTAGGCTGAATTATAGGATCTTTCAAGGCTAGGCACAGAGAGAGGCTCATGCCTGTAATCCCAACACTTTGGGAGGTCAAGGCAGGAAGATCACTTGAGGCCAAGGGTTCAAGACCAGTCTGAGCAACATAGCAAGGCCCCATCTCTAAAAAAAAGATTTTTTAAGAATTAGCTGGGTGTGGTGGTGCTAATGTAGACGGGAGGATCACTTGAGCCCAAGAGTTCAAGGCTGCAGTGAGCTATGATCATGCCATTGTACTCTAGTCTTGGTAACAGAGCAGATTTTGTCTTAAAAAAAAAATTGAAGGTTAAGAAGTCTAAAATCCCTGCTTGAAAATGTACAAAAACCATGTGAAGAGATGTTGAACCTCACCAGCAATCATGGAAATGTAAATAAGAAAAATTAGGTATTATTGTATACCTTAACCGAATGGTATCGCTTGAAGAAAACAGAATACTCAGAACTCAGTGGGCATCCACATACCCTGTTGACAAGAATATGAATTGTTTTGTTTTGGGGTTTTTTTGGGTGTTTTTTTTTTTTTTTTTTTTTTGGTGGTTTTTGTTTTTTGGTTTTGTTGTTGTTGTTGTTGTTTTTAGGCAGGTTCTAATTCTGTCGCCCAGGCTGGAGTGCAGTAGTGCCAATCTGGGCTCACTGCAACCTCTGCCTCCCAGGCTCAAGCAATCCTCCCACCTCAGCCTCCTGAGTAGCCAAGATCACAGGCACACACTGCCATGCTGGCTATTTTTGTTGTTGTTGTTGTTGCTGTTATTGTTGTTGTTTGTTTGTTTGAGACAGCATCTCATTCTGTTGCCCAGGCTGGAGTGCAGTGGTGCGATCACGGCTCACTGCAGTTTCAACTTCCCAGGTTCAAGCGATCCTTCCACCTCAGCCCCCCGCAGTAGCTGAGACTATAGGCGCATACCACCACGCCCAGCTAATTTTTGCATTTTTTTTTTTGTAGAGACAGGGTTTCACCATGTTCCTCAGGCAAGTCTCAAACTCCTGGGCTCAAGCAATCTGCCAGCCTCAGCCTCGGCCTCCCAGAGTGTTGGGATTATAGGCATGAGCCACCACGCCCGGCAAGAATGTGAATTTTCACCACCTTTCCAGAAGGCAATGTGTCACATTTTAAACGGTTATACAGACTGGTCCGAGCATTCCACTTTGAGAATTACTTCTAGGGAAACAAGCAAGCTAGTATCAAAGATCTACATATCTTATCACAATATTATTATTATTATCCTCAAAAGTGAAAAACAGAACATGACCTAAATGGATAATAATAGAGGAATCGTTGATTCAATACAGTACAGTATGATACTAGTCGACATGAAACATCAAAATGTTTCCTTGGCCTCCAGACGTGCTCTGCTAATACTGGGTCCCACTGGCCAGGCACAGTGGCCGGCGCCTGTAATCCCAACACTTTGGGAGGCTGAGGTGAGTGGATCACGAGGTCATGAATTCAAGACCAGCCTGGCCAACATGGTGAAACCCCATCTTTACCAAAATTACAAAAATTAGCTGGGCATGGTGGCAAGTGCCTGTAATCCCAGCTACCTGCGAGGCTGAGGCAGGAGAATTGCTTGAATCTGGGAGGTGGAGGTTGCAGTGAGCCGAAATCGTGCCACCGCACTCCAGCCTGGGCAATAGAGCAAGACTCCATCTCGGGCGAGGCAGGGGGAAAATACTATGTCCCACTAAAAGCAAGCAGCCTTTTCTCTAGGGAACAAAAAATGAGCCTGGAATATTTTTTCCATACTAAAAAGCAGGGAAGTCATGATAGATAATAGAATTGTGTGAAAGGACTGAGGAGACAACTTGGAAACACTCCCCTGGCCAAAATGGGACAATTTGAACATAATTAAGAATAATAACTGCATTGATTAATGGATTGAAATATGACAAATATGTTTAAATTTATGAGTTAAGAAAACTCATCATTCACCTTTCATTATTTTGAAAACTGGCAAATAAAAAGAGTCAAACATTTATTCAGCCCTTCCTATTCAACTGTACCACAAGGTGACTGGTGAGAAAACATTTATCTATATGGAGTATTTAGGTATTAGAGTGTTAAGTACATACAGCAGGTAAGCTAATAAACAAAGAAGGACATTATCATTAAATGTCAGCATGTTGGAACTCTGTTGAAATAATGAATCTATGCAATGACTGCTAATGTTGTAAAAAGAGAGACCACCATATATTACAAGGGAAAGACATACATCCTCCTATGGCATAAGCTTACACAGAAAACCTGAACCTGATCATACCTCTCGATCAAACTACCAATTTACAGAAAAGAAGCAAAGAAACATGCTAAACCCTGCTACAAAAGATAAAATCTGGAAAATCCAAGCTGTAGGAAACTCTTCAGAACAAATGACCCAGTTTCCTCAATAAATAAATTATACACACATAAAAAAATGAGATGGAGGTAAAATCCATAGATTAAAAGTGACAAAAATAAAAAGCAAGTCAAGTCAAGAGACATATTAACCCATCACAATGTATGAAACTTTTTTGGATAATGAAATCACATCCTTAAATAATGAAGACTTAAGAAATCATGTTTTTGAAAAAAACATTATGAAGCAATGAAAATTTTGACTAGACTGGATAGTGAGTGATACTGAGATATTCCTGCCAATTTTTTAGATATAATAACTTCATTGTGATTATATATTTTTCATTGTCCATATATTTTAGAAATAACTACTGAAATATTTATAGATGAAATTATTGGATGTCTCAAATTTGCTTCAAAATAACAAGGGCATCAGCTGAATGGATAAGGGAAGAGGGGAAACAAAACTGGCTATGAGCTGGTAACTGCTGAAGCTGGAGATACATACATAGGAAAGAGTTCACTTTTCTAACTTCTCTACTGCCTAATACGTTTGAAGTTTTCCAAAATAAAAGTTAAAACAGGCTGGGTGAGGTGGTTCACACCTGTAATCCCAACACTTTGGGAGGCCGAGGCAGGAGATCATTCAAGGTCAGGAGTTCGAGACCAGCCTGGCCAACATGATGAAATCCCATCTCTACTAAAAATACAAAAATTAGCCAGGCCTGGTGGTGGGCGCCTGTAATCCCAGCTACTCAGGAGGCTGAGGCAAGAGAATTGCTTGAATCCAGGAGGTGGAGGTTGCAGTGAGCCGAGACTGTACCGCTGCACTCCAGCCTGGGCAACAGAGCCAGACTCCATCTCAGAAAAAAAAAAAAAAGTTAAAAAATCCATAAACATGTCTGTATTAATCGACATGGAGAAATAACTATGGCAAATAGGTAAGCTAAAAAAAAAAGCAGATTTATGGCAGTCAGTTCTGTTGTTACTATTTTTAAATATACACTTTTTTTTACTGTTCATATACACACATACATAGAAAAAATTCTGAAATGATCCTCACAGAAATATTAACAGTAGTCATCTTTCTTCTTTAGAACATTTTCTTATAGCTGATATTTTACTGAAAAATTATATTAGTCTTACAAAGAGACTGAGACAAGACCATTCCCTTTAAAAGAATACATAGGATCAAAGAATCAATACACAAGAAGGAACGAACCAGAGTAATACAAGATAACAGATGAGAACTAGGAGGGCCAAATTAAGAATGTCCCTTGTTTCACTATGGGCAAACCACTTCAAGAACCTTGACTACGACCTTAAATGAGACAGAAGTCCTTGAAGGGTTTTGCACAGAGGAATAGCATGATCTGATTTGTATATTTTAAAAGAATCATTCTGGCTACTATGTTGAGACTACGCTGTTAGGAGACAAAGGTAAGAGTAAAGATGGCTATTGCAATCATTCAGGAGACAGATAATGGTGGCTCGGATTCACTCAGTAACAGCAAAGGTAGTGAGAAGAAGAAATCAGATTTTAGATATATTTTTAAAGTGGAACTGATGGATCAAGTTTGAGTTTGAGAAAAAGATCATTCCAGGATTAGTCCAAGGCTTTTGGCTTCAGCAACTGCAAGGGTGGGACTGTCATCTTCTAAGATAGAGTGAGGGAAGCAGCAGAAAGTCAGGAGTTGGTTGTGAATATATTACATCTGTGATGTTCATTCATTAGACATCCAGGTACAGTGTTAAGTTGGCAATTTGCACATGTGTTCATTTGCTTTTGTTATGAAAGGATTGTCTACTTACATCTTTTCCAATAAGGTCTCTCTGGTTCTCAATGATACCCCAAGGAGGGATTCCAACTGTCCAGATTTTTCTCAAGGAATGAGAGGAATGGGATTTCAAGGCATCCCCAACATGCTTGGACACTCCTATGAACAACCAGTTTAGAAGTCAAACTTTAAGTCACAAATCGTGTAAAACAAAGAGACTGCCAGAAAGAGACAAATAAATAGGCAAGCATATGTAAAGGGCTATTCTTAGGGAGAGTTGCTGGCACAGTGGAATTAGTTTCTGATACTTCAGCTTCCTGTATTCTTTCTGGACACCACTTCCTCTTATCATTATCTCTCTCTACCTGAACAATGTTCCTCTGAGCACTTTGGGCAATTTCCGCCTACAACTTCAGATCCGACCCTACTCTTGCCTAAGCAAAATTCTGTGCACTGTCCTTCCTCAGCAAGCCCAGCCCTAACATTATGAATGGTTTATTATTATTATTATACTTTAAGTTCTGGGGTACCTGTGCACAACGAGCGGGTTTGTTACATACGTCTACATGTGCCATGTTGGTTTGCTGCACCCTTTAGCTCATCCTTTACATTAGGTATTTCTCCTAATGCTATCCCTCCCCCAGTACCCCACCCCCTGACAGGCCCCAGTGTGTGATGTTCCCTGCCCTGTGTCCAAGTAATCTCATTGTTCAATTCCCACCTATGAGTAGAACATGCAGTGTTTAGTTTTCTGTTCTTGTGATAGTTTGCTCAGAATGGTGGTTTCCAGCTTCATCCATGTCCCTACAAAGGACATGAATTCACCCCTTTTTATGGCTGCATAGTATTCCATGGTGTATATGTGCCACATTTTCTTAATCCAGTCTATTATTGATGGACATTTGGGTTGGTTCCAAGTCTTTGCTATTGTGAATAGTGCCACAATAAACACACTTGTGCATGTGTCTTTATAATAGCATGATTTATAATCCTTTGGGCATATACCCAGTAGTGGGATGGCTGGGTCAAATGGTATTTCTAGTTCTAGATCCTTGAGGAATTGCCACACTGTCTTCCACAATGGTTGAACTAGTTTAGTCCCACCAACAGTGTAAAAGCGTTCCTATTTCTCCACGTCCTCTCCAGCACCTGTTGTTTCCTGACTTTTTAATAATCATCATTGTAACTGGTGTGAGATGGTATCTCATTGTGGTTTTGATTTGCACTTCTCTGATGGCCAGTGATGATGAGCTTTTTTTCATGTGTCTGTTGGCTGCACAAATGTCTTCTTTTGAGAAGTGTCTGTTCATATCCTTTGCCCACTTTTTGATGGGGTTGTTTGATTTTTTCTTGTAAATTTGTTTAAGTTCTTTGTAGATTTTGGATATTAGCCCTTTGTCAGATGGGTAGATTGCAAAGATATTCTCCTATTAAGAATGGTGTTTTTTAATCCCTAATCTTACCCAATGTTCCAGCAAAACATCCTGCAGATATGTCCCTTGCTCATTAAGGCAAACTAACTTAATAGTTTTATATACACAAATATTTCAAAGCTAATACATTGTGGAGTAATATGTTAATGTTTTCCCTTCTGGAATTAATACTAGTAATTAGTACAGTAACCAACACTTACTGACACACAGTAAGATTTCAGTAAGTGTTGGCTACCTTTGTATGTATTCACACTTTAAGTAGGAACTTTTTAAATCCACTTTATAGGCAAAAATTGTGGCAATGAGAGTTTAAATAAATGGTCCAAGGTTGTAGAGCTTTGGACAATTTATTTAGAGCTTGGATTTTGTAGAGATTGGATTCCAATTTAGGCAATCTGACCCTTTTTAAGAATAGACTTTATTTTTTAGAGTAGTTTTGGGTTCACAGCAAAATTGAATGAAAAGTATAGAGAGTTCCCATGCCACACCCTGCTCCCACACAAACACAGCCTCCCTGACTATCAGCATCCCCCACGAGGCTGGTACATGTGTTACAATTGATGACCCTACATTATAAGGTCATGACTAATAGAATATGACTATTCTCCATAGTCCACAGTTTACATTAGGGTTCACTCTTGCTGCTGTACATTCTATGAGTTTTGACAAAGATACAATGATTTATATCCACCATGTTAGTATCACTGCCCTGAAAATATTCTATGCTCTGCCTACTCATCCCTCTCTCCTCTCAGCTTCTGGCAACTGCTAATCTTTCTACTGTCTCCATAGATTTGCCTTTTCCAGAATGTCACATACTGTAGTTGGAATCATACAGTAAGTAGCCTTTGAGATTGGCTTGATCGGACCTTTAAATAACTATACTGCATTTTGTAAGAGTTATTCTTCCTATGCGTGGTACTGACCCTATATGTGTCATTAGCACAGAAAGAAAAGTAACCTGCATATGGCATGGATCTGATGCTTAGCAGCTAAATCACTTCCTCTTTCCTGGCATCTTCCCTTCCAACTCAGTTTTTTGAACCTCTCCCAGAGCCATCTCTAGAATCTGGGATCTGGATCACAGGCACACATCAATATCAAGCGTGGAGACATCCACCCCAGTAGAGATTCCAATTCCATGGTTTGGCATGGTGTGCCAACATTGTTGTTATTGTTTTAAGCACCTTACATGTGATCCTAATACATGTCGTTGGTTGAGACTCTCCATAAAACCCAATCTGACCATGTTATCGCCCTATTCATCCTGCTGTTCAAATTCCTTTCAGGGCTCCTTGCTACGTAGAGAATAAGACTTCAGAATGGCACCCAATCTGGCTCCAGTCTCCTGTGCAGTCCCTGTCCCCTGCCACATGGCACACACTCCAGCCAGGAGCTTTATCACTTCTTTCTACACATGCCTTCATCTCTAGCTGTGTGCCTAACCCTGAGCTGCCACTTCTTACTAATGCCACTTCCTACCTTTCCCACAAGACCAATGCCAAGTGCTATATCCTTCCCAAGACTTCCAAGGTGCCCTCAGTTGAAACTAGAATTCATCTCCCTCTTCCTTGCATTCTCAAAACACTTCCTTTGAATCTCAACTATAACCCAGTCAGCACTAATTTCTCACTAGTTGCTTTTTGTCTGTCACAGCCCAACCCATCACTAAATCCGGGGTCCATGTTACTCCTCTTTCATTCCTAACACCTATCCAAATGCTTTTCACATAGTAGATTCTTAAGGCTTGTGGCATTCAATTTAAGTAAATATCAAAGATTCATGCCAAATTATGTTCAACTATGGTTGAGAAGCCTGTCAAGAATAGACAGAAGCTCATAAGCAGAGTTCAAATTTAAACATGCACGGGAATCATCTGGGGATGTTGTTAAAATGTAGGTTCTAATTCTGCAGGTCTGGGGTGGGGCCTGAAATAGGCACTTTCAGCAAGCTCTCAGTTGATGGTGATGCTGCTGGTCCAGGGACTAATCCTTAAGCAGCCAGGCCACAGAGGAGCTGTGGTTGAATCAGGTCAGACTGATTGTTTTATGTTGTTGTTGTTTTCTTTTTTTTTTTTTTTTGAGGCAGAGTCTCGCTCTGCCACCCAGGCTGGAGTGCAGTGGCACTATCTCGGCTCACTGCAAGCTCCGCCTCCCGAGTTCACGCCATTCTCCTGCCTCAGCCTCCCGAGTAGCTGGGACTACAGGTGGCCGCCACCACGCCCAGCTAATTTTTTGTATTTTTAGTAGAAACGGGGTTTCACCGTGTTAGCTAAGATGGTCTCAATCTCCTGACCTTGTGATCCGCCCGCCTCAGCCTCCCAAAGTGCCGGGATTACAGGTGTGAGCCACCATGCCCGGCCCTTTTTTTTTTTTTAAGACAGGGTATTGCTTTGCCACCCAGGCTGGGTGCAGTGACATGATCATAACTCACTGCAGCCTTGACCTCCCAGGCTCAAGTAAGCCTCCTACCTCAGCCTCCCCAGTAGCTGGGTCTACAGGTGCACACCACCACATCCAGCTAATTTCTGTAATTTTTTAGAGATGGGGTTTTGCCATGTTTCCCAGGCTGGTCTCGAACTCCTGAGCCCAGGTAATTCACTAGCTCTCAGTTTCCCAAAAGGCTGGGAATGAACCACTGCATCTGGCCTGACTACTGTTTAGCAGAGATCCAAGTATTTCTCATTTCCCATTTCTTTTGTTTATATGAAGTATTCCAATCATCTTCACACTACTCTATTTGTGTTCCTTTAGGTTAGCTGGCCATAAACTCAATGATCTTTTTAAGGCATTAAGTAAAATGAAGCATGACATGCAGTTAGTTATTCAAAGAAAAAGCCTTGCCCAAGCCTGTCTTTTTAACGAACGACGTGTAACTTCCCTACCCACCCACTTTTTTACTGGAAATCAAATAAGGACTATACAATGGACTTAGAATTCTGCCAACTTCAGTTTCTTCCAAGAATGTGAAACAATCTCTACAAAACAGGTACAATAAACTATGCGTTACCTATTTGTGATGGGCCAAATCCCTTGGTTTCATTTTGCTTTGTTTTTTCAGTCATTCACTTCCTTCATTCCTTTTCAGCCAAAAGAAACTTTATTACCTCAGTACAAGGTGCTAAATACTTAGGCAGATAGCTGTTCAGGCCCTGGCCTCTAGTACACAACCAGAAGGAGAGCTAACACACTGACTCATCCTAGCCTGTAAGGCAAAATATCAACATTCTACAAGTGCTACAGGCAGTAAATGCTGTAGAAATTAAAAGACAAAAGTGAGTAGCTCTAGTGGAGATATTCAGGAGGCTGTTACATGGGTGTGTTGCCATCTTGTGTAGATCTTAAAACATGGGCAAAATTTGATAGGAGACACTGGGCAGGGCATGCCAAACCAAAAGAGAAAAAAGTAAAGGGAAGATAGACAACCACAGGTTAGGCCGGACACGGTGGCTCACGCCTGTAACCCCAGCACTTTGGGAGGCCAAGGTGGGCAGATCGCCTGAGGTTAGGAGTTCGATGCCAGCCTGGCCAATATGGCTTCTCTACTACAAATACAAAAATTAGCCGGCCATAGTGACAGGCGCCTGTAATCCCGGCACTTTGGGAGGTTGAGGCGGGAGAATCACTTGAACCAGGGAGGTGGAGGTTACAGTGAGCCAAGATTGCATCATTGCACTCCAGCCTGGGTGACAAGAGCAAGACTTCGTTTCAAAAAAAAAAAAAAAAAAAAAAAGAAAGAAAACCACAGGTTAGTAACAAATTGGTAAGAGACAAGAGTTTATGGAATCACTAGTTCTCAATCCTGGCTGACATGCTTCAGTAGCTCTGGACAAAAGCCTCTAATTCATCTGGGGAAGAGCCTGTACATCAGTACTTTAAAAGCTCCCCAGGTTGTCCTTCCGTGCAGACAGTTCACACACACTGAATCAAAGAAATACGGTCAGAGCCCACCACATAAAGTTCTTGAATTTCAGATTTCAAGGAGTGTAAAAGAGTCAGTGATTGAGACGGTGAGTGTTTTGGCAATCATGTAGTTAAAAAGAAAAAGAAAAGTATTTACTCATGCCCAAAACACACAATGCAAGTTTTACCCACATCACTGATTTCCCAAGTCTGAGAAACTGACAATGATTACAAGAGTTTAGCGAAAGTCCAGGCCTACACACACTATGCACTTGCATGGATTCATGTCCCTTCTAGCCTTACTGTAGTTGGGAGCTCAGGAAAGACTATTTTCTTTTCCAGAGGTTTATCTGAAGTTACATTAAAATAGTATATTCTGGCCGGGCGCGGTGGCTCAAGCCTGTAATCCCAGCACTTTGGGAGGCCGAGGCGGGTGGATCACGAGGTCAGGAGATCGAGACTATCCTGGCTAACATGGTGAAACCCCGTCTCTACTAAAAATACAAAAAACTAGCCGGGCGTGGTGGCGGGCGCCTGTAGTCTCAGCTACTTGGGAGGCTGAGCCGGGAGAATGGCGTGAACCCGGGAGGCGGAGCTTGCAGTGAGGAGATCACGCCACTGCACTCCAGCCTGGGAGACACAGCGAGACTCCGTCTCAAAAAAAAAAATAAAATAAAATAAAATAGTATATTCTGACAATGGCAAAAACATATTCCAGGAAAAATCTATGATTCTTCTGGGTTTATTTTCTAGTCACTAGGATCTTTCTTCCTCACAGCCCCATGTATCCTAGGAGCACTACAGAGCAGAGATTATGTGGCACACTACCTGATTCACAGTTAGGAGAAAAAAGAAAGAAAGAAAGAAAGAAAGAAAGAAAGAAAGAAAGAAAGAAAGAAAGAAAGGAAGGAAGGAAGGAAGGAAGGAAGGAAGGAAGGAGGGAAAGAGGGAGGGAGGAAGGGAGGGTGGAAGAGAGGGAGGGAGGGAGGGTGGGAGAAAGGGAGGGAGGGAGCTTTACCTGTATTGATGCCTTCAGTTATTATCCACGCTCCTGTTGTCTCTGCAGCTTTAACCAAACCTTGGTTGAAAATCTCTTTAAATTTAGAGGCCATAGTAAAGTTCTGGATGCCCCCATGGACTGAGATCACCAGCTTGGGCAGTTCCATTTTCCACTCTTTCAACATTAAATGTAACAGATGATCCAATTTTGTATCATAAGAAGTTCTAATATACTGCAAGAAAAGCACATGTAGGGGAACAGAACATTGTAAAAAAGATATGCCAGGCACAGAAACAATGAGCACCCAGCAGGGCAACTGAAATGGCCAAAATCTAAAAGGAAGTATGTGGGATCTCTTTAAAGTTCATCTTCATGTAATGGAAATATTTACTTTTAAAAGATCCCACGCTCCCATTAAGTTCCTTCTGGGAATTACAGGTCACTGTAGGAAAGCTTCCTCTGGTTTTCAAGGCTGGCCCTCCAATGCTCTCCAGAGAACCTGGGGTGAGGCAGAAATACTTCAAACAGGCAGGGTGCAGTGGCTCATGCTTGTAATTCCGGCACTTTGGGAGGCCGAGGCGGGTGGATCACCTGAGGTCAGGAGTTCAAGATCAGCCTGGCCAACATGGTGAAACCCCGTTTCTACTAAAAATACAAAAAATTAGCCAGGCATGGTGGCACATGCCTGTAATCCCAGCTACCTGGCAGACAGAGGCAGGAGAATTGCTTGAGCCCAAGAGGCGGAGGTTGCAGTGAGCTGAGATCACTCACTCCACGCCACTGCACTCCAGCATAAGTGACAGAGCAGGACTCTGTCTCAGAAAAAAAAAAAAAGAAGAAAGAAAGAAAGAAATACTTCAAACAACTGGCCAAAATCACTGTGTCAGCAAACCTTTTCATCAGAAGCTATAACAAATAGGTGAAATGGGATTTTTCATAAATGCTATGGCTTTCCATTTACTTAACCATTTCACATATTTGCATTATTTAAATTAAAATTCAAGAGCATGGACATTTAATTTATTGTAAATTTTACCTTCTGATCATTCCCTTAAAACTGTAAATTTTACCTTTTAACCATTATTCCTCTGAAAACACTCTCGTTCTGAAATACTTTTCACAAAATAGTCATCTCTTTAATAGTCAATGTAAGCAAAAGAAAAGATGAGGGAAATCAAAGCCAGCAGGTAGCCCTAGAATCATTTTTTATTTTACCTAAGATTATATTGCATGGCTGGCTTCCTTCTTCCCGCAAATGCAGATCATTCAAATGACACTGAGATGAATTTGCCTCCCTCGAACTTATGTGAACCAACAGCAAGAGTAAGTCAGATTTATAGGAAGAAGTAAGGATAATAAGAAACCACGAATTATGAAACAAAAACAACCACAGGCAAAGATCTCTACACATGCAAATAGGAATTAACACATGATCCTCCAGAACGTGACAGTAATTTAAAACAATTTCCGATTCATCTTTGAACTTCTTTTTTTTTTTTTTTAATTTTTGAGACGAAGTCTCACTCTGTCACCCAGGCTGGAGTGCAGTGGTGCAATCTTAGCTCACTGCAACCTCCACCTCCCAGGTTCAAGTGATTCTCCAGCCTCAGCCTCCTGAGTAGCTGGGATTACAGGCCCGTGCCACCACACCCAGCGAAATTTTGTATTTTTTAGTAGAGACAGGTTTTCGCCATGTTGGCCAGGCTGGTCTCAAACTCCTGACGTCAGGTGATCCACCTGCCTTGGCCTCCCAGAGGTCTGGGATTACAGGCATGAGTCAACGTGCCCAGCGTGAACTTCTTGATACATAATTCCTTTATTCCAAAATTAAAATATTAAAATTTCTGAACATCAGGAATGGTGCAGTTATTGAAAAATGTGAAGGCAGAAATACTTCAAACAGGCAGAAACCTGTTAGTAGAAACCCCATCTCTACCAAAATTACAAAATTAGCCGGTTGTGGTGGTGGGTGCCTGTAGTCCCAGCTGCTCGGGAGGCTGAGGCAGGAGAATCGCTTGAACCCGGGAGGCAGAGGTTGCAGTGAGCCGAGATCCCGCCATTGCACTCCAGCCTGGGCGACAAAAGCAAAACTCCGTCTCAAAAAAAAGAAACCAGCAAAAAAATTTGGGTTATTAGCAAACCTTGGCATGGGAGGTGTGCTCTCCATCTTGGAAATTAATCGTGCCAAAAGTATCTGTTGGACTTTTCATTGTGTGCTTTTCAACAGACCATTGTTCACTTTCTTTACCCTTGGCAGCTGAGATGGTCCAGGAATAATCTATCCCAGCATGGTCTCCAACCAGTCGGCCACAGTAACACCTTAAATTCAAGACCAAAAAAAACTCAACTTCAAAATAGAAAACAGATGCAATGTTTCTATCTTTTTCTAAAGTAATGTATAGATGCCATATGGTTTTTCTTAAAACTTCACATTAAGGTTTATATTAGATTTCTAACATAGGACTGTCGTCTAAGTTTAGAAACACTATTAGTGGGTCTCTCCCTTGGCGGCACATTAGGATAATTTGGGGAATATTTTTTTTTAAATGCAGGAATACCTTGGAGATATTGAAAGTTTGGTTCCAGTCCACTGCAATAAAGTAAATATGGCAATAAAACTGGTCACACAAATAGTTTGGTTTCCCAGTGCATATAGAAGTTATGCTGACACTATACTGTAGTCTATTAAGTGTTCAATAGCATTATGTCTAAAAAACAACATACATACCTTAATTAAAATAATTTATTGCTAAAAAATGCTACCAACCATCTGAGCCTTCAGTGAGTTGTAATCTATGTGCTGGTGAAGGATCTTGTCTCAATGTTGGTGGTTGCTAACTGATCAGAATGGTGGTTGCTGAAGGTTAAGGTGGCTGGGGCACTATGTCTTAAAATAAGACAACAATGAAATTTGCCACATTGATTGACTCTTTCTTTCACAAAAGATTTCTCTGTAGCATGTGATGCTGTTTGACAGCATTTTACCCACAGTAGAACTTATTTCAAAACTGGAGTCAATCCTCTCAAACTCTGCCACTGTTTTATCAATTAGGTTTATGTCATATTCTAAATCCTTTGCTGTCATTTCTACAACAGTCAATCTTCACCAGTAGATTCCATTTCAATGAATCATTTTCTTTGTTCATCCATAAGAAGCAACTCCTCATCTAATCAAGTTTTTTAATGAGATTCAGTCACACCCTTCAAGCTCCAGTTTTGATCCTAGATGTCTTGCTATTTCCAGCACCTTCTATAGTGACTTCCTCCACTGAAGTCTTGAATCTCTCAAAGTCATCCATGAAAGTTGGGATCAACTTCTCCAAAACTCTCATTAATGTTGCATTTTGACCTCCTCCCATGAATCACGAATGTTCTTAATGGCATCTAGAATGGTGAATCCTTTCCAGAAGGTTTTCAATTTACTTTGTCCGGAACCATCAGAGGAATCACTATCTATGGCAGCTAAAGCCATACAAAATATATTTCTTAAATAATAAGAGTTGAAATTCAAAATTATTTCTTGATCCATAGGCTGCAGAATGGGTGTTGTGTTAGCAGGTATGAAAACAACCTTCATCTCCTTGTAATATTTCCATAAGAGCTCTTGGGTGACCAGGTGTGTGGTCAATGAGCAGAAATATGTTTAAAGGAATCTTTTTTTTTTTTTTAAGCAGTAGATCTCAACAGTGGGCTTAAAATATTCAGTAAACCATACTACAAACAAATGTACTGACAATCAGGCTTTGTTGTTCCATTTATAGAGCACAAGTAGAGTAAATTCAGCGTAATTATTAAGGGACCTAAAATTTTGGCATGGTAAATGAGGGCTAGCTTTAACACAAAGTCACCAGCACTGGTGCTGGTAGACTTGATCGATCCAAGGTTCCTACAAACCTCCAACTCTCTCCTAACAAGAGAGTCAGCCTGTCCTTTGAAGCTTTGAAGCTTTGAAGCCAGACATTGACTTCTCTCTAGCTATGAAAGTCTTAGATGGCATCTTCTTCCAACATAAGGCTGTTTGTCTACATTGAACATCTTTGTTTAGTGTAGGTACCTCATCAACAATCTTAGCTAGATCATCTAAATAACTTGCTGCAGCTCCTCTGTTAGCATTTATTGCTTCACCCTGAACTTTTATATTACGGAGACTGCTTTTTTCTTTAAACCTCATGAAGCAACATCTGCTAGGTTCAGACTTTTCTTCTGAAGCTTTCTCACCTCTCTCAGACTTGATAGAATTGAAAAGAGTTAGGACCTTGCTCTGGATTAGTCTTTCATTTAGGGGAATGGTGTGGCTGGTTTGATCTTCTATCCAGACCACTCAAATTTTCTTCACATCAGCAATAAAGCTGTTTCTTTTCTTATCATCTGTGCGTTCACTGGAGTAGCACTTATAGTTTCCATCAAGTACCTTTCCCTTGCATTCACAACTTGGCTAATTGTTTGGCACAAAGGACCTAGCTTTTAGCCTATCTCAGCTTTCAACATGCCTTCCTCACTAAGCTTAATTATTTCTAGCTTTTGATTTAAACTGAGATATGCGAGACTCTTTATTTCATTTTGTTTCACTAAGTGGCCATTATAGGATTATTAATTGGCCTAATTTCAACATTGTGGCATCTCAAGGTAGAGAGAGGCACAAGGAGAGGGAGAGAGACAGGATCGGTCAGTGGAATAGTCAGAACATATATAACATTTATCTAATTGTTTGCCCCATCTTATATGAGACTCCAAAACAATTATAATAGTGACATCAAAGATCACCGATTAAAGATTGTCATAACAGATACAATAATGATAAGATGAAAAAGTTTGAAACATTGCAAGAATTATTAAAATGTGATGCAAAGACAAGAAATTAGCATGTGCCACTGGAAAAATGGCACTGATAGACTTGCTCAATGCAAGGTTCCCACAAACCTCTACATTATACAAAATGCAGTATCAGTAAAGCACAATGAAGTAACACACATGAGGTATATGCCTGTACTAAAAATCTCTTGCATGCTCATGTTCATAGCAGCATTATTCTGAATATCCACAAAGTGGAAGCAACACAAATGTCCATCAGTGGAGGAGTGGACAAACAAATGTGGTATATAAATACCACGGTATATGATTCAGCCTTAAAAAGGAAGAAAATACTGATATATGCTATAACATGGAAAAACCTTGAAGACATTATGCTAATTAAAAGAAGTCAATCGCAAAAAGATAAACAGGCCAAGTGTAGTGGCTCATGCCTGTAATTCCAGCATGTTGGGAGGGCAAGGTGGGAGGATCGCTTGAAGCCAAGAGTTCATGACTAGCCTGGGCAACACAGCAAAACCCTGTCTCTACAAAAAATATAAAAATTAGCCCCGCGTGGTGGCACAAGTCTGTAATCTCACCTACTAGGGAGGCAGGAAAATCACTTGCGACTGGGAGGCAGAGGCTGCAGTGACCTGAGATTACATCACTGTACTCCAGCCTGGGCAACAAAGTCAGACTCTGTCTCAAACAAAACAAAAAGTAAAAATAATTTATCATTTTATGCATTATCTACAACGCGTTGAATAAAACTAACAAAAATACAAATATAGAGGGAAAGACTTATAATTTAGATGAGTAAAAAGAGCCTCTCTGACATTTTGGGATGGATGATTTAAAAAAAAATTTACGTAAAAAATAAATAAAAAGAGCCTCTCTAGGAAATCAATTTGACATCAAGAGAGTTCTTATCTCTTCAAAATGAATATCGAGAAGCAGAGAACATTTGTCATTTATTATAAAGAATTGAGTACAGTTCCTACTGTGACTTTCACCTCACCTTGATTAATCAATCAACAGATAAGTTGATTCTGCTTAGTTGCCTGGATATTAAATTTCTGTTTTCTTTAGATTTCTTGTCAATACAAACAAATCAATTTATGGCCCAGTATATGAATAGACATTTAAGGGGCAAATTGTTTGCTTCTTTTTTTTCCCTATAATTAAAGTTCATTCTTTTCTTAAAGTGAAATTTGTATTTCTAAATTTATGTACCTCCTTTGCAAGAAGGGCCCTATTATATTATTTTAAAGTTCTTGCTATACCTATCTAATTCTCATTTAAAATAATTACATTATTTTCTGGTATGAACTTCAGTGACAAATTTTTAAATGAGAATTAGGTATAGCAGGAACTTTAAAAACTGAAAACATTTTTCTTGTTGATTTTTTTTTTTTTTTTTTTTTTTTTTTGAGGCAGAGTCTCACTCTGTTGCCCAGGCTGAAGTGCAGTGGCATGATCTCTGCTCACTGCCCCCTCCACCTCCTGGATTCAAGCAATTCTCCTGCCTCAGCCTCCAAAGTAGCTAGGATTACAGGGGTGTGTCACCACGCCCGGATAACTTTTTTGCATTTTTAGTAGAGACGAGGTTTCACCAGGTTGCCCAGGCTGGTCTTGAACTGCTGACCTCAGGTGATCTACCCACTTCGGCCTTCCAAAGTGCTGGGATTACGGTCGTGAGCCACCACTCCCGGCTATTTTACAATATTTTTCTAAAATGCACACTTTTAAGAAGTTATCTTCATCTATTAAAATCTTCAGACCTGGGTTTGTTTACAAGTTCCAAAAAACCTAGTCATCAATCCTATGAGTCTACAAACCACACGTGGCTCCATGCACTAATCTACCACGACATTATTCCTTTCCTACCTTGAGTATACAGATGAGGTGTTCTGCAAGTTAACAATGGTCTTTTCACGATTAGGTGCTACTATGTACCCACCATCAAGTTTTAACCAAAAATGGCTGACAATGTCAAGTATTAGCAAGGACACATTTCTTTTGTAAAACAGTTTTTAAAAATTATTATAAGTTTTAACATTCTCGCTTTTTAAAATTTTTACTTTTTAGTTTGAGATAAGTTCTTACTCCGTCACCCAGGCTGGAGTGCAGTGGTGTGACCATGGCTCACTGCAGGCTCGACTTTCCGTGCTCAATCAATCCTTCCACCTCAGCATCCCGTGCAGCTGGAATTACAGGCACGGACTATCACATCTGGCTAATTTGGGGTTCTGCCACGTTGCCCAAGCCGGCGTTGAACTCCTGGGCTCTAGCAGTCCTTTTGTCTCGGTCTCTCAAAGTGCTGGGATTTTTAATCATTATTTTAAGATGTTAATTTGCATTCAATATTGTCAAAGGTAGGCTGGTCTGATGGTAGTAGATTATCAGAACTTACTAACATTAGTGTCACTAAAGTTGGTATACAATCCCCCACTGCTAAATTTGACTGGCTTTAAATATATATATATATATAGTCATATATATATGTAGTCAAAGACAAAGTATACTCTAAACCATTATCATTCTTGATTTTAAGGGCCACAAATAACTTCGTGTCTCTGATTAAAGTTATGAAGCCTACACTCAGGAATTCTGAAAAATAGATAAATAATGCAGTTATGAAGCCAGTCTCAAGAAAAAATATATACGTAGTAGGAGTTCCCCCTTATCTTCAGGGCATATGTTCCAAGACCTCCAGTGGGTGCCCAAAACCTCAGATAGTACCAAACCTAATTGCTGTCAATCAGAACAGGTTTCTGTTCACGTCTTCCACCCACAAATGCAACAACTGTTTCATTTTAACTAAGCACTTATCAAAATTATGGCCCTGTGGCCATAATTTTGCAGCTGAAGGTACAGCAGTAAAACTAGCATGAATTTATTTTTCCTTCTTCACAATTTCATGGATAGAAGATGGATTCGTACCACAGATATTAGCAACTTCAGCTAACTTTTATTCTTACCTTATTAAGCTGAGAACTTTCACCTTTTCACTTAAAGAACACACTTTATGGCTCTTTGGCACATCCAAATTGCCTGCATCACTATTCTTGCACTTTGGAGCCATTAGGAAGGGTTACTTGGATCCAAGTACTGCAACACCAAGATAGTCAACCTGATAACCCTGACAGCTACTAAGCCACTAACAGGTGGGGAGCGTCTGTAGCATGGCTAGGCCGGACAAAGGAATGATTCATGTCCTAGGTTGGACAAAGCAAATGGCAAGAGATTTTATCAGGCCACTCAGAATGGCACACAATTTTAAACCTATAAATAGTTTTTTTCTGGGATTTTCTATTTAATATTTTTGGCCCATGAGAAACTGAAACAATGGGAAGTAAAATGGCAGAAAAGGGGGGACTACTCCTTTCACATTTCTAAACCTTCTTTAATTAAAAATCGCATCCTGGGAGCTTGCAGTGAGCTGAGATCCGGCCACTGCACTCCAGCCTGGGCGACAGAGCGAGACTCCGTCTCAAAAAAAAAGAAAAAAAAAAAAAAAAAAAAATTGCATCCTGGTCCACAGTTTTCCCCAACTGCCCTGCCTCCAGCTGGATGATAATGCCTGCACTGCCTCACCTGAAAGAGTCAGTATTCTTCTTGACAGCTTTTCATTCTAAATTTCAGTGTCTGTATTCTGATGCACAATTAATTGCATAAACTACGTAAGGTGCAGTATACATTAGTAAATGTTATATTTAACTTCTATATATCTGCTTATCTGATAACAAATATATCCAGTGAGAAGAAAAAAACGTAAAAAAATCTAGACAGGGCCAGAGCTCAATTTCCAAACTGTTCCAAAGAGACGACAGAGACAAATACATTTGAGTACAAGGTGGAGAAATGTGGCTAGCTGTTATGGACTGAATTGTGTTCCAACAAAATTCATATGCTGAAGCCCTGACCCCAATGTGACTGAATTACCTCCTTAAAGTTAAATTAAGTTAAATTCAGCAGGGCGCGGTGTCTCACGCCTTTCATCCCAGCACTTTGGGAGGCCCAGGGGGGCAAATCACCTGAGGTCAGGAGTTTTAGATCAGCCTGGCCAACATGGTGAAACCTCATCTCTACTAAAAATACAAAAAATTAGCCAGGTGTGGTGGCAGGTGCCTGTAATCCCAGCTACTCGGGAGGCTAACACAGGAGAATCGCTTGAACCCAGGAGGTGGAGGTTGCAGTGAACTGAGATCGCACCATTGCACTCCAGCCTGGGCAATAAGAGTGAGACTTCATCTCAAAAAAAAAAAGAGTTAAGTTAAATTAAGTCATAAAGGTGGAGGACTAATTTGATAGAAATGATGTCCTTAGAAGAGGGAGAGATCCCCAGGATGTGTGCACACAGAGAAAAACCATCTGAAGACACAGTAAGAAGGTGGCCATCTGCAAGCCAAGGAGAGACCACAAGAGAAATCAACCCTGCAAACAACCTGGTCTTGGATTTCTGCCCTCCAGAACTGCGAAAAATTCATTTCTGTTGTTTAAACCATCTAGCTTGTTATGGCAGCTCTAGATGACTAAAATCCTAGTTATATATAGAACAGTGGGTTGTACCTGACAAGCAGGGGTACCCATAAACAAGAGCTGAAGCGCAGGCAGCCAGACCATAAACAGGAAGCATCAAGGAAGCGACGTGTCCTGGAGCAAAAGCACTGGACCAGGAAATGGCCAATGCCGTGCTAATCTCTACTCTCCCAAAGCCTCTATTTCTTCAACTGCAGTAATGTAAGCATTGGTTGGACAAGGTGGTCTCTAATGCCTTTCCTTTCCTTTCATTGTGTGACTGAGAACCTGTAGCAATGCTCACTGAGCAGGACCCTGCTCTGAAAGAGCTGATCAGTGGGCTTAGGATACTTATTGTGCAGCTACTGTACTGAGCAGCATGTCAGGTAGCACATGGTGAGAAGTTACAGGGGAAACAGAAGTGTCTACAACTTACAGTCTCTTCAGAGAACTAGAACAGGGCTGGGCGCAGTTCTATAATGCCAGCACTTTGGGAGGCCGAGGCAGGCGGATCACTTGAGGTCAGGCATTCTAGACCAGCCTGGACAACATGGTGAAACCCCGTCTCTACTAAAAATACAAAAATCAGCTGGACGTGGTGGCACGTGCCTGTAATCCCAGTTACTCAGAAGGCTGAAGCACGAGAATCACTTGAACCCGGGAGGTGAAGTTATAGTGAGGCGAGATTGGGTCACTGCCCTCCAGCCTGGGCGACAGAGGGAGACTCCGTGTCAAAAAAAAAAGATAACCAGAACAAGCACAGGTGATGAAAACTTCGGTATATGCAAAAACCAGCGTAAGGCCAGGCGTGGTGGCTCACGCCTGTAATCTCCCCACTTTGGGAGGCTGAGATGGGTGGATCACATGAGGTCAGGAGTTCGAGACCAGCCTGGCCAACATGGTAAAACCCTGTCTCCACTAAAAATACAAAAATCATCCAGGTGTTATGGCACGTGCCTGTAATGCCAGCTTCTTGCGAGGGGGAGGCAGGAGAATTGCTTGAACCTAGGAGGCAGAGGTTGCCGTGAGCAGAGATCGCACCATTGTACTTCAGCCTGGGTAACAAGAGCGAAATTTCGTCTCAAAAAACAAAACAAAACAAAACAAAAAGTCAAAGTAAGAATATTGGGGTTCCATATGGAAAGGTTCTTAACGTAAAGGGAGGCACAGTAATCACAAAAGTACAGCATATACATAATCAGGATCTACTAGTTAGAATGGTGTCATCCGACCATCTTTTGGGACAAGGGTCACCCTTCAAAATGAAGCAGCATCTATTCAAATACAAGACAAATAATGATTCATCTGCCTGGCTTTTTCCCCGCAGAACATAAATTGAGGTAACCACATCTGGAGAGATAACTCATTATGCTTTTATAAGGTAGTTCTTTAGTGCAAACCAACTTTCAGATTAAGTATATTTCTATTGTAATTATCTACTTGATTTGAGTTGACATTTTATTCTTTTTTTTTCCCCAGTTCATTAAATTGTAGCAAGGTCCCATAGAAGAAACAGATCTCCAAAATTAAAAAATATATATTTATGTTTGTCCCTTTAATTACAACTTTTGAAGTCTCAAAGAACATATCACCAACAAGTACTAAAAGCTCACTTTATATAAATGTCAATTCCAAGAGGGGGGTAAAAAAAAAAAGTTAATTCCCTCTCAAATTGTTTTATAAATTCAGTAAAATACCCATCACTCAGAGCATTTCACAGCCATGTTAAAAACAAAAAGTAAAATTTAAAAAGAAAGAAAAAAAACCATCAAAATCTCAAAATATTTTTCAGGGAACATGACAAGGTGATTCTAAAATTTATATTATGTCGGCCAGGTGCGGTGGCTCATGCCTGTAATCCCAGCACTTTGGGAGGCCAAGGAAGGCAGCTCACTTGAGGTCAGGAGTTTGAGATCACCCTGGCCAACATGGTGAAACCTCATCTCGCTAAAAATACAAAAAATTAGCCAGGCGTGGTGGCGTGCGCCTGTAATCCCAGCTACTTGGGAGGCTGAGGCACGAGAATCGCTTGAACCTGGGAGGCAGAGGTTGTGGTGAGCCAAGATTGCACCACTGCACTCCAGCTTGGGCGACAAAGCTAGACTCTGTCTCAAATAAAAAAAAAACAAAAACAAACAAACAAACATATATATATATATAAAAAAAACAATCACTTATTGACAAGGAGATTTAGGATTATTTTAAAGTATTACAATATAGTCCAGGTGCAGTGGGTCCCAGCACTTTGGGAGGCTGAGGCAGGAGGATCGCTCAAGGCCAGGAGTTCTAGAATAGCCTGGACAACATAGCAAGAACCCATCTCTATAAAAAACAAAAAACATCAGCCAGGCACAGTGGTACATGCCAGGAGTTAGGTAGCTACTCAGGAGGCTGAGGAGTGGGGATCACTTGAGCCCAAGAGTTTGAGGTTGCCATGAGCTATGATTGCACCACTGCACTTCAGCCTGGGAAACACAGCAAGACCTTGCCTTTAAAAATTAGAATTTTTTTTTTAAAGATAGTATTGCAATGTAGTGGAACTGCTTTTAAAACATACTATTTTAAATAAAATGTTTTCTTTTTCTTTTTGAGACAGGGTCTTGCTGTGTTGCCCAGGCTGAATGTGAACTCCTTGGCTCAAGCTATCCCCCATCCTCAGTCTCCTGAGTAGCTAGGACTATAGGCATGTGCCCACCATGCTTGGTTAAAATTTTCTTTCAATAAAATAAAATTTGTATAAACGCATAAAAGTCTTTTGAAAAGTAAAAACAATTTTTTAAAAGATAAATAAAGGATAGGAAACTTGCCCTATCAGATATCAAGACATATATTACAAGACTATAATAATAAAACAGAGCGGCATTTGACAAGTGTAAAAGTAGATCAAAAGTACTGAAAAGAAAGCTCAGAAACAAAGCCATACACAGACAGAAATGTGGTATATAACACAGACAGCACCAGAAATGAATGAGACTAGGGGAGACTGCTCAGTAACTCGTATTAGGACATTTGGCTCTCCCTATCAAAAAAAATAAAACTAGTCTCAGCTAGGTGCAAAAATGACTAGTTTGTAACTATTTTTAATTTCTGAGAGGTATAAAAGTGGATGCTTTTCCAGTATTTTCACATTTAGTTATCTCTGAAGGTTGTGGGGTTGAGGTTTTGTAGGACATTGACAAGGAGAGTTTCTGAAGAATACAGTAGGAGCTGGGGAGAATAAATGAGGTCTTTTCTTTTTATTATATCCTTATTTTGCTTTGCATTTTATTAGGTTCGTGCAACAGTAATTGTGGTTTTCACCATCACTTTCTTTCTTTTTTTTTTTTTTTTTTTGAGACGGCGTCTCCCCCTTTTTTTTTTTTTTTTTTTGAGACAGAGTCTCCCTCTGGAGTGCAGTGGCACGATCTCGGCTCACTGAAAGCTCCGCCTCCCAGGTTCACGCCATCCTCCTGTCTCAGCCTCCCGACTAGCTGGGACTACAGGCGCCCGCCACCACGCCCAGCTAATTTTTTGTATTTTCAGTAGAGATGGGGTTTCACCGTGTTAGCCAGGATGGTCTTGATCTTCTGACCTCGTGATCCACTCGCCTGGGTCTCCCAAAGTGCTGGGAGTACAGGTGTGAGCCACCGCATCCAGCGTTCACCATTACTTTCAATAGCAAACACCACAATTACGTTTGCACCAATCTAATAGCAAAATTTGAAATAATTACTAAAAGGAAAAAAAAAAAATTGAAGAAAAAGTGAGAGGTCAGCCAAGTAGAAATTCTTCTTCCAGCAACCTCCTCCTTCTCCTTCTTGTTCCATATCTGTGGATGCTGGTTTCCTCTCCCCATGATTTGCTAAACTGATGATTCCAATTTTTTATTTTATTATTTTATTTTATTTTCTTTTCTGAGACAGGGTCTCACTCTGCCACCCAGGCTGGTGCAGTGGCATAATGACAGCTCACTGCAGCCTTGACCTCCCAAGTTCAAGCAGTCCTCTCACCTCAGCCTTCCAAATAGCTGGATCTACAGGCACACACCAACACGCCCCGCTACAATTTTTTGGGTTTTGTTTTTGCTTTTGTATGTCAAGACAGGGTTTTACCATGTTGTCCAAACTGGTCTCAAATCAGACCTCAAGCAGTCCACCCGCCTTGGCCTCCCAAAATCCTGGAATTACAGGTGTGAGTGACCGTGCCTAGCCCCAAATGTTTTTTTCCAAGAATAAATTTAACTTTGGTTCAATCCATTATATAAACTTCAGGCTATGATCAAAATTAAGAAAATTTCATTTCCTTCCACTTACAAAAGAGAAAGGTAAAAACGGTCACGTAGTTTAAAATGCAAATCACTGTTAAAATTTATATTGCACTAAAGAGCTGTTTTTGTCCATAAGCTTAGTATGCATACACAGCACCTGCAAGTCATACATCAATTATAGTCCCGTATGTGCATGCAGCATCTTCATTATCCAAATGTGATCATAAAACTAAAATGTAATGCTTTACAAGTGTTTCCAATGCTTTACAAGTAGAAATTCTTGTCGAAGGGCCTTAGCCAATTTACATGTCTCAGTAATTCAAGTAGTCTATTACGTTTGAATACTCACTCTCCATCAAAAACATCTTTTTAAAACTTCCCTTGGAAAGGTAAATCGTATGCACCATTTACTGAGTCCATTCAAGATATGAGGAAACTGTCCCAGTGAATTTTAAATAGGATGCCTAAAAGCTAAAAGTAATCTTGCTTATCTAAGTCTTACCTGATTAAATTCTGGCAGAACTGGCATGCTGGAGTACACCTAAATTAAAGAAATAAAACCTCTGTTAGTTTGTTGGTGTATTTGAAAACACATTTAATGCTTGTACAGTAAATATCTATTCTTTTGCATGATCTATAAAACAAGGTTTGCTGAAATTTATATATCATGTTCCAAATATTCCATTATGGCATTTACCACATATAGTTACTGCAGCAACTATGATCTAATTAATACAACATTCAGTTTAGAACCAAAATACCTCAATTTAAATCTCAGATAATAATATGTAATGTGTCTAATGGTAACTGGTAGACAGTGTGTACAATAATGGTAGCTATTATTATTATTAAACTATGAAGATAACACAGATTTCTTGAGAATCAAGACAATATATATATGTAAACCACTTTAAAACCATAAAGCACTATCAAATAAGGGACATTTGGTATAATTATAAATAATCCTTTATCTTTCTTTTTTATGATTCAGAAGAACCTTATGGATTTAGGGGTTAGCACTGTGGTCATCAATCATATTTTTGGGCCAGGCACAGTGGCTTATGCCTGTAATCCCAGCACTTTGGGAGGCTGAGGTGGGAGGATTGCTTGAGTTCAGGAGTCCAAGACCAGCCTGGGCAACATAATAAGACCTTGACTCTTATTAAAAAATTCAAAAAATTAGCCCTGTGTGCTGATGTATGCCTGTGATCCCAGCTACTGGGGAGGCTAAGGTGGGAGGATTGCTTGAGTCCTGGAGGTTGAGGCTTCAGTAAGCCAAGGTCATGCCACTGCACTGCAACGTGGGGGACACAGCAAGATCTTGTCTCAAAATGTGTGTGTGTGTGTGTGTGTGTGTGTGTGTGTGTGTGTGTGTGAAGAAGTATTAACAGGGAATTCTAGTTAAAATAATGGAAGAGGCCGGCCGCGGTGGCTCACACCTGTAATCCCAGCACTTTGGGAGGCCGAGGCAGGCGGATCACAAGGTCAGGAGATCGAGGACCACGGTGAAACCCTTCGCCTCTACTAAAAATATGTGCACTAGCCGGGCGCAGTGGTGGGCTTATAGTCCCAGCTACTCAGGAGGCTGAGGCAGGAGAATGGTGAACCCGGGAGGTGGAGCTTGCAGTGAGCCGGTGATCACGCTTACCGCACTCCAGCCTGCCACTGAGGAGACTCCGTCTCAAATTCTAAAAAAAAGGAAGAAAAGGTAATGTTCATAAAATAAGGGTCGCTCTAAGTTATTCAGAAACTAATATTCAGGACTTTTATTTCTTCCTGTCCCAGCCTTTCCGGAATGCCTTTTCTCAGAAGCTTTCTTTCAACAGTAAATTGAATATGAGAAGGAAAAAGATGTTATAATCAAGTGTATCACATTTGTTTCTTATTGGGAGCTACAAAAATAATAAAAGAAAGAAACTTTTATCGATATTTTAAAAAATGAATTATCACCCTCTTCCTGTGCACCGTAATGAAGAAAACCACATATAAGCTACAATTCTGAGAATTTTACTAGAATCTAAGAAAAAGGCTGGCATAGAAGAAATAGCCATAATCATCCACTAACTTTTATCTATAAACCCACAATATAGAGACTGTTTTTTCACTTGCTAAAGTATACCATGCCTTAGAACATTCGTGGAATTAACAATCATTGATATTCTTCTTCAGTCTATAGGCTAGTAAAAGAGTAATTTCATCACTTTTTTTGAGATTCAAGATTATTGTGAAAATGATTTTTTTATTCACAGACACAAAATGAACCACCTGAATCAATTTGCATTCCAGTCACCACCACACGATGTCATAAAAGATGAAGGGGAAAAACAAGGTTATCTTGGCATACTATAAACTTTTTTTAAGCAGGTAAAATGAGAATTTCCAATCACAAGACTTACAAATCATAGGTAATTCAGTAAGGGTGGGACTAGTAAATATTTAACAAAGGCAAGGAAAACTATTTCAGTCATCTCCAAAGAACTAGAATTTCAAAAACCTTACCATGCTACCCTTGATAAGCACATAGTTATGAGTTCTAAACCTTAAAGGAATAAAAGGACAAATGCTCAAAAATATCTAAAAATAGAGTAGTTCCCTTACTTAAAATATTACTCTTCTATTTTCCTTTTAATTTATTTTTCCAAGGGCAATGTCAATCTTAATTTCACAGACCTGATTACCCAGAGGAATTTTCCATAGCCCTTTCTTCCCCTATCTTTCACTAGTTGCTTTTTTGACCTTCGTTCTACAAGTAGAGCTTCCAAAGCGTTGTCAAGAACTCAGTAGTCAAACTCAAATTATTCCATCTGCTGCCGATTATCTGCTCAATCCAAAAGCCTACGGGCGCTCGCTTCGGCAGCACACATACTAAAATTGGAATGATACAGAGAAGATTAGCATGGCCCCTGCTCAAGGATGACATGCAAATTCATAAAGCATTCCATAAAAATAAA
The DNA here is from genome assembly GCF_008728515.1 of Papio anubis. Classification (NCBI taxonomy): domain Eukaryota; kingdom Metazoa; phylum Chordata; class Mammalia; order Primates; family Cercopithecidae; genus Papio; species Papio anubis. The sequence continues at coordinate 22,509,536 of NC_044988.1, read as the reverse complement.
GTCTATGGAAGGAAAATGGAACTGAAATTACCTGTTCGTCTAATCTGGGCACAGTGTAATGAAATATACCAGTCACTATTTTCCACAGATACTTTAGTTGGGGATAAGAAACACTCACAATATTTGGAATATTCAGTATTCAGAAAACGTAAATTATTGATTCCAACTCAGTGAAACGGATGTAACACTAGATATTTCTGTAACGTCTATACCCCCATCAAGAGGAACAGAAGCATCAAGTAGAATAAAATCCACGACAATATTAACAGTGACGGCATTGAGAAAAACTTCTTTATACTTCATTAAATTCCTTAAACGGATATTTATCACCGGGCGCAGTGGCTCATGCCTGTAATCCCAGCACTTTGGGAGGCCGAGGTGGGTGGATCACAAGGTCAGGAGATCAAGACCATCCTGGCTAACATGGTGAAACCCCATCTACTAAAAATACAAAACTTAGCCAGGCATGGTGGCAGGCACTTATAATCCCAGCTACTCGGGAGGCTGAGGCAGGAGAATTGCTTGAACCCGGGAGGTGGAGGTTGCAGGGAGCTGAGATTGAGCCATTGCACTCCAGCCTGGGGGACAAGAGCGAGACTTCGTCTCAAAAAAACGAAAAAAAAAAAAAAACACAGATGTTTATCAAGAGCCTACTATGTGGCGGGCACTGTCACAGACACTGGAGTAAGAGTAAGGTACAAATTAACAAGGTCCCTGTTCTTCCCAGATTTTCTACAATAATCATGTACTATTTTTATAAAGTGAAAGAAATAAACATTGAAAATTCTAACTTTATAGATGTAATCAAATCTTCTAAACAAGTCATATTTCTAAAATTCTAATTTTATAGATATAATGAAATCTTCTAAACAAGTCATATTTCTAAAATTCTAATTTTATAGATATAATCAAATCTTCTAAACAAGTCATATTTCTAAGTTTCTATAAACAGTCCTCCAGGTAGTGTTGCTTTTAAAAGAAGAATGTAATTGAAAATTTTACCTGTGAGGATTTTTTGAGCTGGGTATGACTGTGCTACATTCTCTCTTGTCAAATACTCCTTTAATCCAGGATTTCTGGGACTAAAAAGAAAGTGTCATTATTTTATACTCAATTATGTGACAAAACAATGTAACCATAGTAGTTCGGGCAGGTAAGAAATACTCAAGTATCATGAATGCTAATTAAAATGCCAAGACCAACCCCACACAGGCTAAGCATTTACCAGTTTCTATTACAGATAATATAGGCACAAATAAGCCAAATGTGAACATTAAACGACACACAAAGTGAATATGGCCACAATCCCACTTTGAGTAACCGAAGCCCTACATGAACAAACCCCTAGCAAGGAAGTAAAGATATAACTGATTTATCCTCTTAAATCTGCCAAAAGTCACTTCTACATCTTGTACCATAATCCTATGGAATAAATACAAAGCTCCCAAAACTTCAAAATCTTTACCTATCAAGTCCCACTTTGGCTAAGATTTCACAGGAAACTGGAAAGAGTGTCTCTGACTTCAGCAAGATTCAATACACATTCTGCAAGCATAGTTTACCACTGACTGTGTTGTTTCAGGTTGCACAGCCTATAACTGCCCCTAAATCCAAGTGAGACATTGATACCTACTCTTCCTCCTAATAAACTCTCTCCCATTCTACAGAATCCATGTCACAGCCAAGCTCCTCCATAAGCTATATTACAAGTCCAGTGGCAGAGGACACTGGATCGACTATACAGCCCAACTACTTATGAGCCTGGCCTCATCCTAATACAAAAATATTTTGGCTCTAAATGGTATAAGAATATGTGTCCTAGCTGGTCACGGTGGCTCACGCCTGTAATCCCAACACTTTTGGGAGGCCGAGGCGGGTGGATCACTTGAAGTCAGGAGTTCGAGACCATACTGGCAAATATGGTGAAACCTCGTCTCTACTAGAAATACAAAAAATTAGCTGGGCATGGTGGCGGGCAACTGTAATCCCACCTACTCGGGAGGCTGAGGCATGAGAATCGCTTGAACCTGGGAGGCAGAGATTGCAGTGAGCCAAGATCACGCCACTGTACTCCGGCCTGGGTGGCAGAGCGAGACTCTGTCTCAAAAAAAAAAAAAATATATATATATATATATATATATGTTTCCATATTACTTTATATACACATAGATATTAAAACAGAGATGAAACGAAGGCTTTCTAAAAGGGAGCTTTTTCAAACTCCATGTCAGTGCAGTCCCCACCTCACTCTTATATCTACTCCCATTCTACTGTGGAGGGAAATGCACTAGGCCAGAAAACATGCTACAAATCCAGCTGTGGTACCTCATTATCACACTATCCTCAAAAAAAGTTCAGTGGATCTTGTCCAATATGCACCAATCCTAAACATAAGTGTTCATCACCAAACAGAACTGTAAATAATCGAAGTCCAGACTTTTTAAAGTAAAATAGAAAGGAGAAAAACAGAGATTAGTTGATGGGCTCCTGTGTATTTAAATCTTATCTATAAACAAGGAAAACTTCCCAGATCAAGGCCAGAGTCATCTTAAATCCTTTTATTCTCTTATTCTTTTTGCATGGTCAGCAGCATTTTCTATGTATTAAAAGACATTCACTAAATTGGCAAAACACTAACAACATAAACTTGGGAAAATTCAGAGTCACAGAATTTATTTATTTAGTTAGTTAGTTAGTTAGTTTTATTTTTTTGAGACAGAGTCTTGCTCTGTCGCCCAGGCTGGAGTGCAACGGCGCAATTTTGGCTCACTGCAACTTCCACCTCTTGGTTTCAAGTGATTCTCCTGCCTCAGCCTCCTGAGTAGCTGTGATGACAGGTGTGCACCACCATGTCTGGCTAATTTTTGTATTTTTAGTAGCAACAGGGTTTCACCATGTTGGTCAGATTGGTCTCAAACTCCTGACCTCAAGTGGTCTGCCTGCCTTGGCCTCCCAAAGTGCCAGGATAACAGGCGTGAGCCACCGTGCCCAGCCCAGAGTCATAGAATTTAAAAGGAACTAAATGAACAGAGAATTCAAAATCTATTTATTTCAACAAGAAAGGACACAATCTGGCCGAGCACAGTGGCCCACACCTGTAATCCCAGTACTCTGTGAGGCCGAGGCAGGTGAATCACTTGAGCTCAGGAGTTCCAGACCAGCCTGGACAACATGGTGAAACTGTGTCTCTACAAAATACAGGAATAAAAACAGCCATGCGTGGTGGCATGTGCCTACAATTCTCAGTAACCCAGGAGGCTGAGGTGGGAGGATTGCTTAAGTCCAGGGAAGTCGAGGCTACAGGGAGCCATAATTGTGCCATTGCACTCCAGCCTGGGCAACAGAGTGAGACCCTGTCACCACAAAAAAAAAAGAAAGAGAGAGAGAGAAAGAAAAGAAAAGAAAAAAGAAAACAATATTTTTGAATCAGTCAGCCCTGTCCCCTATTCAAAAACGTTAACAATTTGATTTATTCATTCTCCAAACATTAAATACCTAATTTTTGCAAAGCACTGACAAACTTGTTACAAAAAGTCAGTATGTCCTCAAAGAATTCTTCATTCTGAATTTCAAAATACCTGAATCTATGAATTCATTCAACAAGTATTTTGGACAAGCCTCCATGCTGCATGCTGGGACTTCTACTGCAAACCAGACAAAGTTCCTGCTCTTAAGGAAGTTAGAATAAAAAGGAGGAAACAGATAAGAAACTGATATCATTAAACTTTATGTGCACCAATTAACTATTTTTAAATTTTTTAAAAAATTTGTCAAGCCTCTGAGACAAGTTCAAGGCCAATTAACTATTAAAAACAGATGTAAAAAGGGTATCTAATGTAGAAGCCTATATAGACAAAATAGGCAAGCTGTGCTCAACCACTCCCTTCTTTCGAAATGCTGAATGGCAGCTCTGTAGTAGGACTACCCAAACAAATTATTCAATTTCTTCATGCCTGTTTGTCTATCCAAATGGGGATAATAATAGTACCTCGGCGGGGTGCGGTGGCTCACGCCTGTAATCCCAGCACTTTGGGAGGCTGAGACGGGCGGATCACGAGGTCAGGAGATCGAGACCATCCTGGCTAACACGGTGAAACCCCATCTCTACTAAAAATACAAAAAAATTAGCCGAGCGTGGTGGTGGGCGCCTGTAGTCCCAGGTACTCGGGAGGCTGAGGCAGGAGAATGGCGTGAACCCGGAAGGCGGAGCTTGAAGTGATTTGAGATTGCACCACTGCACTCCAGCCTGGGCAACAGAGCCAGACTCTGTCTCAAAAAACAACAAAAAAAATAGTACCTCATAGAACCATTGAAAGGATTAGATAAAGGTTTAGAATTATTCCTGGGACTTATCAAGTCTGAATAAAGCTTAGGTATTATTAGTAGTAATATCAAAGGTAAAAATTGGCTTTAGGTTAACGGTCTGAGAACTTAACTTTGATGTATTTTTTTTTTTCATAGAAAAATGCCTCCTGACCTCCAAATTTCCCTCACAGTCGCTCTCATACTACGATTTAATGACCTTTACAGGTTCACATCTTCCCTGGACTCCAGCTCCTATAGGCCCCATGCCAGTCATTTCTATTGCCCCAGGGCCTAACCCAATGATTGTTGAATAAGCAACAAACATGCTGAAAATAGAACTTCAGGAACCCATGTATACCATTTTCCCTCCAAAGGTGTAAACAGGAAGCCCATGCCATAACAAGAATGTGGAAACTTTCCTCCTTCAACTCCCAGTTATCTTATCTCAAAACTACCAGAAGGGAAAAAAAAGCGGCCTTAGCTTGAAAATGTTTCAAATAATTCTCAGTTTAGAACTTTACTTCCCACCCTGCCAACCTCGTAATAGTTCCTTTGCAATATACTCTCCAGCAGACTTCGGAGAGACCTCCATGTTCAGTTCAACAGAGAACCAAATGTTTGTTCTGATGGGACAAACAGCCAATGCGCTAGCTTCTGCCACTAGAGCAGCAAATCTGTTGTGGTCGTGGTAGTTGAGAGTAAGGATTTTGACATTTCTGCAGCTATCATGGCAGTCTTCATAGACTGCATGTTTTTGCTTTTTAATTGTTGTAATTTAGGGGAAGGAAAGGCAAAGGAGAAAGAAGGGAAATAGTGTGTTGCTCTCAATTTGCGTCATCCTAAAACATAATCAGATTTTATATCTAATCTTTGGCCTGAGGTCAGGCTGTGGAATTGCAATGAAATGTTCAAAGACTAATATAGTGAGATGGCGAGGGATCCAAGTCTGAATGTGAAATTCATTTATGTTTCATGTACACCATATATGCATAGCCAAAAGGTAATTTTACACAATATCTTTTTAAAAATTATACATCAAATTGTCCAGGTGTGGTGGCTCATGCCTGTAATCCCAGCACTTTGGGAGGCCAAGGCGGGCAAGTCACTTGAGGTCAGGAGTTCGAGACCAGCCTGGCCAACATGGCAAAACCCCATCTCTACTAAAGACACAAAAATTAGCCCGGCATGGTGGCAGGCACCTGTAGTCCCAGTTACGCAGGAGGCTGAGGCCAGGAGTCAGAGGTTGCAGTGAGTTGAGATCATGCCACTGCACTCTAGCCTGGGCGACAGAACAGGATTCTGTCTCCAAATAAATAAATAAGTAGTTTTATGCATGCAACAAAGTTTTTTGTTTTGTTTTGTTTTGTTTTCTTGAGACGGAGTTTCTCTCTTGTTTCCCAGACTGGAGAGCAATGGCGCAATCTTGGCTCACTGCAACCTTTGCCTCCTGGTTCAAGCAATTCTCCTGCCTCAGCCTCCCGAGTAGCTGGGATTACAGGCATGCACCACCACACCCGGCTAATTTTTGTATTTTTAATAGAGATGGGGTTTCACCATGTTGGCCAGGCTGGTCTCAAACTCCTGACCTCAGGTGATCCACCCACCTCGGCCTCCCAGAGTGCTGGGATTACAGGCATGAGCCACTGTGTCTGGCCGAAACAAAATTTTAACTGCATTTCAACTGCCACCTGCCACATGAGGTCAGATGTGAAATTTTCCGCTCATGGCACTCAAAAAGTTTCAGATTTTAGAGCATTTCACATTTCAGATTTTCAGATTAGGGATGTTCAACCTGTATTTCTGCTCTAAGGCTTCTTAGGGTTCCCAGATAAATTCTCTTGGGGTACTCGCTAAGAAGGCATAATTTCACAGGTGTTCCTTAATTTTCAAAACAGTGACCTTTGTTTTAAAAAAAAAAAACATCCACAAGGCTGTATGATTGGAGGTAAAGGGAGACAAAGACAACAGGTCATTTGTTTTCTTTCTACAACTTTTTTGCACCTTAAAAAAAATCTATCATCTAACAACTACTTCTTCAGTGGAACTGATAACTTACTCCCATTTTGATTTCCTGCATTCTCTCTTACACACATCACAGCACTAACAATGTTTACTTGCATTCACTGGGCCATCTCTCTCTCTCTCTTAACCTTATTGTAATCCACGTCAAAAGAGGGCATTATTTTATTTATTTTGGAATCCACAACACTAGAATGGGTCAAATAGATAATATTTTCAGACTCCAGATCAACATTTGTTACTTTCTCTTCAGAGCTCCTCCCTTGAAGGAAGAATCTCTTCAAAGTGCCAGGTAGATGGACTTCAGATGTACCATCAATCAATCTGTTGGCTCAGGGAAACCATCAGTGCAAAGCCAGTCCATCCACTTTCAAGTGTCAGCTCAGGGCCTTCTATCAGGTTCTGTCCAAATTCTGCAAGGATACCTGCCTGACACTTGATCCAAGAGGGACAGTCTCAGAAAAACAGCATCCAAGCTCAAAATATCTAAAAACCAAGCTCCTGTTCCACCAACACTGCCGCAAGGTATGTTGACTGATTTTCCACTAAATACTCTGTCCAGAAGGCAGAGAACACAAAGTAACCTTACACCTTCATCTCGTTTTGCTGGTAAAAGGTGAGCACTATTTAGCTGGTAGTGATGTATTTTTGGTAACATCTCTAAAAATTGAATGTCAACTAAATAATTCACGATTCCCTAAAATGCCATGTGTCCTGGGTAGGTGAGAAATTTTACTAACAGGCCGGGCGCGGTGGCTCAAGCCTGTAATCCCAGCACTTTGGGAGGCCGAGACGGGCGGATCATGAGGTCAGGAGATCGAGACCATCTTGGCTAACACAGTGAAACCCCGTCTCTACTAAAAAATACAAAAAAACTAGCCGGGCAAGGTGGCGGGCGCCTGTAGTCCCAGCTACTCAGGAGGCTGAGGCAGGAGAATGGCGCAAACCCGGGAGGCAGAGCTTGCAGTGAGCTGAGATCCGGCCACTGCACTCCAGCCCGGGCGACAGCACGAGACTCCGTCTCAAAAAAAAAAAAGAAATTTTACTAACATTTTCACATATAGTGCTTTGCTAAACAAAGGTATTTAGAATGCCTTGGAATGAGGTCCGGTGCAGTGGCTCATGCCTGAATCCCTGCACTTTGGGAGGCCGAGGTGGGTGGATCACCTGAGGTCAGGAGATCGAGACCAGCCTGGCCAACATAGTGAAACACTGTTTCTACTAAAAATACAAAAAATTAGCCACACATGGTGGCGGGCGCCTGTAATCCCAGCTACTCAGGAGGCTGAAGCAAGAGAATCGCTTGAACCCAGGAGGTGGAGGTTGCAGTGAGCTGAGATCATGCCACTGCACTCCAGCCTGGGCAACAAAAGAGAAATTCCATCTCAAAAAAAAAAAAAAAAAACAGAACCTAAGAATGAATTTCTAGATAATATAAACTCATGAGTAAAGGAGTAAAACATTTATAAATCTTCCTTGAGCCAAATATGGGATTAGAGGAACTCAACAGTAACCTTCTAAGTAGAGTGTATCAGAAAGGTGAAAAGTGAAGTTATATCATACCCCTTCCTTTCTCTTTCTAAATTGGTTAAAGCCCTCATTATTTCAGCCCCAAAACCCAATTTCAAAATAGCATTGAAAGACATCCTTTTCCTCAGTTGTCACTCATGCTTCAGGGTTTAACCAATCTCATGGGGAATAAAACATGCAAATGAAACATTTGTAATTTCAGATCTTGTTAAATCATTCTGATAAAAAGCGAACAGGAAATGAAAGGCTCCTTTATGAGTGTTCTTTACAACTGTCCCTTGATAGTAAAATACGGAGATTTAACTGAATGCTGGGCCTATTTGTGGTACAATCACTCTAATCTGGTTAGATTTTCCACCTACATGCACGCAATTCTCTCCAATTTCAAAGCTCCAAAATACTCGTAAATTTGCTATCTATGTACAGACATAGTCTTCATTTATGCTCCAAATATCTTGTTAAATTATCCAAAACTTTACTAGTACTACATGCAAATGAACTACATAGCCTTAAAAAAAGTCTTTTTTGGAGTGGCTCGTGAAACTATGTTTTTATTTTTGTTTTAATATAGAATCTTGCTATGTTGCCCAGGCTGAAGTGCAGTGGCTATTCACAGACATGATCACAGTGCACAGTGGCCTCAAAATCCTAGGCTCAAGTGATCCTCCTGCCTCAGCCCCCTGAGAAACTGGGACTACAGATAGGTACCACTATGCCTGGGGAAAATATACTGTTACATAATTGACTTTTAGGAAACTTACCATCCTCTCAGATGATAAAGCCTTTATTAAAAATTACAGGTTTGGCCAGGCGTGGTGGGCTCAAGCCTAGAATCCCAGCACTTTGGGAGGCCAAGGTGGGAGGATCACTTGAGCCCAGGAGATCGAGGCCAGCCTGGACAACATATTGAGATACCATCTCTGCTTCTAATAATAGAAAAAGATATAAATATTTTTAAAAATAAGTTACAGGCTAAATTTTATTTATGACATTCATAGTAAGGTTTATATACACAATGAAGATTATTTGTCTTTTTTTTTCAGTATAGCACAGCAGAAAGAAAACACAACTGGACTTTGCTCTTTCAAATTTGGTGACACTCATATCACATACGTAACTTAGACACATTCAAAAGCTTTGTTAAGAGAATGAGAGAAGGCTAGAAGGTGAAAAATAAGACAGAGAAACCATTTTAATAGTGTGGGCAGACACTGTCATTCCACAATCAGTAGATTTTTGTTTGTTTGTTTGTTTGAGACAGTTTTGCTCTTGTTGCCCAGGCTGGAGTGCAATGGCATGATGTCGGCTCACTGCAACCTTCGCCTCCTGGTTTCAAGCGATTCTCCTGCCTCAGCCTCCCAAGTAGCTGGGATTACAGGTGTGTGCCACCACACCCAGCTAATTTTGTATTTTCAGTGGAGACGGGGTTTCACCATGTTGGCCAGGCTGGTCTCGAACTCTTGACCTCAGGTGATCCAACCACCTCAGTCTCCCAAAGTGCAGGGATTACAGGCATGAGCCACCATGCCTGGCCTCAGAAGTATCTTACATTCAAAAGCAGCAGTTCTGAAACCTCTTAGGCTTAGGATCCCTTCATAATCATAAAAATTACCAAGGACTACAAAAAATATTTTGTTTATTTAAATTATGTCTACCAATATTTATCACATAAGAAATTAAAATTGAGACATTTTAAAATATTTACTGGGCCGGGGCAAGGTGGCTTACACCTGTAATCCCAGCACTTTGGGAGGGTGAGGCAGGTGGATTACGAGGTCAGGAAATCAAGACCATCCTGGTTAACATGGTTAACATGGTGAAACGCTGTCTCTACTAAAAATGTAAAAAATTAGCCAGGCGTGGTGGCGGACGCCTGTAGTCCCAGCTACTCGGGAGGCTGAGGCAGGAGAATGGCATGAACCCGGGAGGCAGAGCTTGCAGTGAGCCAAGATCGTGCCACTGCACTCCAGCCTGGGCAACAGAGCGATACTCCGTCTCAAAAAAAAAAAAAAGAAAAAAAAATTTACTCCTTAGTTCATTTTAACCTGTTACATGTTAACACAAAAATTTTCCAAAAAAGTTCATACACAGAGCATTGTCTTATATTTTTGCAAATCTCTTTCATGGCTGGCTAAAGATGGCTAGATTCTTATGTTTGCTTCAGGACTCAATCCTTTGCAATAAGTGGCTTTGCTTGAAGTATACAAAGAAAATCTGCCTCACAGAGACATGTAGTTGAAAAAGGAGAGCATTTAAATAGCCTTTTTAGATCATTGTGTACTCATCATGTACCCTTGGGAAAACTCCACTGTACACTCATGAGAGAATATGTCAAAAGGGCTAATAGCATCTTAGCACTATTATGAAAATAATTTTGACTCTGAGGACCCTCTGAAAGGGTCTTAAGAGACCTCTAGGGGATCACATATAGAGAACTACTGCACGCAAGTGACTGTGTGTAGACACTAGAGTGGAGTCTGTGAGAGCAAGAATATACCATTTCCCAGATGATCTCAGTTCCCACGTGCATATCTTAGTCTGCATACCTCATCTTAATGAGTAGATTCTAGTACTTCAAGATCCCCTGTTTAATCTGGTACTCAAATGAAGAAAGTTCCAACACAAGATAAAATCTTCATGTACTGTATTTTATGCTCAACGAAAGGGACTTTGCAAGGGTAGTTTGGAATGCATTCAATTTCTAAACTTACAGCCAACTTTAATGCCAACCACACCTACGCTCCCGAAGATGTTGTTAAATTCAGTGACCTTGGGAAGCTTGTGAAGTGTAGAACCAGCCCTTTACAATCCATAGGCAGGACACATGCTATCAGTTTATGCACCTCTTTTAAAACATTGAAACCTCGAAAGGAAAAAACAAATGAAAAGAAAAATTGATGCCTCTAAGAAAATGGGTTTATTCATTCATTAAAAAAAAAAAAAAAATACTTTGACGGCCAGACGCAGTGGCTCACACCTGTAATCCCAGCACTTTGGGAGGCCAATGTACGGGGTAACCTGAGGTCAGGAGTTCCAGACCAGCCTGGCCAACATGGCAAAACCCCAACTCTATTAAAAACAAAAAAAATTAGCTGGGCACGGTGGCACAGGCCTGTAATCCCAGCTACTCAGGAGGCTGAGGCAGGAGAATCACTTGAACCCGGGAGACAGAGGTTGCAGTGGGCTGGGATTGTGCCCCTGCACTCCAGCCTGACACAGCGAGACTCTGCAAAAAAAAAAAAAAAAAAAACTTTGACAACTCATATTATTCTAATTAAAATAAATAAAATGAAATAGTGTCCCACCGGGTGCATGGCTCACGCCTCTAATCCCAACACTTTGGGAGGCTGAGGTGGGTGGATCACCTGAGGTCAGGAGTTTGAGACCAGCCTGGCCAACACGATGAAACCCCATCTCTACTAAAAATACAAAAATTAGCTTGGCATGGTGGTGCATGCCTGTAATCCCCAGCTATTTGGGAGGCTGAGGCAGGAGAATCGTTTGAACCCAGGAGCCGGAGGTTGCAGTGAGCCGAGATCATGCCACTGCACTCCAGCTTGGTCAACAGAGCAAGATTCCGTCTCAAAAAATAAAATAAAATAAAAATAAAAATAAAAATAAAATAGTGTCCCAAATGCCAACAGCACATGAGAAGCACTTACATTAACAAATGGATACTAAGTAAGTAAGTAGGTCATAAATGTCACAAACGTAGGCAACAGGACACTGGTGAAGGAGAAAGTCCTTCTGCCTATAGATATTCGAGATGTTTTCATGGAAGACATGGAATTTATGAAAGTTCTTGTATGACAACAAAGGTTTTAAAAGGTGGTGAGGAAGTCCATGGTGGTTAGAAACACAAGAGATTTCAGCCTAGAGGAAAATTTAGAAGAGGTTCACTTTAAGGCAATGATGAAAGCCATGAGGTCACTGAAGGACAGAGAACAGAGAAGATCAAAGAGTCAAGAACTTTCAGAAACATCTAAACAAGGATGGCGAAGAAAGAGTTTGCGGAATAAAGAATAGAGACTTACTAGCCAGGATGGTGGTTTGATACCTGAATTAGGAAAGGGAGAAAGTTTCTCACTTTAGTAAAATGTCTGCATCATTACAAAAGTAGAAAATGTCAAAGAAAAACTGATAAGACATATTTAATACCAAAAAGAAGATAAGGAGAATGGCAATTTTGTCCATGATGAACAAACCAATTTCAAGAGATTCAGGAAAAAGGTTGTAAAACAGAGGAGATAGCTAGTTAGTGTAAGATTCTCTTGGGAGAAGCAATACTGAAAACAAGAGTCAGGGCCAGCCTGTAATCCTAGCACTTTGGGAGGCTGAGGCAGGTGGATCACGAGGTCAGGAGATCAAGACCATCCTGACTAACACGGTGAAATCCCATCACCACTAAAAATACAAAAAATCAGCCAGGCATAGTGGCATGCACCTGTCGTCCCAGCTACTTGGGAGGCAGGAGAATCGCTTGAACCCGGGAGGCAGAGGTTGCAATGAGCCGAGATTATGCCACTGCACTCAGCCTGGGCAACAGAGTGAGATTCCATCTCAAAAAAAAAAAAAAAAAAAAGTCATAAATGGACGATATAAAGCAAAAGCCAACACTAAAGTAGTCTGTCATATCTACCACAGTCTGGGTGGGCTAAATGTCTTAGGTGCTTTAGCTAAAGCAATATGAACAATTCTGTGGGTCATCACAATACTATTTATTCCCTCTTCACCAAGGAGGAGCAGGTTCTAATGTTAGTGCCGGAGATCTTTTACATGATGTTTTATAGGCACAGTTTATTTTATGTTGAGAAAACAGGACTTTGTAGACTGAAGGAGAAGTCAACAAAAAGAGAGGGAAGGAAGGAAGGAAATGGTATGGACAGCTGAAGAGGAAGGCTCTGCCTTGAAGTAATCTTATATCTCTGATAGATATCAGAAAGAATGACAAATTTTCCTTCTTGGTGAATTTGCCCAAGACCTTATTATCCATGTTCTATAGAAACTGATAGCCCATTTAGCTCTGAAGTTTGCAAACTTTAGCATCTACTTTTGCTCCTCTTACCCAGAGAGAGAAAGGATGGTAGGAAACACTCATGTGCATTCACAGACCCCCTTTTTATTACCAGTACTTTACAGTATACCAGCACAGTATAGGACATTTCCCAAAGTAGGTTCTATGGATCACAAAGCATATGAAATCCTCTCTCAGTAAAGTATCTGCTAAATTTAAAATAGTTGAAAAAAATCATGAATTCAATTAAATATATAGGGAACACCAGTAGTATCCCATTAGATGCCCCATGGGGAATATAATATTCCTGAAACACAACATTGCAGGGATTTCCCTAATAAGCTAATAACCTAAAAACATGTACCTTTGAATATGTGGGTCTGCAGACGTCTACACTAAGGGAATATGAGTTTGGGATAAAGGATAAAAGCAAATGTAATTGGGGACCATGGGCATTCAGTAAATGATGTCAAGCTATAATGAAAGGAAAAAAGAAAGGGAGGAAAAACAAGATAGCACTGTTTTCTTCTGCAGCCTGTAGGTAATCGCTACCAGCAAACTAGAGAAATCTTGTTCTCCCTGGGTGAGTGACCCCAGGAATTGTTAATTTCCAGCCGTCCAGCTATAAAGTTTCATGAACATTCCTTTAGCTGCACTTAGAAATAGGCACTCTACAGGCTGGGCACAGTGGCTCACGCCTGTAATCCCAGCACTTTGGGAGGCCGAGGCGAGCAGATCATAAGGTCAGGAGGTCGAGACCAGCCTGACCAACATGGCAAAACCCCATCTCTACTAAAAATACAAAAATTAGCCGGGCATCGTGGTGTGTGCCTGTAATCCCAGCTACTCAGGAGGCTGAGGCAGGAGAATCGCTTGAATTTGGGAGGCTTGAATTCGGGAGGTTGCAGTGAGCCAAGATCGTGCCATGGCACTCCAGCATAGGTGACAGAGTAAGACTCTGTCTCAAAAAAAAAAAAAAAAAAGAAATAGGCATTCCACTTCTATTTTCAAAAAATAATAATTACAGTAGCTTCAAGTAAACCCTCTGTAACTGTGTGCCTATATTGCCACATAGCAAAAAACAAACACAACAGATAGTTACAATGTTATAACTGACAAAGCTGCACTTAGTTCTTATGTAAGTCCTCACTATATCATCCATGGGATGTGCTAAACCAGCTCCTGGCAATTTTTTTCTAATAGATAATATTGCAAATGGCATAAAATCCAGGAGGTACATCAGATGATACAGGGAAAAGTTAAATTTCCCTCCCACCCCTGTTCCCCAGCCCAGTTTCCCCCTCAAAAGTTAACCTCTATTACAGTTTGTTGTGCATTCCTCTAAAGACAGTAAATGTGTTTATAGGTATATCCCCCCAAAAATTCTTACACAGATACAGGCAAATTATACATGCTGTTCTGCATCTTGTTTTTTTTCCTGATTAATAATGATATGTAATAACCTTATATATAGAATTGCTTCATTTTATGAGGCTGACCAGTATTCCCTAATATGGAAGTCCCATAATTGACTTAGCCAAGCACCTGGTCGTGTATATCTGTTATTTCTCATCTTACACAACATAGATACAGCATAGCTTTCATGTTCATGTATATCTTCAGAATATACACCTGCAAGTAAAATTTCTAAGTCAAATCAGATTTCCACATTCCCCTCCATAGAGAGGAACAAATTTATAAGCACAACACATGACTTACGAGCAACTTTTTTTTTGAGAGGGGGTCTCACTACATTGCCCAGGCTGGTCTTGAACTCCTGAGCTCAAGCAGTCCTCCCACCTTCACCTCCCGAGTGTGGGAATACAGGCATGTGCCACCATACCCAACTCAGTAGTAACTTTTTTGTTTTGTTTTGTTTTGGTTTTTTTGAGACAGAATTTCGCTCTTTTGCCCAGGCTGGAGTGAAGTGACACAATCCTGGCTCACTGCAACCTCCGCCCCGGGTTCAAGCAATTCTCCTGCCTCAGCCTCCTGAGTAGCTGGGATTACTGGTGTGCGCCACCACGCCCAGCTAATTTTTGTATTTTTAGTAGAGACAGAGTTCCGCTATGTTGGCCAGGCTGGTCTCAAACTCCCGACCTCAAGTGATCCATCCACCCCGGTCTCCTAAAGTGCTAGGATTACAGGTGTCAGCCACCAGGCCTGGCCGCAACTTTTTAAAAATAGTGACAGGGTCTTGTTATGTTGGCCAGGGTAGCCTTGAACTCCTGGCCTCAAGCAATCATCCTGCCTTGTCCTCCCAAAGTGCTGCAATTACAGGCATGAGCCGCCACGCTCAGCCAACAGTAGCAGTTTTTAAGCATTAAGGAATACACTGAGATGGGATCTTGCTTTGTTGGCCAGGTTGGTCTCAAACTCCTGGCCTCAAGCAATCCTCCCACTGCAGCCTCCCAAGTGGCTGGGATTGCAAGCATGAGCTGCCATGCCTGTGAGCTCTTTTTGAGACAGGGTTTCTCATTCCTGTTGCCCAAGCTGGAGTACGGTGGCACGATCTTGGCTTACTGCAACCTCTGCCTCGCGGCGCTCAAGCAATTCTCCTGCCTCATCCTCCCAAGTAGCTGGGACCATAGGTGCACGCCACCGCACCCGGCTAATTTTGTGTGTGTGTGTGTGTGTGTGTGTGTTTTGTAGAGATAGGGTTTCCCTGTGTTGGCCAGGCTGATTTCAAACTCCTGAGCTCAAGGCATCTGCCAGCCTCAGCCTCTCAAAGTGCTGGGATTACAGGCATGAACCATTGTGCAGGGCCTGATTCTATCTCTCAAATATCTCTTGTATCTGCCTACCTCTCTGCATCTATACTGCCACCGCCCTAGTTAAGGTCTCCATAAACTCTTGCCTACATTTCCTCCCAGGCCTTTCTGCCTCTAATTTTCTCTTCAATCCATTCTCTATAATAAAGCTTATAATCTTTTAAAATAAATAAAGTGAACAAGTCATTATCACATAAACCTTCCAAGGGCTCGCCATTATCCTCAAGATGAAGTTGTAAAGTCTTTCACACGCTTTACAGAGCACTGCCTGCCACATCTTGGGTGCTCCAACTCCTACCTAGTCTCTTGCTCCTCCCTGCCTCCATCTCTACATTCTAAATATACTGAGCAACTTTGAATTGTCTGAATTCACCTACAGGTATTCTCTACACAGTGTTCTCTCCACCTAGAATACTCTCCACTCTCTTCCTTTCTCCGCCAACTTAGACATCATGCCTCCTAGAAAACTTCTGGAAACTCTCAAGTCTGAATCAAGACCTCCTTCCCCGTGCTCTCTGAGCCTGAGCCTTCTGTGCTTATCCCCTGCACTGTACTGTCATGACCTAGTTAGACCCACTGTACTCTTCATCTCCAAAGACAGGGAACTGTCTGAAGTACAGCCTGAAGAAGATACTGTATTTCATAGGAGAAAAAGAAAATGTGCTCTCCTGGGCAGCACGTATACTAAAATTGGAAAGGAAAATGTTTTATGGCTGTATAAGCACATACGAGAATTATGATTGTCCAGAAGGGATACACTGTCTGTTTCCCAAAATATATTTGATCAAGGATTTTCTCTGAGGGTATTACAGACTTGTTTGCACAGGATGCAACTTCGGGAGACTCTTTTCTAAGAGATTTCCAACAATCATCAATTAAGAATATCCCCTCCCCTAAATCATTTACCTTAAGATTCTTATCTTTTTTTTTTTTTTTTTTTTGAGACGGAGTCTCGCTCTGTCACCCAGGGTGGAGTGCAGTGGCCAGATCTCAGCTCACTGCAAGCTCCGCCTCCCGGGTTCACGCCATTCTCCTGCCTCAGCCTCCCAAGTAGCTGGGACTACAGGCGCCCACCACCTCGCCTGGCTAGTTTTTTGTATTTTTTTAGGAGAGACGGGGTTTCACCGTGTTAGCCAGGATGGTCTTGATCTCCTGACCTCGTGATCCGCCCGTCTCGGCCTCCCAAAGTGCTGGGATTACAGGCTTGAGCCACCGCGCCCGGCCAAGATTCTTATCTTAATCTTCGAGGCACTCATCTTAAATTATAAAGATTTTTTATCTTAACATTTAGAATTTTTAACTTTTTAACAGAAAAAAAATATTTTAATTTAAAAGATCTTAAAATCTTTGAGACTTTTATTGTAACTTAAAGATTTAGGGTAGGGTACAGACAAGTTTTTTATTTGAAAAAAAAACCTCACATTTGAAATAACTGATTCCCCTAAAATTTTAGGAGAAAAAGATGTTTTAATAGAATTAGGGCAGTCCAGGCTGGGCATGGTGGCTCACACCTGTAATCCTAGCACATTGGGAGGCCAAGGCAGGCAGATCACCTGAGGTCAGGAGTTCAAGACCAGCCTGGACAACATGACAAAACCCTGTCTCTACTAAAAATACAAAAATTAGCCAGGTATGGTGGTACATGCCTGTAATTCCAGCTACTCGGAAGGCTGAGGGAGGAGAATCACTTGAACCTAGGAGGCAGAGATTGCCATGAGCCGAGATTGTGCCATTGCACTCCAGCCTGGGCGACAAAGTGAGAATCTGTCTTAAAAAAAAAAAAAAAAAGAATGAGAGTTGTCCAGGAAATTGAGACTCAGAAGGCTGTCAGTGGGATACCAAGAATCCTATGAGTTAACAGAGGTTGGCAGATAGGACACTATCATTTGCTAGGCTGAAATTTCCCAACTTCTCTTTCTTGCTGGAACACATGATATTCAAAGTTCCAGAGTTGTTGTTGAGAGACTGCCTGTGCTTTCAGTGCAATTCAGGAAGGAAAGGAGAGCACAGCTACCCACATCATGCCTTTCTTTAAGTCACTGAGGGGCACAACTCCAGAACAGATTTCCAAGTTTCCATTTTCACTGGGTTTTGATGCTGAAGATGTTTCTTCGGTATTTAATTTCTTCTGATATTGTAAAGTGAGAAGAAATATATTTTATCCATAAGAAAGACTTTGAAATGACCCAAAAAGGCAATCATAAAAGAGGGATTAAACAAAAGCAAAGTAGTTTTTCTTTTTTTCTTTTTTAAGAATATGTCACTCAAATGCTCATAACATTTTGTAATTGTATTTTTTTTTTCTTTTCTTTCTTTTTTTTGAGGCAGAGTCTCGCTGTGTCACCCAGGCCAGAGTGTAGTGGTACAATTTCAGCTTACTGCAACCTCCACCTCCCGAGTTCAAGTGATTCTCCTGCCTCAGCCTCCAGAGTAGCTGGGATTACAGGCATGCACCACCATGCCCAGCTTTTTTTTTTCCTTTTTTTTTTTTTTGGTACTTTTAGTAGAGACGGGTTTTGCCATGTTGGCCAAGCTAGTCTCAAACTCCTGACCTCAGGTGATCTGCCCACCTCAGCCTCCCAAAATGCTGGGATTACAGGCATAAGCCACCACGACTGGCCTGTAATTAAATTATAAGGAGGAATATTTTATCTTAGCCTCTTCCAGTTGCAAACCCAGACCACCAAATAAGTAAATAATTTTTAAAACCACCATTATCATCTGTGGGTCAGAGAACAAAACTGATAAAACACTGGAATTCAGAGACGTTGGCATGCACCTTACAGCAACTCTTCCTTTCCATTAAACTTGAAGGAGGGCCGGGTGTGGTGGCTCACACCTGTAATCCCAGCGGCTCACACCTGTAATCCCAGCACTTTGGGAGACCGAGGTGGGTGGATCACCTGAGGTCAGGAGTTCGAGACCAGCCTGGCCAGCATGGTGAAACCCTGTCTCTACTAAAAATACAAAAATCTGCCAGGAGTGGTGGCACATGCCTATAGTTACAACTATTCAGGAGACTGAGGCAGGAGAATTGCTCAAACCTGGAAGGTGGAGGTTGCAGTGAGCCAAGATCGTGCCACTGCACTCCAGCCTGGGCGATTGAGCTTGATTCCATCTGAAAAAAAATAATGAAAAAAGAGAATAAAGATGCAGTCTATAAAGCCTTATGTCAATTCATTATTCCCTCCTAGTTTGCCTTTCTTAAGGCTGTCCTAAAAATTCTTATTTTAGAAATATTTTAAAATTTGAAGACTTTGGACCCCATTCTCTCTATTTGCTTGACCTTGGGGTGAAAGAGCAAAAACTGCCTGTTTGGAAGGCTGTTTCTCTGGGCCAGATAAGGACAAAGGCTAAAATTTGTTTTATTTTGTTTTAAAATCCCTCTAAAGCAGACACTCACAGTGGTGACAAAGGTTAGAAAGGATTAACTTACACAGGCCAAGGATCTGTAAAGTACCCCTTAAACTTAAGCTTATCTAAGAAGAAAATTCTCTTTCCTGGGATTACAAGATTCAACCTGCAAAAACTTCTTGGCCCTTTTTAAGATCAATAAAAGATATCTACATCCCCCAAGAAAAGAAAGGTATTTTCATATTCAAAGGTCAACTTGGTCTGTCATATAATATTAACTGCAAGGTAACTATTTATTTACTTATTTTTGGAGATGGATTTTCACTGTTGTCACCCAGGCTGGAATGCAATGGCATGATCATGTCTCACTGCAACCTCCGCCTCCCAGGTTCAAGCAATTCTCCTGCCTTAGCTTCCCAAGTAGCTGGGATTATAGGCATGTGTCACCATGCCTGGTCAAATTTTGTATTTTTAGTAGAGACAGGGTTTCATCATGCTGGTCAGGCTGCTCTCAAACTCCTGACCTCAGGTGATCCACCCACCTCGGCCTCCCAGAGTGCTGGGATTACAGGCGTGAGCCACCACGCCCAGCCGGGGTAACAATTTATTCAGCACTTTCTATGTGCCCACCTGGACAATATAAAACATTTTGTTTATTAACTCATTTAAATTGCCCAAGAGTACCTGGGTGCAGTTATTAAACTCATTTTATGAAAGAGGATACTGAATCTTAGAGAGGTTGAGTAATTTCCCTAAGGGACACAACAGCTCATAAAAGTGACACCAGGATTCATATATAGGCAGTCTGATTTGAGTTCATTCCCTT